>NC_087344.1:98133340-98748896 GCF_030014295.1 Loxodonta africana
TAGTAGAAATACCTGGAGGTAGGAAATGGGGTAAAACCAAAAAAACAGTTGTTGTCGAGTTGATTCCAACTCATAGTGACCCTATAGGACAGAGTAGAACTGCCCCATAGAGTTTATAAGGAGCACCTGGTAGTTTTGAACTGCTGACCTTTCAGTTAGCTGGTGTAGCACTTAACCATTATGCCACCAGGGTTTCCAGGACCAGGGTGGGGAATGCTAAAAGAACAGAAAGGAGGGTGGCATAGCTTAGCTTTGATGAGAGGCTGATGGTAGGGAATGAGGTCCAAGAGATGGACAGGGGCTGGATCATGAAGGACATCTTTTTTTTTTTTTTTCCCCCATCATTGCATTCCATTTAATGAAGAGACAAATCATTATGCCGTGTTGTGTCTTTCTTTTTAGCAGAAGCCCTGATAACAGCAATGCTGAAAAGCAATCAGTGAAATTGCTCACTAACACATTAAGAAGTATGTGGATATTTCACACAAGGTATATTTTTTAGCTTGAAGTCCATCAGAACATGCGGGACTTCTTAAGCAAGGGGTTTGGATTTTATTCTAAATGCAAGGGAAGCCATTGGAGAGTTTAAAGCCCTAGAGTTGCATACTCTTATTTATGTTTTTGAAGATTATTCAATCATCACATCTGCAATTTACTCTCAAATGGTTCAGAAAAAAAAATGTATATATATAATTACATAAAAATATATGTACATATGTATGGTATATATATATATATTTATATATATATATTTATATATATATAGTAGTCCTACCTTATCTGAGGAGATACAGTCCAAGACACAACCTTCCCCCCACCATGGGTGCTTGAAATTGTGGCTAATACAGAACCTTATATATACTATGTTTTGTCCTATACATAAATACCTATGAAAACCAAAAAACCTGTTGCTGTTGGGTCAGTTCCACAACCCTATAGGACAGAGTAGAACTGCCCCATAGGGTTTCCAAGGAGCAGGTGGATTTGAACTGCTAACCTTTTGGTTAGCAGTCAAGCTCTTAATCACTACGCCACCAGGGCACACACCTATGATAAAGTTTAACCTATAAATTAGGCACAGCAAGAGATTAACAACAGTAATAATACAAAAGAACAATTGTAACAATATACTGTAATAAAAATTATGTGACTGTGGTCCCTGGATGGGATGAAGCTAGATGGCGTGAGATTTCATGACAATATTTGTTTAACACTTTTGGACCTTGGTTGACTGCAGGTCACTGAAACCACAGAAAGCAAAAATGTAGAAAGTGAAACTGCGGATAAGGGAGGACTACTGTTTGTTGGACTGTATTTATACTCACAGGGAGAGAGGAAAGAATGATTAAGCAAACGTGGTAAAATGGTGACATCTGAAGAGTCTGGGTGAAGAAGGCAAAATTTTTTTTGTATAATTGTAACATTTCTGTAAGTCAAAATTATTTTAAAATATGTTAAAAATGATCACTCTAAGTAGAGTGAAAGTGGGTGAGGAAATCAAGGGTTGGCTGGATGTTGGTGACTTTGGCCAAAGTAGGTGAAGTTGAGGGAGGGAGGTTTGAGAGCTGAAGTAAGCATTCTCTTTTTACCCTGTTAAATTGAAATGCCTCATAGTCACAGTTTACAAAGTACTGTACTCCTGTGATTTAGTTAGGATGAGGATGACCTTCCTTTTTTAATAATGAAGAAACTGAGGTCAAGGGTAGAGAAATTGTTGTGAAGTTCTCATGGTGAACAAGCAAGTAGTTTTAGGGGCCAAAGTCAAATCTTCTGAACCCACAAAACACAACCTTCCCCCAGGCTGACGCATAGAAGGCATGTCATGCGTATTTCCTGCTGCTTCTCTAAGACTGTACAGAGGCTGAATAGGCTGGGAAAAAATTGGTCCACGGAGGGAGCACATAAATTCCATCTTATTAGATTGTGTAAGGGTGGTTGAGACAACACTCTTTCTTAGAAACTGCCAAGTCCCCAGCAACCCATGAGCCAGTTTAATCCCTAAGAGATATAAGGCTATGGGCTGCAACATTACTTCTCTGTACGCTAAGTCATTATTTCACTTTTATTAACTTGTGATAATTATTAAAAATGTAGGTAAAACCACCTGTCCCCACCCAAAAGATGTTATAAGAATTAGTATCCAAAGGAGATAGTGCAAATGAAAGGATTTTGTGGTCTTCAGTGCTGTGCAGGCCAGAACTCCTGATTTTGTCTGGAGGCCACACCCATAGTCTCCAGGAAGGAGTGCAAGTGTTTCAAGGTGTGTCTGGAGGTCATGTCCTGTGACTGGTTCCACCTCTACCAATTTGGAGACAAATTTTAAACTCCAAGAGGTAAAGAAAACAGGAGTTTTGAGAAAAAGAGTTGACTTTTATTACCAAACTAAGGCCCTGTTGCCTCAGTTAGCTCCCCCGCCTCCCAGCAGCCCCCAAGGCAGCCCTGTTATCCCAGTTTTGCAGAAGAGGAAACTAAGGCTTAAACAATTAAAACAACTTATCCCAGGTCCCACACCAGACAGGGAACCCACAGTTTAGTAGCAAAACCCATGCCCTTTGCACTGTACTACACAGTCAGATTGAGTCTCACTGAACCCAAAGGTGAAGGCTAACCAATCGCAGGGGTGCACCCTCCCCTAAGATGAGTTACCTTGGAATCCATCTGGCTTGCAGGTCCTCGCTACCTTAAATCAACGATCTGCATTATTTCACTGGGATGGTATTCACACTTGATTTATGTTGGCACAGAGCAAGCTATAAATTGTGCCCATGGACCCACTGAAGCCTTTTCTCACATTGAAGATGTTTACAGAAACAGGAGACATGGCCTCAACATGAGCATACTGTCTTCTCTATGTCAACATCATCATAAATAGGTGTATCCAGGATCTTCCACTTGGGCTGTTTCCATAGACACTCAACAAGCCCATGAGGTAGGTCGTTATTACCAAGAAGGAGCAAAGAGGCCATTCCTCATGTTTCAAATTGAAGCTGACAAGAGTCCCACTCAACTGGGGACCATTTAAAAAATGACACTGGTTGTTTTGTCCCCCCACCCCAAATCCTACCTACTGTCTATTGCTAGCCTGATCTTTTTGGATGTCCCTCCCTTATTTGCAATTGAGTTGCAAGCTCCTGGCCTGGGCATCTACAGTTGTAGAGCTGTTCTCTGTTCTTGGAAAAGGGGGCCCACCTAGTGGACTTAAAACACTTTCACTCTCACTGTTCTTTCCAGTTTGCAAAGCTGTCCCACCATTTATCACACTGGACTCTCACAAGGGTCCCATGAGGGAGCTGTGCTTAGTATCTCCATTTTGCAGATGGGAAGACTGAGGCATGAGGAAGGAAGGGCTTATTATTTAGCTTTGAATCTCTCACAAGCTTGGCACCAAACTTTGCCCTTCTCAAGAAACTTGAGAGGTAGTAGAGTAGATTATTACCATCATAGGTGTCAATGTGTATGTCCACGAGAGGCCTAGCAGAAAACAGATGACACACTAATAAAGGGTTCAAACTAAACGGAACTTGGTAAAGAAACTGTTACAGAGGTGTGGGCAGGGTTAGGCGACTAGAAACAGTGGGAAGCCGTTGCTGTCGTTGGGTGCCATTGAGTCTATTCTGACTTACATCATCCCCATGCGACAGAGTAGAACTGCCCCATAGGCTTTTCTAGGCTGAAATTTTTATGAGAGCAGATAGCCAGGTCTTTCTCCAGCAGAGCCTCTGGGTGGGTTTGAACCACCAACCTTTTGGTTAGCAGCCAAGCCCTTAACCATTGCTCCACCTACCACTCCGCAAGTCTGAAAGTGGAGGAGGGGAGTAAGTAGCTCAATCTCTCTCTCCTCTCAGACTCTGATCTCCAGCTGGGGCCTCCCATAGGCTGAACTCAAATGAAAAGCACATAAGAATCTAATTTAAATACGATGACAGTATAAGCTGTGGATGAGTTCGGCAGATTGATTCATTCAGTCATTCACTCAACAAATATTCATCAAATATCTACAAAGTACCAGGAACTAAGTGGGTGTTGTGAATACAAAGGTAAATAAGATCCAGTCGCTGGTCCCCAAGTGGCTGACGGTGTGACGTTGAAGGTAGACCCGACTGGGTTTTCCACTATGTAGCTACTCCACTACACAATGTACTCTACAAGCTGGACATCGCCCTTTGAACACAGTACTGTATCAGCACAGAAGAGGATGGTCCCTCATTCAACCAGGGAGGTGGGAAAAGAACCATAGAGGAGGTAAACTTGCTGGCCCTTGAAGGATATAAGAGTTTGCAGAGAGTTGGAGCAGAAGGTCATTCCAAGATGAGGGACATGCAAAGACCCAAAGGTGTGGAAATGGGATGATCCCTTTGGAAGGAAAGGCTAGGAGATAGATGTAAAACCCTATCTAGTTAGAATCACCCTTTACCAATAATGCCTCACATCGCCAAGGTCTGTGTTTTGGGGACTGACTTATATCCGAGGTTACAATAGTACAAAGGCAAAAATAGGATTCTAGAGTCTCAAGTTCAAGCTCCAGTGCCAGCACCTGCTCCCCATGTGACCTTAGGCAAGTCAACCAATCCTTCCAAGATGCTGCTTTTTGTCTAGTCAATAAATCCAGCACTGTGTGTGCCTGTCCTGTTCCAAGCTCCAGAGCTAAAAGGATGCCTGGTGCTGGCCTTGGGAGCCTATAATAGAGGAAAGGGCAGACCCTACCTGCACTGAATTTTCCTGTGCATATGGAGCCTCCCAGGGCTTTACACAAAGTACCCTGGGCACACAAAAGTTAATATACTGCCCTGCACACTTCCCAGGGATGTGGAGTTTGAAGAAATCATAGAAGATTAAATGCTTGTAAGCTGTTACTATTATTGGGTGGTGGTTGTAACTGCTGACATGTTATGTAAGGGTTCTTTCATTTTAGGTATTCTCACTGCATTCCCTGATCACCCCTACCTTTGCACCTTGGCTCACACTACGTCCACCTCATGCTGTTCTGGATATTTAAATCCTACTCATCTTCAAGGTCAATGTCTGGATCCACCTTCTCCAGGAATCCTTCCCAGAGCATCCCAGGCCACAGAGATATCACCCTCCTCTCCACTTGTCACATCTACGGTCTCATCAGGCATTTATCCATCAGTCAAGGGCAATTTTGGGCCATTTCTAGGATTGCTGCCCTGTCTGGAGCTGTCTGAGTAGGAGAATGCCAAGGTTGGATAGGAACTTAGAAGGCCAATATCAAGCCCCTAGGCTCATCCCTCCATGCCTGCCCAACACTGCAGCCAGAACGATTGTCCTAAAACACAGGTTTGAGCATACCTCTCCCCTACTTAAACCATGGTAACTATGTAAGTTATTGCCCAAATGTGGATACTTTTGAGGGGAAAGGGAGTGCTATTATTATAATGCTAGAACCAAAACGAGAAAAACTCAATGCTACTGAGTCAATTCCCACTCATAGAGACCCTTTAGGACAGAGTAGAATGGCTCCCAAGAGTGGATTACCCAATAAGCAAAGTAAGCACAGGTTTACTTGTGCATACTTACAAATCTGTAGTGACCTATTTCTCATGGGTTTCACCACATCAAGGGAAAAATGGATATTTGATAGGTAACTTACAATCTATACCTCAGTGGTGATGGGACTATAAAAAACATATGTTTTGGAATTATAACTGAACTGGTTCCTCCTAGCTGTAGGTGTAGTTACAAGTGATTTAAACCTTTAGTTTCTACACATTTGAAATATATAATAGTCCCCTACCTCTTCGTTGGGAACTAACATGTAGAAAGCACCTAGCATAGCATCAGGCACATAAAATGGCAACATACTGGTGCCTCTTTCTCCCAAGTTAATGAATAATTTAGTTATAACTTAACAACATCACTTCTTCTCGTCCTGTTGAAAAAGAAGAAGAAGAAGAAAAAAAAGCCCCCAAGACCAGTTCTCATCATGTTATTGGAGCTCCTTTTGGTGGATACTTGTCCAGCATTCCACTAATTTCCTGAGACTGCTTTACTGGGGAAGAAAGATTTGTCATGACACTTTCCAGAGGCTTCTCCTTGAATTCAGCAGGTGGCAGACACTCAAAACCAAAACAGCCCTCAGAGCATTTTTGAAATAAAAACTTTTCTTCTTCATTTTCTGTCATTCAGGAGATCTGATCCAGGATCTAAATAGTGCCACACACTCCCTGGACATCACCCTACCACCACAATCTCTAGAAAGGCCTCTCTGCCCTGCTGTGCTGCTCAAACTCTCAGACAGCTTATGTTTATTGAGTAAGGCTCTTTGTGAGGTGCTGGGTCTATAAAGATATGTACATTATGGTCCCACCCAACTGTTATGTATACCATCCATCTGTCAGTTTGTTTTACTGAGATGACTTGCATATTTCTATGATGCTGGAAGATATTATACGTGACTGGCATTTCAAATACCAGCAGAGTCATCCATGGTGGACAGGTTTCAGAGGAGTTTCTAGACTAAGACAGGCTAGGAAGAAAGGTCAATTGTCTCACATAGTGCTGGAAAATGTGCCTTCTAGGTTGGAAGGCACTCAAAATACACAGTGGCTGCCAAAATGGACTCAAACATACCAATGAAGATGGCACAGGACTTGGCAATTTTTTTTCTGTTGTACATGGGGTCACTATGGATCAGAAACAACTCAAGGCAACTAACAACAATAAGTTATGGTCTCTGATTTCAAGGAACCACAGTATACTGTGGGAGACCAATATATAGACAGATAATTTCACTAATATTAGTTGAGTGCTATGTAAAAGCTAGGCATTACCTACAGAAGAGCACCTAATCCAGCTTGGGGCTGGGAAGTCAGTGAGGTCTTCCCAAAGGCAGTGATACTTAGGCTGAATCTTAAAGTTTGAGTTGGAGTCTCCTTAGGTGAAGAGGGCAAGGGAAGGGGCAGGGTATCCCAGGAAAGAGAACACCATAGATAAAGTCTTGCTAGAAAGACATAGCTTGGAGTATGCTGGAAGCTGCAAATAGTTTGGTGATGGTTGGGTTATAAAAGAAGAGACAGGGAGATTTCTTTATTGGAAGGAGCAATCCAAGTTTCAATGATTTACCACAACACACCTCTCATCGTGAATAGGCTATTCTAAAAAGCAGCGAACTCCCCAGCAGAGCAAATATTCAAGCAGTGGTGGATGGTGGGAGGTGTGATTACTTTGTAAATTGATAATTGCTAGAGTTACTTCCAGTTTTAGGATTCTATGATTCAGGATGCTCACAGAGCATGTTTTTCATAGGTGTGTTTGTCTAAAAGCATCTGGGCTTTTCTTAAGTTTCTTCGACTTTTCTTAGGAGGTCGTGGTTCTCTTTAAATAGAAAAACATACAAGAATAAAAAATGATCAATTTTTGAACACCTACACTGTACTAGACAGGCACTTTCCCATGCCATCTTCTTTAAGCCACATAAATAAATGTAAGAATATTAGCCTATTTCTAAAGAAGAAACAGGCTCACAAGATTAAGTGGTGTGTCTAAGGTTACACAGCTAGTGAGTGAAGGAATGGGGATTTGAATCTAAGATCACCTGACTCTAAGGTCTACACAAGCTCTTATACTACCCAGTGTCCTGACTCAGTTAACTGGAGCTTTGTTTTACTCCCTTTTGTCTCTTCCTTTCTCAGTTTTTAATCTCTGTACTCCTCGGGAACTTTCTCTGCTGCCTAACCTTGAACTTGAGACTGGCTGATAATTCCAAGAGACACCTCTGAACTTGCTGAAGTCAGGCTCTTCCCAGGAGAATAGGTCTTTGTATGATGGTTCACCTTTTTATTAGTAAGTTATTGCCACAGGTGATTTATGACACCTACATACTATTGAAGGTTAGACCTGGAAGGGATCTTAGTCTACTGTAAATGAACCCCATTGCTTTATAAGTGAGGACACTGAGGCTCAGAGCAGGGCAGTAGGCTGCATGTGGTCACTCAGGAAGTTAGTGGAATTCAATGTAACTTCCTGAGAATGTTGTGTCTGGATTCACCATGTCTCTCCTTCTAATGAATTATTGGCTCCAGGAAGAGATGCAACAAGCCAGGCATAAGCCTAGACCTGCAGACTTGGGCAGGAGTTGCTGTGTTAGCCCAGAGACTGGTGTAAAAACAGTAAAAAAAAAAAGCGGGAGAGGAGCATCAGATTTCTGCTGACTTGGGATCATCGTCAGAGGGATGGCTGTCCCGCAGTGGGAAGCCCTGGACTGAAGGAATGGGTGGGAAGAAGAGGGTTTTGCAGAGAATCCTATGTCTCCAGGAGGGAAGGGAGCTTATACAATCTTCTTATTCTACAAGGGAGGAAACTGAGGCTCAGAGAAGAAAAGTGACTTGCTCAAGGTCATAAAGCAACTGAGTGGCAGAGCCAGGATTCAAACCCAGGCCTTAAGAACATGGAAGGGCTGTGGGTCAAAAATTAGAGCACCAAACATTTAGGTTCAGCCTTGGTTCTGCCCCTTTCTAGCTGTATGTCTTTATCAAGCAGGGTAATGTCTGAGCCTCAGCCTCCTTGACTGTAAAATGAGGTCAGTTGTCTATACTTACTCAGTGTTCTGAGAATTCAATGAGGCTATAACTTAGGCAGTGTCTGCCACACAGTAACTACTCATTTCCAGACCAGAGCCTTCACCCCCCAACCCGTCAAAGCCTTGGTAATGTTAAGAAGAGGCAGGGGAAAGAGGGAGTTGTCACCGGTTATTTTAAATATAAAGGTGTGAGGGAGTCAGTGTGCAAAGATGCCTGGTGTGCCGGGAGAAAAAAGAGCAACTCAGAGTGGCTGGAGCACAGGTGTGAGCTGAAAGTGGACTGTAGGGTGGAGGAGCCAGCAATGGTCTGGGCCTGGCCAGTGTTTTGTTATTGCTTGCTTGTTTAATTGTTTGTCATGCTGAGTAGTTTACACTTAATCCTATATCCACTGCCCTTGAGTTGAGTAGAACTGCCCCACAGGGTTTCCGAGGCTGTATATCTTTAGGGAAGCAGATTGCCACATCTTTCGCCCATGAAGTAGCTGATGGGTTCAAATCGCAGACCTTTGGGTTAGCGGCCAAACACTTAACCACTGCACCACCAGGGTTTCTAATGGCTCCTTAAATATGTCCATATCCCAATTCCGGGAGTCTGTGCTGATGTTGGAGCCCTGGTGGTGCAGTGGTATTACCTTACATCACAAAAAGGACTTTGTAGATATGATTATGTTGAGAATCTACTTGTCAAGGCTTGTCTTATCCCTTTGTTTATGGTGGCTTTTGTTGTATAGATGTTTTTAATTTCCTTCAGAAACTGGAACCTGATACACTGATGAACGAGAAGAGAGACACTCAAAAGATGCCATGAAGGCAACAGAAATGGTGGGGTTTGGTAAATCTTCCTACCTCCTTGTCCCTTGCAGAACAGGCTGTCTAACTTGCAGTGGCACTTAACTCTCCTGGTCTGTGCATGTGTAAATTCCCCCCAGAGTCTGTATTTTCTTGAAGGTAGAGTCACAGTTGCCTTGGCATCTTCCACAGCCCCTAACTGAGGGCCTCTGAGGCTGCAGCATTTGATATCTGAACCAAAACAAACCAGACCCATTGCTGTCAATCCCAACTCAGAGTTTGGATCCTAGAGGACAGAGTAGAACTGCCCCATACAGTTTCCTAGGAGCAGCTGGTGGATTCAAACTGCTGACCTTTTGGTTAGCAGCCATAGCTCTTAACCATTGCACCACCAGCGCTCCATTTGATATCTAGACACCAGGAACTGGTGATGGTTGGAGATACAATCTTCACTAGTGGGGCCTGGAAATGAGAAAAATTTCAACAGTTGAGTGAATTTTCATAATGTTAAGTTTAGTCAGTTGAACAAACTTTCCTTTATAATGTATGTGGTTGTTGTTTTTTTTTTCTAAAGGGTATGTAGTTAATTTTTTTTTTTTAATGCAAGAATAGTGGTATTAGATGGCAAAATAATTGCTGCTTGATGTTCTTATTTTGCCAAATTAAAAGTTGGCAACACTCTGTTGGTTTCTCAACATTATTTTTATATTTTTCTGCTCAGTTAAATTTAAAAAATATCTGGGAACAACTGTTACAGAGAAAAGAGCATAGGCTTTGGAGTCTAAAAACATGTATTTTCTGTTCTGTTACATATATTAGCTTTATAACAAAGAGCAAGTCATTTAACTTCTGTGAATCTTGCTTTTTCACTAAAATGGGGTAATTATACTCATTTCAGGGAGAGTGTTCAGATTAAATGAGATAACACCTCTAAGGAGCTTAGTTTCACATATAGTACACTTCAGGTTTATTTTGCTGCCCTCTCCCTTGCTGCAGTCCCTGGATGGTGAAAACAGTTAATGGACTCACCTACTAAGTAAAAGGTTGAAGGTTTGAGTCTACCCAGAGGCACTTAGGAGGAAAGCCTTGGTGATCTACTTCCAAAAACTCAGCCATTGGAAATCCCATGGAACACAGGTCTACTCTGACATACAGGGGGCTGCCATGAGTCAGAATCAGCTCCATGGCAACCGGATACTGGAGGAGAGGGACCGGGTTTTATTTGCATGCCCTGACAATCATCCAGTTCAGTCCTGAATCAGAATAGGTGCTCAAAAAACATCTGTTAAATGAAAGAGCTAATAAATGAATGAGGAGAAAGGGCCATGAGAGTGTCCAAGGCAAAAACCTTCCATAGAAACAACAAATATACTGCCCTCCTCTGAGAAACCACTAAGAGGCCTGCTTGACTACAGCGGGGTGAGTGAAGGAAGAGTAGTGGAATGAGATCCGAGGGGTAGCCAGGCAGCAGACAGTGCAGCTTTGCAGGACTTGGTATTTTATTTTACCTGGATATGATGGTGGGTGATGGGAAGGGAGAAGTGAAAAAGAAATGAGTGAATGGATGAAGCTAAGGAAGGTTGGAGCCCTAGAAACCCTGAGCAGTGTCGCTGCTGTGGGCCTGTAGCAGAGCTTCTGTGTCCACCCCCTCCCTAAGCACATCCCTATTCCTATGACCGGGTTGGTCAGAGAAGCATGCAGGCATAGCCTGGGGACACACAGCATTCTCAGAACTGCCCTTTGACCCTTGAATGTCCTGATGGTGATTCTGCCTGGACAGGGGGAACTGTGTGCCTTCCCCAGAGACAGCTGGGGCTCTGACACTAATGTGGATCACTGCTCTTGGTTTCTAACATGGGAGGAGGAAATGTGGAGGAAGTGCGAAGGGTGGAGGAGCTGCTTCTTTAATCACACAATTAGAGACTGGCTGGCTGCTCTGGGCAGGGAGCCCCCCAAACAAGGCCTACAGGGATGTCGCCCTGCTTGGTGGCCCAATCGTGCTCTGGGGTGGGGGTGGGGGGCTTGAACTTTCTGGACTTAACTTCGTAGCTGTTTATGTCCTTGAGAAGAGGCCTATGGTATACTTCACATGAAAGACCAAACCAGATTCCAGAAACTCTCTCTGAATCCTCGTATCACTCACTATTTCACTCATTCATTCATTGATCATTGATTGAATACCTACTATGTGCCAATATGGAGTTTTAGGCTCTAGGTATATACTCATAGACCACACCCTTATGTTACTCACAGAACCAGTGGGGGAATCAGGCAAATAAACCTTGAATTATATACAGTGAGTTAAGTACTATGATACACTGGTACTAAATAAATAAATAAGCTGATATTTATTGAATGAATAAGGAAGATAGAAGAAGAATTGATGTCTTTGAATTGTGGTGTTGGTGAAGGATATTGAATATACCATGGACTGCCAAAAGAACAAACAAATCTGTTTTGGAAGAAGTACAACCAGAATGCTCCTTAGAAGCAAGGATGGCCAGACCACATCTTACATACTTTGGCCGTATTGTCAGGAGAGATCAGTCCCTGGAGAAGGACATCATGTTTGGTAAAGTACAGGGTCAGTGGAAAAGGGGAAGACCCTCAATGAGATTGATTGACACAGTGGCCACATCAATGGGCTCAAACATAACAACGATTGTGGGCATGGCGCAGGACCAGGCAGTGTTTTGTTCTGTTGTACATAGGGTCACTATGAATTGGAACCTACTCCACAGTACCTAACAACATTTATTGAGTGCTTACTATATGCCAGGCACCATTCTAAGTGATTTGCATGTATTAACTCATTTCCCTTTTAGGAAATCCCTGTGAGGTAGGTACTATTATCACCCCATTTTACAGATGATTTACTGAGGCTCAGAGAGGGTAAGTGGTAAGGGCACATGCTGCAGCCTGGCCATCTGGCTCCACAGCCTCACTCCTAACTGAGACACTCTGCTGCCTCTGTATGAAAGCATGGAGGAGGGTGGCCTAGGTACATGTCCCAAAGGAGGCCTGGGTGTTAGAGGATGACAAAGAGTTAGCCAAGCGGAAAAAGATGGGGGTGGAAGATTGGCAAGGACTTTCTAGGCAAATAGGACTGCAAGTGCAAAGCATGGGAAGACATAAGCATTCTAGAAATAGAAACTGCGAGTAGAGGAGAGGCAGGAGAGGGTCAGAGGAGAAGGCCTGGGACAGAACTGGGAGTGTCTCATTTCTTTGAATGCTGGGCAACCAATGTAGGATTTTAGGCCTGAAGTGATATGGTTGTAGCATTGATTGCTTTTAGAATTTTTGCAGAAGTTTTGTCAATTTTGGGGTGGGCTAACACTAGCCAGTATATGTAAATCACAAGGACTTCTCTTTGACTAATCTGTTTATTCTCCATTTGCACCCTCTTGCCACACAGATCCATTCTCTGGTCAGTGCTGTGTCCTGGGAGGCTGACCCTTATGATTGTATTAAGAGGGCTCTGCTGTCTTCCAAAGGGGCTTGGTCAATGGCGGGCATCATCAGGAGATCAGCCAGTGGGAGGAGAGAGAGGTTGGGATATCCCCAGCCCCCGCTTTTGTGTCAGGGTCTGGTAGTGGCTGTTTTTGTACAACTCTAGCTCTTGCCAGTGGCCCTACCCCCATGGTTCCACCTCTGACTGGGCACCAGCAACACCTTGCCCTCCTCTTGTCCCTTTAGGCCTAGGAGTGCTAACAGCTCCCCACTGTGGCAGTTCTCTGGTTGCCTCAACATCCCTTACTTTTTTCCTCTGCCCTATCCCCACCCCTATAAATTGTCCTTTTGTTAAATTCACTTCAGGATCCCAGCAGAGTGAGCCTTCATTTTCCTGCTGATAATTATTTATGCTGAGAACTTGACTGATAACAATTACCACTTATGGGGCAGTTGTTGAACAGATGGACTGCTAACTGAAAAGCCGGCGGTTCAAAACCACCAGTGGTGCCTCGGGAGAAACATGTGGCAGTCTGCTTCCTTAGAGATTTATAGCCTTGGAAACCCTATGGGGTCACTATGAGTCTGGATCAACTCGATGGCAGTGGGATTGGTTTTTTGGTTTACTATGTGCTCAGGGCTTTATATGAATTTTTAAAAAAGTTTAACCATTTAATTATCACCACAGCTCCATGAATTATGGACTATTTATTTCCATTTTCAAAAGGAGGAAACTTAGGTGCATAGATATTAACTAACTTGTTCAAGATAATGTAACCTCTTGCCCAGAATCACACAGCTAGTCAAGAGCGAAGTCAGAATTTGAACCCAGGTCTCTGGATTCCAAAACTCATCCTCTTTCCACTGTTCTGTGTCACGTAATAAATCCTTGTCAATGCTTAATTTGTCAGAGTCTGGAAAACTAGTAAGTGTACATCATGCCAGTTGCCAACTTACAGTGATAACATGTGTGTCAGGGTAGAACCGTGCTCAACAGGGCTTTCAATGGCTGATTTTTCTGAAGTAGATCTCCAGGCCTTTCTTCCAAGGAGCCTCTGGGTAGATTCAAACCACCAATCTTCCAGTTAGCAGCTCAGTATATTAACCATTTGTATTACCCAAAATTTCTAGGGGAAGTGCAAATAAGGTACTGCCTGGAGCAGTTATGTGTCTGTTGAGGAATGGTGAGTCTTAAGTAAGACTTCCGGACATTACCATTCCTGTTTTGATGTTGAACACTATGATGGGTGATTCCCCAGAATATCCCTCGCTGGACAGAAGCTGTCTTCACAATGGGCAGTTCCTCTGTGGAGGGAAACTTAGGCCTTAATGAGTTCAGAATAAGGGGAAACTCATCCCTCCAAGACCCACAGCAGAAAGCATAAGGGTTTTTTTTATAGTGAAGAATTTTATTATTTTGTTTAAGTCACTAGCAGGCTCCTGCACCAAGGCTTAGGAAAAGGCATACACTCGTGGCCAGTAGTCAAGGGAAACCACCTTGTTTTCTTGGCAGTGCTGCGGCTCAAACAGCCTTTCCCAAAAGCAATATGTAGGGGAAGGAAAGGTGAAACCAATAAGAGGTTTAAAATGTTGTGGTTTGCTTTTTACTTTTATTGGTATCTTTGGGGCTGGAGAAGGCAGTGGGCTGGACCCTTCAACTGGCCAAAGATGTGGTGTCCCTTGGACTGGGAGTTCCTGGAGTTGCCCTCACTTGACTCATGTCTTCTCCTAACTCCCACACTCCTGGAACTGTTCATCCATGCTCATCAGCAAAAGACAGTTAGTAACCAAACCCAAAACCAAACCAGTTCCAACTCATGGAGGCTTCACGTATGTTACAGTAGAACTGAGCTCCATGGGGTTTTCAATGGCTGATTTTTCGGATGTGAGTTGCCAGGGCTTTCTTGCAAGTTGCCTTTCGGTGGGTTCAACTGCGAACGTTTTGGTTAGTATCAAGCCATTTCCTCCACCCAGGTACTCCCAACATAGTTAGAGATGCTAAAAAAGACAAGGCTACAGATTCTCCTCTAGAGCTTCCAGAGTGAGTACAGCTCTACTGATACTTTGATTTCAGTCCAGTGATACTGATTTTGGACTTTTGGCCTCCAGAACTGTAAGAGAATAAACGTGCATTGTTTTAAGTCAACAAATTTGTCATAATTTGTTATGGCAGCCATGGGAAACTAATACAGCAGGTAAGGGAAAGAAGCAGCAGAAAGGTGAGGTGCATAACTAATGTGGGGTGCTTGAAATAACATCATCCCCCTGTGTGTCTCTCTCCATGTCTGTTCTCCTCTTTTATAGGACACCTCTCAGATGGGCTTAGGACCTCATGACGTTGTTGTTAGGTGCCATCAAGTTGGTCCCAGCTCATAGCGACCCATGTACAACAGAACAAAACAGAAACTGTAATCCGTCTCATAGAGGGTCTTCATTTCTTTCACTGACCCTCTACTTTACCAAGCATGATGTCCTTCTCCAGGGACTGGTCCCTCCTGATAACATGTCCAAAGTGTGTGACACCCTCGCTTCTAAGGAGCATTCTGGCTATACTTCTTCCAAGACAGATTTATTCATTTTTCTGGCAGTTCCTGGTGTATTCAACATTCTTCACCAACACCGTAATTCAAATGTATCAATTCTTCTCCAGTCTTCCTTATTCATTGTCCAGCTTTCACATGCATATATGGTGACTGGAAATACCATGGCTTGGCTCAGGCACACCTTAGTTCTTTAGGTGATGTCTTTGCTTTTTAACACTTTGGTCTTTTGCAGATTTGTCCAATGCAATATGGCACTTGATTTCTTGACTGCTGCTTCCCTGGGCATTGATTGTGGATCCAAGTAAAATGAAATCCTTGACAACTTCAATATTTTCTCTGTTTATCATGATGTTGCTTATTGGTCTAGTTGTGAGGATTTTCATTTTCTTATATGCTGAGGTACAATCCATATTGAAGTCTGTGGTCTTTGATCCCTTGTTAACCTAACTGATAATGTCGCAAAAAAAAAAAATCTTATTTTCCAAATAAGGTCACATTCACAGGTTCAAAAATTAGCGTTTAACATGTCTTTTTTGGGGGAAACACAATTCAATCCATAACAGAAGCTAATTAATTTTTGAAAAATTTCATCCTCTGTGTCTTTCACCAGTTAGATTCTGGGGGCATGAACTTCGTGTTAGAAAACCAAAATAGCTTAATAGTTAAGAGAAATGAAGCTAGAGACAGAGCTAAGTTTGTATCCTACTCCCACCATATACTGGCTGTGGAAAGAGCCCTGGTGGTGCAATGGTTAAGCACTCAGCTGTTAACTGAAAGGTCTGCGGTTCAAATCCACCAGCCACTCTGTGGGAGGAAATACTTGATGATCTGATCCTGTAAAAATTACAGCCTAGGAAACTCTATAGGGCAGTTCTACTCTGTCCTGTAGGGTTACTATGAGTCGGAATCAACTCAACAGCACACAGCAACAGTACCAACACTGGCTGTGTGGTATTGGGCCAGTCATGTAAACTTCTGAGCCTCAGTTTCCTCATCTTAATATGGAATGATAAATGGTATCTACATGATAAAGTGTTTTGAGGATTATATTAGACAGTTTACTTAAAGAGCTTATCATAGCTGGCATATAAACCAAAACCAATCTCACTGCTGACGAGTCAATTCTGACTCATAGCAATCCTATAGGACAGAGTAGAACTATTGCATAGTGTTTCCAAGGCTGTAATCTTTACAGAAGCAGATTGCCACATCTTTCTCCCAGGGAGTGGATTAGAGTTCGAACTACTAATCTTTCAGTTAGCAGCCAAGTGCTTTAAAAACTGTGCCACCAGGGTTCTAGCTGGCATATAGTAGGTACTTAGCTGAAGTCCAATGAATTAAATTCCCTTGCTCCAGCTTCTATTAAAAAATAGAAAAAAAAAAAAATTCTGAAGTTCTAAAACAATGACTTTTATCCTGCCTGACATTTATACCCACTTTAAGAGACCCAGAGCCCTGGCCGCACAGTGGTTAAGAATTTCCCTGCTAACCAAAAGATTGGCAATTCAAATCCATCAGCTGTTCCTTGGAAAACCTATCAGGCAGTTCTATTCTGTCCTATAGCATCGCTATGAGTTGAAATTGACTCCATGGCAATGGGTTTGGTTTGTTTTTTTTGGTTAAGAGGCCCAGGGTTTTCAGTTGCTCTGGAACTGACCCCACCCTGGTCCAGCCATCTCACTTGTGACGTTTCCAGGAGCTTCACTTAACAGGAAATAGGACATCTTTCTCCCAGAAACCTGAGGGGTTAGCCTAGAGAAAAATCCCTTAGCCAGGAGGCGTTTCGGTTTGTGACCTTTTACAGGCAAATTTACTCAAGAAGAGACCAAGGGATCTCCCCTTCCCAAGCACACAGAGCTGTGGGAATTTCCTCCTGGGCCTTCCACAGCCGGCCTGTGCCGTGCCTGACTGATCTTGCAGTTTCTGTCAGTGCTGAAACCGCTGTGGAAAGTTCAGCTTGAGAAGAAGAGGGAACTAGGGAGTTTTGATTTTCTTTTTCCTTTTTTTTTTGAAAGTTGAACAACCCTGAGACTTGATTTCAGAAATCTTAACCTAAACCAAATGTTTTTTTTTTTTTTTTTTTTCTGACTGGGTGATCGTTCTGTGGAGAACACAGGGCATTTTGACTTTGTGAAGACAGCGACACTGGGCAGGAGCCAGATCTCCTCAGAAATCAAACAGTACAGGTTCACACACCACCAGGGACTACTGGAATGTTGCTTTACTTTTTATTCTGGATTTATAGACCAAGTCCTCCTCCCCCACCCCCTGGCACTTGATTTATTATTGTGCAGACCCGGTGGCTTTTCTCCAACTTTATTTCTTTCTTCAGAAGTAAACAAGGATTTTACAACTCAATAACCTCCCCCAAAGTTTGTTTGTTCTTCTCTCCCTTACAGTGTGGGCCATGTTTGTTCCCTGGGAAAGTCTCTTCTCTAATTATTTTCACATTTCAACAGCTTTTGTTTCTTCTTTTTCTGAGGTTTATAAAAAAAAAAATGCTGATGGCGGATTTGCTTCAGGCTAAATTGTACTGTAAACAGTTCCTCTTAGGCACTTGGGAGTCAGAGAAGAGGAGCCATGTTGCCTTTTCTCATTGTGTACCAGGCCAGAGGGAAATGTGAAATTCCTGAAACACTCCTTTGGATGGCTGGAGGAAAAATATGTAAATTGATAAAACAGGGAAAATCTGCTAATCTGTTGTAAAAGGAGCCTTTGACAACCTTGTGTATGCAAGAGTCAGCTGATATAAAGGCTGCCTTGAAGACTGAAATTTTCCAGGTACTTTCATTTTAGGTTGGGATCTTTCTGTCTTCCAGCAGAGATTAAAATTTGGTGCATTTTAAGGAAATAGGATTTTTTAAGGCTACTTACTGGAAACCCTGGTGGCATAGTGGTTAAGTGCTATGGCTGCTAACCAAGAGGTCGGCAGTTTGAATCTGCCAGGTACTCCTTGGAAACTCTGGGGCGCGGTTCTACTCCGTCCTATAGGGTTGCTATGAGTTGGAATCGACTCGACGGCAGGTTTGGGTTTGGCTTTTTAAAGCTACTTACTATATTCAAGCAAAATCTTGTCCAGAGTCCCTGAGTATTGTAAACAGTTAACGCGCTTGGTTGCTAGCCAAAGTTGGAGATTTGAGTTCACCCAATGGTGCCTTGGAGGAAAAGCCTAGCGATCTGAAAAATCAGCCAATGAAAACCCTATGGAGAACAGTTTTACTCCGACACACATGAGGTCGCCACTAGTCGACAATTACTCGATGGTAACCGGTTTAATGGCTGGTTCTGTTCGAAAGGTATGAACCTAATCTTGATATTTGCATATCCAGCTTGAAAGCTGAAGAGTCTCTTTCTGATCACAGCGATCACGGGTTCTGGGAGAAACTGTTGTTTGTTTCTCTAAGTGCCTTGCTTGTTTCTGTACAACCTCTCCCTACATCCCTCTGAGGGCTCTGGGATCTCACATCCATGTGTCCTGCTGCCTTTACTTGAAGTCTCAGACTTGGCCTGAAACATCACATCTAGTGCCCCCGAGAAACCTCAAACCCACCTTGTCCAAAATGAAATTTGTAATTCCTTGAATCCTTCACTCCAGTTCATGGCGTGGTCATCCACTAAGCCCCAGTGCAGGAAGCCCAGTCATCAGAATTCCCCACTCTAATATGATCAGGCCTTGAGTCCTGTGCGTTCTACCTGCCAATATCTGTTGAATCTGTCAGCTTCTCTCCTTTCCCACAGCCAATTTCCTCCTTCAAACTCTTACTGCCTCTCACCTAGACCACTGCTCTGTCTCCTTGTTGGTCTGTCTTCAGTCTCAGTTCTTCTGCCTGTATCCCCCTGTTTTAGTCAGGATTCTCCAGAGAAACAGAACCAATACAAAGAATATAGATATCGCTATTAAAAAAAAAAGTTGACCTCCAGTTGATCTTGACTCATGATGACACTTGGTGTGTCAGAATAGAAATGTGCTCCATAGGGTTTTCAGTGGCTAATTTTTCAGAAGCAGATTACAGGCCTTTTTTTCGAGAAGCCTCTGAATAAACTTGAACCACCAACGTTTCAGTGAGCAGCGAGCATGTTTGCATCACCCAGGGATTCCAGATAGATAGATAGGTAGAGATTTATTAAGGAATTGGCTCACGCAATTGTAGGGGCCGGCAAGGACAAAATCCATTGGTCAGGCCATAGGATGGAAGCTTCAGCAATCTTTTGTCTGAAATCTGTAGGCCAGGTGGCAGACTGGAAATTCTGGCAGGATGTCTATTTACAGTCTTAAGGCAAATTCCTTCTCCCTTGGGAAAACTCAATCTTTACTCTTCAGGCCTTCAACCAATTGGATGAGGCCCACCCACATTATGGACGGTAACCTGCTTTACTTGTTAAATGTTAATAATATGTAAATATCTCCATAGCAACATCTAGTGTCTGACCAAACAACTGAGCACCAAGCCTAGCCAAAAAAAAAAAAAAAAAAAGCCAAGGTGACACATAAAATTTACCATCACATCCCTCCTCCTCCTATTTAAAAATAATTACCTCTGGAGCTATGAGAGAGTTCTTTCTACCAATCTGACCATGGAATCATGCTACTTTCCTGCTTCGAAATCATCTAGGTCTCCCTCTCCTCATGGTCCACATGAGCTGGTTCAAGCCCTGGGGCATGGCACTCTCCAGGCTCCTCTGCAGCTCAGTGCCCACATGTACCACCCAACCACATGGCTGCCAACTTCCCCCCAATTCATACCCTGCTCTTCCATGCTTTATGCTGCTCCTTCGGTTTGGAATGCTCTTCTGCCCTTTCCCTGGCTGGCAAAAATTCGCTTACCCTTGAAGGCTTGCTTCAAACCTCAGCTCCTCTGTGAAATCTTCCTGAATCCCCCTAAGCAGTGTTTGTTACTCCCTCAGTGTTTCCAAAGCAGCTTGTAAACATTTTTAATGCTTTATTTTAGCCTTGGCCTGTCTCCACCCACACTCCCCTGCCCTTACCAGGACAATGAGTGTCGGGGCATGGTCTGACCCTTTCCTACCTTTATATCCTTTTCACTTGCAGAAAGTCTGGCCTGTGAAGTGGCACAGGTGATGGATGTGGGGAGATGTTACCGAGCCCATTTCAGAGGAGACTCACCCCAGTATGCACTCATGGTGATGAGGGCGAAGTGAAAATATGGCTTTCAGCATTCCTTGAAAGATCACAGACAAAGCTTAGGTCCAGGTGTAGGAGAGACTGACTCTGAATGAGACAAGGCAAGGGATGCTTTCATAGGCTGCAAATTGTGTGACCTTCAGAGTTCCCTTTTCAGACTAAAGGGGAAATCATATTGGGTAGCTCCTAACTTCAGGTAGCGTGCACTGTTCGGGACCCCCTGCTGCCATATACTTCTGCCATCTTGTACTCTCTGGGTTCCAAGTCCAAATTTTCCATATCCTTTGTGGCATAAAGAATTGAACTGGGGCCACCTTGGCTCAGGATCTGTCTCCCCTAACTCTGCTACTGCTCTGACTTGGCTTCTATTGCACATGAGGAATTCCCAGCATTCCTAAAGGATGATCCACTTTTGCCTGTTGGCACATGTTTTGTTTAGGAATAGGATAGGAAAGAGGCTAAGAGTTTGAGGTCAGTGTTCCCCTCTGCTAAGACTTGAATGAGACAGTAAGAGTTCTAGGACCCGAGAGGCCTGAACTCCAGAACTTGATTTATTCATTCAACTCACTTTTCAGAGAACCCACTGTGTGCCAGAAATTGGAGCTAGGTACTGAGGAGACAAAGATGAATTAAACAGCATTTTTGCCCTGAAGAGCTCTCAACTCAGTGTGAGGAATTCCCTTCAGGTGCCTGCATAGCTCCTCCCCGAGACTGAGGACTAGGAAACCTCCTTGCTCAAAGCCATGGCACAGATGCAGACATGGCTGGGGTAGGGGTTGAGAAGACATAGGAAAGAAAGAAAATGGCCAGGCCCTGGAAGAGCTGAGTCCTGCCACCATCTGGGACCTTATTCTCTCTGGGTCCCAGTTTCCTTGCCTGAAAAATAAGGTTAATCACCCTTGCTCTGTTTTCTACAAAGAATATGAGTGCCTTCTGTGTAGAACCCTGAGTCAAGGCTAGGGATGCATCCAGCACAGTGTCTAGCACATAGTAGGTGTTCGATAAATATTGGATGAATAAATAAATGGTTTCTCCTCTCAGAATTATTGGAGCCATTTAGAGAATACCTACTGTACTTTATTTATCACAAAATGCTGCCTACAGTAACAGCTAGCCTGACCAGGCAGCATGAGCTAAGGACTCTGTGGGGCAGATGGTTGACTTTTCCTCTCCACTGCAGGAAGAGAGGTTTCTATTCAGGGATGCTAAGGAAGGCTTTGTGGTGGGGGCAAGGGGGAGCTCAGAGCCACTCTTGGGTAGGATTGGACTATGAATGAAGGGTCAGCCCTGCATTCTTGAACCTTCCCTCCTGGCTTTTTGAGGGACAGAGAAGTTTCGGAGGAGGGTCTCCTATCTTAGTCTCCTTCTACAGAGGATGGCAAGGAGAAGCACAGAGATGGTACATCTGGAGGCAAGACCTTTTCTTGGGAATCTGTGCCTATGGAGAGGAGGTCCTTGTGGTAGGACTCGTTAGTCCTGCTTCTGCTTCTGTTTCTGGATCTTTCACTATATCTTTCTTCCTCTGGGTCTTGTATGCCTCTGTCTTTTTCTTGTTGTCATGATGTCTTTTATCCCTACCCACCTCCGCCCTTGCTCTGGTGCAGGTGCGTGTCCATCTCTGTCACCTGACTTCTCTCTCCCTTTCTTGTTCTCTCTTTCCTTTCAAAATGAAACAACTTTGAGGTTGAGGGTGCTTTAACCTGGAAGTTCTATGATTGTAAGCCCCTTGAGGGCAGGGATCCACATCTGTTTGTTCACCACAGCATACCTAGCTTCTGGCATGGTGTCTGCACTCAGTGTTGTTATTATTGTTGTGTGCCATAGAGTTGATCTTGACTCATTGCAACCCAATATGACAGAGTAGAACTGCCCCATAAGGTTTCCTAGGCTGTAATCTTTATAGGAGCAGATGGTCAGGTCTTTTCTCCCAAGGAGTGACTGATGGGTTCAAACTGCTGACCTTTCAGTTAGCGTCCGGGTGCTTAACCATTGTCGGGGCTCCTTCTGCATTCAGTAAAAACCAAAACCAAACCCATGGCTGTAGAGCTGATTCCAACTCATGGCAACCCTATATAAGACAGAGTAGAACTGCCCCATAGGGTTTCCAAGGCTTTAACCTTTATGGAAGCAGACTGTCACATCTTTCCCCTGCAGAGTGGCTTGTGGGTTCAAAATGCCTACCCATTAGCAGCTTCTGCTCTCAGTAGGGGCCCCAAAATATTCTTGAATGAACGTTTGCTTGGGAAGACTAAGGGAGTCAGGACAGGGCAGATAACACTAAGTAAGGGAACTACAGTTTGGGTCTGGCTTCAGTCTAGGTTTTACGGGAAAGTGGCGAAAACACCCCTTCAGATTTTTAGATTTTCCAGCCCAGCTCCCTGAGTAAGGAAGCAGGATTTCTGAGTAGAAGTTTCTTTCAGAAATAAAGATGCTGTGTCTAGACGCACTTTCCCTGGGTGTTATCTCTTAGTAATGCAAAGACATGGGGAGATGAAAGCCCTAAACAATGCCTGATGTCAAAGGTGCCTGTGATGCCAAGTCCCTGTCCTTAAGGACCTGTCCTTACCTCCTAAACATCTTCATTGCAATAGAGGTCCCCATCCATGTCCTACCTCTGGCTAGCAGTAGGAGCCTGCACAAGACACCCGCTCCTTGGGCTCTGTCCCATCAGTGCAGTGAAACTACACAATCCCTAAAGGCTATGCCAGGGTCTACTGTTCTTGACCTTCATGATATTCGGTAAGGGATGAGCTGGGGATTTAAACAGGATTCCATGTCAGGGACTGCTACCATCACAGGAAAGATGAGAAACTAGAGTTAGATTGACCCACTCTTGCTGGCAGCCATGGATGTGTCTCTGAGCTGCATGTTCGCTCACACAGGCCCTTCTAGAAGGGCTGTCTGGCCAAGGCAGGACAGAAATACCTTCACCGTGAGTGTGATCACCAGGCATACGTAAGTAGAGAGCATAGAAATCCAGGTCTCTGCAGCACAAGTGTCCATATGGGGAATAAACCAAATATTTCACAACTTCAATTGTCAGGAATATATTACTTGGTTGCCTACTTTATGCCTACTTCTTATATCCCCCCTTCTTATTTTCTGTTTAACTTTGAGTTATGTCTCCCATCTCTCAACAGGCACCAACATGCATGTGATCACAACTAATGAGACGAAACAGTATATATTCCCTGAACCATATATATACACAAATACAACATGGATGCTCAACATACAGACACATATGTCATACACACAGACTCATAGTGTAGGTAAATATAGAAAGTCTATGTGTTCTACACACATGAATATCCACCTGTAAATTCAAAAATTCTATTTTTGATCTCACCTTAGCATTTGGGGATACACAAAATATTAGGTGGAATGGCCTCTCAAAGAAGTTCCTATCCTAATCCCTGGAACCTGTGAGAATGTTATGTTACATGGCAAGGGGAAACGTAAATTGTAGGAGGAATAGTTGTTAGGTGCCATCAGGTTGGTTCTGACTCATAGTGACCCCACGTACAACAGAACAAAACACTGCCTGGTCCTGTATCATTATCACAATCATTGCTATGTTTGAGCCCATTGTTGCAGCCACTGTGTCAATCCATCTCATCAAGGGTCTTCCTTTTTTTTACTGACCTTCCACTTTACCAAACATGATGTCCTTCTCCAGGGAATGGTCCTTTCTAATAACATGTCCAAAGAACGTGAGATGAAATCTCGCCAAACTTGCTCGCCAAAATCCAAGACAGATTTCTTCATTCTTCTGGCAATCCAAGAATATATTCAATATTCTTTGCCAACATCATAATTCCAAGACATCAATTCTTCTTCAGTCTTCTTTATTCATTGTTCAGCTTTCACAGTTGACTGAAAATAGCATAACTTGGGTCAGACGCACCTTAGTCCTTAAAGTGACATCATTACTTTTTGACACTTTAGAGAGGTCTTTTGCAACGAATTTGCCCAGTGCAATACATCATTTGATTTCTTGACTGCCATTCCATGGGTGTTGATTGTGGATCCAGGTAAAATGAAATCCTTGTCAACTTCAATATTTTCTCCATTTATTATGAGGCTGTTTATTGCTCCAGCTGTTTGAATTTTTGTTTTCTTTATGTTGAGGTGTAAGCCATACTGAAGGCTGTAGTCTCTGATACTCATCAGTAAATGCTTCAAGTCCTTTTTGCTTTCAGCAAGCAAGGTTGTATCATCTACATGTCACAGGTTGTTAATGAGCCTTCCTCCAATCCTGATACCAAGTTCCTCTTCCTATAGTCCAACTTCTCAGATTATTTGCTCAGCATACAGATTAAATAAATATGGTGAAAGGATACAACCCTGATACACAAATTTCCTGATTTTAAACCACTCAGTATCCCCTTGTTCTGTTCAAAGGACTGCCTCTTGTTTTATGTCAGGTTCCTCATGACCACAATTAAGTGTTCTGGACTCCCCATTCTTTGCAATGGTATCCATAATTTACTATGATCCACGTGGTCAAATGCCTTGCATAATCAACAAAACACAGGTAAACATCTTTCTGAAACCCTCTGCTTTCAGCTAAGATCCTTCTGACATCAGCAATGATATCCCTTGTTTCATGTCCTCTTCTGAACTGCTTGAATCTGGTCAGGCAGTTCCTTGTCGATGTACTACTGCAACTGCTTCTGAATTATCATCAGCCAAATCTTACTTGCATATGATATTAATGATATTGTTCAATAATTTCTACATTCTTTTAGATCATATTTCTTTGGGATGGGCACAAATATGAATCTTTTCCAGCCAGTTGGCCAGGTTGCTGTCTTCCAAATTTCTTGGCATAGACAAGTGAGCACTTCCAGTGTTGCATCTGTTTGTTAAAGCATCTCAATTAGTATTCTATCTGTCATGGATTGAATTATGTCTCCCCAGATTGTGTGTATTAATTTGGTTAGGCTATGATTCCCAGTATTCTGTGGTTGTCCTCCCTTTTATGATTGTAATTTTATGTTAGAGAGGATTAGGGTGAGATTATAACACCCTTATCATGTCACATCCCTGATCCAATATGAAGGGAGTTTAGCTGGGATGTGGCCTGCACCACCTTTAAAGAGATAAAAGGAAAGGGAAGATAGCAGAGAGTGGGGACCTCATACCACCAAGAAAGAAGTGCTGGGAGCAGAGTATGTCCTTTGGAACCAGAGTCCCTGCGTGAAGAAGCTCCTAGTCCAGGGGAACGTTGATGAGAAGGCCAACAGAGAAAGAAAGACTTCCTGTGGAGCTGACACCCTGAATTTGGACTTTTAGCCTGCTTTACTGTGAGAAAATAAAATTCTCTTTGTTAAAGCCATCCACTTATGGTATTTCTGTTATAGCAGCACTAGATGACCAAGACAGAAATTTGGTACTGAGAGTAGGGTGCTGCTTTAACAGATACCTAAAATGTGGAAGTGGTTATGAAACTGTGAATGGATAGAGGCATAGCAGTGACAGAGGACCAGCAGCAGCAGAACAGGAGACCAGCACCAGACAGCACTGGAGCTGACCCATGGAGCAAGGGAGCTAAGTGCCTGTGTGCAGGAGGCTTGGAGTGAGGTGCCTCCAGGCACTTCTTGGTGTTGCTATAGAGCTTTGGAACACTTGTCCCAGCAGGGCAGATGCGGGCATGAGGCCCAAATAGCTGAGAGGCCAAGAAAACAGGAAACAGAAGCTGAAAAGACAAGGAACACAAGAAGCCAAGCTGCCTCAGTCTCAAAAGGTATGGCGAGAACCTCTGGGGTTTCAAAGGGTGAAACCATGGCCTCTGGTGTTTCTAAGTATGGAGTTGCCACTCAGATAGACTAGAAGAATGACGTGCCTAAAGCCAAGGGGACAGTTGCTGTCCCAGTGTGTCTGGAAGGCGAGCTGAAGCCCAGGGCCGTGGGGCCTCCTCTCAGAATCTGGAGAGTATGGCCAATACCTAGAGTCTAGAGGGCAGGGCCTTCCTGCGGAGCTGACACCCTGAATTTGGACTCTTAGCCTACTTTACTGTGAGAAAATAAACTTCAAGTCATCCACTTGTGGTATTTCTGTTACAGCAGCACTAGATGACCAAGACACCGTCAATTCCTGGAGCCTTGTTTTTTTGCCAAGGCCTTCAGTGCAGCTTGGACTTCTTCCGTCAAAGTCATCGGTTCTTGATCTTACGTTACCTCCTGAAGTAGTTGAATGTTGACCATATCCCATGTTCTGATTATTAGTGGATGTTTGCAGTTATTTCTCCTCATCTTGAGTTGTACCACGTCAGCAAATGAAGATATACAAAGCTTTACTCCATCCATAACGTCTTAGGCTGGATTCTCTAGAGATGTAAAACCAGTAAAACGTATAGAGAAAGATTTATATCAAGGAAATGGCTCAAGTGGTTGTAGAGGGGGGAAACTCCCAAGTCCATGGGTCAGGCTGAAGTCTTCTCCTGACTCACATAGCTACAGGGGCTGGCAAATCCAAGGTCAGCTGGTCAGACAACAGGTCTCTGGGTCACAGGCTGTGGAAGCCAATGAATCCCAAGATCGGCAGGTAAGCCGCTGGCTCCAGTCCCAAGAACCAAAGGCCAGGTGAACAGGAACCAGCTTCAGGACCCAGATTGAGCAAAAGGTAGTGAGCTTTGCCAGAAAGTCCACTTATATTGGATGCAAGCCACACCCTGAAGGCAACTTCCTTTCACCTGATTGGCTGCTCATAACAGATCTCTTCATGGAGCTGATTACATTATGTCAGATCTCATTATGGAGGTGATTACATCATTACAAAGCTGCCTAACTACATCATAACTGCCAAACCACTGAGAATCATAGCCCAGCCCAGTTGATACACAACCTTAACCATAGTACACATCATTAAGGCCGATTCTACTATGAGGAGACAGCTCTTCCCCAGTCGTATCTGAGTGCCTTCCAAACTGAGGGGCTCATCTTCCAGCACTATATCAGACAAAGTTCCACTGCTATTCGTAAGGTTTTCACTAGCCAATTTTTTCAAAAGTAGACCATCAGGTCCTTCTTCCTAATCTGCCTTAGTCTAGAAGCTCCGCTGAATCCCATCCACTATGAGTGACCCTGCTGGCATTTGAAACACCAGTGGCCTAGCTTCCAGCATCATAGCAACATGCAAGCCACCACAGTATGAAGAACTGACAGATGAGTGGTGGTAAATGAAATTAACTCTGCTAATCCTTTGACTTTACGATAGGGACAGTATCCTGGGTTATCCTGGTAGGCCCCATATAATCATAAGAGTTCTTAAAAAAATGAAAGAAGGGGATAAAAGAGTTAATATCAGTGTGATGAAATGTGACAAAGACTCGACTAGCCATTGCTGGCTTTAAAGATTGAAGAGGGCCACAAGGCAAGGAATGCAGGCAACCTCTAGAAGCTGGAAAATATAAGAAAATAGATTCTTCCCTAGACTTCCAGAAAGGAGCACAATCTTCTAACACCTTGATTTTAGCCCAGTGAAACCTGTGTTGGCTTTCTGACCTCCAGAACTGTAAGATCATAAATTTGTGTTGTTTGAAGCCACTAAGTTTTCTGCAACTTTTTTACAGCAGCAATAGGAAACTAATACCCACAGAAACATAATCCCTACCCTCATCGATCCTGTAGTCTAACAGAGGAGACAGGAATATAATCAGGGTGCTAGAACACAGTGTGAAAAACAAAGATGTAATAGATGTAATAGGACCAGCCCAGACTACTAGGGGTGCACACAGGAGAAATCCCAACCCAGACTTGGGTATGGAGAGAAAGTTTCCTCCTGGGAATTCCATGAGGGCAGTGACCGATGGTGACCTATGTCGGCAACACCTCCCACTGTGCCTGGCACACCCCAGGTACCTAATAAATATTCGTTGGAAGAAAGAAGGAGGGAGGGAGAAGGGGAAGAAAAATGAAAGAAAGGTGAAAACTGGGATGTAGTAGACAAATAGGGTTTAAGAAGATGGGGGAAAGTGCTTTAGGCAGAAGCGACAGCATGGGCATAGTCCCGAAGGCTATTTAGAGAACTAAGTAAAGTTAAGTTTGGCTAGGACACAGAGTGCCGTATGGGGAATCAGGAAAGATGAGTCAGGCAGGGTACAGATCATGAGGGGCCTTATCAGCTATAATTAGACGTTTGGCCTGTGTCCTATGTACATTTGACTCTCTCTTCCTTTCTGTCTCTCTCTCCCTGCCCCTTTTCTTTTGGTTTATACTTTAACGTCTTTTAATGCAATGTATTTGTTTGATCTCAGTTATGTCAAATAAATCTTATTGAAGTATCTCACTTTATCTTCCAGTTCATACCTCAGTCATTCTCTCCATTCTCCCTGTGCTTTGCAACTGCATCAATGATCATTTTGTGTATGCGGGGTGGTCCAGTAGACAAAGAGTCCTGAAAACATACTCATAGCCAGCTGGGTTTGTGTCCATGCTCCTCCATTTACCAGCTGGTATTTAACCTCTTTAATCCTTAGTTTCTCAATTTGTAAAATGTGACCAGAATAATGTCTTCTTCATGGGCTTGCTATGAGAATCAAATGAAAGCACTTTGCAATGTACCAGGTGTATACCAAGTAAGTCAGTGGCAGTTTTCTATCAAAATCATGACTCTTTGTGTAGTTATTATCATAACTATAACTATTGTGCCGGAGGATTTCCATTCTCCCTTCCAGACCCACTTCCACTCTTCTGCACCCCACTCTGCAACCTCCACACAGGAGGTTGACCTGTGTGGACCATACCAATGAACTCCCTTGCCAACTGCCTTCAAACTGGGCCCTGGCTGTCAGGGGCATCAACAGAAGATCCCGGTCATGGAAGGAGAGTGGGGTTGGGGTGTATGTTCTTCCTGGCTTCCTTTCCTCTTTTCTGGTTTGTTGGGGCTTGGCTGCCTTACCCAACCAAAGGTGGCCTCCTATCAAGTAGCTCTCTTCCTACAACTACCCCTTTTTGGTTCCAGGAATAGTTCCCTCTTCTTGCCCCATTAGACCTAGGGATGGTAATGGCTCCCCACTCCTGAAGTCCCAGGGTTTCCTTCGCATCTACATAATGATCGGAATCGACTCGACGGCAGTGGGTTTGATTTGGTTTTAGTGGTCCTTTCATTAAATACTCCCCAAATAAACCAGTTTGAGTGTGCCTTCTATTTCTCATTAGAACCTCGACTGAGATAACTTTTTTCAGGTATTGTGTCTGCTTGCTAAGCAAGTCAACATGACCCCATCCTGCCCCTCTTGTCAGCTGTGGAACATTCACAAAACATTCACACACACAAAAAAAAAAAAACGCATCATCACAAGACCATTTCTTTTTCATTCTGCAAGAAACTCTGAAAGTATCAAGGAAATTTGTAAGTTTAATGTACAGTGTGGTCATACTTCATACTAGAAACTGAAACCAAAACTCAAGTGACCCAGGCAGAAAATTGGGGTGCTATGAGTTTCCTGCAGCCAAGGAGCATGGGTTAGAGTGGCAGGGTTGGCTCCAGGCCTCAAGGGGAAGTAAGTCAGTGGATCTGGGGACCACTCTAGTTACCCTGCTGTCTGGATCTGCCTTCCTCTTTTCCCTCCTGTGATGCCTCTTTTAAGCTCTGATAGAAGGTGAAGTGGCGTAGTGGTTAAGCAGTTCGAATCTGCCAGCTGCTCCTTGGAAACTCTATGTGGCAGTTCTACTGTGTCCTATAGGGTCGCCATGAGTCAGAATTAACTCCACGGCACTGGGTTTTTTTTTTTTAGAAGGTGAAGGGCCGGGAGTGGAAGAACTGGTAGTGATGTCCAAGAATGCCATAAGTTGGTTTATTTGTTTATAATAAATATTTTAAGATGTTATTAATATGGAACAGAAATCAGGAAGATTCAGAAAAATGAAATAATTATAGCAAGTCAAAATCCAGGTCACAGAGGAACACAAATCTGCGGACCATAAAGGACCCCCATGGTTTCTATCCATCTGATTCTGTGCTGCCTCATGGCCAAAGTCAATCACAGAGTTAGACCACAGAACCCCTTCACACAGATTGTCTTCTCATAGGACTGTATCTAGCAAAGAAAGCTTTGGGAAAAGTTAATGTATGCCTTTGAGCCTAGTCAGAATCATTTAGACCTGAACACTCTTCAAAGCAGGGGTTACCAGTTGTCTGCTAGAACTGTAGAAAAGATTTCAATTATGTATCATGGAATATCTACTTTTGAGCAACAGAAACCTGCCCATAAATTTTCCAGGTTGAATTAGGTGCAAATCGCGTGACTAAAACCTGTTGCCTTGAGTTGATTCTGACTCATAGTGACCCTATAGGACAGAGTAGCCCCATAGGGTTTCCAAGGAGTGGCTGGTGGATTTGAACAGCTGACCTTTTGGATAGTAGTCATAGCTCTTAACCACTACACCACCAGGGCTCCATGTGATTAGAGTTGCCAGAAAATAATAATAATAATCGAGCCATTGTAAGGCTTACAGGACATGAGGAAATTGCATTTTCGTAATCTTCAGCTCCAAATAGAGTTTTGTTGTTGGATAATATCAAGTTGCCTTTGACTTTGAGTAGCCCCATGTGACAGAGTAGAATTGTCCCACAGGGTTAGTAGGCTGTAACCTTTATGGAAGCAAATTGCCGGGTCTTCCTCACTCGGAGCAGCTGGGTGAGCCAAACGCTCAACTATTATACGACCAGGGCTCCTTGGAAATAGAGTTTTAGAAACATTGATATCAAATCACCCTTGCAGCCAATAATTAGATAGAAGATCACTTGCCCATTGAAATAATAACTTCCACCAAAGAGAAGATTCTTTCCCCCATTCGCTATGGAAATGTGAGGTGGGACACATTTGTGAATTATCATCTAGTCACCATAGCAGGACACAGCGCTGGCTGGTCTTTGTAGCCCTGGAGTCTATCGCGGAGCTGGACACATAACAGGCAAATATGTGATGGTGATGCTCACAGAAGATTGTAGCTCTTAAAATAAAATACTTAAAAAAAAAAAAAAAAAGACAGCTGGGATGGTGGAATCTTGTTTTGTTAGTTTTAGAGAATGGACAAGATTTAAAAATCAGGGAGTGAGTCCATTTTACCTTCCCCTGCTGCAGTGGAATTGATTTGTGTTTGAGGCACGTGAAAGCTAAGTGCTTGGCTCTGGTATAGGGAGTGAGTCAGCCCTGTGTCCTACAGTTTGACAAAAAAGTCAGCCTTCCCCCAAATCACTGCAGAGGCAGCCAGTCTTCCAGTGTTTGGAACTTGGGCCAGGATTTCAACCTGTACGCGGCCGTGTTTCCTGTACGTCCGCCTAAAGGCCCAAAGAAGGAAACTTCCTTATTTTCCAGAGTGCATCTAGATCTAAAGCGTCCCCACTTTGGAAGCCCTGGGCCTGGGTAGTGGAAAATGAGACTCCTTTCTCCCCCTCGTGTTTTTTGAGGTTCAGAAAAGCAGGTGCAAATCACAACCGAATTTGAAAACCCAAAAAAGGCTGAAGTGAATCAACTTAACAACAACAACAAAAGCCTACGATAGCAAAACCCGGAGAAAAACTTCAGCTGTCGTACCTCCAAGCAATCATCAACTCCCTGGTGGATTTCAAACCCCCCTCTGGACCTCACGTTGATTGAATCCCCATGACCTAGCCTCATGTGAGGGCTGAGTGGGCTGTTCTTGAGCCAAATGTCTGTGGTTGTGGGTAAATATGCTGATATCCTAGCAACTTGCAAAAGCCACAGTACCTTAGACAAGGTCTTGTTTTTGCATTTTGTTAACAGGAGAGCAGGCTTGAGATGGGGGCCTGGGGATATTTTGAGCCAAGCAAAGAAGTTTTTGGTAAACACACAAACTCACTTCCTTTTGGTCATCCTTGGCTGCCCTTTGGAGGTTGGAGTCATCTTCACGTTTAGCCTCCCAGTGTCCTGATATTTGAAGTTGGATCTCTTTTTTAAAATGTAGAAACCAATAGAATTCTGTTATGGATTGAATTGTGTCTCCCTCCCACCAAATAGGTGTTATAAATGCTAACCCCTATTTGACTCAATGGCACTGGGTTTTGGGGTTATATGCTTATGAGTCAGAATCTACTCGACAGCAACAGTTTTTTTGTTTGTTTGGTTTTTTATACCTGTGGATGTAAGGTATAGGGTTTAGGGTGGGAGTAAGGTTTTCCTTGCTAGGTTAATGAGGCCACATCAGTGTAGGGTATAGCTGCTTTAACAGAAATACCACAAGTGGGTGGCTTTAATGAACAGAAATCCATTTTCTCATAGATCAGGAGGCTAGAAGTCTGAACTCAGGGCCAGGGCCCTAGGAAAAGGCTCTTTCCACTCTGGAGGAAAATCCTTGTCTCAGCTTCTCTAGTGATCTTCTCAGCATTCCTTGGAGATTTCCACTTGGCCTCTATCTTTCTCCCATTTGTGCTTCCTTGCTTCTGTGACTAATTGAAAATACCATGCCTTGAGTCACACATATCTTAGTCCTCAAAGTGACATCTTTGCTTTTTAACACTTTAAAGAGGTCTTTTGAACTTGATAGTGTCATATTTAATCCTCTGACATAAATCAGCTGTCTCTTCCTCCCTGCATCACTCTCTGCAGCAGCCAAGAGGGACAGAGGGGCATCCCCCACAGCGCAGACACATTAGTGCAGCCGTCTCCAGCTGATATACTTTGACAGCACCAGCTCTGCTGGCATCTTCTCAGTACTAGTGTTTCAGAGCTGACACCTAACACAGCTGTGAGGAAATACCAATGATGGATTGAAGGTATGGGGCAATGAATTAGTGATGGGCAGATGGAAAAGCAGATGCCTTTGAAATAAAACTAGTCAATGTGGCCAGATGAGGATGGAGGCACCTACTTTATAATAAAATGGAACCTATCCTGCCACATCCTTGAACGTTTAAATACTCAGTGGCTCCCCATTGCTTACAGGAAAAATACCAAACTTTTTAGTCAGTCTAAGGGGCAACTGATGTGATGGAAAGAGCACTTGATGAAAAGCCAGGAGCCATAGATTCTTAATGCAGTTCTGTGACCCACTAGCTGGGTGGCCTGGGCAAGTTACCCTGTTCTCTGGGATTATTTTTCTCCATCTTTAATATAATCATAGGAGCCCTGGTGGTGCAACAGCTAAGTGCTGGTCTGCTCACTGAAAGGATGGAGGTTTGAACTCGCTCTGTGTCTCCCTGGGAGAAAGACCTGGCATTCTGCTTCCATAAAGATTACAGCCTAGAAAACCCTATGGAGCTGTTCTACTCTGTCACATGGAATCTCCATGAGTAGAAAATTGCCTCTATGGCACCTAACAATATGATCATACATAGATGATGTATCAGCATTTGAATAAATGAGCCAGGTGTGAAAGAGCAGTCTAAAACTGAGGCGCTTGGCATAACTAAAATGACTAACGCAGGTGTGGATTGGACTCCATTTTGTTTTAAACCCCTGCTGCTGTTTGTAAAGTTTGAGTACCACTTTCGGGTAAACAGGTCTTGTTTTGCAAACAAATGTAGCTATTGTTCCTTGACCATGATTCCAGGAAATGAGTGCCAATTGTTCTGGTGGGGGGGTGGGGGGTGTATGCTTGCCCTCAGGAAGAATGCATTTGAAAATAGATTAACTGATATGTTTGTATTACAGTCACACTAGCCTCCTTGTATAAAAACTGTGCATTCCTTTATGAACATCAGAGCACTTTGTAGTTTTATTCAGTGCTGCCCAATTCAAGTTGTATTCCTCAATAAAACTCTATCATTTCTCTCCATACAGAGTTAGTGTTTTTTATACTTTTAACACAGGGGAAATTCATGCATCATTCAAAAATTATGTGCTGAGGTTACAGAGTTGAGCAAGATGGACCAGCCCCCTACTTTGGAGCTTGAATCTTGGGGAGGGGGGGCTGGGATGGGGGGGCCAGAACATAAAGACAATAAAATAGATTGTCAATTATGGATACTTGCTATGCTAAATACAAAGCTGTGGTCTGTGGTAGAGATTGACTTAGGTCCTCGTTTGTGTTGGATAGTCAAAGAAAATGACTTGGAAGTAAGGCTGATACCAGAAGATAGATCATGCCATAGGTTGAGCTGGGGAGAAACAATCCAGGATAAAAGGTAAAAAGGCCCCATAGGCAAAGGTGAGCTTGGCGTTCAAAGAACTAAACACATATTTACTGAATATTTCTCTGCTAGATTCCAGGGATGCAAAGACTAATGAGAAAACCAGTCTCCACCCTTACTGAATTTTTAAGGAAGTGGGAGACACTGACAATTAAACAGGTGATTGTAGCATGGTGAGATAAGCACTCTGATGAGCAGTGTATTAGTTTCCCAGGGCTGCCGTAACAAAGTACCACAAAGTGGGTGGCTTAAAATAATAGAAATGTATTCAAGGCGTCAGCAGGACCACACTCTCTCCGAAGGCTTTAGGGGAAGATCCCTCCTTGCCTCTCTTCTAGCTTCTGATGGTTCCTGCCAATCTTTAGTATTCCTTGCTTGTAGATTCATTACTCTGATCTCTGCCTCCCTCTTTATATGGCTGTCTTCTTTCTCTCTGTATTTATATCTCTCTCTCCTTTTTTTAATAAGGACACCAATCAGTTTGAATTAGGACCCACCTTACTTTAGTATGATCTCATGTTAACTGATAACATTTTCAAAGATCCTAGTTCGAAATACGGTTGTATTCACAGGTATTGAAGGTTAGGGCTTCAGCATATCTTTTTGGGGGACCTAATTCAATTTATAACAAGCAGAAACTCAGAATGCTTCTGGAAAATGAGATAGAAACATCTTACCTATTCCATAAGGTTTGGGGAAGGCTTCCCTGATGTGATGCCATCTAAGCTGATATCAGAACAAGCAAAATCATTGCCAGCATGGGAATTGCACAGTGGTTAAGAGCTCAGCTACCAACCAAAAGGTGGGCAGTTCAAATCCACCAGCCACTCCTTGGAAACCCTAAAGGGCAGCTCTACTCTGTCCAGAACTGACTCAATGGCAACAAGTTTTTATTTTAATTGTCTAACTATGCTTGTCCACTCTTTGGCCATGACTGGGATTATTCTGGACACTAAGTGGCTTTGTAGAAATTTTTATCCATTTGGAGGAAACCCAGGACATTGCATGAAACTCATTAAAGCATTCAATAAATGGTTCCTGCTGTCACATTACCACTTACCACCAAACCCCATTGCTGTCGAGTTGATTCCAACCCACAGCAACCCTATAGGACAGAGTAGAACTGCCCCATAGGATTTCCAAGAGGCAGCTGGTGGATTCAAACTGCCAACATTTTGGTTAGCAGCCAAACACTTAACCACTGCGCCACCAGGCCTCCAACCTTAGCACAGCAGTTCTCAAACCGAAGTGCCCATCAGAATCCCCTAGAGGGCTTTTTGAGACACAGATTGCTGGGCCCCACCTCCTGGGTTTCTGATTCTGGAAGATAGGGTGGGACCTGAGAATTTGCATTTCTAACAAGTTCCCAATTGATGTAGATGTTGCTGGTTTGGAGATCACAACTTTGAGAACCACAGATTTATAGGGAGTGCTTAACTCTCTGGGTATGACTTTTAGGGTCATGGAAGTGTTTTCCAATTCTCCTCAAAGGTGGTGGGAGTACAAGAGACAGCAAAGCTGGGGACAGAAGCTGCAGTCAGTACGGGGTGTCTGGAGCCCTCCAGAAGAGACCCTCTCTCACGTGGTTTCCTCTGCAGAGTTTTTGCAGCCAGTGGACCCCAAAGAACAGCACCTACCCTCACTTTGGCATTTGGGTTCTAACATGTGAGTGAACATTTTAGAATTTTTTTCTTATTTTTTGAGAAAAAGGTGAGGGACTTTGCCAAGACAAATACACAAGCCCTAAACATATTACCAGCTTTTTCTCTTGGATAGTGTATCCTTCATCCTTTTTTCCACAGTTATGTGGCTCTCAAAGCCTGTATCGATCCTCTACTGGGTCGCACTCTTCAAAAGCCTCTTTGACGACCTTTGTACTCTAGAAAACATCCAGACAAATTCACACGAAGACATGTGAGGTGCATCACACTGAATGAAGTTCCACCTTTGCAGTTACATGACTTTGGGTCTGAATATCAGGCCAGTCACATAGCACTGGCCCTTAGTGGGAGTTAAACAACCTCTGTGAGCTGATTTTGTGGAAGTAGATCACCAGGCCTTTCTTCCAATGTGCCTCTGGGTGGACTTGAACCTCCAACCCTTTTGTTAGCAGCTGAGCCTGTTAACTATTTGTGCTACCCAGGGACTCCAACCTTTGTCTTAAACCAAAAAAAACCAAACCCATTGCCATCGAGTTGATTCCAACTCATAGTGACCCTACAGGACAGGGTAGAACTGCCTCATAGAGTTTTCAAGGAGCACCTGGTGGGTTCGAACTGCCGACCCTTTGGTTAGCAGCTGTAGCACTCAGCCTCTATGCCACCAGGATTTCCGCCCTTGCTTTGGAGAAGCCTTATTATCTTTGTGATTAGCTTCCCTCCATGCCTGGCTTGACTCTCCAGGGCCTGACTCAGGAGCCACTTAGCAAAGGTGACCCTGAGAGAACAACATAACATCTGTTCTGGGCCTTCGCAAAAGACATGCCTCACATTCCTCCCCTCAAAGCAAAATTGATCGGCCTTGACCTGGGGCTGCACCAGGGAGAAGTAACCCTTGGGGGACTGAGATGCCATTCGGTACCCAGATGGGGTCAGTCACCACATGGTCCTCAGCAGCCCCAGGAATGAGAGTTATTTGCCTCCCCTATTAATCATTCAGAAGAGTTATGAATATCTTAGATCAAATTGACAGCTTGCACCTTGGCAGAGAAAGGGGCCTAAGAATTGACTCATAAAATGTCCATGTAGTTTTGTTCCTAGGAGACAGAACCAGAGGTCCCTAGAGCTAAAAAAAAAAAAGAGCTAGGGAGAGGAAATTGGGGGTGGGGGGGAGGTTAGAAGGCAGGAGGGTGTTATTTCATTCAATCTCAGATCCGATTCTTGAACTCTAAGCTGAGAAGTCTTCTGTCAGTCATCCTGAGTAGGAATACTACTCCAAAGGCAGCTCATTTCGCTGTTGGATGACAATGACTATTACAAATAGCTTTTTTTAAGGATGAGCCAAAATATATCTTTTTGACAAATTCATATATTGTTAGCCAGTTTGGGTGTACAACAAATCAATTTTTCATCCAAATCATTGTCCTTAAAACATTTGAAAATGTTGTCACATCTCTTACGAATCTCCTCTTCCCATCATAAAGAGTCCCTAGATCCTTCAGCCCATCCATGTGAGAAGTTTTCCAGGCACCCCATTCCTGGCCACCCTCTCCTGGAATCAGAGTATCAGTGGCCTTCACACAGAGCGGTGCCAGACTGCATGTGATGGTGCAAGCATGGAGAGCAGATCCATCACCTCAACATGCAGATGCCATTGACTAATGACAACACAAGGGCAGAGTGCAGTTCTCCAGATTCTCAGGCACCTGGAGTAGATGAAGAAAATACCAATAAATTAGTGACAGAGGACTAAGCTTTTGCAACATGCCTGGAATTTCCTATGTATCTACTGTTCCTCAGGGCTCTCATGGGAAACGCATCAAACCAAAGCCAGCACACCCATAGATGAAGATAGGCTGAGTAAAGAGATGTGATGTCGGCTGATCCAAACCAATTAAAATTACATGGTCAATGTTTTAAAAATAGATAAGTAGTGTCACAATGTATCTCTTCCAGTCGGTTGGCCAGGCACCTGTCTTCCAAATTTCTTGGTTTAGACAAGCGAGCACTTCCAACTTTTCGCACATTTGTTAAAACATCTCAGTTGGTATTTCATCAATTCCTGGAGTCTTGTTTTTCACTCATTCCTTCAGTGCAGCTAGGACTTCTTCCTTCAGTACCACTGGTTCTTGATTATATGCTGTCTCTTGAAATGACTGAACATTGACCAGTTCTTTTTGGTAAAGAGACTGTGTATTCCTTCCATCTTCTTTTGATGCTTCCTGTGTCGTTCAATTTTTTGCCCATAGAATTCCTCAATATTGCAAACAAAGGCTTGAACTTTTCTTCAGTTCTTTCAGCATGAGAAATGCTGAACATGTTCTTCCCCTTTGCCTTTATAACTCCAGGTCTCTGTACATTTCTTTATAATACTTTACTTAGTCTTCTCCAGCCACCCTTTGAAATCTTCTGTATAGCTCTTTACTTCATCATTTCTTCTATTTGCTTTAGCTACTCTACACTCTAGAGCAAATTTCAGAGTTTTTTCTGACATCCATTTTAGACTTTCTTTCCTGTCTTTTTAATGACCTTTTGCTTTCTTCATGTATTATGTCTTTGACGTCATCCCACAACTCTTCAGTCATTAGTGTTCAATGAGTCAAATCTATACTTGAGACAGTGTCTACATTTAGGTAGGATATACTCAAGTTCATACTTTGGCTCTCATGGACTTCTTTCAATTTTTTTGAGCTTCAACTTGAACTCCCATATAAGCAACTGATGGTCTCTTCCACAGTTGGACCCTGGCTGGCCTTGTTGTGACTGATAATATTGAGCTTTTCCATCATCTCTTTCCACAGAGGTATTTGATTTGATTCCTGTTTAATCCATCCAATGAGGTTCATGGGTAGTCACCATTTGTGTTGTTGAAAAAAGGTATTTCCAATGAATAGGTTGTTGGTCTTGCAAAATTCCATTGTGCCACCTCCAGCACCATTTCTATCACTAAGACCATATCTTCCATCTAGTGATTCTTTTTCTTTGTTTTTCCAAATTTCACATTTCAATCACCAGTAGTTACTGATGCATCTTGGAAGTTGGTAAAAATCCTCAATTTCTTCATCTTTGGCATCAGTGGTTGGTGTGTATGTTTGAATAATAGTATTAACTTGTTTACTTTGCAAGTGTATGGCTATTATCTTATCACCGACAGTGTTGTACTTCAGAGTAGATCTTGAAATGTTCTTTTTGACAATGAATGTAATACCATCCCTCTTCAGTTTGTCAATCTCCACACAGTAGGCAATATAATTGTCTGATTCAAAATGGCCAATACCAGTCCATTTCAGCTCACTATGCCTAGGATATTGATCTTTATGTGTTCCATTTCATTTCTGACGACTTCCAATTTTCCTAGATTCATACTTTGTACATTCTGTGTTCTGATTATTAGTGGATGTTTGCAGCTGTTTCTTCTCATTTTGAGTCATACTGCATCAGCAAATGAAAGTCTTGAAAGCTTTACTCCATCACCGTCATTAAGGTCAACTCTACGTTGAGGAAGCGGCTCTTCCTCAGTTGTATTTTGAGTGCCATCCAACCTGAGAGGCTCATCTTCTGGCACTATATCAGACAATGTTCCACTGCTATTCATGAGATTTCACTGGCCAATTTTTTTAGAAGTAGATTGCCAGGTTTTCTTCTAGTCTTTCTCAGTCTGGAAGCTCTGCTGAAACATGTCCAGTATGTATAACCATATTGGTATTTGAAATACTCATCTATGCCTACAAATTTGGAAGACGGCTACCTGGCCAGCCAACTGAAGAGATCCATAGTTTTGCCCATTTAAAAAAAAAGAGATCCAACAGAATGTGTAAATTATCAAACAATATCATTAATATTACATGCAAGTAAAATTTTGCTAAAGAAAATTCAAAACTCATCGCAGCAGTATGTTGACAGGAACTGCCAAAATCCAAGCTGGATTTAAAAGAGGACCTAGAACGAGAGCTATCACTGCTGATATCAGATGGATGTTCGCTGAAAGAAGAGAATACCAGAAAGATGTTTACCTGTGTTTTATTGACTATGCAAAAACATTCATCTGTGTGGATAATAACAAATTATAGATAATCTTGCAAGGAATAGGAATTCTGGTACATTTAATTGTGATCATGTGGAAACTGTACAGAGACCAAAAGGCAGTCCTTCAAACAGAACAAGGGGATACTGAGTGGTTTAAAATCAGGAAAGGTGTGCGTCAGAGTTGTAACATCTCACGATACTTAATCTGTATGCTGAGCAAATAATCCGAGAAGCTGGACTCTATGAAGAAGAACGGGGCAACAGTATTGGAGCAAGACTCATTAACAACCTGCAATATGCGGATGACATAACCTCCAAAGACTACAACCTTCAATATGAATTACATCTTAGCAAAAAGAGAACAAAAACCCTCACAGCTGGATCAATAAGCAATATCATGATGTTGTTGTTGTTGTTAGGTGCCGTTGAGTCGGTTCCAACTCATAGGAACTCTATCCACAACAGAACGAAACACTGCCCAGTCCTGAGCCATCCTTACAATCGTTTTTATGCTTGAGCTCATTGATGCAGCCACTGTGTCAATCCACCTCATTGAGGGTCTTACTCTTTTCCACTGACCCTGTACTCTGCCAAGGTTGCTGTCCTTCTCCAGGGACTAAACCCTCTTGACAACATGTCCAAAGTATGTAAGACTCAGTCTCACCAACCTTGCTTCTAAGAAGCATTCTGGTTGGAGTTGTTCTAAGACAGATTTGTTAGTTCTTTTGGCAGCCCACAGTATATTCAATATTCTTCGCCAACACCACAATTCAAAGGTGTCAATTCTTCTTTGGTCTTCCTTATTCATCGTCCAGCATTCACATGCGTATGATGCGTTTGAAAATACCATGGCTTGGGTCAGGTGCACCTTAGTCTTCAAGGTGACATCTTTGCTTTTCAACACTTTAAAGAGGTCCTTTGCAGCAGATTTACCCAATGCAATGCACCGTTTGATTTCTTGACTGCTGCTTCCATGGCTGTTGATTGTGGATCCAAGTAAAATGAAATCCTTGACAACTTCAATCTTTTCTCCGTTTACCATGATGTTGCTTATTGGTCTAGTTGTGAGGATTTTTGTTTTCTTTATGTTGAGGTGCAATCCATACTGAAGGCTGTGGTCTTTGATCTTCATTAGTAAGTGCTTCAAGTCCTCTTCAGTTTCAGCAAGCAAGGTTGTGTCATCTGTGTAACACAGGTTGTTAATGAGTCTTCCTCCAATCCTGAAGCCCCATTCTTCTTCATATAGTCCAGCTTCTCGTATTATTTGTTCAGCATACAGATTAAATAGGTATGGTGAAAGAATACAACCCTGACGCACACCTCTCCTGACTTTAAACCAATCACTATACCCTTGTTCTGTCCGAACAACTGCCACTTGATCTATGTAAAGTTTCCTCATGAGCACAATTAAGTGTTCTGGAATTCCCATTCTTCGCAATGTTATCCATAATTTGTTAAGATCCACACAGTTGAATGCCTTTGCATAGTCCATAAAACACAGGTAAACATCTTTCTGGTATGTTCTGCTTTCAGCCAGGATTCATCTGACATCAGCAATGATATCTCTGGTTCCACTTCCTCTTCTGAAACCAGCCTGAAATTCTGGCAGTTCCCTGTCGATACACTGCTGCAGCCGTTTGTGAATGATCTTCAGCAAAATTTTGCTTGTATGTGATATTAATGATATTGTTCTGTAATTTCCACATTTGGTTGGATCACCTTTCTTGGGAATAGGCATAAATATGCATCTCTTCCAGTCAGTTGGCTAGGAAGCTGTCTTCCATATTTCTTGGTATAGATGAGTGAACACCTCCACTGCTGCATCTGTTTGTTGAAACATCTCAATTGATATTCCATCAATTCCTGGAGCCTTGTTTTTCACCAGTGCCTTCAGAGCAGCTTGGTCTTCTTCCTTCAGTACCATTGGTTCCTGATCATATGCACCTCTTGAAATGGTTGGACATCGACTAATTCTTCTTGATATAATGACTCTGTGTATTCCTTCCATCTTCTTCTGATGCTTCTGGCGTCATTTAATATTTTCCCCATAGAATCCTTCACTATTGCAACTCGAGGCTTGAATTTTTTCTTCAGTTCTTTCAGCTTGAGAAACACTGAGCGTATTCTTCCCTTTTGGTTTTCCATCTCCAGCTCTTTGCACATGTCATTATAATACTTTACTTTGTCTTCTCGAGACGCCCTTTGAAAATTTCGGTTCTTTTACTTCATCAATTCTTCCTTTAGCTTTAGCTGCTCGAGGTTTGAGGGCAAGTTTGAGTCTCCTCTGACATCCATCTTGGTCTTTTCTTTCTTTCCTGTCTTTTCAATGACCTCTCTTGCTTTCTTCATGTATGATGTCCTTGATCTCATTCCACAGCTCATCTGGTCTTCGTTCACTAGCGTTCAATGCGTCAAATCTATTCTTCAGATGGTGTCAGGTGGGATATACTCAAGGTCATATTTTGGCTCTTGTGGACTTGCACTGATTTTCTTCAGTTTCAGCTTGAACTTGTATATGACCAATTGATGGTCTATTCCACAGTCAGCCCCTGGCCTTGTTCTTACTGATGATATTGAGCTTTTCCATTGTCTGTTTCCACAGATGTAGTCAGTTTGATTTCTGTGTGTTCCATCTGGGAGGTCCATGTGTATAGTCACTGTTTATGTTGGTGAAAGAAGGTATTTACAATCAAGAAGTCTTTGGTCTTGCAAAATTCTATCATTTGATCTCTGGCATTGTGTCTATCACCAAGGCCATATTTGCCAACTACTGATTCTTCTTCTTTGTTTCCAACTTTCTCATTCCAATCGCCAGTAATTATCAATGCATCTTGATTGCGTGCTTGATCAATTTCAGACTGCAGCAGCTGATAAAAATCTTCTATTTCTTCATATTTGGCCCTAGTGGTTGGTGTGTAAATTTGAATAATAGTAGTATTAATTGGTCTTCCTTGTAGGCGTATGGATATTATCCTATCACTGACTGAGTTGTACTTCAGGATAGATCTTGAAAAGTTCTTTTTGACTATGAGTGCAACACCATTCCTCTTCAAGTTGTCATTCCTAGCATAGTAGACTATATGATTGTCCAATTCAAAATGCCCAATACCAGTCCATTTCAGCTCACTAATGCCTAGGATATCGATGTTTATGCATTCCATTTCATTTTTGATGATTTCCAATTTTCCTAGATTCATACTTCATACATTCTAGGATCCGATTATTAATGGATGTTTGCACCTGTTTCTTCTTATTTTGAGTCAGGCCACATCAGCAAATGAAGGTCCCAAAAGCTTTACTCCATCCACGTCATTAAGGTCGGCTCTACTTTGAGGAGGCAGCTCTTCCCCAGTCATCTTTTGAGTGCCTTCCAACCTGGGGGGCTCATCTTCCAGCACTATATCAGACAGTGTTCCGCTGCTATTCATAAGGTTTTCACTGGCTAATACTTTTCAGAAGTAGACTGCTGGGTCCTTCTTCCTAGTCTGTCTTAGTCTGGAAGCTCAGCTGAAACCTCTCCTCCATGAGTGACCCTGTTGGTATCTGAATACCAGTGGCATAGCTTCCAGCATCACAGCAACATACAAGCTCCCACAGTACAACAAACTGACAGACATGGGGAGAACATCATGATAAACTGAGAAAATACTGACGTTTGAGTCAAGAACTTGATTTTACTTAAATCCACAATCAATGCCCATGGAAGCAGCAGTCATGACATCAAACAACATATTGCATTGGGCAAATGTGCTGAAAAAGACCTCTTTAAGGCATTAAAAAGCAAAGATGTCACCTTGAGAATTAAGGTGTGCCTGACCCAACCTATGGTATTTTCAATAGCCTCATATGCATGCAAAAGCTGGACAATGAATAAGGAAGACCAAAGAAGAATTGATGTCTTTGAATTATGGTAAAATTATGGTATTGGTGAAAAATATTGAATATACCATGGTCTGCCAGGAGAACAAACAAATCTGTCTTGGAAGAAGTACAACCGAAATGCTCCTTGGAAGGAAGAATGGCGAGACTTTGTCTCACATACTTTGGACATGTTATAAGGAGAGATCAATATCTGGGGAAGGATATCATGCTTGGTAAAGTAGAGGGTCGTCAAAAAAAGAAGACCCTCAATGAAATGGAGCCCTGGTAGCATAGTCATTAAGAGCTTGACTGCTAACCAAAAGGTTGACCATTCAAATCCACAAGCCACTCCTAGGAAACCCTATGGGACAATTCTACTCCATCCTATAGGGCTGCTATGAGTCAGAATCAACTTGACAGCAACGGGTTTGGTTTTCTGGTTTCCTCAATGAGATGGATTGACAGAATGACTGCACCAATGGGCTCAAACATAGCAATGATTGTGAGGATGGCACGGGACCAGGCAGTCTTTCATTCTCTTGTACATAGAGTTGCTATGAGTTGGAACCAACCTGAGGGCACCTAACAACAACAAGAACCGTGTAGGTTAGAGGGAAAGGCTTAATGAGGACTGAAGTCTCTTTGATTTATACCCGTGTTGCTTAAACTCTCTTTCTTTTCGTGATTACTAACTATCATGTAGGAGCCCTGGTGGTGCAGTGGTTAAGCACTCAGCTGGTAAACAAAAGGTTGGTGGTTCAAACTCACCAGCTACTCTGCATGAGAAAGATGTGACAGTCTACTTCCATAAAGATTTACAGCCTTGTAAACCCTTGCCTACTTTATCCTACAGTGTCACTATGAGTCGGAATCTTCTTGACAGCAGTGGCTTTGGTTTGGTTTTGAACAACGATGTATGGGGGACAGAGGTAGTTAAGTGGTAGAATTCTTGCCGTCCATGTGGGATACCTAGGTTCAACTTCTCGCTAATGCACCTCATGCTCAACCACCACTTTTGTGTCGTTGGAGGTTTGTGTGTTGCTGTGATGCTGAACAGATTTCAGCAGAGCTTCCAGACCAGTCTTCTCTCTCTCTTCTCCAGACCCAGATAGACTAGGAAGAAAAGCTTGGTAATCTACTTTTGAAAATCAGCCAATGACAGTCCTACGGATCACAATGGTCTAACCTGAAACCTATCACTGGGATGGTGAAGGACTGGGCAACATTTCATTCCATTGTGTATGGGGTCACCATGAGTCAGAGGATAACTGGAAGGCAGCTAACAACAACCACTACTACCATGTAGCTGATCATTTTTCCTCTATAATGCACTGCCAGGAAACTTCTACCTAGTTTTCTGGAATAATTATCTCCCTTATTTCATATACCAGGGCTTTAACACTTCTTTTAATGATTTCCTCTTTAAGATACTATATATATTAGTCCCATTAATATTGCACAATTCAGATAAAAATGCTCTGGGATTGTGGATATATTCTTGACTTCATTCTCTTTTACTTAATTTGTCACAGTGGTTTTAGTTGTTACCTATGCAATACCTATGCAATAATATCTCCCAATGTTTTATCTAAAACCTCTGTCTGGAGCCTATATCCTGAATTGTGAGCTTTCAATGGGACATCTCCTACTGGAAGTCCCATATTGTTGTTAGGTGCTGTGGAGTCAGCTCCAACTCATAGGGACCCTATGTATGACAGAATGAAACACTGCCCAGTGCTGTGCCATCCTTACAATCTTTGTTATGTTTAAGTCCATTGTTGCAGTCACTGTGTCAATCCATCTCTTTGAGGGTCTTCCAGGTGTCCCATACCAAACCAAACCTGCTGCCCTTGAGTACATTCCAACTCATGAGGACCCTATACGACAGAGCAGAACTGCACCATAGGGTTTCCAAGGAAAGCCTGGAGGATTTGAACTGCTGACCTTTTGGTTAGCAGCCATAGCTCTGAGGCACTACGCTACCAGGGTCCCATACCAAACAAAACCAAACCCAGTGCCGTCTGGTCAATTCTGACTCATAGCAACCCTATAGGACAGAGTAGAACTTTTCACAGAGTTTCCAAGGAACGCCTGGAGGATTCAAACTGCCGACCTTTTGGTTAGCAGCACCATAGACACTCAAAATTCAGCACCTCCCTTCCCTCAGCCATCCCTTAAATTATCCATCAAAATTAATGGTTGTGCCATTTAAAAGGCAACCAAAGCCAATGTGCCTTTACGCAAGGCATCGTGCTGATGAGGGAGACAACATTTCTTGAGCACCTACCTTGAAGCTTGGCGGTCCTGCACTGCAAGTATTATCTCTGTTTTATAGATATGAAAACTAAGACACAATCTCTCAGCCACACATCCAATCCTTTAACAGATGCTGTGGGCTCTACTTTTAAAGTCCATCTAGATTTCTAGTGTGTCTCACACATTTCTACTATAACCACCTTGGTTCCTGTCAACTTCATGTCCTGCTGTGATTATTGCAAATTTCCTCTAGACAGGTCTACCCTTCTAAAATCCCAACTTCAAAGAGCTTCCAGAGAGAGATTTTCATGTGATTCAGATCATGGCAGCCTCCAACTCAGAACACCCCATTGGATTTCCATCTAACTTACAGTTAAAACAATGATTTGTCTCCAGTTCATCTTGGATCTAGTCTCCAACTGCTCTTTCTCCCATTCACTCTGCTCCATTACACAGGGTCTCCCTGCACCGCTTCAAACACTCCAAGACACTCTTGTCTCAGGGTTCTTGCACTTGCTGTTGCCTCCATCTGGAACATGCTTCCACAAAATCTGCTTGACTTTCTCCCTCATTTCCTTCAGGACCTGGCTCAAATAGGTCTGTATCTAAGAGGCCTTCCCTGAGCATCTTATATACAAATTGTACACTTTTCCCTCTCCTTCTGTCTCCATCTTCCTGTGTTACTTTTTTGTCATGATACATCAACAGCTGACATATATATTAACTTTTTATTTGTTTGTTGTCCAGCTCCCATCATTAGAACATAAGCTTCAAAATCTTATATTTTAGTGATAAAATCTTTTTTGTCTGACACCTGGAAGGTACTCAACGAATATTTGTTTTAAAAAAAAAAGAACAAATAGGAGGCAATTGGCAAAGGAGAGAGTATCCAGGATGGCATGGGATCCAGAAACAATCTCCAATAAGAATTCTCTGGAGGGAGAAGGCAAATTTGGCCTGGAATGGAGGACTAATTGCTAGGATAAGGAAGGAATCAAGAGAACTGGCTTCAACTACTTGGAAGGCTGACATGCGAAGTAGGAGCAGTATTACCCTGCATTTCTCATAAGGTAAAACTGGGACTTCTGGGTAATTACAGGGAGAAATTTTAATTCCGCATTTAAAAGAAGTTTCTAACAACTAACCTTATCCAGTAAAGAAGTTATCAAAGAGAAAAGATTGTTACACTTTTTCTGGATGAGTTTGAAAAAGCTGATACTTGAAATGGTGGTGCTGACATTTGAAATAGGTATTGCTGACTGAGTACAAGCTCCTCAGGTGGACAAAGGGTGTCTGGCAGGCATTTAGAACAAAGAGAATTTTATGAGGACCGTGTCAATGCTGAGGCATGGAGACATGGTTTGTTTGGTGGATATCAATTTGTCCCATGTAGTGGAGGGAAATGGTGGTAGATAAGGCCAGAAACATAAACCAGATGAGTTATGAGTGTCATGACATGGAGTTATGACTTTCATTGCATTCATTCATGCATTCCACATTTAATAAGCACACATTACATCTGCGAGGTCCTAGGGAAACAAAGTCTGAAATATAGAATCTTCATCTTTAAAGAAAGAGAATGGACGTGTATCCAGTGTTTATGGCCTCTGTACATAATAAGTACCCCAAAAAATATTGGATGCCTGAATGCACAAGGCTAGGTTTTTCTAGTTAACTTTTCTAATAATCCTGTGAGACAGACAGTTATACCTATTTTATAGATAAGAAAAACTATGATTTTGAGTAGGTGGTACCATTCTAAGCTCTGTCTGATATCAATTTTTTTTTCTTCTTTTTTTCACTAGGCCCTGTTGGCTCCTTAAACAAGCTTATACTCTAATAGGTATGGGAGTTATAGACAAGTTAACAGATATAAATGCCTTCATAGACCAAGGAAGTACAAAGAGTAGGAGCCTTAAAAGACAAGTGAATATGAACTCTTTAATCTCCTTGAACAAATACTTACCAAGTGCTTAGAATGTGCAGGCATCACCTTGGTATCAACCCCTGGGAAGCAGTGTACACAATGGTTGGTTAAGTGTGTCAGCCTACAAGTGGACAATCTGGAGTTTGAACATCAGTCTTCCGCTTAATTGGCTATGTGATCCTGAGTGTATCATCCAATCTCGTTAAACTCTATTTTCTCATCTTAAAAATGGGGATAAAAAACTTACCTCTCTTATGTTGTTATTGCTGTTGGGTGCCATCAAGTTGATTCTGACTCATAGCTACCCTAAGTACCACAGAACGAAACACTACTCGGTCCTGTGCCATGCTCACAATTGTTGCTATGATTGAGCCCATTGTTGCAGCCACTGTGTAAATCTATCTCACTGAGGATCTTCTTCTTTTCTACTGACCTTGTACTTTACCAGGCATGATGTCCTTCTCCAGGGACTGATCCCTCCTGACATGTCCAATATATGTAAGATGTAGTCTTGCCTTCCTTGCTTCTAAGGAGCAATGTTTGTACTTCTTCCAAGACAGATTTGTTCATTCTTTTGGCAGTCCATGGTACGTTCAATATTCTTTGCCAACACCACAATTCAAAGGCATCAATTCTTCTTTGGTCTTCCTTATTCATTGTCCGGCTTTCTCATGCATATAAGGCAATTGAAAATACCATGGCTTGGGTCAGACACATCCTAGTCTTCAAGGTGACATCTTTGCATTTCAAAACTTAAGAGAGGTCCTTTGCAGCAGAGCTGCCCAATGGAGTGAGTCTTTCGATTTCTTGACTGCTGCTTCCATGGGTGTTGACTGTGGATTTAAGTAAAGTGAAATCCCTGACAACTTCACTATTTTCTCCATTTATCCTTAGGTAGCTTATTGGTCCAGTTGTGAGGATTATTATTATTTTTTTTTTATGTTGAGGTGTAATCCATACTGAAGGCTGTAGTCTTTGATCTTCATCACCAAGTGCTTCAAGTCCTCTTCACTTTCAGCAAACAAGGTTTTGTTGTTAATGATTCTTCCTCCAATTCCAATGCCCCGTTCTTCATATAGTCCAGCTTCTTGGATGATTTACTCAGCATACAGATCAAATAGGTATACTGAAAGGATACAACCCTGACACACATCTTTCCTGACTTTAAACTGCGCAGTATCCCCTTGTTCTGTTCAAATGACTGCCTCTTGATCTATGTACAGTTTCCTCATAAGCACAATTAAGTGTTCTGGAATTCCCATTCTTTGCAATGTTATCCATAATTTATTATGATCCACACAATTGAATGCCTTTGCAAAGTCAATAAAATACAGGTAAACATCCTTCTGGTATTCTCTACTTTCAACCAGGATCCATCTGATATCAGCTATGATATGCCTGGTTCTACATCCTCTTCTGAACCTGGCTTGAATTTCTGGCAGTTTCCTGTTGATAAACTGCTACAACCACTTTTGAATGATCTTCAGCAAAATTTTGCTTGCATGTGATATTAACGACATTTTTTGATAATTTCTGCAATTGATTGGATCACCTTTCTTGGAAATAAATATGAATCTCTTCCAGTCGGTTGGCCAGGTAGCTGTTTTCCAAATTTCTTGATGTAGACGAGTTACCACTTCCAACGCTGCATCCGTTTGTTGAAACATCTTAATTGATATTCCGTCAACTCCTGGAGCCTTGTTTTTTGCCAATGCTGTCAGTGCAGCTTAGACTTCTTCCTTCAGTACCTGATCATATGCTACCTCTTAAAATGGTTGAACGTTGACCAATTCTTTTTGGTATAAAGACTCTGGTATTTCTTCCATCTTCTTTTGATGCTTCTTGCATTGTTTATTATTTTCCCCATAAAATTCTTTACTATTGCAACCCGAGGCTTGGATTTTTTGTTCAGTTCTTTCAGCTTGAGAAATGCTGAGCGTGTTCTTCCCTTTTGGTTTTCTATCTCCTGCTCTTTGCACATGTCATTATAATACTTTGTCTTCTCGAGCCGGCCTTTGAAATCTTCTGCTCAGTTCTTTTACTTCATCATTTCTTCCTTTTGCTTTAGCTGCTTGACGTTCAAAAGCAAGTTTCAGAGTCTCTTCTGACATCCATTTTGGTCTTTGCTTTCTTTCCTGTCTTTTTAATGACCTCTTGCTTTCTTCATGTATGATGTCCTTGATGTAATTCCACAACTCATCTGGTCTTGGGTCATTAGCGTTCAGTGCATCAAATCTTGTAAGAGATCATTATGACAATTAAATAAGTCATGTAGAATAGTCAGCAAAATGTCTGGCACAAAATAAGCACTCAGTAAAACTCAGCCATAGAAAGGTAAAGATAAAGAGGATGGGGATAATCTGGTTCCAGCTGACAAAGCCAAGGGCATGTCTGGCTGGTAAAGTCAGTCAACAAGCTTCTGTTAAGAAACTTTTCAGACAAAAGCTGGGACCTGGTGCTTCACAACCTCAGAGTGAGGAGTGCTATACCTTAGGAAGGTCAAGGAGGCAGGTAAAGCTGCCATTCAGCTCTCAAAGTTATAATACACACGAAGAGTCGGTGTTTTTGTTTTTTGGTGTTTTTTTTTTTTTTTTTTTTCTGTTTGAAAATCTTTTAAATGAACTCTCCTATTTAAGGAATTTCTGTAGCCTTTGCTGGGGGTCCTAATCAGGATGCCTACAAACTTATACCTCTTTGGATATTCATGGAGTCCTGGTGGTGCAGTAGTTAAGAGCTCGACTGCTAACCAAAAGGTCAGCAGTTTGAATTTACCAGCCACTCCTTGGAAACTCTATGAGGCAGTTCTGCTCTGTCCTATAGGATTGCTGTGAGTTGGAAATGACTCGACGGCAATGGTTTTTTTTTTTCGGTTGGGGGAGGTTTTGCTTTGGGGAGCTGGTCTGAATTCAGTGCACGTCCCCGCAGTGCTCTGGACGCCTGCTCTAGTGTTTCAGCCAAGGCAGCCAGAGTGAACCCACCCAAATGCTTTTCATCTACATGTGATTTGGTCAGAGACATCTTGATAATCAGGGGAGACAAAGCAGATTGAAAGCATATGAGAGGTCAGTTTCCCAGTGAGCTCAAACATGCTCTGTTGATAGAAACCACTCGACACAGGACATGAATGGGACTTGGTGCAGGGGGAGGGTTCTTGTTGGGGTCACGTTGTGACAGGGAGGTAGGGGTTTGTTCAAGCCAAGGAGTGTGTCTGAGATGCTAGCCATGAGTAAAGCAGGCTTCAGCACAAATGTCTGTGATGTGGAGCAACCCCACATATTTATATTTCAAAACCAACTTCCTGGGGTGAGGGCTTGGGAATTCACAATATGTTCTTAAGGTCAGGCAATCCTTTGAGGGCTGGTATTCTTCTCTCAGAACTCTTGTCATGGATTGTATTGTGTCTCCAAAAAATATGTGTCAATTTGTTTAGGCCATGATTCCCAGTATTGTGTGGTTATCTCCCATTTTGTGATTATAATTTTATGTTGAAGAGGACTAGGGTGGGATTGTAACACCCTTACTAAGGTCACATTCCTGATTAAATGTAAAGGGAATTTTCTTGGAGTGTGGGAATTTCCTTGGAGTGTTCCTTATCTTACAAGAGACAAAAGGAAAGGGAAGCAAGCAGAGAGGGGGCACCTCATACCACCAAGAAAGAAGCACCAGAAGCAGAGCCCATCCTTTGGACATGAGGTTCCTACATGGAGAAGCTCCTAGTCCAGGGGAAGACTGATGAGAAGGACCATCCTCCAGAGCTGACACAGAGAGAGAAAGCCTTCCCCTGGAGCTAACGCCCTGAATTTGGACTTGTAGCCTAATAGGCTGTGAGAAGATAAGTTTCTCTTTGTTAAAGCTCTCCACTTTTGGTATTTCCGTTATAGCAACTCTACATGACTAAGACAACTCTATAACATTCAGTACGAGGAAATTCAAAGAAAATTACTTATTTTGACTCCTAATTATGAGGTGATAAAAGGGAAGAAGGCCACATTTATTGAGAACCTACTGTGCGTTTTTCTTTAATTCTATTACTGAAGAGGTTACTAAGGTTCAGAATGGAGCAGCAATTAGTCTGTAAAGATCCAAATGTCCTAGAAAGGAGGACCCTGGGCATCAGATGGGAGTAGAGAAGGAAAGAGATCACCGCTTAAGGCACATTCCAAGTTGTGAGTAGGGAACTGGAAGCTGAGCCAGGACATGGACAGCCAGTGAGCAAAGCCTGTTCTAAATCATTTGATGGAGGCTGCTCCAGCTCAGAAGGCTGTTTCAGGTTTCCTTAAGGGTGATTTGGAAGCCACAAAGGACTTTTCAATTGAAATGAGGGAGGAGAGGTCATCCCTGTCCCTTTTACCTTATTCAGCCAAGTCCTTCAGGTCTTGATGTAATAATCACATGCATTTGTTCTTCTAGAAGTAAATCTCCATCACTTGTCCCTATTCTGTTGGGCTGAAAGTAGGTTTGCCATATGAAATACAAGATGCCCAGTTAAATTCGAATTTCAGATAAACAATGAAAATGTTTTTTTGCTATAAGTATAGCCCAAGTGTTACATGGGATGTACTTATACTAAAAAAGTACTCATGTTTATCTGAAATTCATATGTAACTGAGTGCCTGGTATTTTTAATCACTAAATCTGGCAACTTGTTCCACAAGTAACCAGATGACTTCTTATAAGTATTCTCTTGCAGGTAGTGGGAGGTAGCATGGCATAGCACAATCTACAAAATGAGGATAAAGAGAGAATATGCCACCAAAGGGTAGGGGGCTCCCCATCAGTGAGAATTCACTTGGTAGTTCCCATACCTTCCCTATATTCTTAAGTCCTCACTATTTTGTTTCTAGGGGCTAGAAGCATGAACTCTGGGGCAGATTGCTTAGGTTAGCTCTGTAGCTTGCTAGTTGTGTGGCCTTACATTAAGTAATACAACGTCTCCATGCATTTCTAGTTTTCTCATTTATTAAGTGGTGACATCTTAATTATCCAGTGCTGCTATAGCAGAAATATCACAGTTGGATGGCTTTAACAAACAGAAATTTATCTTTTCACAGTTTAGGAGGGTAGGAGTTCAAATTCAGGGTGCTGGCTCTAAGGGAAGGCTTTCTTTCTCTGTTGGCTCTGGAGGGAGGTCTTTGTCTCTTCTGAGCTTCTGCTCCTGGGTGATCTTCATGTGGCTTGGTATCTCTCTTTTCCCATCTCTGCTTCTTTTGCTTGCTTGTTTAATCTCTTTTAGATCTCAAAAAAAAGTTGATTTAAGACACACCTGACACTAATCCTGCCTCATTAACATACCAAAACAACCTACTTCCAAATGGAATTATAACCACAGGCATAGAGGTCAGGATTTACAACTCGTATTTTGGGGGAACACAATCCATTCATAACATTTACCCTTGCCCCCCATTCATGTCCTTGCCATATGCAAAACACATTCACTCTATCACATCATCGCAAAAGTCTTAAATCAACTCCAAGTCCAAAAGCTCATCTTCTAAAGCATCTAAATCAAATACGGTGAGACTTTAGGTATATTCCATTCCAGGGCAAAATTCTTCTCCATCTGTGAACCTGTGAAATCTAGAATACAAGTTATCTGCTTCCAAAGTACAGTGGTAGAACAGGCACAGGGTAGGCATTTTTCCATTACAAATGGGAGAAATTGGAAGGAAAGCAGGGATAACAGGCACTACGCAAGTCCAAATCCCAGCAGAACAAATTACATTAGCTCCCAAGGCCTGAAAATAATCCCCTTTTCTGAGACCATCTGGGCAATGACCCTGCCCTCCAGAGGTGTTGGCCATATCCTCTGGATTCTGGGTGGAGGCTCTTTAGTACTGGGCTTTAGCTCTATCTTCTAGGCCCACTGGGACGGTAACTGTGATCCCTTGGCTTTGGGCAGCCCCATTCTCCTAGTCCATCTGAGTGGTGATCCAATGCCCTTGGCCCTGGCAGGACCTATTCTTCTGCCCCTTGGGCTTGGCAGCCCTGTCCCCTCAGCTTCAGGTGGTAGCCCTATCCCTCTGGCACACCTTAATGGCAGCCCCACATTCTGGAACCAAGTTAGCAAAGATCCAACTCTTAGAAACCTAGAAGGTTGTGGCCCCACTCTTTGAGATATAGGAGATTGTGTCTCTACCCTTTGAAAGTGAGAAAGCCCTGCTTCCTGTGCTCCTTTCCAACAGTTCTGCTGATTTCTGGGCTGCTCCAGGAATGGTCTTTTTCATTTCTTGGAGGACAACAGATGTAGCCCTTTTTGCCTGTTTCCTGCCTGTAGAATTCCATGAGGCAAAGGGCGTTCTTTCCTTTCATTCTTTTTCTATCCCCTTCAGTCTAAGCTGATGAGTTTTCAGCTGCAGTAGTTGGTTAGAGCCAACAGTCACAGGCTTAATGTCTTTAACAAAAGATTGTGTAGCCGCATCCTTGGTAAACATTCTAGGACACGTGTCCTTGGTTTGTACAACAGAATTTTCCAAATCTTTAGGTTTTGTTTTCATTTTGCACAGTTCATTTTTAAGTCCATCTCTTTTCTCTCATATATTACAATAAGTGGCAAGGAGAAACCACACAGAAATTTTAAGATCTTGCTTAGAAACCTCATCAGCCAGATATCCAAGTTCATCACTTACAAGTTTTGCCTTCCACCAGAACATGATTTAGACAAGTTCTTTGCTACTGCATAAAAAGCAACGCAGTTCTTCATTATTCAATGACATATTCGTCATTTTCTTTTAAAGCCTCACCAAAAGCATATCTAACATCCACATTTCTATTAACATTCTGTTGCTGGTGCCATATATATTCTCTAAGATGATAGAAACTTTCTCTATATCTCTTTTCACTACTGAGCTTCCATCAGAATTGCCTTTGATGTCCATAATTCTACCACCGGTCTCTTCAAGACAATCTAGGCTTTTACTAGAGCCCTGGCAGGCTTTTACTATTAAAAAAGAAAAGAAAAGAAAAACTAAACCCATTGCCATAGAGTCAATTCTGACTCCTAGCAATCCTACAGGACAGAGTAGAACTGCCCCATTGGGTTTCCAAGGAGTTGCTGGTGGATTTGAACTGCCGGTCTTTTGGTTAGCAGCCGAGCTCTTAAGCATGGTGCCAAAACTCTTCCAGCCTTTACCCATTACCCAATTCCAAAACCACTTTCACATTTTAGGTATCTGTTAGAGCAGCACCCCGTTCCCAGAAACAAAAGATATTGACTTAAGATGCACCCTGCACTAATCCTGTGTCATTAATGTAACAAAGACAACTCATTCCCAGATGGGATTATAACCAAAGGCATAGAGGTTAGGATTTACAACACATATTTTCAGAGATACAATTCAATCCATAACAGGGACATAAATAAGAATTGCCTCATAAAGTTGTTCTGAAAGTTAAAATTGCTTAGGCCTGTGCTTGGCCCGTGGGCAGAAATAAAAAATGTCAATTATTCTTCTTGCCATTATTACTATTTTTTTTATCATTCACTGTTAAACATACAAAAGGAGCTAGGATGATGAGAATCATGTGGTTACTTCAGAGCTGGGCCAGAATTTTGGGTTTCTAAAGCCTTCACAAATAATCCAAGAAGCTGGACTATTTGAAGAAGAACAGGGCATTAGGATTAGAGGAAAACTCATTAATAACCTGCGTTATGCAGGTGGCATAACCTTGCTTGCTGAAAGTGAAGAGAACTTGAAGCACTTGCTGATGAAGATCAAAGACCAAAGCCTTCAGTAAGGATTACACCTCAGCATAACGAAAACCAAAACCAAACCCAGTGCTGTTGAGTTGATTCCGACTCATAGTGACCCTGTAGGACAGAGTTGAACTGCCCCATAGAGCTTCCAAGGAGCGCCAGGTGGATTCGAACTGCCGACCCTTTGGTTAACAGCTGTAGCACTTAACCACTACGCCACCAGGGTAGAAAACAAAAATCCTCACAACTGGACCAATAAGCAACATTGTGATAAACAAAGAAAAGATTGAAGTTGTGAAGAATTTTATTTTACTTGGATCCACAATCAACAGCCATGGAAGCAGCAGTCAAGAAATCAAAAGACTCATTGCATTAGGCAACCCTGCTGCAAAGGACCTCTTTAACGTGTTGAAAAGGAAGGATGTCACCTTGAAGAGTAAGGTGTGCCTGACCCAAGCCATGGTATTTTCAATCATACCTTATGCATGCAAAACCTGGGCAACGAATAAGGAAGACAGAAGAAAAACTGACACCTTTGAATTGTGGTGTTGGCAAAGAATATTGACTATACTATGGACTGCCCAAATAATGAACAAATCTGTTTTGGAAGAAGTACAACCAGAATGCTCCTTAGAATCAAGGATGGCGAGACTGTGTCTTACATTATTTGGACGTGTTGTAGGGAGGGATCAGTCCCTGGAGAAGGACATCATGCTTGCTAAGGTACAGGGTCAGCGGAAAAGAGGAAGACCCTCAATGAGATAGAATGACAAAGTGGCTGCGACAATGGGCTCAAGCATAACAACGATTGTGAGCATGGCACAGGACCAGTGTTTCGTTCTGTGGTAAATAGGGTCACCATGAATCTGAACCAACTCTATAACACATAACGACAACAACAACAAAGCCTTCACGGAATCACTGCAGTTCAGATAAGAAGACTTCAGGAACTTGTAGTGTAATCCTCTTGTTCAAAATATGAAGAGAAAACTCAAACCAGAGAGTCCAAGTGATTGGCTCTAAACCTTACAGATTGCTGAGGGCAAGATCTCGGGGGTAAAAAGACAGATATAGATAAAAGGACCCAAAGGAATTGAGCTAGTGGCAGAGAGTCTTTTGCTAGAACTCAGTAATTTAGAACCCAGAATGAAAAGATTTTAGAGCCACCAGGAATGGCCAAAGCAGAATCTACAGCAGGGCCAGACTAAGGCAAAGACTGACAGAGGAGCCCAACATTTTGTGGGTTCTATCCCCGGTTTTTTCCCTACGAGTCTTTGGGCAAGTCCTTATCTTCTCTGGCCTTCGGTTTCCCATTTGTAAAACAGAGATAATCATCTTAGCTCTGCCTGCTTCCTAGGGCTGTTGCAAAACCTTTAGACGGAATGACACACCAGCTGCCTTCCAGGAACTCACTACCCCACTTTGCCTCTGCAGCCTCTCCCCAGCTCATCCGAGTACTGTCTTCCTCCGTGTCCTTGGCTTCCTGTCCTCAAAGGCGTGGGATATTTGGGCCCCAAATGACCCATGAACAGTAGATTCCATCACATGGGGTGAGGGTGGGGATGACTTGTCTTGCTTGGCTGGCCTGCATTGCCCATGGGCCTAGATTCAAGCCTCACAAAGAAGGTCTCGAAGTTCAGCTTTCAACGAACACTTTTTTAAATTAAGCAGAGTGACCTTGCTAAAAAGCTAAGTCTAATCTTGACATTCACCAGCCTAACACTTTTCTACAGGTATTATACTAGCCCCCACCCCCTCTGCCATTTCTCATCCATTACACAGACCTTTGAACCCTAGCTTCTCTGTGCCCAGTTACCCCTGTTCAAACCCGTTCTTTACATAATCACTGAGAGACACTTCTAAATAAAAATCTAAGCAGGACACCTCTTTGCTTAAAACCTACCATCCACTGTAGAAGTTCTTTATTTGAAGGTCATGCACAGGCTTCAGGGAATTCATGAACGCTCTGAAACGTATACTCTAGCTCTGTTTGTGTGCACATTAGCTGTCCATCAGGCTTTCAGAGGAATCTGCGACAATTTCCCCCACTCCCCCAAAACGTTACAAACCTTTGCTCTGTAAGATCAAGTCCAAACTCCTTAACATCAAGGACATACGAAGCTTTTATGACATAGCTTTTAACTACACAAGCTTTGTTTTGGAGTCTCTCAGCCACGATTGCTCAAACATATCTTGTTATTTCTCACCTCCTAGCTTTTGCTGAAGCTGTGCCCTCTGCTTTGAATACCTTCCTCTTCCTACCCTTCCTTCTAAACTGTCACTTGGCTAACTCCTATTTAACCATTACAACTCAATACAAGGTTTTCGTTCAGAAAGATTTCTCTGATCCTTCCCTCCACCCCCAAACTATGGAGGTGTCTCTCCCAGGGCTCCCACAATGAAGACCTATCACCTCTCCGGAACCACATGGTTCACATTGTGCTCATGTGAGCTGAAAGCCCTTTGAGAACAAGACTATGTCTCACTCATCCTTACCTTCCTCTGTTTCCCTAAAGCAGCGGTTCTGGGGACCAGCAGCATCAGCATGACCTGGGGACTTGTTAGAAATGCAGATTCTCAGGCTCCACCTCACACCTACTGAGTCAGAAACTCTGGGGGTGGGATCAGCGATATGTGCTTCAACACCGCCTCCAGGTGATTCCAATGCTCATTTAAGTTAGAGAACCACTGACCTAGGGAGGCTTCCTTTTTTTTTTTTCTCATTCATTTTTTAAATTGCGGTGAAATATATGTAACATAAGGTTGCCAATTTAACCATTTTTACGCTTACAATTCAGCGACTTTAATTAGTTCATCATGTTGTGTAATCATCACCATTATCTGTCCCCAAATTTTTCATCACCCTTAACAGAAACCCAGTACCTCAAAAGCAACACTTCCCCATTTTCGCCTCCCATTTGCCCCTGTTGTTGTTGTGTGCCACTGAGTCGATTCTGACTCATAGTGACCCTATATGACAGAGAAGGGTTTCTTTTCTAGGCTGCAATCCAGTGGTTAAGAGACTGATTGCTAACAAAAAAGTCTGCAGTTCGAATCCACCAGTTGTTCCTTGGAAACCCTATGGGGCAGTTCTACTGTCTTCTATAGGGTTGCTGTGAGTGGGAATCGACTAGATAGCAATGGGTTTGGTTTTGCCTTAGTTTAATCTTTACAGGAGCGGATCGCCAGGTCGCTTTCCCATGGATCCGCTGGAAGGGTTCAAACTGCTGACCTACCAGTTAGCAGCCTAGAGTTTAACCGTTGGATCACCAGGGCTCCTCACCTGCTCCTGCTAACCACTAATAAACTTTGCTATCTATTCATTTGCCTATTCTAGATGGTTCATATAAGTGGGATTATACATGTTCTTTTGTGTCTGATTTTTTTCACTCAGCATAGTGTTTTCAAAATTCATCCATGTCATAGCATATGTCAGAACTCTATTTCTTTTTAAGGCTGAATAATAAGCTCCCCTAAATCTTGCCTGGTATATCGCAATAGTCTCCTAACTGGGCTTCTAGTTGTCTTGCCTGCAGGGATGAATTATCCAATAGGTAAGGTAAGCACGCTTCTTACCTTGCTTACCAGGTCATCTATAGTGAACAAATCCACATTTTTCTACCACGTCAAAGATTCGGCTTCTAGGTAAGTCTGGCATCTGTCTCTCTCCCAACCTCACAGCACCTTCCTACAGAATCAAAGCCTCTTTTTGAATTTACAATCCCTGACAAGAATGGATTACCCAGTAAGCAAGGTAAACACGGGTTCACACATCACCACGTGAAATTGGTCACTACAGATTAGTAAGCAAGCACAAGTAAGCCCGTGCTTACCTTGCCTGCTAGATAATTTGCCCTTGTTTGCCTGTCACCTTCCAAACTATTTTCCACACTAAAGCCAGAATTATCCTTTTATAGCATGAATCTGATCACGTAAGGGCCCTGCTCCAAAGCCTTCCATTGCTTCCCTTTGCACTTAGAATTAAATCCAGGTCCCTCACGAGAGCCTATAAGGCCCTGCATGACCGGTCCTGCTTTTTTCTCCAGCCTCACCTCACGTCTCTCCTCTATTAATTCTTACCACCAGGCATGCTGGCTTGCTTCCAGATTCTGACCACCTATCCTTTCCCTGCCTCAGCCTGGGCACTGGGTGGGGGAGAAGGACATGCATGAATCAACTTCCCTGGCCTAGAGGAGGGCCAGTCAAGTAGAGGAGATGGATATGGTCACAAATAAACATACAGATTACAGGAAGCAAAGTAATAGAGCCATGCATGCATGGAGTCCAGCAGCAGCAAAGATTAATTATATTTTGGGACTTCTCTTCAGCAGCGATTTTCAACTCTGTTTCTAAAGTCTGACGGTGTAGGTTTTCTCATTGGAACATTCTAACACCAGTCATTTTGTTGCTTGGAGCCTCAGCACCCACATCTGTAAAGCAGGGATGATGCCCACCAAGCAAGGGCATTGGAACAAGTGTACGAGTGTTTGCAAACATGCTGAGCACAGGCCAGGTCTGGAGTAGGAGCTTGACTGGTGCCAGGTTTTCTTCTTTATTTCTGAGGCAAATTCAAGTTTTGATGTTGAGGGGACCTGTCCTTTCTGAGCTTCAGTGGGAAACAAAGCATATCCTCAAAAAAAGAAAATGAGTGAGTGAGTAGGTTTTAGATTAGGCCTAAGGAGAAGGGAACGCTCCCCTCCACGCTTGAGAAATCTCCCTCTCTCAGTGGGTGTGGCAGTGAATGTGAAAGTGGAAGCGTCCCTCCTGTGCCCGCCCGCATTTACCAGAAGGGGCAGTGGGGCTTGCAAAGGTCTTACAGAAAAAGCAGCAGCTGGACAGGAGTCAGGGCTGCAGGTTCTGGGAAGTCGGGGACTTCAGGGACAGCGGCTGACAGGCCCCAGTGTTCACAAATCCTGGGAACACCTGCATCCAGACTGTGTCAGACACAGCAAGCTGCGGGGGCTATTGGCATAAGTCCTCTGGAGCTGGAAAGCTCCTCCAGAGAAAGCCAAACCCACTCCTTCAGGGCTCAGGGCTCAGGGCTCAGGGCTCAGGGCTCAGGGCTCAGGGCTCAGGGCTCAGGGCTCAGGGATCCTAGAGCTTTGGACCAACAGCCTACCTATGGTCCCTGGGAGCAGTCGGAAGACAGAGCAGACTGGGTGGGTTAGATATTCATTCATTCATTTACTCATTCCCAATTTCCTCAATTGTGAAATGGGTAAAGGAATTCCTTCTCAGCCTACTTGGAATGTATGTATTGGGCAAGAGTGAGGGAAGGGTTTCTATGGAGATCAAATGAAATAAACTGAATCATTCGTTTATATAATGAACACAAACTAAGCACTTGTTGGGTGCTCTTGAGCTGATTTCAACTCATAATGACCCCGTGTGACAGAATAAAATTGCCCCATAGGGTTTTCTAGGCTGTAATCTTTATGGGAACAGGTCAGAACACCAGGTCTTTCTCCCTCAGAGCCCAAGGGTATTTGAATCACCAACATTTCGGTTAGCAGCTGAGTGCCTAATCATTGCATCGCTAGGGATCCTTAACTAAGCACTTACTTTAATAAAAATAATAACTAATTTTACTGAGTGCCTAATAAGTGCCAGGCACCATGCTAAATATTTGACATACATCACCTTGTTTAATCCTTATAAACACCCTCTGAGGTAGATGCTATTATTCCCATTTACAAAATGAGGAAACAGACTCAGAGATATGTCTTGCCCAGATCACACAGCAGAAATAGTGGTGCTGGGATCTGAGCACTCTCAGGCTGCTGATTGATCCCGTGCTTACCACCATCATGTCAAATGGCAACTGAGTCTAATCTTCTGAACTAGATTGTATATGTGTGTGTGTCGTGCAGGGGAGTCTTCAAGGTCATAAATTATCTTCCATTAACCTCTGAATCTGTAATGCTTAGTACACAACCCAGCATGTCATAACTGGTCACTAGACAGGGGTGGGCCACTTGCCTACCTATAAAAAACAAGGTGAAATGAAGCAGTCTGGTGGGGCAAATACCTTAAGTAAACCAACAGCAAGTGAAGCTCCATGACAGAGGTGTGTTGGAAGGGCTCCCTGGGGTTTGTTCTGGTTCAGTGTGTACCCACTAGCATCCTGGTAGCCAACCAATGATGACTGTCATGAAACATGATGTTTTTAGGAGGGTTTGGTGCAAATGGTTAACTCATTCGTAACTAACTGAGAGAACGGTCATTTGAGTCTACCCAAAGGTGCCTCAGAAGAAAGGTCTGGGCAATCTACTTCCCAAAAATCAGCCATTAAAACCCTATGAAGCACAGTTCTACTCTGGCACACATAGTGTCTCCATAAATTGGAGTCGACTACAAGACAACTGGTTATTTTTCTTTCTTTCTTTCTTCTCTCGTGACCTTTGGCAACTGGTTTGGTTTTGAATTTTTGTTTGCAAAGATGCAGGTGCAGAAGACCCAAAAAGGAGAGTATAAGAGCTTGAGGATCAGTAGCTGCTGAACTGTTGCCACAAGGAAAAGGAGAGTCCTGCAGAGTTGGCCCCTTAGGAGGAGCCATGAAGGGAATGGCCAGCTCTTGTGACATTGGAAGGAAAGAGTCAGAGGACACATATCCAGCCTTCCTCTTCTCCCTCCTCTGGTCTCCTTCTGAGGTTCCCAGTTGGCCCAAACTAACATGACCTCACTGGCTGGAATACACAGGAATCAAATTGACTACATCTGTGGAAAGAGATGATGGAGAAGCTCAATATTATCAGTCAGAGCCAGGCGAGGGGCTGACTACAGAAAACACTATCACTTGCTCATATGCAAGTTCAAGGTGAAGCTGAAGAAAATTAAAACAAGTTCATGGGAACCACAGTATGACCTTGAGTATGTCCCTCCTGAATTTAGACACCAACTCAATAGATTTGCTGCATTGACTACTAATGATTGAAGACCAGATGAACTGTGGGATGACATCAAAGACATCATACATGAAGAGAGCAAAAGGTCATTAAAAAGACAGGAAAGAAAGAATAGACCAAAAATGGATGTCAGAAGAGACTCCGAAACTTGTTCTTGAATGTAGAGTGGTTAATGCAAATGGAAGAAATGATGAAGTAAAAGAGCTGAACAGAAGATTTCAAAGGGCTGGAGAAGACAAAGTAAAGTATTATAACAAAATGTGCAAAGATCTGGAGTTAGAAAACCAAAAAGGAAGAACATACTTGGCATTTTTCAAGTTGAAAGAACTGAAGAAAAAATTCCAGCTTTGAGTTGCAATATGGAAGAATTCTATGGGCAAAATGTTGAGTGATGCAGGAAGATCAAAAGAAGATGGAAGGAATACACAGAGTCACTGTACCAAAAAGGATTGGTCAACATTCAACTATTTCAGGAGGTAGCATATAATCTAGAACCAATGGTACCGAAGGAAGAGGCCCAAGCTGCACTGAAGGCATTGGTGAAAAACAAGGCTCCAGGAATCGACGGAATATCAACTGAAATGTTTTGGCAAATAGATGCAATGCTGGATGCGCTCACTAATCTGTTAAGAAATTGGAAGTCGGCTACCTGGCCAGTTGACTGGAAGAGATCCATATTTGTGCCCTTTCCACAAGAAAGGTGATCAAACTGAATGCAAAAATTATGAAACAGTATCATCAGTATCATATGCAAGTAAAATTTTGCTGAAGATAGTTCAAAAATGGTCGCAGCAGTACATAAATGGAGAACTGCCAGAACTTCAAGCTGGATTCAGAAGAGGACATGGAATGAGTAATGTCATTGCTGAAGTCAGATGGATCTTGGCCGAAAGCAGAGAATATCAAAAAGGTGTTTACCTGTGTTTTACTGAGTACGTAAAAGCATTCAGTTATGTTTGTGGATCATAACAAATTATGGATAACGTTACAAAGAATGGGAATTCCAGAACTCTTAATTGTGTTCATGAGGAACCTGTACATAGACCAAGAGGCAGTCATTCAAACAGAACAAGGAGATACTGCATGGTTTAAATTCAGGAAAGGTGTGCATCAGAGTTGTATCCTGCCACCATACTTATTCAGTCTGTATGCTAAGCAAATAATCAGAGAAGCTGGACTATATGAAGAAGAACAGGACATTGGGATTGGAGGAAGACTCATCAACAACCTGCGATATGCAGACGATACAACTTTGCTTCTGAAAGTGAAGAAGACTTGAAGCACTTGCTGATGAAGTTCAAAGACCATGGCCTTCAGTACAGATTACACCTCAACATAAGAAAACAAAAATCCTCACAACCTGACCAATAAGCAATCTGATGATAAACGGAGAAAATATTGAAGTTATCAAGGATTTCAGTTTATTTGGATCCACAATCAACACTCATGGAAGCAGCAGTCAAGAAATCAAAAGACATATTGCATCGAGCAACTGTACTGCAAAAGACCTCTTTAAAGTGTTCAAAAGCAAAGCTGTCACTTTGAGGACTCAGATGTGCCCGACAGAAGCCATGGTATTTTCAATTGCCTCATATGCATGTGAAAGCGGGACAATGAATAAGGAAGATCTAAGAATTGATGTCTTTGAATTATGGTATTGGTGAAGAATATTGAATACACCATGGACTTCCAGAAGAACAAATCTGTCTTGGAAGAAGTATAGTCAGAATGCTCCTTGGAAGGGAGGATGGTGAGACTTAGTCTTAAGTACTGCGGGCGTGACATCAGGAGGGACTAGTCCTGGAGAAGGACAGCATGCTTAGTAAAGTAGAGGGTCAGGGAAAAAGAGGAAGACCCTCAATGAGATGGAAAGATGCAGTGGTTGCAACAATGGGCTCAAACATAGCAATGATTGTGAGGATGGCGCAGGACTGGGCAGTATTTCATTTTGTTGTACATGGGTCTCTATGAGTCAGAATTGACTCAACAGCACTTAACAACAATAACCACCAGAAGCCAGGGTGCTCAAGAACCCATTGATGTGGTTCCCATAGATCAGCCTCCTGGGCGCAGGGCACGTGGGGAGGTGGAATGTGGACACATTTAGAGAAGCAAACAAACCATATTCTGCACAGACAGGAAGGACGTGCAGGTGTTTTCTGGAAAGCAGAGGTGGGGAAGGACATTTCCGTTGAGGGAAAGGATATGCCATCACACTGCTGGAAATGCTTGGGATACTCTATGTATTTTGATCTAGCAAAGGCCTAGGGAATAAGAGACAAGGTGGTAGGAAATGAGATTGGAGACACATGCAGGGGCTGAGTCCTGGCGAGCTAAGGCAGGGGCACTTTATTCTGCAGGAACTGAGGAAACACTGAAGGCATTTGAGCAGAGAAGTGGTTCAGGTAGACCTGTGTTTTGGAACAGTTCCTTTGACTGCACAGTGGTAAATGATTTGGGCAAGAGGGAAGGGATCTAGAGGTGGGGGAACCCTTGGGAGCAAGGCAGGATTACACAATAAGCAAGGTAGGCACAGGCCAAATTGTATCTTCACACCAATCTGCAGTAAACAATTTCACCTGTCCCCTACCACATCAAATACGTGGTGAAACCCATGTGAAATTGGTTACCACAGATTAGCAAGTAAACACAATTAAACCCGTGGGTAACTTGCTCAATGCAAGCAGGTACATAAGGTGCTTCCTGATTAATCTGCCCCTGCTTGGGAGCCTACGCAATGATCCTTGAAAGATGAAGATGAGTGTCTGAATAGGCAGGGACGCGCCTTCCCTTGAGTAAGATGAGGACAAGCCAGACCTCCAGGTGTCACAGGCCTGGTGTCAACTTGGTCTCCCTTCAAAGATGTGTATGGAGCAGGTTGGCTGCTGGTCAGTCCCTAAGCTGGGCTGGCACCAAGGACCAGAGTGAGGTCATTGTGTCCTGAAGAGAGTTTTGGATTGGTTTTCTTCTTGGGTGGAGGGAGGTTGTGAAGAGAACTTTGGGAGAGACCACAAAACATTAAGGGGTCAGGCTGCCTGGACCATACAAGAGAGGAAGGGAGAGAAGAGGTCAGAAGTTTAAAAAAGAGCCGCTTTTGTTCTTAGACTGTGAGGAGACCAAGCCCAAGGGAAGAAATGAGTCTTGAAAAGTGGAGAGAATGTGTGTCTGACACTAGGAATCTAATAGAAGAGAAACTGGAAGATCTTTCCTTTTTTTTTTTGCTGGCATTGAATACCACAGAAAAATGGGAAAGGAGGAGGGGAGGAGGAAAGATTGGGAGGATCAGAAACAAAACATTTCTGAGGAAATTAACAATGCGAGGTGCCAAGAGGCTGGGAGAACAAGCAAAGGGCCAAGTAAGCTTAGAAGATGAGAGGGTATGTGTTCAGGGCACATTATAGAAGCACTGATGTTCTGGAGGTAGGGCATTTTTTAGCTTCCAGGGATTATTTTGGGGGATTATATTTTTCTCCACCATTGAAGTATAATTATGTCTGAATTCCTTACAATAAGGTAGGTGATGGAATAATAAAATGGGAGGTGGAATAGAAAAAAACAGTACAGCATCAGGGCAACACCTTCCATGAGGGTAGATCAGAGCTGGAAGGCAGCATGTGGAGCTCTTACATCTTTTATATGGGGAAACTGAGTCCCAATGAAGGGGAAATAACATATCCCAAATTATAAACAGTCCCACATCCATTGTTTCATTCAATCCTTGTAATAATACTTTAGGACAACATGATGAGGATAGAGTATATAGCAGGGGTTGGCATACTTTTTTCGTAAAAGTTGTTGTTAGGTGCTGTCAAGTCAGTTCCAACTTATAGCAACCCTATATACAGCAGAATGAAACACTGCCCGGTCTCATAACATACTCATAATTGTTGCTGTTTGAGCCCATTGCTGCAGCCACTGTGTTAATCCGTCTTGTTGAGGGTCTAACTCTTTTTCCTGACCCTCTATTTTACCAGGTGTCATGGATTGAATTACGTTCCCCCAAAAATGTGTGTATCCATTTGGCTGCGCCGTGATTCACAGTATTGTGTGGTTGTCCACCATTTTGTGATTGTAATTTTATGTTAAAGGGGATAAGGGTGGGATTGTAACATTCTCACTAAGGTCACATCCCTGATCCAATGTAAAGGGAGTTTCCCTGGGCTGTGGGGTGCACCACCTTTTACCTTACAAGAGATAAAAGAAAGGGAAGCAAGCAGAGAGTCAGGGACCTCATACCACCAAGAAAGAAGCACCAGGAGCAGAGGGCGTTCTTTGGACTTGGGGTTCCTGCTCAGGGAAGCTCCTAATCCAGGGGAAGATTGATGAGAAGGACCTTCCTCCAGAGCCGACAGAGAGAGAAAGCCTTTCCCTGGAGCTGCCGCCCAGATTTTGGACTTCTAGCCTACTAGACTGCGAGAAAATAAATTTCTCTTTGTTAAAGCCATCCACTTGTACGATTTCTGTTATAGCAGAACTAGATGCCTAAGACACCAGGCATGATGTCCTTTTCCAGGGACTGATCCCTCCTGATAACATATCCAAAGTACATGAGTCGAAGTCTTACCATCCTCCTTCATAAGGAACATTCTGGCTGTACTTCTTCCAAGACAGATCTTTTCATTCTTCTGGCAGTCCGTGGTATATTCAATATTCTTTACCAACAGCACAATTCAAAGTCTTCAATTCTTTGGTTTTCCTTATTAATTGCCCAGCGTTTGCATGCATATGAGGCAACTGAAAATACCATGGCTTGGTTCAGGCCCATATTAGTTCTCAAGGTGACATCTCTGCTTTAGAGAGAGGTTGTTTGCAGCAAAGCTGCCCAGTGAAATATGTCACTTGGTTTCCTGACCGCTGCTTCCATGGGCGTTGATTGTGATTCCAAGTAAAATGAAATCCTTGGCAATGTCAGTTTTTTCTCTGTTTATCATGATGTTGCTTATTGGTCCAGTTGTGAGGATTTTCATATTGTTTATGTTGAGGGGAAACCCTGGTAGAGTGCTGGTTAAGTGCTATGGCCGCTGTCCAAAAGTTCGGCAGTTCGAACCCACCAGGCGCTCCTTGGAAACTCTATGGGGGCAGTTGTACTCTGTCCTATTGCATCGCTATGAGTCAGAATCAACTTGATGGCAATGAGTTTTGGATTATGTTGAGGTGCAATCTATTCTGAAGGCTATAGCCTTTGACCTTCATCAGTAAGTACTTCAAGTCCTCTTCGCTTTCAACAAGCAAGGTTGTGTCATCTGCATATTACACGTCATTAATGAGTCTTCCTCCAATCCCGATGCTGCATTCTACTTCATATAGTCCAGTTTCTCCAATTATTTGCTCAGCATACAAATTGAATAAGTGTGGTGAAAGATACAACCTGGATGCATGCATTTCCTGATTTTAAACACCACAGTATCCACTTGGTCTGTTCCAAAGGCTGCCTCTTGGTCTATGTACAAGTTCTGCATGGGGACAATTTCTTAGAAGTAGGTTGTCAGGTCCTTTTTCCTAGTCTGTCTTAGTCTGGAAGCTCCACTGAAACATGTCCACTATGGCTGACCCTGCTGGTATTTGAAATACCAGTGGCATAGCTTCCAGCATCACAGTAACACACAAGCCACTACAGTATGACAAACTGACAGACAACATGTGTTGGTTTTGTAAAGGGACAGATAGTAAATATTTTAGGCTTTGATGGTTGACATGTGGTCTCTTTTGCATATTCTTTTTTTTTTTTTTTACAACTTTTAAAAATGCATAAACCATTCTTAGCTTTCAGGCTGTACAAAAAAGACCTCTTTGGAGTCCCTGGGTGGTACAATCATTTAAGCACTTGACTAGTAACCAAAAGGTTGGTGGTTTATATCCACCCAGAGTGCCTCCAGAGAAAGTCCTGGCAATCTGCTTCCAAAAGGTCACAGTTATTGACAACCCTATGGAGTCCAGTTCTACTCTGCACTAGTGGGGTGTCCATGAGTCAAAACTGACTTGATGGGAACAGTTTGGCTTTTGTTTTTTACCGTGTATTTTTAAAAAGCATGGACATTGGATTCTGTAAAATGACATGTCTTGGGTTAATGCTCTGGACTACTAACCAAAAAGCTGGAGGTTTGAATCTACCCAGAGGCTCCTTGAAAGAAGGGCCTGGTTTGCTACACCCAAAGATGTCGGCCATTAAAAACCCTATGGAGCACAGTTCTACTGTGACATACATGGGGTCGCCATGAGTCAGAGCCAATTAGACAGCAACTGGTACCTCACCAGGACCCTAGAGCATACTACCTGGGTTCAAGTCCTAGCTCTGCCATTTGCTTGCAGTATGTCCCTCGGCTAATGAAGCCCTCTTTGCCTCAGTTTCCTTATCTGAAAAATGAAGGTAACGGTGGTACCAGCTTCATCTGATTGTTGTGTGGATGAAATGGCTTGACTGTATAAAGCTCTTAGAATAGTGCCCAGCATTTATGTTTTTCATATTATGATTAATATTCTATAAATCCTTAAGGTTCCTGGTACAAGATAGATGCTTAGCAACTATGGCAGCTGTTCTCCAATGAGAAAACAGATTCTGAGAAATTAAGAAAGGTTGGGTCATATTGCAAAGACCTTGTCTTGCCAGAGTTCACCTATAGTTCATTCTTGAGCCTGTCCTATAGGATGAAGTGAGCATGATCGGCTGCATGAAGTGAGCTCTGCCATAACTGAACTATGTGCTGGGCTCCCCCACCATCAGATAAGCACTTGTGTAACCTAAATCCGTTTTGATCTCATCAGAGATCTATGTACACATGCACACACTTGGCAGGCGTGGGCTGCAGACCTGGTGCTCTCGCTTGGGATTTGAGCGGTGTTATCAATATTCGTGAGTATAAACATGGGAGATCAAAGCTATCCAGGTCAAAAAGGCTAATATTTAAATTCCAGACTTGCAGGCACAGCTCTGAAATTCCATGGCTCAGAATCAAGTTCACGTACAAAATCAAGTCAAGCATTGGTTTGACAGAGTTGTAGGCTCTGGAGTGTGGGTGGGGTTTGCATTTAGGAGAAATCGGGGGGCCCGCCCAGAATGGAATTTTGTGAAATTCTGGCTGAGGACAGTTTTTAGGCTCAAAGCTCTGTGTGACTCCCGTTGGAGCAAACTCATTTTCACAGCCCAGCTTCATCAGGGAGGAGTTAGTTAAGTCTCTGGAATTAATATATTCTGCTGCTCTCAAGTGGTAAGACTTGGAGACTTCACCACTTACCTTGCAAGGCAATATGAAAACTAGAGAGAACGCACATAAACTTCCTGAAATATAATAGGCTTCTAACTAATGAAAGCTATTTTTTAAATAATTGTCCCTGCTATTCCCATTGTCCCATTCCTCTCACCACCCCCCAGAGATGCAGACCAAGGACTACATTACTTGAAGATATAAAATTATCTTTTGTCTTCTGCCTACATTACTCAATTCAGTAAACCTTTGCTGAGTACCTCTCACATGTTGGGTAGAATAAAGTCTTAATTTGAGTGCAAAGATGAATAAGGAAGACCTGCAAGTCCCTCAAGTCTAGAGAAGGGAAGCAAATATACTCACCACCAGTTATAATACAATTAAAATGACCTGAAAGCAAAATGTCCAAGGTCTGTAGATTCACAGATAGAGGAAAGATTCATACTTCCTGCTAGCAGTGGATAAGCTTTTACAGAGGAGCTGGACCTTAAACTTCTTCCCTAATATAATGAGTAGCCTTAGATCCCGGAAGCCTAGATTCAGATCCTGGTTCTACCACTTTTGAACTGTGTGGCCTGGAGCAAATAACAGCCTCACTGGACCTTAGTTTCCTCATCTGTAGAATGGGGATAATTATTATATCTACTTCATAGAGTTGTTGGAAGAAATAAATGACATAATTCATGTATAAAGTGCTTAACACTGTTTGCTGTAAAGCTCGCATAGAGTAAACCAATTCAGCTACCATCATTATAAAAAGGAATCAACTCTTCCTCTTAAAAACATGATATTCTTTTTTATTCTGATGACTTAGAGTCAAATTAATCATACATTACATCTATACAACACTTTTAACACTTTTATGTTAGTTAAAATACATGAAATTGCCAATATTTGACCAATTTGGATCTACAAAAACAGCAACATCTTAAAAGCTTTTCCAAGCACTTTCTCCTGTAGTGTTTCATTTGATCTCCACAACAACTCTGTGAATGCGTTCACATCTGTGAGATTTCCTCCCAACAGCCCTTTTCTAAAACCTTGCCCTCCTCCAGTTCACGTGGATGCTAAGGCACCATCATGTTTAGTGGTTACTGTTGTTTCGCCCAAGGGTAAATATATGGCTGCAATGATCCGAAAAGTCCGTTCCCTGGGATACTTTTTGGAACTGAGCCCTGAAGAGTTTTGCCAGCCTTTCCCCAGTAATTGAAGTTGTTAGGTAATTAAACCCTGGAGCAGTGGTGGCTACATTTTCCATTATTCGTTTATCTAATAAATATGTATTGAGAACCTTCTATGCTTCAGGCACTGTGTTAGATGCAAGGAATATAGAAATTAATGAACAAAAGGGACGACAATTAATAAATGAATTTTGTTCTACTTGGGAAGCAGCCTGGGTAGTACAAATGGCTAAGCGTTCCACAGCTAACCATAAAGGTTGGTAGTTTGAACTCACCCAGTGGCTCCACAGGAGAAAGACCTAGTGATCTACTTTTGTAAAGATTACAGTCAAGAAAATCCTATGGGGCAGTTCTACTCTGTCACATGTGGTTGCTATGAATCAAAGCCTACTCAATGTCACCTAACAACACCAGCATTCTACTGGGGGAGACTGAAAGTAAGCAAGAAAACAAATAATAGAGTGTGACAACTACTATGCTAGGACTATTTGGGGAAAGCCAGTGTTCATTGAGAGAGAGAAATGAAACCTACACGCTGATAAAAGCAGAAATCAAGTTGGAGGAAGCACTCGTGACGTTCAAGCCCCTGGCCGAATATCCAGCTCTCTCCCCATCCTTTGAGCAGTGTGGTTATTCAGCCCTTCCTTGGACTTCATGAAATGCCAAAACATGTCCTTCATTATTATAATTGATTTGAGTTGGGTTTCTGTCATTTGCAATCATGAGAGTCCATTCTAAGGTAGCAATCTAGATGAGAGAATTTATTTTTGTCTGTCCATAAACAAACCAGTAAAGGCTTTTTTGGGAAAGTAGATCTGAAGCTTGAGCCACATCAGATCCTCTTTGGATAAGTAACTTGGATATAAATCATAAATAACTAGTATAACCTGGGTTGTTGCATGAGAGTAAAAACTAATTCATCGAATATATTTGGGTCATTGCTTTCATCACCTGTTTGGACAGCTTTTGATGGTCAGCAGTGTGGAGAGATTAATAGGATCAGAATATCTGGAAGCTGGAAAGGACTTTAAGGATCATGAAAGCAGATCTTATTTTATAGATGTGGGAGGCCAAGAACAGATACGTGACATATTCAATGTCAGATGGCTTGAGAGCAGCTGAGTCACATGTGAATCCAGGACTCCTAATTCTTAGTCCAAGCTCAGGCTTCCATTGGCTCATTCATTCCTTCATTCATTCAACAAACATTTTTGAGTGTCTGTTATATTCCAGGCCCTGTTCTAGGTGCTGGAGTCGCAGTGTTGAACAAAGCATAGAAGCTTCCTGCCCTTAATAGAGTTTCATTCTAATTGGAGGAAGACAGGTAATAAACAAATAGAAAACCTAGTGTTATGTGTTATGAATAATCTAAAACAAGATAACATGAGAAAGTGTGATTCTATGTGTGCATGGCAGGGGGCAGAGGGAGAGAAGGGGAGTCATGTTACTCTGAGTATCTAGGGCAGGTTTCTCTGAAATGGTGTCATTTAAGTCAAGACCTGAATGACCAGAAGGAATCAGCCATGTGAAGATTTGAGGGGATAATATCCCATGTGAGCAAACATTAATACAAAAGCCCTGAAATTAGAATGAGTTGACCTGCTTAAGGAGCAGAAAGAGGGCTGGTGTGGCTGAAGCATAGTGAGAAAAGGTGAGGTTGGTGTGAACTAAAGATGAAGAGGTCAGCGAAGGCCATATTGTAGCCTTTGGGGCCAAGGTAATTGTTTTTTTTATTCTAAGCGCAAGAAGAAGCCATGTGGGCAGTTTTAGACAGGAGCAAAATGATCTAATTTCCGATTTACACTTGATTTTGATCACCTCTCGGACAATGTGAGTGAAGCTGAAGAGTAGTGTAGGTGAGAATGCTGGAACTCTAGACTGGGATAGAGTGATGGAAGATAACGGATCGGGTGTGTTATAGAGATAGAGTTGATAGAACTTGCCAATGGCTTCGGTATAGGGGATGACGGAATCTGGAAGCTAAGTCCTGCACTTTTGTCTTAAGAAACTGAATGCATGGTGTTGTCATTCACTGTGGGCAATTAAGGAAAAAGCAGGTTTGAGGAGGGAGAAAAAAAAAACCTAAGAGTTTTTTTTTTGAACACCACTCTGCAACCTTGTACTCCAAGAGGTCCATATCTAAGGTCAACAACTGACCACATAAACCTGAAAAAGGATCAATAGAAAGCCTTAGAGGACAGAGACCATGGACTTCTGCTCAGCTGCTATACACTGCCCATCTGGTCCTCTTGTCCCACATTGACTAAACCACGTGGAGTGGCCTGACACGTCATAATCACGATTACCGGAAACCACAGAGAGGAATCTAGAAACTATCAAGGGGTGCATGCTGGCATTAGAAGTTACCAGGTCAAACCCAACCAGGAAGATGTAGTGTTGGACTGGAAGAGGCATTCTAGGCAGAGGGACAGTATGTGCTCCAATGTTCAGAGATAAGCAGGGTCATGATGAGCTAGAGCAGAGAGACCACGAGGCACTTATGATAGACTTAAATTAAAAATGTAAGTGAGAGGTAAGTATAAGGAAATAGTATCATGAGAACAAGCTGGGAAGAAAAATAGTCTTGCAAATTCGTTCACTTGTTCATTGAACAAATACTTAATGAGCCCAGCCTTCATGCAGAATTGTTCTAGGTGCCAAGGTCATGGCAATGAACAGAGCAAAGACACTGTCCTCCGTGTAAGCATTTTGTTTGCTGCTTGATGGAGCCCCCTGACAGGGAAAGTGCACGTCACATCCAGTTGTTGCTTTGCCTACCCAGCTTGGCCCCGTTGTCAGTTGCTTCCACACCAAGGAAGCTTCCTGTCGTTTTCTTGACACAAATCACTAGGGCTTTATGTATGAGGGCAGAAGGAAGGGTAAGATGAAGTCAGAGAGGTACCAGAGGCCAGATCTTACAGAGACTTGTAAACCACTGTAGGATCTTTGGATTTTACTCTGAGTGTAACACATTTGCCAAGACAGTGGGGAAAGGGGAACACAGAGAGGCACTCGCGTTGGTTCCCAACCCTACTTCATTCACCTGTCCCTGACTCTGCCCTGCTTTTATCAGTACATCTTTTACAGGTAGGTAGATAAATCAGAGACTTTTATTTTCTTTCTCTTTCTCAAAACAACATCTATCAAAGCTCTGATTCTCTATTGGCGCTTTTCAGAAATCCTATGAGAAATTTTCAGGTATTCCTCCCCGATGGGAAGAGGAATAAACCTATTATTTCTTTCAAATGTGATGCCTAGTGTAGCTGACTCTATCCCTAAGGTGGTCTTGGGGGTGAGGCTCTGGGGCGAGGGAGAAAAATGTCAAGGAACCTGGCCTTGAGTCTGTCCCTATCAGAGTGAGACAGTTTCCCCTCTCTGGGTTGAGGGAGAGTAGTATCAGGGTGTAGGGTTCAGAGTTCATTCTCTCTAAATTTCCTTCCTGCTATAATAGTCCTTGAACTCTAATTGGTCTTTATCCTCGCAAAGATTCTCCCTCTTTACGCTTTGAAATGTGTCAACTGTTGAAAAAGAGGAGTAGGAGGTACAGGGTGGAGAGAGGAACGAGGGGCTGGGCCAGTGGAAAGTGTTCGGGCCTGGCCTAGTCCCTCAGCCAAGGAGGCCAAACAGCCAGAGACGTGGGGGTCCTCTGTGGTGACTGCTGGCTGGGGAAAGTACTAGCTCTTTTTGCACAAGAGACTCTGACAGGCTAAATTCAAACCAGATGTGCACCAGAGAGAGCAGGGCCTATTATAAAGTGTTGTGAAACGGCCCAGGGGAGGTAAATAAGCAAAAACAGGCCAGTTGCCTAGCAGCATCTACAACAAAACAAGCAGCAGCAGCTCAATTGGCATTGGATAGGGCAGAATTTTCTTTCTGCAGTGGGGGAGAAAAGGACAGGGAGTTTTGAGTCTGATGAGGGCCCAGGGGACCTGGCTCCCCAGCAGCCCTTCCCTACTCCCCCCCAGGCCTCCCCTGCTCTCTGGGGCAGCAGGACCTGCGTTTTGATCTGCCCAACCTGGTCCCACAGCCTCGGTGGCTTTGTACCCTTCCAGCCCCATGGGTCAGGTTTAGGGCTTCTCGGTGGAGGGGAAGCGGGATGAGGGAAGGGTTAGATCACTCCTGAGAACTGTACTCTGGCTGTGTGCTGGGAGGGAGAGGGGCTGCAGATATTTGTTAAAGGTCTACTACTGCTCTGAGATGGGAGCCTCACATGTAACTCTTCACCACTCTTTCATTCCTTTATACACCAGGTGGTTCTCAAGTGCCTGTTACATATCAGATACTGCAACAGACTCCAGAGACATTTAAAAAAAAAAAAAAATAGATGCACTCTTTGCTCTCAAGCATACTAAAACCTATGGGAGGAGACAGACATAAAACAAGGAATCACACAATTGCATGATTATAAATCCTGGTAGATGGGATGAAGGAAAAGTAAGGGTGGCAAGAAATAATGATAGAGGGGGCTGAGGGAGTTGGATTTAAGTGGAGTGTTCAGGTAAGGCCTCTTTTCAGAAGGTAAGTTGAGACCTAAAGAATGAGTAAGCATTAGCCAGGTGAAAAGATGGGGAAGGGAGTCCTAAGCAGTGGGAACAGCACATGAGACAGCCCTGAGGCAGGAAAACGCTTGCTTCTTAGGAGGAAATGACAGAAGAGACCCTGTGAAGGCGGTGGTGAGATGGAGAGGTAGGAGAGGGCCAGCTCACATATGCACTTCCATGATAAGGGATTTTGTCCTATTTTCGATGAGAAACCCCGGGGACTTATTTGTTGAAATTATTGGGAGAGTCTTGAATTGATCAGATTTACATTTTATGAAGATTATTTGTGACTACAACATCATAATTTTGAAAGGTAACAGGAGAGGGTACAAGAATGCCAGGTAGGAAGCTATTGCAATAATGCCAGCAAAAAATATCCTTGGCTTGAATTGAGGAGAGGAAGGAGGATGAAGAAGCAGAGAAATCCGAAGCATATGTTCTATCAACTCCAATTTACAAGTTAGGTATTATCTCCATTTCACAAAAGTTTTGAGTAACTTGCCCAGGGCACATAACTCCCTAGGAAAGGCAGCCCCTAAAGGGCAGATCTAGAATTAGAGCCCAGGCCATCTCCATTCCTAGTCCCTTGCTTTGAGCCCTGGTGGAGCAGTGGTTAAGAGCTATGGCTGCTAACCAAGAGGTCAGCAGTTCAAAACAACCAGCTGCCCCTTGGAAACCCTATGAGGCAGTTCTACTCTGTCCTACAGGGCCGCTATGAGTCAGAATTGACTGGACAACAACGAGTTTAATTTTTTAATTTTTTTTTTTTTTGTTGTTGTTAGCTGCCATTGAGTCTGTCCCAACTCATGGCAACCCCATGCACAGCAGGTTTAGGTTCTTGTGATTCATAGGGTTTTCATCCGCTGATTTTCAGAAGTAGATAGCCAGGCCTTTCTTCCTAGATTGTCTTAGCCCTGAAGCTCCACTGAAGCCTGTTCAGCATCAAAGCAACACAAAAGCCTCCACTGACAGAAAGGTGGTGGCTGTGCATAAGATACATTGGCTGGGAATCGAACCTTAGTCTCCCAAATGAAAGGAAAGAATTCTACCACTGAATCGCCATTGCCCCCTTTCATGACACTGCCCTCCCTATAATTGTTTTTCTCTGAAGACCCGTTAACGATGGAGAGCTTGCAAGAGCTATAGATGACTGGCTCTGGGGGAGAGGGCAAGTTTTTATGTTGGGGAGGGGTGAGTGTAAAAAAGAAAGAGGGTGGGGTGTGCAGCAGGCAGAGCATGTTTACACAGCTCCCAAATGCATTTCGCACTTCTGCGTGGCAGCTGTGCAAGGCTTCTTTGGTCACTGATAATTAACCCTTTCCAGAACAGTGCTCTGGTGAAGACACACACTGTCTCCTTGGGGTAGGGACTGAGGCAGCTTCCGTAACTCCAGGGGCAAGTTGGTCTGGGGAGTCAGGAACCTGGAGACAAGAGCGTGGTGGTTACTGCGCAGGCCTAGGCTTGGATCCTGCTCTGCCACTAGTTAGCCTGTGACCTTGGGTGAGTTGGTGGAGCTCTCCATTTTCAGTGTGCTAGTCTGTGAAATGACTGTAGTCATAGCTGCCTTGCATGGTTACTGCGTTTGGGGAGGTAGTGGTCCTTAACCTAGTGCCTGACACACAGTAAGCACTCAATAAACAGTGTGCATTTTTATGATCCCTCACCATATGAACTAGGGGTCTGTACTCCATCACCACAGTGGATGTCTCCCACCCTACACCTGTTCCACTGTGTGGAAAGAGCACTGGCCTGGGAGCTGGGAGACCTGAACTCTTCTGCTTTTACCACTGACTTGCTTTGTGATTTTGGGGAGATGCTTCCCTCTCTGGGCCTCAGTTTACTCCACCTATAAAATGGGGAGGTGAGTGGGGGTGGAGGGTATGACAGCTGGAATTTCCAAAGTCGAGCAATAGAATGTGGACCCTACTATTTACTTGGGGCTGCTCTGAGGATGAGGGAATGGAGGAATGGGACATAGAGGGCAGCTTGGAGGAAGGTAACAAGCAGACCTGGGCCTCAGTCTTCACCACATAGCTTTGTACAAGTAGCTTGACCTCTCTGAGCCTCTTGGTTCCACACCCTTGAAGCTGTAATAACTGTGCCTGTTTTTGAGGCATGCCGTGAGGATCAACTGATTAGTGATGTCTATGCCTGGCACCTAGTAGACACTCAGTAAAAAAAAAAAAAAAAATTTTTTTTTTTTTATGCCTGGCACCTAGTAGGCACTCAGTAAATGAAGGCTGTTATTAGCTGTGCTACAGAAACAGATAAAATAGGATTCCTTTGTACTTTATTTTTCCTACACCAGGAACTTCCAGAAGTGTGTTCTAAAAAACACTAGCACCATGAGAGATAGGAAAAAGGGATTTCCTGGCCAAAGATGTTTGGGAAATGTTGTATTCTCTTCCCGCCTCCTCTACAGCCCCTCCCATGCCTGTGAACACAGTAAGGGCTCTGAGAAAACCTGCTGGAAAGAAACTTGTTTAACCCTGAGCACCTGAAGTGGCAGAACTCAGAAGGGAAATGGCTGCATGGCTGCCTGTGGAGGCTGGAAAAATCATGCTGTAGTCTCGAGAGGGATATCAAGGGTTCCTGCTGCCAAGCTCACAGGCAGAGAGGAAGACCATTCTGATAGACATCTCAGTTGCGGTGACCAACAGGTGAGAGGCCCAGTTAACCCGTTGCTGTCGAGTCGATTCCCACTCATAGCGACCCTGCAGGACAGGGTAGAACTTCCCCATAGAGTTCCCAAGGAGTGTCTGGCCGATTCGAACTGCTGACCTTTTGGTTAGCAGCTGTAGCACTTAACCACTAAGCCGCCAAGGTTTCCAGAGGCACAGTTAGGTTGCATCAATGTGTGCCAGAGGATGGACAGTGGCAGCGGTCTGCGTGATGCCCTCCTTACCACAGGCCTCCCTCCGTCTTTCTGGAAGTGCTGGGGTCCTGGCTAGGGAGGCTTAATGATGCCTGGTATTGGATCTCTTGATGATCTTGGAGATTGGGGGTTCAGAGCCTTATATTCTTTTTTGATTAAATAAAGAAAGTAACCTTGCTTGGGCTTCATACATATTTTGATTAAATACGTATTTCTTTTTTTTCCCCAGAACATTCTTTAATGTCCCCCCATAATTCTGCAGTTTGGGTAAAGCTGTCCTACACAATAGATTCCCTTGTAGCCCAACTTCAGATAGGTTCTCTGGCCTCCTGTTCTACTTCCTACCTCTTCTACTCAGAGGCAATTCATCATCTAAAGGTTGTAGAGCCTTTTTCCAGCTTGCAAAATTCCTTTGAGATTGTTCACTGTTACAGGAAGAAATAGCAAATAAGCAAAAGGAGAATGCTGGAATGAACCCTGTGGTGCTTGATTGAAGTTGGAGACATCAGTATGAACCCCTGTTTAGTTTAAGGTAAATACAGAATAGATACAGAAAAACTTATAGATATGTGTGTATACATGGGTTGTTGTCGCGGTTGTGTTCCGTCGAGTCAATTCCAACTCACAGCAACCTTATGTGATGGAAAGAACAGCCCCATAGGGTTTCCTAGGCTTAATCTTCATGGGAGCAGATCACCAGGTCTTTTCTCCCACGGGCTAGTAAATGTATATAATTTTCCCAGCCCTGTCCACTGAGAGGGTCTAGAAGCAATGATACCACAATGGCAAAAAGTATAACCTAAGTGCCCAGATCTTGGTTTCTAAATATTATTCTCTAGTAAAAGAAATCAGAACTCTTAGCTAATTCTAGGACTGAGGCAGGAAAATACAAGATGAGACTGGAGTCCGTGCTTGAAAATAAAGAAGTGTTAAAAAAAAAAAAAAAAGATGGAGGCATGTCAAAAGGACACAGGAGCCAACCTGAAAGAGCTCCCAGTGATCAAAGCTGGAACAATTTGAGTAACAAAGTAAACAACAAGGTTGTTGTTGTTGTTTGTTATTGTGGAGTTGACTCTGACTCACAGCCATCCCATGCAGAACAGAATGGAACATTGCCTGGTCCTCCACTATCAGAGTCCATGGTTGGAGCCATCCTGTATTTTGAGTGCCTTTCAATCTAGGGGTCTTATCTTCCAGCACTGTATTGGAAAACTGTGGAAATTTGAATCATGTCTGTAGTCTAGGTAGTAGTAAGGTGTTATTGTTGTTGTTAGTGGCCATCAAGTCAATTCTGACTCACGGTGACACCATGTGTACAGAGTAGAACTGTTCCATAGGATTTTCAAGGCTGTGACCTTTCAAAAGCAGATTACCAGACTTGTCGCCCAAGGTATCTCTCTGTGGGTTCAGACTAACAAGCTTTGGCTAGTAGTTGAGCGCTCAACTGTTTACACCATCCAGAGTTGCCTACAATGTTCATTTCCCAGTTTTGACAGAAGTACCATAATGATGTAAGTAAGATGTTAACATCAGGGGAAGCTGGGTGAAGGGTGTATGGAACTCTCTATACAATTATTGCAACTTTTCTGTAAACCTCAAATTGTTCTAAAATTAAGACTAAAAACTGTTTTTAAAACTTTGAGAGTGTAAACTCTTCCAGGAAAGAGACTACAACATGATCTTTTCTTTATCTTCCCAGAATCCTTAGCATTGCTAAATATTCTCAAAGAATTCTTGTAGAGAAGAGCTCTTTAAAGGCTCAGAATGTGTCCTAATCATTTCTGTATCCTCAGAACTAACTAGTAGTGGCGTCTGATAGGCCTGGGAGACAGGAGAACTGGGATCTATCTCAGGCTTCGGAACGATTATGTATGTCTTAGAAAACTCACAACGACTGAGTAATGTATTCTTCAACTGTAAAATGGCGACCAAAGTACTACTTGCCTTATAGAGTTGTGGGAATTTAATGTAACAATGTCCTGTGGGAAGTAGCTTTATAAATTGCAAAGCCCTGTGTTCCTTGTGATGTTGACACACAGATGCCGATCAATCAGAAGTCCCACCAGAATGAATTGGTGCTTCCCCAATGCTCCACCTATGACACACCTGTGCACAGATTGTGCACAGAGTCAGGGGTGTAGCCTTCCCTTCCAGACCTCACCTAATCCAGACACCTCTCCATACACACCCTGGATGTGTTAAGCACATACAGTTTCAGTCCCCTGTTTCTACCATGGCCACCATCACCCTTAGCCTGGAAAAGAAAAATGGGGAAATTCTGGTTGTCCCAAAGTATCTAAGACTTCTACCTATAATACTCCAAAACTCTATCAAATTGTGATATAGTAAGATATTATAATAATAATGTCTACCATTCTTCGTGAGGTTCTACAGGTTTTATGTGGGTTCGCTCAATGATTCCCACATTTTAGTCATTTTCACTCCACCTTCATTATTTTTCTATATATAGATGAGTTTTTTACCACCATGTTATATCTAACTTGCTTTAACATTATTCAGTGTAAGTTAAGTGAGCTATGAAATTGTGTGCTAGTTAATTTTATCCTATGCTCTTAGATGTCTAGTTGCCCTAAGCAGGAACATATACTTTAGGGTATTTAGCTGGTATTTAATCAAGAGGCTACACTCCAGAGACAACATTTCAGCTGTCTTTATCTCCATTCAATGCCATCTTGTGATTGTTAGTTGCCGCTGAATCAATTCTGACTCATGGTGACCCTATGTGCTTCAGAGCGGAGCTATACTCCACAGGGTTTTCTTGGCCATAATCTTATGAAACCAGATTGCCATGCTTATCTTCCACTACACCACTGGGTGGGTTCAAACCATCAAACTTTTGGTTAGTAACCGAGAGTATAATTAGCACAGTAGATCAGAAATGGTTTTTTATTGATAAAATTAATGATGTTAAAGATTTGTGAATAGCAGCAGAATATTTCTGATATACTGCCAGAAGATGAGCACCTCAGGTTGGAAGATGCTCAAAATACTACTGGGGAAGAGCTGCTTCCTCAAAGTAGAGCCAACCTTAATGATGTGGATACAGTCAAGCTTTAGGGACCTTCATTTGCAGCAAATGACCATTAAGATAGGAAAGCGGAATATATGAACTATGCCAAGAAATTTGGAAGACAGCTACCTTGCCAACTGACTGGAAGAGATTCACAATTATGGCTACTCCAAAGAAAGGTGATCCAACCAAATGCAGAAATTATTGAACAATATCATTAATGTCACACACAAGTAAAAATTTGCAGAAGACCATTCAAAAGCAGTTGCAGCAGTACATTGACAGGGAACTGCCAGAAATTCAAGTCAGATTCACAAGAGGACATGGAATGAGGGATCTCATTGCTGATGTCAGATGGATCCTGGCTGAAAGCAGAGAATACAAGAAAGATGGTTACATGTTTTATTGACTCTTCAAAGGCACTCAACTGTGTGGATCGTAACATATTATGGATAACATTGTGAAGAATGGGAATTTCATAATACTTAATTGTACTCATAAGGAACCTGTACACAGATCAAGAGGCAGTCATTTGAACAGAACAAGGGGATACTGTGTGGTTTAAAGTCAGGAAAGGTGTGTGTCAGGGTTGTATCCTTTTGCCATATTTATTTAATCTGTATTTTGAGCAAATAATCTGAGAAGCTGGACTATATGAAGAAGAATGGGGCATTAGGATTGGAGGAAGACTCATTAACAACCTGTGATATACGAAGGACATAATATTGCTTACTGAAAGCGAAGAGAACTTGAAGCGCTTACTGATGAATATCAAAGACTACAGCCTTCAGTATAGATTACGCTTCAACGTAAAGAAAACAAAAATCCTCACATCTGGACCAATAAGCAACACATGACAAATGGAGAAGAGATTGGAGTTGTCAAGGGTTTCATTTTACTTGGATCCACAATTAACGCCCATGGAAGCAGCAGTCAAGAAATCAAATGACACATTGCACTGGGCAAATCTGCTACAAAAGACCTCTTTAAAAACTGTTAAAAATCAGATGTCACTTCAAGAGCTAAGGTACGCATGACCCAAGACATGGTATTTTCAATTGCCTTATATGCATGTGAAAGCTGGACAATGAATAAGGAAGACTGAAGAAAAATTGATGCCTTTGAATTACGGTGTTGGTGAAGAATATTGAGTATACCATGGACTGCCCAAATAATGAACAAATCTCTATTGGAAGAAGTACAACCAGAATGCTCCTTAGAAAAAAGGATGGCGAGACTTTGTCTCACATACTGTGGACGTGTTATCAGGAGGGACCACTCCCAGAAGAAGGACATCATGCTTGGTAGAGGGCCAGTGAAAAAGATGAAGACCCTCAAAGAGATGGATTGACACAGTGGCTGCGACAATGGGCTCAAGCATAACAAAGTTTATGAGGATGGCACAAGACCCAGCAGTGTTTCATTCTGTTGTACTTAGGGTCACTATGAGTCGGGACCTATTCAATGGTGCCTAAAAACAATGTCCTTGCATGAGTAGAATCTAGGAGTCTAGCGAGCTTTTCACTCTTCATTCTTAGGAATGGCAAGTGAAGCTTGATTCTAAAACACTTCTGAGTCTAGCCACAGATTTGGAGCATTCTGATTATCTGATGCTATAGGGCAGCCATGAGAATATGCCTGTCAGATCTCCCACTGCATGGAGCTCAAGGGTCCTCACTGCTGGACTCTGAAGTCCATCAGCATGCTTGCACATGTGACCAGTGCAGTCACACTGGGTCCATACTCAGAAGGGCTCTGCACTTGCTGTTTAATAGTCTGTGGTTTCTTTCCTGAAATTGGTAATGATTTTATCTTTGAATTTGTGTTTTGCAAGTAAAGTCCGATGGGACGATGAATCTCGATGTGCTCATACCCCTCCCACTGCCTTTCCGGGGTGAGTTCTCCTTAGGAATTGTTCCTCCTGTTCCAGCACCCTGGCACCCTGGGTCCTTTCCAGTCTTCTCATCCTAGCCTTGTGATCACTGCCATCCTCCAATCCAGGAGGGAACTGGGCACAGATATAGGTAAGGTCAGGACAAGTATCCCACAGCATCTTGGGGCAGAGCGTGGAAGTGTTCATCCCCATCTTGGGCTGGCAGTACTACAGTGTCTCCAGTGGGCGACAAGCCAGAGGAGGCAAGCGTCTCTCCCACACCTGGTCCTGGTACCAAGAACATCCTGGTGTGGGGGTTTAGAGATCCTTGAGGGTTGCCTGTCTACCATGTGTTGGAATGGTGGGCCATAGGAAGGGAAGACCCTTAGTTCAGCTCCTTCAAAATGTACACTATAGGGCATGGTGTGTCAGTCCAGTGGATAACAGGGCAAACCTGGCTGTCAGTCTGGAGTCTACAGTGAGTGAGTGTAAGGCAGGGCTTGCACTCACTGTGCAAGCATTTCCTGGTCTAGGAGAGCTCCATCAACTGGCCCCATTCCTGAGAGGATCCTCTTTCCCTCCTTCCAGCCTTCCTGAGTCTGGCTTCAGTGTTTACCTTTCATGGATCTGTTGAGGCACTCTCAGGGATAAGCCATGAAATATACATGTGTAATCTTGGTGAATCTGCATACAAGTTAAATGCCCTGATATTTTCATTTAAAGTTGGATGGATGAATCGTAAAATTCACGCCAATAATTTAAAATTTTATTTTTCTTCACTTTTAATGACATTAAATGTTGTTGTTAAGTGCTGCTGAGTCGATTTCTGACTCAGAGCAACCCCATATGACAGAGTAGAACTGCCCCATAGGGTTTTCTAGGCTGTAATTTTTATAGAAGGAGATCGCTAGTTCTTTCTCCCTTGGTGCTGCTGTGTGCATTGGAACTGCCAACTTTCAATTTGCAGCCGAGCACTTAACTGCTGTGCCACTAGGGCTCCATAATGACACTAAGTAACAAATAAAAAACACATGACAAGTTGAGAGACAGAGTATGGAAGAAATGTACCTTTATATGTACCTTAAGTGGCACTTTTTTCTTGTTTTTCAAACAAGGGACACTTCATTTTCATTTTACACCGAGCCCTGCAAATTGCGTAGCCAACGCTGCCTACAGGAGGCAGGTGAAAGATGAAATTCTTACTTAAATCTGGCTCACAGTAAGCCCATTGGCCCATGGCCCCACAGGTGGTAATTTTCTTAGTCCATGAATGCATAATTGGAATTTATGTATTTGGTAATTGAAGTAATCTCCACACTGGATCCTTGGATTATGGGTTGAGAGTAGAGAAGGGTAGAGAAGGCAAAGAGAAAAATTCTGAGACTGCTCCCCATCCCAGCCAAGATAGTAAATCAAAAACCATATCACATCTTTGGGGAGCGAGGGATTCATTTTACCATGAAAAATTGCAGGAGTGGTAGTAGCTATTCCATCTCCATGTAATTCACCGGTCTAGTCCCTGCAGAAAGCTGATGGATCCTGGAGACTGACTAAAGACACTGCGGACTTAGCCAAGTAGTAGTCCTGACTGCAGCCGCTGTGCCATGTGTAGGATCCTATCTAGGACATATTAATAAGGCTTCAGGTATATGGTATGCTGCCATTGTTTTGGTGAATTCATTCATTTCCATTACAATTTATAAAGAGGATTAGAAACAGTTCACATTCACATGGGATAGATAATAATATTTATTTTCTCAGGACTATGTTGACTTTCTTTCCTTCCATCTTAATCTGGCCCGACAGAACTGGATGGCCATGACACCGATTCATTGCATCAATCATATCATGCTGACTAGACAGGATGAACAAATTGCAGCTAGTATGCAGGAGGTCTTGGTAAGACACACACATTCCAGAGAGTGGGAGGTAAACCCTATGAAGATTTGGGGACCTGCAACTTCTGTGAAGTTCATAGGGATCTAGTAGTCAGGAGCATGCTGGAATGTAAAAGGCAAATTGCTGCATCTTACATCCCTTACTACTGCTCAGCAGTGACGATGATCTCCAACTGACTCTGTACCTAGACCTCATCTGCTCAAAATCTGAAATCCAGGAATGAAGCATCTGATTGAGCTGCTTAGATCAGTTGTCTGGGCACTAATGCAGATCTTCCCAACCAGAAAGCTATTATGGGGATAGCTGGGCAGGACTTGGGGACATCATTCACAAGCAACAGCATCTGGAAGTTCTAACCTTCCTCCTACTTAACCAGGGTGCTGCACATGCGTGCACCATGGTATGGGAAAGATGCTGGAAAGCACTGTTCCAGCTGCCTGGGTTAGAGAAAGGAAATACAGTTAGTTCTCATTATTCACGGTAGTTATATTCTAGGAAGTTGCCATAGACAACTAAATAAAGTTGCCATAGACAAGTGAATGCTGAGCCATTGTTCCTAGGAGAAATATAGGATTAGGTTCCTGTGAGCCTCTGGTCACAACATTAATCTGTAGCCTTGTTTTATGTGTGTTTTTGTTGAAAGATACCTTACTTAATACATACGTTGATTTGTTAACAATGAACTCAAGGCCAATAGCACCATAACGCTTGCCTGAGGGAAGCTTATCTAACACGTGTTTTTTCCATCAGGCACACTGTAGGGTTCTTGCACTTAGGAACTCTAGGCAACACTTCAGTACTATGCCGACAAAAAGCATAAAAATGCAAAAAAAATGTGGCACTAAATAGACCACACAAAGGACACTTGTTTACAATAAGAAGGCAGAGTGTTACCTTGTTCAACCCTAGCTGGGAACACGCATGTCACATCAGGAGACTAAAATTTTTTGCCACTCTGCAAATGTCCACGAAAAACCATGAAAGCACCACAAGTATTGATTTTGGGGTTACAGATAAATTTTAGCAAGCAGGCAAATTCACAAATAGGAAATCATAAATAATAAGGATCAACTGTATCTTGCTTTCTTGGGGGCAAAGCCATGCCCCTATTCCAATATGAGAAAGATTTCCTGACGTTAAGTAGCCAAAAATAAAGTCCACTCTACTAAGTCAGTTATTAATTTAATAATTTTTTTTTTTTTTTTTTTGTACTTTAGATGAAGGTTTACAGAACTAGCTTCTCATTAAACAGTTAGTACACATATTGTTTTGTGGTATTGGTTACCAACCCCATGACATGTCGACACTCTCCCTTCTGGATCTTGGGTTCCCTATTACCAGCTTTCCTGTCCCCTCCTGCCTTCTAGTCCTTGCCCCTGGGTGGACTTGCCCCTTTAGTCTCATTTTGTTTTATGGGCCTGTCTATGGAAGAAGAATGAACCTCAGAACTGACTTCATTACTGAGCTAAAAGGGCATCTGGGGGCCATACTCTTAGGGTTTCTCCAGTCTCTGTCAGGCCAGTAAATCTGGTCCTTTTTTGTGAGTTAGAATTTTGTTCTACATTTTTCTACAGCTCTGTCCAGGACCCTCTATTGTGATCCCTGTCAGAGCAGTCAGTGGTCATAGTCAGGCACCATCTGGTTGTACTGGGCTCAGTCTGGTGGAAGCCGTGGTAGTTGTGGTCCATTAGTCCTTTGGACTAATTTTTCCCTTGTATCTTTAGCTTTCTTTATTTTCGCTTGCTCCCGAAGGGGTGAGACCAGTGGAGTATCTTAGATGGCTGCTCACAGGCTTAGATCTGGCTCAGAGTAACCCCATGGACCCAGATGCTACTCACCAAAGTAGAATGTAGAACATTTTCTTTATAAACTGTTATGCCAATTGAGCTAGATGTTCCCCAAGACCATGGTAGCCCTCAATCCAGTAATTCAGTTCCTCAGGGACTTTGGATGTGTCTGTGGAGCTTTCATGACCTTGCCTTGTACAAGTTGTGCTGGCTTCTCCAGTATTGTGTATTGTCTTACCTTTCACCAAAGTTACCACTTATCTATTGTCTATTTAGTGTTTTTCCATCCCCATCCCTCCCCTCCCTCGTAACCATCAAAGATTGTTTCTTTTTGGGTGTATACCTTTTCATGAATTTTTATACTAGTGGTCTTATACAATATTTTTCCCTTTGTGATTGACTTATTTCACTTATCATGATGCCCTCCAGATTCACCCATGTTGTGCGATGCTTTGCAGATTCATCGTTGTCTTTATCATTGCATAGTACTCCATTGTGTATGTACCATAGTTTGTTTATCCATTCATCTATTGATGGGCATCTAAGTGGTTTCCATCTTTTTGCTATTGTGAGCAATGCTGCAATGAACATATGCATGCATATGTGTATTCGTGTGATGACTCTGATTCTCTAGGATTTATTCCTAGGAGTGGGATTGCTGGATCGTATGGTATTTCTATTTCTAGCTTTCTATGGAAGTGCCATATCATTTTCCAAAATGGTTGTATCATTTTGCATTTCCACCAGCAGTGCATAAGAGTTCCAATCTCCCCTCAGCCTCTCCAACGTTTGTTATTTTCTTTTTTTTTTGATTCGTGCCAGTAATGTTGGTGTGACATGGTATCTCATTGTGGTTTTGATTTGCATTTCTCTAATGGCTCATGATGATGACCATTTCCTCATGTGTCTGTTAGCCACTTGAATGTCTTCTTGGTGAAGTGCCTGTTCATTTCCTTTGCCCATTTTTAAATTGGATTATTTGTCTTTTTGTTGTAGAGGTGTTGGATTTTCCTGTAGATTTTAGGAATTTGACCTTTGTCAGATTTGTAACAGCCAAAATTTTTTTCCCAGTCTGTAGGTCCTCTTTTGACTCTTTTGGTGAAGTCTTTTGATGAGCATAAGTAGTTTTTAGAAGATCCTAGTTATCTAGCTTATCTTCTGGAATCTGTGTGTTTTTAGTTATGGTATGTTATGGTATGTATCCTGTTAATGCTGTGCGTTAGGGCCTATAGAATTGACCTATTTTTTCTTCTATGATCTTTATACTTTTGGCTTTATACTTAGGTCTTTGACCCACTTTTAATTAGTTTTTGTGTATGATGTGAAGTATGGGTCCTGCTTCATATTTTTGCAGATGGAAATCCAGTTTTGCCAGCACCATTTGTTATAAAGACTGTCTTTCCCCCATTTGATGGACTTTGGGCCCTTGTTGAAGATAAAGTGACAGTAGGTAGGTGGAATTACATCTGGGTTCTCAATTCTGTTCCATTGGTCAATGTATCTGTTGTTGTACAAGTACCAGGCTCTTTTGACTACCATAGCTGTATAGTAGGTTCTGAGGTCAGGTAGTGTGAATTCTCTTTATTCTTCAGTCTCGGGCTTCTTCCATTTCAAGATGAAGTTAGTGATTAGTTTTTCCATCTCTTTAAAGAAAGTTGTTGGTATTTGGATCGACATTGCATTGTGTTTGTAAATTACTTTGGGTAGAATTGTCATTTTCACAATGTTGGGTTTTTTTTGTTTGTTTGTTTGTTTGTTTTACCTTTTCAGTCTCTTCTCTTGTTATGGGTCTGTTCAGATTTCAACATCATTTTGTGTTAGTTTGGGTAGGTAAGGTGTTTCTAGAAATTTGTCCATTTCTTCTACGCTTTCAAATTTGTGGGAGTATAGTTTTTCATAATATTCTGTTATGATCCTTTTTATTTCAGTTGAGTCTGTTGTAATGCCCTCCATTTCATTTCTTATTTGGGCTATTTGCCTCCTTTCCTCTTTTTCTTTTGTCAGATTGGTCAATGGTTTGTTGATTTTGTTGATCCTTTCAAGGAACCAAATTTTGGTTTTGTTGATTCTATTGTTTTTCTATTCTCTATTTCATTTATTTGTGCTCTGATCTTTATTAAATTTCCTTTCTTCTGGTGGCTGTGGGCTTCTTTTGCTGTTCACTTTCTATTTGTTTGAGTTCTGTAGCTAATGTTTTGATTTTGTCCTTTTCTTCTTTCTTTGATATGTGCGTCTATTGCTATAAATTGACTTCTGAGCACTGCATTTGCTGTGTCCCAAAGATTTTGGTATGATGTGTTTTCATTCTCGTTTGATTCTAGGAATTTTTTTATTTCATCTCTGATTTCTTCTTTTACCCAGTGGGTTTTAAGCAGGGTGTTATTCAGTTCCCATGTAATTGATTTTTTTCCCATTGTTCTTCCTGTTGTTAATTTCTGTCTGATGGCATTGTGATCAGAGAAGATACTTTGTATTATCTCAACACTTCGGATTTTGCTGAGGGTTGCTTTATGGCCCAGAATGTGTTCTATTCTGGAGAATGTTCCATGTGCATTGGAAAAGAATGTGTATTTTGCAGCTGTTGGGTGGAGTGTTTTATATATGTCCATGAGATCAAGTTGGCTGATTGTGTACCTTAGATCTTCTGTATTTTTGCTGAGTTTCTTTCTAGATGTTCTCTCCTTATTGAGAGTGGTGTCTTGAAATCTCCACTATTACTGTGGAACTGTCAGTTTCTCTTTTCAGTGCTGTTAGAGTTTGTTTTACATATTTTGGAGCCCTGTAATTGGGTGCATAGATATTTATTATGGTTAAGTCTTCGTGATGGATTATCCCTTTAATCATTACATGGTGCCCTTCTTTGTCTTTTATGGTGGATTTGGTTTTAAAGTTTATTTTATCTGAGATTAATATTGCCACTCCTGCTCTTTTTTGGTAGCTGTTTGCTTGTTATATTTTTTTCATCCTTTAATTTTTAATAAATTTATATCTTTGTTTCTAAGGTGTGTCTTTTGTAGACAGCATATTGATGGATCCCATGTTTTTTTTATCCATTTTATCACTCTGTCTCTTCACGCATGCATTTACGCCATTTACGTTCAGTGTAATTATTGATAAGTGTGAATTTATTGCCATCATTTTGTAGTGCTTTTTTTTTTTTTTTTTTTTTTTGTGGTGCAGATGTTTTCTTTGTTCCTGTTATTCTTTTTTCCTAAATTCCTTTTGTTTGTGGGGTTTTTTTTTGTTTCTTTTTTTCTGTAAATTTTGTTTTTACTGAGGCTTTGTGTTTTCCTTCCTTATTTTGATGAGTAGGTTTGTTAACTCTCTTTGCGTTTACTTTGAAATTTACGCTTATCTTCCTAGGTTTGATCCAATCTGTTATTAATTTGTATTGCCTTGCCTTCCTCTCCATTAGAAAGTTGTATACCTATACTGTTTATTCCCTCTTTTATTTTTCTGATGTTGTAGTCATTTACAGATTAACCTCTCTGGTTCCCTGTTGTAAACCTTTTGGTTTTGAATAGTACTCCAGAGTTCAATTTCTAAGTTGGTATCTGGCTGGTGTGATCATGCATCCTAGATTCAGGCTATCATCTGATGTTGTTTGATAATTCTTGTAGGTCTGGTTTGGTTTTTACATAGTCCCTTAATTTCTGTTTATCTGCAAATGTCCTAATTTCACCATCATATCTGAACGAGAGTTTTGGAGGATGTATTATTCTTGGTTGGCAATTTTTTTCATTCCAAATTTTTATATATGTCATTCCTTTGCCTACTTTCCTACATGGCTTCTGCCGAGAAATCAGAGCTTAGTCTTATTGTTTTCCTTCTGTATGCGACTTTTCATTTTTCTTGAGCTGCTCTCAGGATTCTTTCTTTGTCTTTGGTTTTAGCGAGTATGATTATTAAATGCCTTGGTGATTTTCTTTTGGGGTCTATCCTATATGGGGTTCGTTGAGCTTCTTGGATGGCCGGCTTTTCATCTTTCATGATATTAGGAAAGTTTCCTGTTAGCAATTCTTTAATGATCCTCCCTGTGTTTTCTGTTTTCTCCCCCTGTTCTGGAACTCCGATAACCCTCAAACTTTTGCTTTTGATTGTATTCCACATAATCTCAGAGTTTCTTCATTTTTATTAGTTCTTTTTTCTGATTTTTCCTCAAAGTTGTCTCCAAGTGTTTGTCTTCAATTCCCCTGATCCTGTCTTCTATCTTCTCAAACCTGCTCCCCAGACCTTCTATGACACTGCTCATTTCTGAAATCTTGTCTAATTGTTGTTTTTGTATGACTTCTAGTTGTGAATTTATTTTGACATTTTGTTCCTGTATTATTTTTCTGAATTCTTCCATTTTTTGGTCTGTATTTTCCATGAATTTGCCTGTTTTTCCTCATTTTTTGTCTGCCTTTTGCTTCAACTCTTGGATAGCTCTGAATATTGAGGATTTGAATTCCATATAAGGTAGTTCTAGTGCCTTTTCTTCTACTGGAAAGTCATCTGGTGTTTTATTTTGGATGCCTACTGAAACCATCCTGTCCTGTTTTAAAATATGTTTTCATATTGTCTGCTGTCTTTGGGACATTCAGTAGTTATTTTCTTCATTTATTGATTGTAGATTTGTTTCTTTCATCCTGCTTTTTTGTTTTATTTGTTATGCCTGAACAGACAGACTGTGCGTTCTTTGTTGTTTGCTCATCTGTGGTCATGACACTTTTCATCTTCTTGTCCGATGGGCAGGGCCAGTCATTCAGCTATGGTGCAGTAGGGTAGGTTCAGCTGAAGAGGAGGGACTGGTTTTTTTTTTTTTTTTTTTTGTGGCACATACTGGGGCCAACAGGGCAGGCCAGGGGTCAGTGCAGGGCAGGTTCCGGTAGGTTTGCCTGTGCTGCTCAGGGGCGTGATGTTCAGTCCATGGTGCAAGTAGGCAGTAGGGAAGGGAGAGGTTTTGATGTGTGACACTAAAATCAGTATGGAAAAAAGAGAGAGAAAAGAGAGAAACAGGAGCCAAAACAGACAAACAAAAACCACAACTAAAAAAATGTGCTGAGGGAGTTTGCCAATGGAGTGGGGAGACATGAAACCAAGAAATTAAGAAAAACAAAAAGGAAAAAAAGAAAAAGTGAAAAAATAAATAAAAAGTTAAAAAAAGAAAGAAATGCCCCCAAAGGTCCTACTGGTGGCTGGGGAAGTGGCTCCCAGGCCTCAGGGCACAGCTTGTCTAGAAGGGGCAGAAATGGCACTCAGCACCAGGTATTCAGAAGATAGGAAAAGAAGGAAAGCAGAAAGAGATAAGAAACTGAGAAATGAAGAAAAACAAAAAGGAAAAGAGAATAGAAAAAATAAATAAGGAAGGAAAAAAAAAAGAAAGAAAGGCCCCTAGTGATCCCACTGGTGCAGCTGCACAGATCGGGGAAGTGGCTCCCAAGCCACACAGTCCAGCCCAGCTACAAGGGACTCCCAAGCCGCAAAATGAAAAAGAAAACAAACAAACAAAACAACACACACACACATAAATACAAAAAGATCCCAGAGATCCCACCAGCGTGGCAGTACAGACCAGGGAAGCAGTTCCCCAGCTGAGAGTTGTGTCACAGCCTATGAAGAAGAAGCAAAGATTGCACACAGAGCCAGGTATTTGAGAGAAAGGAGGGGGAGAAGGTGAAAGACAGAGAAGAGACAAAAAGAAGCCAAAAAAAGCAACATTAGCAACAATGAAATGGCATTGAAGGGGCCAGCCGGCGTGGGCAGGGTGAATCCAAGTGGCACAGGTGAGCACCTCCTGGGTCACAGTCACTCAGCCCACTGGGAAGCTGTGGAGGCTGAGCAGAGGGAAGAAGGGCGGGGGATGGGAAGCCGTGTATCACTGACTACCTGGTGCTCTGCCTCCTGCTAGGAGCTCTGTGGAGTTACTTCCCCTTACTCTCTGTCCTCCGATCTCTGACAGGAATCTAAGATGATGTATCCATGCTGCATTAGCTGATGGAGGATCTCCTCTCATATCTCTCCTTGCTGTCTCTTCTCTGTCAGTTTATTATTCCATTCTGTGCTTGGCTGAGATCTTTATCTCTTCATTTGATGCTTAGCATTCCAGGATTGATGTTTATCTTTGTTTTACTTAGTTTTTCAGGTCTTTGCTATGCAGGGACAGTGTGGTGTTTCTGTCTATAGCACCATGTTGGCTCCCTCAAACAATATTTTTTCAGCACTTCCCATGTGCTTGATATTCTGTACTTATCCTGCCTCTCTAAATTAACCAAGTGCCTCTGATTAAAATGTACTGTTGTTATTGTTGTTCAGTGCCATCAGTTTGGTTCTGACTCATAGTGACCCTATGCACAACAGAAAAAAACACTGCCTGGTCTTACACTATCCTCACAATTGTTGCTGTGCTTGATTCCACTGTTACAGACACTGTATTAATCCAGTAAAAAGTACTGAGAGTAATTAAACCTGTCTCCTGAATAATTTAGACTATTATAGGGATGGTGTTTCTTGTTTTTGCTATTTCTGTTAATTTTACTTTGTGGCTTCCATTTTTTTAAACCGTGCTTGGACTGATGACCTATTTGTAAAAATTTCTTCTTCAGATGCATGACCTTCCTTCTGAATCTCAGGGACCTACATCATGGTTTTCCCACTGGAGCATGACATAAAATTCATACTGAATTTTTTTTTCCTCACCACTGACATCTCCAACATCATATGATCTTCCAGAAGACATGGCCCAACAGGCTGAGCTGATGGCATCTCAACTTGGACCTCCTGAGATGTTATTTCCTTCTGTGTGTCCCACTTAAAACTGACAGTCAGCATATGAGCCAGAGCAGCATTCCTGTGTGTGGAATGTGTTGCTTCATGAACCAAAAGGCCACGCTGGCATTATGCTTTGGATGTCATTGGTGAATGAGTTTCCAGGGCAGTAGAGGCTGGTAGCAGAACAGTGAGTGTCCAGTTGATGACAGGATTGGCAGCAGTGTCCTAGATTTTTCCTCTACTAGCATTGGGCTGTGTCTTGTCTCCGAGCCTCATTCTTTTGCCTTCCTATCACATACACTGCCTTTGTGTGCATTTCAAAAAGGCATGCAGAGAGTCCCTGGGTGGCGCAAATGGCTAAGTGCACTTGGCTGCTAATCAAAAGGTTGGTGGTTGTGATGGTTGATGTTGCATGTCAACTTGGCTGGGCCGTGATTCCCAGTGGTGTGGCAGTTATGCAGTGATATAGTTTGGCAGTTATGTAATTTTGTAATCCTCCATTTTGTGGTATACTGTAATTACTTCCATGATACGACCTGAGGTGATCAGCCAATCAGTTGTAAGGGGGATTTCCATGTAGGTGTGGCCTACAAACAATATATATGGGCATTCTAGCAAAGCTCACTGGCTTTTGTTCACTCTGGATCCTTCATCCAGCTCATCAGTATCTGACTTCTAGTTCCAGAACTTGAGCCCGTGGCCTGTCGTATTGCCTGTTGATCTTGAGATTCATTGGCCTCTACAACCTGTGAGCTATCAGCCTGCCATCTTACTTGCTGATCTTGGATTCATCAGCCTCTGCGGGGATACAAGTCAGGCGAACCCTCCGTACTGATGCCTGGCACACAGACTTGGGGCTTGCCAGCCTCTCCAACTGCATGAGCCATTTCCTTCAAAGAAATCTCTCTCTCTCTGTCTGTATATATATATAGAGAGAGACACATACATACATACACATTTCACTTGTTTTGCTTCCCTGGAGAACCTAGCCTAAGACAGTGGTTCAAACCTACCCAGTAGTTCCTCGGGAGAAAGACCTGGCAAACTGCATCCATAAAGAGAACAGTTTGGAAAACCCTGTAGGGCAATTCTACTCAGTCACATGGGGTTGCTATGAGTCAAAATCGACTCCATGGCATTTAACAACAACCTTTATTTAATAATCTTTAATTTTTAATTCCTTTAATTCAACAAGAATTGGTTCCTGTTTGGGGCAGACATTTCTGCGTGTTCACCAAAATTCACTTCCTTTTCCTCCTGGGCACACAGCTGACTACATTTCCCAGACTTCCTTGCAGTCTATGGCTCCACATGACTGAGTTCTTGCCACAGGAATGTGGGCAAAAGTGATTACTTCCAAGGCTAGCCTACAAAAACCTCTCATATAATCAGCTATTCTCTCTTTCTTTAAATGTTAACTGAGGTCACCTATAAGAGAGCACAGCCACAAGACAGAAGGAGCCTGAGTTCCTGGATTTTGAATGATTGCACACAGTCCCTTCCTATTCCACATGCCAAGAAATAAACTCTTATAATGTTAAAGCACTGATAGTTTGTGCTTACATAGAAGTTAACCTACCATGACAAATACACTATTGCAAACAAGTATCCTGATTAGTACTGGTCTTCTTAGATTTTTTTTTTTTCTTAGATTATTTAATTTTGTTCCTCTATTGTTGTCTTAATTAAGTTTTAAGCTCTTTAAAAATGAGATCTAGAGTCTGAAATGTATTTTTTCTTCATCTAATACCTCAGGTATGCACATGGTTAAATTAGGGTTAGAAGGTTCTTTAAAAATATGTAGTTCAACTCTCCTTGCCCTAGGGAACTCTACCAGCATACATTTCACAAAAAAGGAAACTGGGGTTTGGAGAAAATGAAATCATAGAAGCTAAATGAACACTCAGTGGAATAAAATTATATTTTCTGATTCTTAGATCAGTTTTTCATATTCATTTACTAAGGATATAAAACAGGTAGAAAGTTTCCCATTTTTCTTCCATAGTTTCTCAGTAAAAGGAACTTTATTAATTATCTATTGCTGTAACCCAAAACTTAGTAGCTTAAAACAACAAATATTTATTATCTTAATTCTGTGGGCCAGGAATCTGAGTGTGACTTAGCTGGGTGCCTCTGGCTAAAAGCTTGTCATTAGGTTGCAGTCCAAGTGTCAGCTGAGGCTGCAATCTCATCTGAGAGCATGACTGGAGGATCAAGGGATGGAAAATTCACTTCCAAGCTCACTCATGTGATTGTTGGTAGCCTCGGTCCCACACCATGTGAGTTTCTCTACAGAACTTCGTTAAAGCGTAGCAGCTGGCTTCCCCCAAGATGAGAAATCCAACAGAAAACACCCAGGCTGGAAGTCACATTCTTTTTATAATCTAATCTTTGAAAGCAAAGACGTTACTATGATGACTAAGGTGGGTCTGATGCAAGTGGTGGTCTTTTCAATCACCTGAATACATCGTGAACTGCCAAAAGAATGAACAAATCAGCCTTTGAACAAACCAGAATGCTCCTTAGAAGCGAGGATGGCAGGACTTAGAGTCACTTACTTTGGACATGTCGTTAGGAATGACCAATGGCTAGAAAAGGACATCATGTTCAGTAAACTAGAGGGTCAATGAGAATGAGGGAAACCCTTAGTGCAATGGTTGACACAATAGCTGCAATAATGGACACAAATATACCAACAATTATGAAGATGGCACAGAATCAGGCAATGTTTCATTCTGTTACACATAAGGTTGGCATGAGTCAGAGTCTACTCAATGGCAACTAACACACAACAGTTTTTGAAGTGACGTCCCATTAATTCTGCCCTGAACATTGGAAGTAGGGATGATTCGGTCCACGAGAATGTTCTCAAAATTTTCAAGGAGCCTTTATGTCTTAGTCATCCAGTGCTGCTATAATAGAAATACCACAAGTGAATGGCTTTAACAAAGAAATTTATTTCCTCATAGTAAGGTAGGCTAAAAGTCCAAATTCAGGGCATCCCTTCCAGTGAAGGCTTTCTCTATCTATCAGCTCTGGAGAAAGGTCCTTGTCCACAGTCTTTCCTAGTCTAGGAGATTCTCAGGCTCAGGGACCCTGGGCCCAAAGACATGCTCTGCTCCCAGTGCTGCTTTACTGGTGGCATGAGGTCCCCAACTCTCTGCTTGCTTCCCTTTCCTCTTATCTCTTGAGAGATAAAAGGTAGTACAGGCCACACCCCAGGGAAACTCCCTTTACGTTGGATCAGGGATCTGGTAAGGGTGTTACAATCCCACCCTAATCCTCTTTAACATGAAATTACAATCACAAAATGGAAGACAACCATAGAATACTGGGGATCATGGCCTAACCAAGTTTATACATACATTTTTGGGGAGACGTAATTCAATCTATGACCGTTTATAAAAGACTACCGGAGTTTCTTGAGTTCTTTTCTACTCAAATATTTCTCCTGGTTTTTTCTCCAAACCTAGCCTGATATGTCAGTGACTGTATCAGTTCCGAGTGCATTTGGAGATGTAAAACACACCAGTTATTTTGATGGAGAGAATTTAACGCGGTAAAACCTGCGAAAGTTGGAAACTCTATAAGGTGCAACCTGTTAGGGAAGGAAAACTCAAAAACTTTTCACTAGAGAGTGATAGAAAAGTGGTGACTGCACCTTGTCTAAGGCAGAAAACTTGCAAGTATGGAAAAACAAGGCTGTCACAGGTTTCACCGTATATAGAATTGTTAACCGTGTATTAAAGAATTAAAACAGCAAGAGTACCAGGAGACAGCCATCTCAAGAAGCAGCCACCACCCCTAGTGCTGGGGAAACAAGGGAAGAAAGATTTAAAACTTAGAAACATCAAGGAGAGGCCCCAGAATGCTGAAACACAAACCACTAAAAAGGAGGTGTTGCTCTGCTCTGCTGGTGCCGAAGTCTCTGCGCTTGAAGGAGCTTTGTGGAGCTAGGATTCTGACCTTTTACAGGGGAGAGTCAGCCACTGATGTTTGTGTCTCTGAGGGCATGCAAAGAGGCTGGCTTTGCAAGCACTGGAAAAACTGCAAACTGGATTCAACTGGGAGGAAGTGCTGCTGCCAGGGTGAAGAACCAGGCTGTGGTGACATTGACAGGAACACCAGGCAAACAGGAAGGAACAAATCTTTTCTTCCTCCACCAGTCTCTCTCCCGCACCCCCTATTGGCAGAGCCTAAAAAGGAGGGACTGATAGAGGAGAGATGCCCTGGTGGTGCAGTGGTTAAAGTGCTTGGCTGTCAACCAAAAAGTCAGCAGTTGGAACCAACCAGCCACTCTGCAGAAGAAAGATGTGGTAGTTTGCTTCCGTAAAGATTTACAGCCTTGGAAACACTATGGGGTCACTTTGAGTCAGAGTTGACTGGAGAGCAGTGGGTTACTGGAGGAGAAATTTGGTTTCTAGGGTTCCAGCCCAGAGTACAAAAGGGTGAGTTTCAAACTATGACAATATCTTCATAATTTGTCCATTCCAAAAGCTGCTGACAGTAATTTGGCATCTTTATTCTTTAATTTCCTTAAATGCCCCCACTATAGTAAAAAGTATTCACTTTTCAGTATTTTTTTTTTCCACACCTATTATCTCACTGGAGCCCTGGTGGCACAGTGGTTAAGAGCTCAGCCATTAACCAAAAGGCCAGCAGTTTGAACCCACCAGCCACCCCTTGAAAACCCTATGTGGCAATTCTACTCTGTCCTATAGAGTCACTATGAGTTGGAATCAACTTGATGACCACAGGTTTGGGTTTTTTTTTTTTTTTTTTATCTCACTTAATCTTGTGAGGTAGGAATTATTCTTTCTCCACTGCAGACAATGATGACCTAAAAAGTCAAGAGCTTCCTGAATGACTTACTATACGTTAATTGTAGACTTGGGATTCAGTGCCTCAGATCTCAAGTTCAGTGTCCTTTTCACAATACCATACCATCTTGTCAAAATTTTGCCCATAAAGGAAATGAATCAATGAGCCCCTTTTTAGTAGTAAATCCTCAGTTAACCAGAAATTAATTTAATGCAAACATATTTAGTAATTATTTTAATTCTCCTGGAATGATTTAAATTTCTAGGACTTCCATTCATTCAACAAATACTCTGTGAGTACAGTGTGTGCTGTGGTCTCCTAGAAGATATGGCCTTAAATAGTATATATCTGCCCTCAAGGACTCCCACGCTAACGTGGGAACCAAAAAACCACATTACAGTAAGAAGTGTTCTTATCGTATTATTATACTGGTATAAGTTTCCAGTATCAGAGAGGAGAGCTACCTTACTCCACATGGGGAGGGGAGAGGAAGAAAGGGGAGACCAACCAAGGTTTTGAGGAAGAGATGATAAGCAAGCTGAGACTGGAAGAAAAAGTATAGATTGGCTATTGAGCTGCAGGAGGGTGTTCCAGGCAGAAAGGTGTTGTCATTGCCATTGTTATTGTTGTGTGCCATCGAGCTGATTCAATTTCAACTCATTGTAACCTTGTATGGCCGAGGAGAACTACCCCATAGAGTTTCCTAGGCTGTAATCTTTAAGGGAGCAGTTGTCTAAGTCTTCTCCCCTGTGGAGTCACCGGTTGGTTTGAACAACTGATCTTTTGGTAAGCTGAGCCCTTAACCCTTGTGCCACCAGGGCTCTTTCAGGCAGAGAGTACAGACTACAAAAAAGGTCCAGAAGCAACAGGAGGGCTCATTTGAGGAAACTGCTTTAATTAATAAGTACATCAAGGCTTCCTCCTACTAACCAATGTCACAAAACTGTATGCATACTAATTGTTTGATGAGAAACTAATTTTTTCTATAAACCTTCATATATATAAAGTACAATTAAAAAAATATTAAAGAAAAAAGGCTCCCTCCTAGAGAATGTGGGGGGGCGGGGAAGAGACTGGAGAGGTAGTGAGCGCTCACTTTGAATACTTCAAATTTTGTCCTGTGGGCAATTGAGGAGTTTTGTCTCAGGAGCCTGTTCTTAAAACAGCTGCAAAGCCAGAGCTTGCTTCTGTCCCTCTCATCACCATGCTGAGGTAGCAAAGGTAAAACTTTCATCTCTCCTGGGTCCTCTGGGCTAGGAGGTTTTTGCCTCAAGTGTCCAGGCATTGGTGGTTCAGGGGTAGAATTCTCACTCCTATGGTCTCTCAGTGGAATCTTATGTGTTTCTATGATGTTGAACAGTTTCCAGCAGAACTCCAAGACTCAGATGAACTAGGAAGAAAGGCCTGGAAATCTACTCCTGAGAATCAGTCAGTGAAAACCTATGGATCACAATGGTCTGATCCACAACCAATCATGGGGATGGGGCAGAACCAGGCTGCTTTTCATTTCATTGTGCGTGGGATCACCATAAGTCAGGGGCTGACTCAGCAGCAACTAACAATAACAGCAACATCCAGGACCCAACTGGGAAGAAATTCTTATTATTTAAACTCTGTTAGCTTTCTTGGTTTCACCAGGTCACTCTTCAACGTCAAGGGCATTTTCCAAAGAAAACACATGCCAAACTTTCCCCCTAGTATCTGGGCAGTGCCCCTTAGAGAGAGCAAGGAGGAGAAAGCCCCCATTTGGAAAGCCCCAGGTGGCCAGACTTCTGGAACCTCTGGGTTTTCATTCTGCCTCTCTTAGCTCTGGGAAGATCTCTCTGAAGTCATCATAAACTCTAAATCCCCATCTGAGAGTTCAACACGAAGAGCACTGGGCCTTCATTTAATAAGTCCAAACTCACCGCCTTGTCATCTACTGCATTGGGATGTTGCAATGGCTTTGAATTGGAGGAAAAACTTTAACTCCTTCCAAAAAACGTTCTGAAAGCTCCCTGAGCAGGCCTGGAACAATTGAGCACCATGGTCTTACCAAAGTCGTCGTATTGTTAAATACTTTACAGCTCTTTTTTTTTTTCATTACTTTATAAGTGAATGCATTCTAGGTGTCTGGCCAACACAGAAGGTGAACATCAGCCTCTCAATACAGCTCAATCCTGCTGGATAAATTAAGGTATTGACAGTCTGGAAACTGGATCTCCTAGTCCTAGACGGGCTCTAAATCATATTCCAATAATGTTTGAAAGAAAGCCCAAGGTGGATTTGGAAAGGGTGGGAAAAAAAGCGAGGGTGGGAAAGCCAGTAGGTCCGGTGATACCAGGGCAGCTCTAGAAACTCAGGGCCGGGGGAGAGGTGTGGGAATCCCTTAGGTATCGGTTCCCATTTATACAGGTGCCGGAATGAGTTGTGTGTTGGCTGCTGTGTTACAGAAGGGAATCACCTATGACGTAGTACTGAATGCTCATACAAGAGTTGACTAGCCCAGTTACTGGTTTGGAGTTTGAATTCTGACTCCCTATAAACACTCATTCAAAGACCTGCATTCATGCCTGGGAGAAGAAAGGCTGTGTCTGCAGTGCTGGCTGCTCCTCTTGACCTGTAGACATCCTGAAACTGGGATATATCTAACTCAAGGAAGGTCATCAGGTCACAGGAGGCCCTCCCAAGGGCCACAGGTCTGGAGCCATAGTATCCTTGCCTGGGACCTTGGAGACACTGAGGACAAAGGTGCAGCATCCCCCCGCCCCCCCACCCACCCAAAAAAGAAAACACAGGAAAGGGAAAGTCCTAAACCCCAGATATACTGTAGTCTGGAAATGAGCAGGAATGAGCACCAGGAAAAGGTCAGCAGGCAAGGGGAATGGTGTACTTAGTAACTAAGAGATGTCGTCGTTGTTGTTGTTGTTAGGTTCCATTGAGTTGGTTCCGACTCACAGTGACCCTATGCACAACAGACAAACACTGTCCAGTTCTGCACCATCCTCACAATCATTCTGCTTGAGCCCATTGTTGCAGCTACTGTGTCAATCCATTTTCTTCTTTTTTGCCGACCCTCCACTTCACCAAGCATAATGTCTTGCAGGGACTGGTCCCTCCTGATAATACATCCAAAGTCTGTGAGATGAAATCTCACCATCCTTGCTTCTAATGAGCCTTATGGCTGCACTTCTTCTGAGACAGATTTGTTCATGCTTCTGGCATTCCATGGTATATTCAATATTCTTTGCCAACACCGTAATTCAAGGGCATTGATTCTTCTTCAGTCTTCCTTATTTGTTGTCCAGCTTTCACATGCATATGAGGGGCTTAAAAACACTGTGGCTTGGGTCAGGAGTGCCTTAGTCCTTAAAGTGACATCTTTGCTTTTTAATACTTTAAAGAGGCCTTTTGCAGCAAATTTCCCCAATGCATTGTGTTGCTTGATTTCTTGACTACTGCTTCCATTGGTGTTGATTATGGATCCAAGTGTAATGAAATCCTTGATAGCCTCAGCATTTTCTCCATTTATCTTGACGTTGGTTATTGGTCCAGTTGTGAGGATTTACTGAGAGATGGGCCCTCGGGAAAGGTTAAATTCTGGCTCCACCAATCTCTAATTGTGTCTCCTTGGGTGAGTATCTTCACCAGTCAAAGCAGGGAATGACTTAGTACATTGTTTTAGCTGCTTCAACAGGACAAATAACAGTTACTTAATTTTAAACAAGGTAGAAGGTTTGTCTCTCTCCCATATAAAAGTATGAGCTGGTAGCTTGTCCAGAGGAATATGACGGTTCTGTTCCACAAGCTCAGTCAAAGACTCAGTTTCCTTCTTTCTTGGTGTCCTGCCCTAACCGTAGGGTGCTACCCTAAACCCGTAGTTGATGCTCACCATTCACTATGGTCTATATTCTAGTATATGAGAAATAGGAAGAAGGAAATTGAGGGGAAGCAGCTTCCTTTTAAGGAAATGAGTTAAAACTTCACAGATCACTTCTACATACATCCCATTGGCATAACTTAACCACAAGTCCACACATAACTGCAAGGGGGCTGGAAAATTTAATCACTATGTAGGTGGCCAAATGCCAAACTAAAACTTGGAGAGAAAGGTGGAGTTCTATTACTAAAAAGAGGGAAAGAATGAATATTCATGGATAATAGTCAATGCCATACTCAGCCAAATATGTATGTATGTATGTATATATATATGCATGGATATATATATATGTGTGTGTGTGTATGTGTATGTGTGTGGGGGGGAGTGTGTGTCTTCTTGTGCTAAGCCAACTAGAGGGAATTATGTGCTCTGCAACTGAAAAATGACTGTCACACTGACATCAACAGGGGTTTTCCATCTTGTGTTGGAGCAGAATTAAGCAACAGCTCTTGTACCCAGTTTATGTCCCAAGAGATATGAGCAACACAAAAAGTAGCATAGGCCTAAGACATGAGTTTTGAAATGCATACAATGTATTTAAAAAATCTAAAATTAACACACAAGAATCACTTCGTGAAAAAATTGAGTGTTATACTTGGGGATGAGGTGAATAAAGAGGAAGGCTTAGACTGAAGCCTGAGTAATGTTGATAGAAAAGATGAAGATTTCAGGTCATGAGGTACTGCGTAATAAATTCTATTTTTGAAAAGATTGAAAGAAGATGTGGGCAGCGTCTTGTAAGTAAAATTCAGCTGAGGGGCAGACACTAACATTTGTTGAAAGCTCATATTTCCAAGCACGGTACTAAGCATTTGTCTTAGTTTGGGTTCCCTCCTTAGCCTCAGTGTCTGCTGTAGCAGTTTATATGAATACCTCAGTAAACTGTCTAGTACCCTATAAGGAAGGCATTATTATTACCATTTAGGTAGAGGAAACTGAAACACAATAAGTATAAAAAACATGTCCAAGGCCACACGGGTAGTAGGTGTGGTGGGGCTGATTTCAAACCCAGGCAGTCTGTAGCCTATTATCTTTAAACACTTTTCTACACCATTGTAATGCCTAATTATGGATACGGTTCCCCTATTTTCAAAGTGTCCACCATCAGTTCCAGATCAAAGACTTGAAAATGCTCCGGAGAATCCAGAGAGCCTAGAAATGACATGGTATATAACTTATCTTTATGAATGAAGAAGCGATAAAACTTCATCAGTGTTTACACTTTGCCCACTACTGTGCTAGGCACACGAGATGTAGTCCCTGCCCTCAAAGAGCTTATATATGCCTGAGTTATAATACGACATACAAAGCCAATTAATATGAGAACTAGAGTAAAACCTACATACACATTGCTTCAACAATTATCTAAGGAGTGATACCTATGTGTCGGATCCAGTGTTTCATATTGGGGATGCAAGAGACAACAAAACTGACAAGATTTCTGCCCTCGAAAAGCTCAAAATCTTATCGATGAGATAGAGAATAAATAATTACAAATTGTGACAAGTGAGTTAAAGGACAAAGTATGTGTTAAGAACCATGGTATACAGGTATTCATTTAGAGACTGAGAAGGCTTTGTTTAGTCTCAGTCCTGAAGGATGAAAAGGAATTAGACTAAAAGTTGGGGAAGAACATTTCCTGCCAAGGGAACAGCAAGTATAGAGGCCCTAGGGTGGCCCAGAGCTTGATGAGTTCAAGGAGCTCTGAGAGGATCACTGTGGCCAGGATATAGAATTGAGGGGAATGGTGATGTACAGCAAGGCCAAAGAGATTAGAAATCAAGCAGAGCCTTAAGAACAGGGTAAGGATTTTTAGTTTTATTGAAAATAAAATGGGAATTCATTGTAGGTTTAAATAGAAAAATAACTATATGGTTTATATATTAATACAATTGAAGCCCTGGTGGTACAGTAGTTAACAGCTTGGCTGCTAACCCAAAGGTTGGCAGTTCAAATCCACCAGCTGATCTTTGGAAACCCTATGGACAGTCCTACTCTGACCTATAAGGTCACCATGAATCAGAATTGACTGCAATGGGATTTTTTTATTAAGACAATCATTCTGATTGCAATATGGAGAATGGATTATGGGAGCTAAGAGTGAAATAGGGAACCCAGTTAGGAAGCCTTTGCAGTAGTCCAGGTCTTCTGATACTGAATTCGGGACAATTTTCAGTACACCACAATGTGTACTTTGAGATGCTAGGGCTAGGACTCTGCAAACCACATTTCAGCTAGCTGTTAATCTTTGCCAATAGGGGGCGATAGAGGGAGACTGCACAGCTGGAGGTGGAAGAAGGGACTACTCTTCCAATTTGCTTCCTGCTATCGGTTTACTTCCAGTTCCTCTCTATGTTACTAAGCGATATTTCTTCACCCTGGCAGCCTCAGTTTCCTCTAAGGGCAGCCGTTGAATCCACTTTGTAAAGTTTTCAACGCTCGGAAAATTGACCTCATTGTGCACCTCAATGACACCAGCACCAACCAGCCAGAGACCTTCCTCAGGGATCTGAGTCTTAGGCTCATCAGACAACCCCTCAAGCTCGGAGACACCATCATCATCCATGCAGTGCCGCCTTAGAAGAGTCTAACTTTCAGCTCTGTAGAGCCACTCCCCCATGTTTCTAATAATGCCCATCAATGCCTTTTGTTCTCCCAACCCTAGGGGCAGTAGCAGCTTCCTGCAGTTGTTACCTCCATGAAACCTTGCCACTGCCTTTTTGCCATTTTAGTTCTTCACCTTTCAGGTAACAATTCTTTAGATTAAGCTCTCTCTGTTAACGTAACTGGTGTGGTTTCTGTCTCCTGATTGGACCTTGACTGACGCAGCACAGGCTTTTTCCTCCCCCAACTTTTGAGCTTTTAAATATATATTCTTACTGTATCATCTAAAAATCTAAGCAAATAAATTGACAGGAGCAGCCATTGAATAAGGATAAGCCTTGTAATCAGGAAAACAGCAGTTTAAATTAGATGGGTGTGACCATGGGTATGGCCCTTAACTTTTGTGAATTTCAGTTTCTACATCTGTAAAATAGGTACAAAAAAAAAAAATAGGTACAGTAAACCTCAATTTAAGATGGCCATTGTGAGGGACTGTCACATGCCAGGCACATAGTACGTATACAACATGTGGTAGTTATTGTTAATATTAAATGTTAATAATAATAATATTTAAATTAAAAAATATTGCAACACTATTCACAATAGCAAAAATGTCCATCAACAGATGAATGTATAAGCTGAATGTAGTACCTACATACAATGGAATATTACTCAGCCACAAAGAGAAGTGAAGTCCTGATACAGGGTAAAACATGAATGAACCTTGAAAACATTAGGCTGAGTGAAGTAAGTCCATCACAAGAAGACAAATATTGTATGATCTCATTTATAGGAAATATCTGGAATAGGCAAATATATAGAGCCCGAAGTTTATTGGTGGTTACCAAGGGCAGGAGGGAGGACAGAGGGGGAGGCCTTGTTTAGGAAGCAGTGAGTTTCTGTTTATTGTGATGGGAAATTTGGCAACAGATATTGGTGATGGTCGCACAATATGATTAATGCTAATTGATGTCACTAGATGGTACGTGTGAAAATTGTTAAACTGGCAAATGTATTCTAAACCTTCTCATTCTTGTTCCAATCACTGCTGAAAATTTGCATTTCTAACAAGTTCCCAGGTGATGTTTATGCTTCTGGTGGGGGGCCAATTCTGAGAACCACTAGTAAAGCAGTGGTTCTCAAAATTTATCATACATAAGGATCACCTAGGGATGTTGTTAAACTACAGATTCTAATTAAGTGTATGTGAGGTAGAAATGTAAATTCTTATCAGGGGTTCAAAGAGGAACGAACTGCTTTGAACAAACTTCAGACCGGTTTGTTCCAGCTCAAACCCCTAGTTGTGTTTTATATATAGTTACAACAATTAAAAAAACAAACGACAGCAACAATGAAAAACAAAGAAACCACTCAGCATGATACCTGACATCTCATATCCATTTCATAATCATTTGTTGACTGACTAGAAATGCTTTGCTCCTGGCTTTGCCTGGCCCCTCACATTCTCTGAATACCTTTGCTTCCCTCGTGACTGGACCAAAACATCAGCACAAAAAAAGCAAAGTAGGAAAAAAAAGAGTATTTCCACCCCAGCCCATGGTCTCCACCTATTCTAAGGCCAGTGGCGCTTAAACAACAGTTTCCCTTTAACCTTTGCCAGCTGGAGCCCTATCGGCACCCAGGACTGGCAGCTAAGGTCCATTAGCTGTTAATTAAGGGGTAATTAGTGAGCTCAGTCAGGGTCATTAGCATTTCTAAGTTCCCATTTGTAAATCATAACTGGCTTGAGTGAAGTGAGTTCTCCAGAAGATCACGAACAGCTCTGTGTAGGGAGAGTCAGTTCTGGAAATTTATATACAGGTCTGTCTGAAGTACCTATTGGGAATCCTTGGGAATTCAGTAGACAGACCAGTCTCCCTCTCCCTGCACATTATTCATAGGGGAAACTGGCCTCTGGATCTTCCCTACAGCACAGAAGGCTAAGTGTCTCCTCTCCTAGTCAGGAAAAGCTTGCCCATGTTGGAAAAATCAGGGACTTTGGAGCTAGGTTTAAACATTGGAAACCCAGCTCTTGAATTTCTTAGATTGTTGAAACTTGATCAAGTCATTTGACCTCTGTATCAATTTCATTACTGGAAAAATATTCTTTGTCTTTATGGAGGGATTTTTATTAATTTCTAACAAATCAGAAGAACATTGGACTAGTTATTCCTTACCCAGAGTTGCCAAGCCAAGTGCTTTTTGAACTTTAATGTACATGTGAGTCACCTGTAGGTGATTCTGTAGGACCAGAATGGGACCTAAGACTCTGCATTTCAAGAAACAATGCTGCTGGTCCATGACTGAACTTGGAGTAGCTAGGCTGGAGATGGAGGCAACAATTAAATAAAGGGATTGGGGAAATGGTAGATGCTCAATGATGTGGGAAATTGCTAATATGATTTCCTTCCCTGCCATAGTTCACTACTTTAGGGTATGGAGAGAGCCCAACAGCTGGCTCCACTATTAGCTAAAAGGATACCTTAAATTTCAGGGACTTTGCCTTTAATGACAACTGTATCTACTTAGAGACCCTGGTGGGCAGTGGTTAAGATTTACAGCTGCTAGCCAAAAGGTCAGCAGTTTGAATCCACCAGCTTTTCCTTGGAAGCCCTATGGGGCAATTCTACTCTGTCCTACAGGGTCGCTAGAGTCGGAATTGGCTCAATAGCAATTTTTTTTTTTTTAATTTTTGTGTCTACTTGAGTGTAGGGTTTCCAGATAAAATAGAGAAGACCCAAATTAAATTTGAATTTCAGATAAACAACAAATAATTTTTTAATAAAAGGGTGTCATAAGTATGTTCCCTAGGAACCATCTTAACCAGGAAAATGTCTCTCTGGCCACTTTCTCGTCCTCTCCATCTCATGAACAAGTGGTCAGCAATGATTGTATGAATGGAAACACTGAGTGTGTATAGGGAGACGGTTACTTATTTCCGTCAAGTCAGGGTTAACACTTTCATAGAAAATATACCTGACTTTATAGTTTACAAAACACTTTTACATCCTTGAGTTCAGTGTTTCTCAAACTTTATTACACATGCAGATCACCTGGGATCTTGTTGGCATAATAGGCTCTGACTCGGCAAGTCTGCTAGTGCCTTTCTAACAAGCTTCCAGGTATGATGGTGACTCTTGTCTGTGGACCACACTTTGAGAAGCAAACATTTAGATCATCTCTTCCTTGGATTTGTTGACATGGGAAGAAAGGAGGATCATCCCTTGTGGTGGGTTGTAGTTTTATAGTTTTTATAGTAGAGAAAGCAAAGATTCAGATTAAGTGAACAGTCTCAATGTTGCACAGAGGGAAGGAGAGGGAGCGAGGGAGGGAGAGAGAAGTAACTCACCCAGGATGTGTGAGCCTCGATCTACCATACTATGCTGCCTCTACAGGAGCAAGAAAGGGAGAAATCCTGGGTCCGCACCCCTGTTTAGGCCTTCACAGTCTCTGCGGTCTTGGAAAAATAATTTGACCTCTCTGAATCTCAGTTATCTTAATTATAAGGCAGGGGGGTGACAACAGTACCTCTCAGGGGCTGCCATGAGAAGCAAATGAGAGGATCCATGAAAAGGTCTTATACACTATAATATCATACAAATGCTAGTTATTGTTTCAATTAAATCCTGAGAGCAGTTCTTTTAAAAGCTGTTCTAAGTATGTGCTTTACATATATTAATATTTCATCCTCAAAATACTAGGAAGTAGGTATTATCATTATCATCCCCCTTTTACCATAAAGAAAACTGAGGCACAAACTGGTGAGGTAAACTGGCCAAGGTTTTAGAGTTAGTAGAAGCAAGATTTGGACCCAGGCAGTCTGGCAGCAGAGCCCATGCTCTTATCTCCAGCTATATTGCTTCTCTGTAGGTGCTAGTCCCACCTCTCCCCCTGCTGGTTTTATAAATGAGGAAATTGAGGTTCAGAGAAGTTAAGTGATTTCCCAGTGGTCACATAGGAAGACTGTAAATGTAGGACCCACAAGGTATTTTATCTCTCTTCTAAAGGCAATTGTCTGGCCCTGGGTGGTCTCTGGAAACCCTGGTGGCATAGCGGTTAAGTGCTACAGCTGCTAACCAAAAGTTCAGCAGTTCGAATCCACCAGGAGCTCTTTGGAAACCCTATGGGGCAGTTCTACTCTGTCCTTTACGGTCGCTATGAGTCGGAATCGAGTCTACGGCAATGGGTATATATAAGTGGGCTCCAGGAGCCTTGGTGGTACAGGAGTTAAAGCTCTTGGCTGCTAACAAAGGTCGGCAGTTCAAACCCACTAGCCACTCCATGGGAAAAAGGATGTGACAATCTGCTTCTGTGAAGATTTACAGCCTTGGAAACCCTAGGGGGAAGTTCTGTTGTTGTTAGGTGCCGTTGAGTCTGTCCTGACCCATAGTCAACCCATGTACAGCAGACCAAAACACTGCCTGGCTCATGGGGCAGTTCTATTCTGTCCTGTAGGATCACTGTGAGTCGAAATCAACTTGGTGGCAGTGGGTTTGATTTTTTGGGGGGGTTTAAGTGGACTCCTCTGAGTGGTGTAAATAGTTAATACACTTGGCTGCTAACTGAAAGGCTGGTGATTTGTAGCCCACCCAGAACTGCCTTGGAAGAAAGGCCTGGTGATCTACTTTTGAAAAATCAGCCATTTGACACACATTGGGCCACCGTGAGTCAGGATCGACCTGATGGCAACTGGTACTGGTTTTAAGTGGGCTCTACCTCTCTGACTTACAGGAACCCATGAATTTCTAATAAGGAGAGAGGTAGCACTATATTTTGGTCCTAGAGAAAAAAAAGAAAAGGAAACAGGAAGGGAGCGGAGGAAAGCTTTTTAACTCCTTTCCAGCAAGACCAAGTGGTTGGGACTGTGCCAGCCCCCTGGCTCACTGACTATCACCTCCAAGTCATCAGCCTCTGGCAAAGGCCTGGAATCCACCAATATCAGGCAGGCACACACTGTAACACACTGAATCCTTGAGAGATGGCTTCTTGATCTGAATGTGATCAACAAGCCTTTGCATAGCAGATTCAACCCAGAATTCTAGGCTCAAAGTCTGGTTGATCAAATGGATTCATGCGGAGTAAAGACAGTCTGGTAGGAGGGGCAACATTGCTCTTGGGATCTGGAAACTCAATTTCTGACTCTGCCATTTTCTGAGTGACAATAGGCAAATTTCTTCAGCTGCCTGAGCCTCAGTTTCCTCATCTACAAAATGATGACAATGATAAAGGTTGCTATGGGACTGAATGCAATCATAGATGTGGATGTACTCTGTCAACTCCAAAGGGCTATGTCCTTATTAATTATTATTATTGAGATCAACTTTTTCACTTTACAGTAGAGAAAGGCCATGGCATCAACAATCTCCACCACAGAAGACCACACCATTCTTTCCCCCTTGGTGCTGGCTCCTTGTCTAGGATGCCCTTCCCTGCTTCCCCACTTGGGAAAATTCTCCTCATCCTTCAAAGCTCAGGTTAGCTACTCCTTCCTTTATGAAGCCTCTTCTCAATGGGAATCAATTACTCCTTTCTCTGTGCTAACACAATGCATAGCTTTATTTTTATCCTGAATGAATGAGTGGATATATTTGGAGTTAGAAATACCTGAATTTGCATGTTATTTCTTCTATAAATTTTGAGAACTTGGAAAAATAATTTAATGTCTCCAAGGCTTTGTCTATCTGTAAAATGGAGATAGGATACTAACTGTTAAAAGCTGATGTCAGCCTAAGGGATGTACATACAAATTCACTCATTGTGTCTCTCTGGACCCACTGAGAACTGCCCATGATTTGGGACCCCACTGGTGTAGTAACAAAGTAAGAGCTCATAGTCCAGCTCACAAGCCAAGCAGAGACTCGAACTCAGATTCTTGCCTTACGTGGTGAACTTCTTTTTTCCCATCACATAGCCCTTTTAATTTCTGTTCAGAAGACCAGCTAAACTTGTTTTTTGAGTAACATGGCTTTCCTCTGCCTGGCAAGCAATATACTCTGCTTTGTTTTTTTCATCTCTGGTGGTGGTCATATTTTCTTTGACAACTTATCTCATTAGATAGTTGTGAAACTTGAGTTTGATGCAGCGTCTGGTATATGGTCAGCTTAATGAAAAAGTGGTAGCTAGTAGTAGTTTTTTAGTAGTAGTAGTAATAGTGTTGTAGTATTCAGTTAGTTGCATACATCTGTTTTCCTCTATGGAGCTTGAGAGTTTTGAAAGCACAGCCATGTCTTATTCACCTTCCACAGCCCTAGCATACATAGAATGAAAGTGAATGTGAAAGTTATTTTTACATAGCAAAATATCCTACAAATGTGAGTTATGATTATTTAATAGCTATTGATAGTCCCTGGGTGGTACAAATGGTTAACATGCTTGGCTGCTAACTGAAAGGTTGGAGGTTCAAGTCCACTCGAAGGTGCCTTAGAAGAAAGGTCTGGCAATCTACTTCTAAAAATCAGCCATTTGAAAAGCCTGGGGAGCACGGTTCCACTCTGACACACATGCGGTGACCATGAGTCAGAGCCAACTCAAAGCCAACTGGTTGGCTGGTTGGTTGGTAGGTTTGAACTGAATCAAGTGCCTCTCTGGTCGTGGGCACACGAAGGGAAAAGAAGCTCGGTGATGAGTGAGTCCTAGAACTCAAAGAGAACCAAGACTCGCAGAGAACTGAGCAGTTTTCATCAACTCTACTCCAGCTTGGGAGGGAAGGGAGAGATTGTGTTACATAACTCATTAACGTGCTGGGCTATTACAAACTGAATATGTCAGGGCTTATTTTTCACTGAGAGCTGGATTCGTGTGGGGGATGAATCCACATGATGGCAGATATGGGGGAATTATCTGCCTGCTAGAGCCTGGAGCTCGTCCAGTTTGGGTTGGGACTGAGGCTGAAGTGGTGGAGGGGGGATGGATCTTTATGTATTTCCTGAAAACTTCAGGGTGAAATGGGGTCCCAGGCTGTGCTACGCCTGGGACTCCTTCAGCGGGGTGATGTGGTTGTGCTGGGCTCTTATGTGAACAGAGCTGCCAACACAGGACCCTCTGTCCTTCCTGTAACTGGAGTGAGAAAGAGGTCACTAGCAGCTTCCTGGTGGCTCAGCAAAGCTCGGAGTAGTCCTGTGACCTTAGCAGTTAATTTAATTTCTTTGTGCTTTGGAGTCTTTAAGAGGGGGATAATAATGCCCAGCCTGCATAATTTCAAGATTGTTGAGAGGATTATACATTGAAAACCATAATGTATTAGAAGAAAATTACTGAGCATCTACTATATGCTAGACACCGTGCCTAGGTACAGAATACAAAGGATAAGGTAGACAAAGGTCCTACCCTTGGAGTTCACAGTTTAGCAAGAAGAAAGAGGAATAGATAAGTACTGTACCATGTGATAGAAACCCTGGTGGTGTAGTGGTTAAGCATTAGGTGCTATGGCTGCTAGCCAAGAGGTCAGCAGTTCGAATCCGCCAGCTGCTCCTTGGAAGCTCTATGGGGCAGTTCTACTCTGTCCTATAGGGTCACTATCAGTCAGAATCAACTCGACGGCAGTGGGTTTGGTTTGGTTTTGATACCATGTGATACAAAACAGAATTATCAGATGTAGAGTAATAATAAATAATTAGCAATAGTTGCATACTGGTCATATCCAAAGCACATTACATTAACATGATTATTTAATTTTTATAACAATCCGAAGAGGTATTGTTATTATTATCCACTTTCTTTAAAAAATTATTGTGGTAAAATATATACAACAAAACATTTGCCATTTCAAATATTTTTATGCACCAATTCAGTGACATTAAGTACATTCACCAAGTTGTATGACCACCATCACTATTTATTATCCACTTTTATAGATAAGGAATCTAAGACACAGATTATCGGCAGTTTGAATCCGCCAGGCGCTCCTTGGAAACCCTGTGGAGCAGTTCTGCTCTGTCCTATAGGGCCGCTATGAGTCAGAATTGACTCTAAGGCAATAGGTTTGGGGTTTTTTTTGTTTATTGGGGCCACAGAGCCAATAAGAGCCAGAGGAGGATTCAGACACAGACTTTAGTCATAGTGCTTAAACATCACCTCTCAGCAATGGAAATATCCAGGAGATTACAGACGAGAAAGGATCCTAGGAGACTTGCCTTTCTCCTCATTCATCATTCATTCCACTAACACTAAGGATCTGCTCTGTGTTGGGCATGGCTGTTGTTGTTGTTGGTCACCGTTGAGCCTATTCCCACTCATGGAGACCCCATGTGTGCAAAGCAGGACTGCTCCATAGGGTCAGGTACTCTCACTAGGCCCATTTTTCAGATGAGGAAAAAAAGGCTTGGAGAGATGAAGCAACTTGTCCAACATCTCATAGCTAATAAATTGCTAATCAAAGATCTGAACTACAATGTCTGACAGCAAAGCCAGAACCCCTAACCAAGGCACCATGGGGTCTTTCAAAGAGCTGAAAAACTAGCTGGGTACTGGGATGGGGAATTATGGGGTGTGGAGGAGACCTCATTAAGATGGAATGATTGGAGATAGTCCTCCAAGGGATGACGTGACTTTTAATCCAAGGCTGGGATGAGGAGAGGGAGCTGGATGTCCCAAGTGGGGATAAAAAAACATTCTTGGAAGATCTAGTGGGATGGACACTGTGTTAGGTGTTAGTTAGGCAACTTCCAGGTCACCTCGACAGGCTCACATTCTCATGATTAAAAGAGAATAGAGTGTGGCAAGTACTGACTTCTTCTCTGTGTTCCACGTGTGTTTGTGGAGGTTTGGGGGGCATCTAGAATAAAGTGCCTAATTTTGCTTAGGGGTTGGGTGGTGGGAGGAAGAGAGTCCTAGAAAAGGTTTCACGGAAATGACATTTGATCCTTAAAGGAGGAATGGAATTCCAGGGGGAAAGGACTAGAGAGAACATTTCAGGCAAAGGGCACCCCACAAGCAAAGTCATAGAGAACATAGCAGATCAGAGATCTAAGAGTAGCTGCATTCACTAGGATCCTCAACTGTCACACTAATTAGTTTGGCCCTCACTCAAGAAGTCAAGGCCTTACACACTGGAGGTCCAGAGCAAGTACCTACTATGTGCCAGGCAGCACTGAAGGTAGAGAGGAGGCCATGGGTTAACAAGATGAGGGAGCAGAGAAGACTGGCCAAGGGGAGAGGGATTGTTTCTCAGCTTGGCGATTTGGTCAGGCAACCCTACATATGGATACTTTTGGATAGGTAATCAGTGATTTCTGAATGATGCTCTGAACCTGATTTTGGGCAGTAAGGGTAGCAGGACAGAAGACTCCAGGAAGTAATGGCTGAACTTCTGAACAGACTAGTTGTACCACCTGGTCAGTGGGGTGCTTGCAGGGTCAAGAACAGGTTGTTGAACTCAATCATGCTACAAGCTCAGGTATTGGAAGCAGATAGACCTGTGTTTGCCTCCAACTCTGCCCCTTTTTACTCTTATTATTGTATGATCCTGGACCTGTTATCTTGCCTTTATGAGCCCCTATTTCCTCACTGTTAAAATAGGGATAGCAACTATGCCCATGTCATTGGTTCTGTTAGAGCATTAAACAACTCCAGAAGGATTTTAGCACGGTGTAAGAGTAAGCATAGAGCATAGAGTAAGCGCCCAATAAGGAGGAACTATGGGTGGATGGGAAACCCTGGTGGTATAGTGGTTAAGTGCTACAGCTGCTAACCAAGAGGTTGGCAGTTCAAATCTGCCAAGCGCTCCTTGGAAACTCTATGGGGCAGTTCTGCTCTGTCCTGTAGGGTCGCTATGTGTCAGAATTGACTTGACAGCAATGTTTGGTTTTTTTTGGATGGGTGGATGGGGGCAAGTTTCTATAGTATGGGGCAGTGGAAGGAAGAGGCCAACTGCATGAAACAATTTTTCCCACATTGGCAGTAAAGGTGATTAGCCTACTCAAACTGAGTGTTACATGCAAACAAAAAGCCTCAAGTCTCAAAGTTGGGAAGTTGCCATTTTCCTTAAAAGAGAATGCAAATAAGTTTCTCTCTCTATGAGGACTGCATTACTCTCTCTCTTCTTCTTTCCCAAAGAGCAGATTTGCTCTAGGAGAAGAAAACTCAAGTTCACTGAGTAGTTTCTATGTGCCAGGCCCTTCATGAAGATATTTCTTCTTAGACCAGCCCATCACTTCTGTTGGGAAATAAATCCTATTAAACAGTTTGCACTGGACTGCTAACCTAAAAGCTGGCTGCTGGAACCCACCTAGTGGTACTATGGAAGAAAGTCCTGATGATCAGCTTCTTTAGAGACTACAGCCAAGAAAACTTTATGGAGCACAGTTCTGCTCTGCAGCACATGGGGTCTCTATGAGTCAGAATTGATTTGAAGCCAATGGGTTTGGTTTTTTTTTTTTATAGTGGAAGAAACCAAGACTCAGTGAGCTTAAGAGCTTTGCCCAAGATCCCAAGCTAGATGGTGATAGATCCTAATTTAGACCCGTGTCTGTCTGCTGAACCAAGGTCCTTCGGTGGTGCAAGCAGTTTGCGCTTGACCGCAAACCTAAAAGTTGGTGGTTTGAACCTCCCAGCTGCACCATGGGAGAAAGTCCTGGTGACCTGCTTCTGTAAAGATTACAGCCAAGAAAACCCTATGGGACATAGTTCCACTCTATAACACATGGGGTCACCATGAGTCAGAATTGACTCCACAGCATGGGTTTGGTATATTATTTGGGGGGGTTCTACTGAATGACCAGCAAGGCCTGGGTGGGTCCAGTCAGTCTCACCCTGGCTTCTGTGAAGACACCACTCAGCCCCAGATGGTCTTGAAAGCACTTCATCAATGTGCACAGAGTCATTTTCACCCAAGCAAGATGGTTAACTTTTATTAGCTCCACTTCATCCCTGAGAAGAGGCAATTGAGTTAATTATTTGAGCTGAGAGCTCCTTGGTGGTATCAGCTGAGATAAGGATCACAGCTCCTGGCTGCATGCCCCAACCAGAGCTTTTGTTTGCTATCTTCCCTGAAAGAAACTCCTGCACTCAATTGCTCATTAACATGATTTGGATAATTTTCACAACAACCCTCCAGTGGAGCACGAAACAAGAAAACTATAAAAGCCCAGTCCATTCAAATACCTTCCCTAGCCCTGAGCCTTCTCTTCCTGGTAGTGGAAAGCCGGCACTTTTTGGAGAGAAACAGATTTGTATTTGATTTCTGGCTAGTGGTGTGCTTGGCTGGATGATCCTGGGCTTATCCTCCCTCTCGAGACCTCTGATTCCTCATTTTTAAAATGAGAATATAATAGAGAAATAATACCACTTCATGAGCTGTTTCAAGAGCTAAACTGGTAATACTTGTAGAGATGCCTACTACTGTGTCTGGGACTTAGGTGGTGCTTAGGGAGAAAGGAAGAGTTAGTTTACTGAGTATTTATTGGATGTTGGGAAATACATAGACAGTATCTTATTTATCCTCACAATAGACCTTGATAAGGTACAGACGAAGAAACTGAGTCATAGAGAACTGTTTTATTCAAAATTGTACAGCTAGTAAGTGTCAGAGCAGTGATTCAGGACTACAATATCTTCTCACACTCTGTCTCTCTGTCTCTCTGTCTTTCATTCACTCTTCCTTACTTTCTCATTTACTCTCATCCCTTTTCATTCTCTCATTCTCTTATTTGCTCACCCAGGCCATGTTATTTTTCCTAAATAACAAACAGTTGTTGTTGTGGAAACCTGGTGGAGCTGTGGTTAAGTATCCAGCTGCTAACCAACAAGATGGCAGTTTGAATTCACCAGGCACTCCTTGGAAATCCTATGGTGCAGTTCTACTCTGTCCTATAGGATAGACTGGACAGCAACGGGTGGTGGTTGGTGTCGAGTTGATACCGACTCATGGTAACCCATGTGTGCAGAGCAGAACTTCACAGGGTTATCAAGGCTGTGACCTTTCAGAAGCAGATAGTCAGGCCCGTCTTAGAGGAGCCCCTGTGTGAGTTCAAACTGCCAACCTTTACGCTTAATTGGTCAAGAACTTAACCATTTAAGCCACACAAACGTTGCAGTTGAGTCGATTTTGACTCAGGGCAACTTTATAGGACAGAGTAGAACTACCCCGTGCAATTTCCAAGAAGCAGCTGGCGTATTTGAACTGCAGCACCAGGGCTCTGTAAGCTTCCAGGGTCTCCTAAACAACCAACTAGGAAAGGGGAAAGAGAAAAAATTCAACAAAGATAAGGCTGCCAGAATAGAGGTAGAGAGATAGGTCTGAGCCCTGGGTTCACCTGTGGACTCAGCCTGAGAAGGAAAGATTAAGCCAGAGCAGGGAGAGTTCAGAAAGCAAGGGAAATCTTCCTTCTATGATTTATGTACCGAGGGTCCAGACTCAAGTCAGATATCTAACCCTGAAACAACATGTCCCTGGTTAATAAGAAGAAAAAGCCCATTTTTTTCTTCTGTCTTCATTATAGGTGAGGGTCATATCTCTGGCCCTACCACTTCACCAGTGAGACTTTGAGCAAGTCCTTTCACCCCCTCTGAGCCTCAGTGTCCTCACCTCTAAAATGGGCATCCCAGGAACGTCCTTGCCCTCCAGGATGTCTGTGGGGATTAAGCCAGATCAGCACCCTCTGCCTGCACACAGCAAGTGTCCGGTGGTGCTAGTGTTAGCATCAGCAACGAAGCATCAGCCCAGCAATAAAGTTCTGAGCCTGGTTTCTTCAAAACTCTTACCTGACTTGAAGGTCTTTATAGATGTGAACTTTTCCCTTTCTGCTTGCTGACTTCCCATGGTGCTCTGGCTCCTTTAACTACAGTAATGTCAAGGAATCTTTGTGAATCAGCCTTCAAGTGTAGGCTGCTTGACGTGACTGGGGGGTTAACTTACAAGTGACTAATTTTTGAAGGCCCGGTTTTGTGCTCTTCCCACCAGTGGCACCCAGGCTGGGTGTAATTACAGCTGATGAGTTTACTGAGGGGCTCATTAAAGTGTCGGTATTAATATCCATATGAATACTTTCAACAAAACCTTTTGTTCCTGGAGTAGGGGGTGTGGGAGGTAGTTACAGGAACTGTCTTGCTTTTCCAAATTTAATTGTCTAAATACAGGGCTGTCTCAGCAATTCAGGACATTTTTTTTTTTTCCCCCACTCTTTTTCTTTCTTAGCAGGGCTCTGCCAAAAGCCTACTTTGGCAACAAGAATGATTAGTTTGTGTTTCGGCAAACTTGCTGCTTCAGAGTTTCTTTATCTCAGCAGGAGTGGGAGGAGGGAGTTGGTCTCTTTAACCAATTTGAACTGTCATTAGAAATAAGTTTGAGGAAAAAAAAAAAAAAAAACTCATTGCTGTTGAGTTGATCCTGACTCATAGCAACCCTATAACCAAAAAACCAAACCCAGTGCCATTGAGTCAATTCCGACTCATAGGAACCCTATAGGACAGAATAGAACTGCCCCATAGAGTTTCCAAGGAGCACCTGGTGGATTCGAACTGCCGGCCCTTTGGTTAGCAGCCATAGCACTTAACCACTACGCCACCAGGGTTTCCAGCACAGAGTAAAACTGCCCCATAGAGTTCTCAAGGAGCACCTGGTGGATTCAAACTGCCAACCTTTTGGTTAGCAGCCATAACACTTAACCACTATACCACCAGAGTTTCCAGTTTGAGGCAAGGGAAGTGTGAGATGAAGAGGGGCTTAATAGCCCATAAGCAAGTCATCTTTCTTTGAGCACATTCTTTGGGCTACACATAAATGTTCTGGTCACAGTCTCCATAAAGATAGGCCCACATCCTCCCCCCACCCCTTCACACTCCGCTCAATTAATAATAGCTAACGATCTGAGTGATAGGCTTCATGTAAGTCTTTGCAAATTTAATCTATACAACAGCACAGAGACAGGAACTATTATCAGCATCCTCATTTTGCAAAGGCAGAGGAGTGGGGGACTGAGTCTCAGAGAAATTAAGGAATTTGCCCGGAGTCACATAGGAAATGAGTGGTGGCATCAGTATTGGAACCCAGGTTTGTCTCATTCCAGACCTGAGCTCTCCACCATACTCTTCTGCTGTTTGTAACAGCTTTGGGGTTCTTGGCACCTGTCTTAGTCATCTAGTGCCACTATAACAGAAATACCACAGATGGGTGGCTTTAACAAAGAGAAATTTATTCTTTCACAGTCTAGGAGCTTAGAAGTCCAAATTCAGAGCACCTTTCTAGGGGAAGCCTTTTTCTCTCTGGAGGAAGGTCCTTGCCATCAATTTTCCCCTGCTCTAGGAGCTTCTCAGCAGAGGGACCCTGAGTCCAAAGGATGCGTGCTTCTGGCTCCACTTTCTTAGTGGTATGAGGTCATCTTCTCTCTCTGCTTGCTTCTTTTACATCTCAAAAGAGATTGACTTAAAACACAACCTAATCTTGTAGATTGAGTCCTGCCTCATTAACATTATAGAGGTAGGATTTACCACACACAGGAAGATCACATCAGATAACAAAATGATGGACATTCACAGCATACTTGGAATTATGGCCTAGCCAAGTTGACACATATTTTTTTTGGCGGGGGGGGCACAATTCAATCCATAACAGCACTTCACATTTAGGCTTGCACAGAATCACAGGGTTTTATAACTGGAAGGCAACTGTAGGTAGGATGGCTAGCTGTCCTGGGTTGCCTGGGACTGAGAGTGTTCTTGGGGTGCAGGCTGTTCTAGTTTTAAAACTGAGATAATCCTGGGCAAACCGGGGTGAGTTGGTCACCCTATAGACTTAACTATCTTAACTTAGAGTTGGTGTAGCTATCAAAAGAGATTAAAAAAAAAATGCAAAAGCCTCTAGACTAATATGAGTTATTCTTATTACCTCTTCTCAGTTTTCACCTTAGGAAACTAAGGCTCAGAGAGAAGAAATAATACAGCTCCTTAGTAGAACAAACAGAAACTAGAAAACAGATCATGAGACTCTCACGCCATTTATTTTCCAATAAGTGTAATTGTAGAATTCAAGTCAAGGAGCATTTACTGGGCTCCTGCTCTGAGAGCACCAGGTCTATGGGTCAGCGAGAGGGCAGGAGAAATGGGAGGCGTCTAAGCTAGCACGATCCAATAAAAGTTCGCATGATGATGAAAATGCTCTGTGCCTGCGCTGTCCAATATGATAGTCACTACTAGCCATACGGAAAGCCTGCTGACGTAGTGGTTAAGTGCCACTTCTGCTAACCAAGAGGTCAGCAGTTCAAATCCGCCAGGGGCTCCTTGGAAACTCTATCGGGCAGTTCTACTCTGTCCTATAGGGTCGCTATGAGTCGGAAATCGACTCCACGGCCCTGGGTTTGCTTTTTGGTTTACTAGCCATGCACCTGAAATGTGCTGATCTGAAATGTGACTGAGGAGCTGAACTTTACCTTTCTTATACAATTTAAATTTAAGGAGTCACATGTGGCAAGTGGCTACCATGTTGAAAAATGCTGGTCTAAGGAATATGATGAGTGTTTCAGAAGCATTTTCTTTTTCTCATAGAACAGAGCCTACAGTGTTCACATTCTTGGAGAGGAAATTTCTCTTTTTAAAGGTAAGAGAAGATGGGGACGGAAAGCAAGTACCATTTATGGATGGAGTACTGGGCACTGGGACTCAGCTCCTGTAATCTTCCAGCAAAGCTGTGCAGAGCACATCGCCTACCCTAGTTTTATCAGTGAGGAAAGTGAATCTCAGAGTTTGGTAAACTGCCCACAGCATCATTTGTAAATGGTAGAGTTGGGATTTGAACCCAGGTCTGAATCTCAATCCTGACCTCTATACCAGTGCATCTCGAAGTTTAATGAGCATATGAAACACCTGCAGGTCTTGTTACACTCTCGATTCTGGAGGTCTGTCGCCAGGGAGTCTACATTTCTAACCGGTTTCCAGGTGGTACCAGGGCTGCTGGTTCACAGACTACACTTTGGGTGACAAAACTCTGTTTCCCTTAAAAAGCAAAACTTCCTCCCTTCCTTCATCTGTCAAGAAATGCTTACTGGGTACCTATGGAGAGGAGGAGAGATTATAAATTGTTAACAAATTATCAAAGTTCTGAGAAAGAAAGAATTCTCTTATTGACATGGAATAGGGCAACTTCGCCATTGAAGATGGGGGAGCTCATTCTCAGGTGAGGTTGATCCAACATCCAGGGGCATCTTGATTGTATTACATGGTGCAAAACCAATCAGGGAAGGGGTTTGAATTAGAAGGGTGGGGTAGCACAAAGAACATATGCTTTGGAATGAGAGAGATCTAGGGAAGAAACTCAGTTCTGCTCCTTGACAGCAATATGACCTTGTCAGAATCACCATCATTCCTCTGAGCCTCCATTTCACACTGGTGAAAGGAAGGATGTTGCTATTGTCATGGTGTGCCAAAAGGGAGGATAACAGTTCCTAATTCACAGGGATGGAGGCATCACGAAGGGGGCAGTGGTGGTTCACTTCCCAGCCGATGCACCCCAAGCGCGGCCACTCATCTGCCAGTGAAGGCTTGTGTGTTGCTGTGATACTGAACAGGTTCCAGCAGCACTTCTATATTAAGACAGACTAGAAAGAAAGGCCTGGCAATCTACTTTCAAAAGTCAGTCAATGAAAACTCTGTGGATTACAATGGTCTAATCCACCACCAACCAGGCAGTGTTTCATTCCACTGTGCACGTGGTCACCATAAGTCAGGGACCAGCTCAATGGCAGCAAACAACCAGAACAAAGACTAAGAGAACTATTATATGTAAAGTGCTTGACAGGGTGCACACTCAACAAATGATTGCTTCCTCCTCCCCTCTCTCTCCCTCTTTCTTTCCCTCTCTTCTCACTATTTTTGGGAAGCCGCCTCCAAAGGCAACTCTGAGTGATGGAGCCAGCATGGTGCCTGGAGTCAGGCTGAGTCTTCTAGACTTGATCCCAGTCTGTCACTTCCAACCATGACCTCCAGCAAACCCAGCAATGAAGTTTCACAATGAAAGTCCATAACCCTTGTTATTTTCATCGTTTTACTCCAGGGCCCACCACAAAAATATCTTCAGGCTCTTTTCACCATCTTATCTCTGCATCCCAATTGGAAACATAGAAAATGAGAGGGAGGCAGGAGAGAGACTAATCACTAAAAATTACTTACGTGATTTCTTTGACAGGCAGCAGAGTTCACATGAAGGGCCCACGTTTTAAATGAATCTGATTTTTTTTCTTGCATCTCAGAAGAGTCTTACAGGCAAGACTAGAATGTTAATCTACATTGAGTACAACTTTCTTCAACAAATATTGCCATTGCAAAAGGTGACTTTAAACTCACTTTTGTCTGTTCATCCTTCCATGTGCTCAAGCAGGTTAAGAGGGTCTCTTCAGGAGGGCTCTTCAGCCTCCCAGCCAACCAAGCCTTACTGTATAAATAATTCTACCACTATCGGCTGTTCATTACCTGCCTGAGCCTCCTACTGAGCTGTAGGCTTCTGGGTTAGCTATGTATGACCCATTCCTAGCAGCGTTTGGCATATACTGAGTTCAATAAACATTTGTTAAAATGTATTGCTCTATTCATTGTTTTATGTATACCTACTGTAGTAGATTGCACTATTCATTCCAGTTCTTCAGTCCACTGCCACCCTTGCCATGGCTAAGCACCTTCTATGCCCCTACCATATACAGAGAGAGAGAGAGAAAGATTCTGATTCTGTAGGTCAGGGAGGGGTCGGGGAGACTGGAAAAAAAATTCAATTACAAAAAAAGATTAAAACAAAAATTTTCAAAGCATACATTTTTTTTTTACCCTTAGAGGAAAAATGGAAAGAGGGTCCCATTCTGATTCGAGCTTATTTATTTTCCTTCTCTGAATGTGTAAAAAAGACTAGATTAAGATAAAAGTTGAAGAGAGTCCACTCAAACCTACCCAGAAATTATAGCTCAACTCTTAACAGTTACTCAGCTTACATCGACGGGTTTGCCCTGCAACTGAAAATTGTTCTTCGTATCAGGCCCAGCTGGACCCAGCCTCTCCTATACTTGGGCCTGGACCTCACACCTCTGGGTCTTTCTAGGGTCCAGGCTGGTGCCTAGGGATCCTGCACCCGTCTGTCATTTCTCCTCCCCCCACTTCCTTCTCTCCTGGCAGGGTCTGTATCCTGTTGCTCTGAGCAAGGTCCAAGAGAAAGGCTAGCAGCAAGTTATCGTGCTGGGAACTAAGACAAATGAGTCCCTTTTTTGTGGGGCTTCTGGCATCCTGTTGGAGGAAGGAAAGGACAATGCTTTGAGGGAGCTGGCTTTGCTGACCCCTCCTGAAGGGCTCTCCCCTCCCCTTTCCGGCACAGCATTTGTCAGTCCCAAAGCCTCTGCTTCCTGAGCAATCATAAAGATGCACGTGTGAGGGAAGTGGTTCCCCCATGCCCAGGGGCAGGCTCCTGGCCAAACTTCAGGAAGTACACCTCAAAGAGCCCTGGGCTGGAGGAATCCTGAAATGCAGGAGAGTCTTAGCTCCTTCTCACTCCCTGCTAGATCACTGCACATCACTGGGCCTCTGCTGTGGCATTTATGTAAGTGCACCATGTGTGCCTGGGACTCCCACCTGCATCAGTGGTTCTCAAACCTGGCCATGCATCAGAATCAACTAGAGAGCTCTGGAGCCCCATCCCCTTAATATGCCACAACCGCTCTCTAGGCACAGAGAACAGACATTGCATCCCTGGAAACGTTCTGTGATATCCTCACTTCTCCTGGAATAAAAGGACCAGCCCTTCATCTTCTCTCCCCTAGTTCTTTTCTATCCTTCCTTAATAAATTGCTGAATAAGGTATTGATACATACACAGTTACAAGTGGCAGTAAAGCGTAGTGGTTTGGAGGGAGAACTTTAGAGACACACTCCTTGTATTTGAAACCCAGATCTGCCACTTACTAGGTAAGCAACCTTGAGTGGAACATTTAACCAGAATGTGCTCCCATTTATTAATCTATAAAATAAGAATAATAATAATAACTACTTTATGGGATTGTTGCCAGGGTTAAGTTGATATGTTCACAGCCCTTAAAACAGTATTTTGTAAATTGTAAATACTATATAAGTGTTAAGTATTATTACTATTATCCTGGAATTCACAGGTACATATCTCATTTGTTGAATGCATGATGAGCAATTTTTCTGGATCCAATATTAGGCCAAGTACTGGTGATTTAGGAATCAATAAGACAAGTTCCTTGCCCTCAAGAAGCTTTCAGTTTAGCAGGGGAATTAGATTCATAAAGAACAAACTGTAACACAGTATCATTGCAGGCTAAGTTCCCTAGGAACCAGACTCAGAAGGTGTTTAGAATACAGGATGTTTTTACAGAGATCTCATGGATTAACTCCTGTTGAAAGGAGAGGACAGAAGCAGGGTTGGCAAAGTTAGAAGGTAATCTATGATTTGTTGTTGTTCTTGGGTACTGTCCAGTCAGTTCAGACTCATAGCAACCCTATGTACCACAGAAAGAAACACTGCCCGGTCCTGTACCAAACCCGCAATCATTATGCATGAGCGCATTGTTGCAACCACCGTGTCAATCCATCTCGTTGAAGGTCTTCCTCTTTTACGCTGACCCTGTACTTTACCAGCATCATGTCCTTAGCCAGGGACTGATCCCTCCTGACAACATATACAAAGTATGTAAGATGCAGTCTCGCCATCCCTGCTTCTAAGGAACATTCTGGTTGTACTTCTTCCAAGACAGATTTGTTCCTTCTTTTGGCAATCCATGGTGTATTCAATGTTCTCCACCAACACCACAATTCAAAGGCATCCATTCTTCCATCTTCCTTATTCATTGCCCAGCTTTCACATGCATATGATGCAATTGAAAACACCGTGGCTTGGGTCAGGCACACCTTAGTCTTCGAGGTGGCATCTTTGCTTTTCAACACTTTAAAGAGGTCTTTTGAAGCAGATTTGCCCAATGCAATATGTATTTGATTTCTTGACTGCTACTTCTATGGCTGTTGATTGTGGATCCAAGTAAAATGAAATCCTTAACAACCTCAATCTTTTCTCCATTTATCATGATGTTGCATATTGGTCCAATTGTGAGGATTTTTTTTTTCTTTGTGTTGAGGCATAATCCATACTAAAGGCCGTGGTCTTTGATCTTCATCAGTAAGTGCTTCAAGTCCTCTTCACTTTTAACAAGCAAGGTTGTGTCATCTGCATAACACAGGTTGTTAATGAGTCTCCCTCCAATCCTGATGCCCCATTCTTCTTCATATAGTTCAGCTTTTCAGATTATTCACTCAGCACACAGACTGAATAGGTATGGTGAAAGGATACGATGCTGACGCATACCTTTCCTGACTTTAAACCACACAGTATCCACTTGTTCTGTCCAAATAACTGCCTCTCGATCTATGTAAAGGCTCCTCATGAGCACAATTAAGTGTTCTGGAATTCCCATTCTTCTCAATGTTATCCTTAGTTTGTTATGATCCACATAGTTGAATGCCTTTGCATAGTCAATAAAACACAGGTAAACATCCTTGTGGTATTCTCTACTTTCAGCCAGGATCCATCTGACATCAGCAATGTTATCCCTGGTTCCACATCCTCTTCTGAATCTGGCCTGAATTTCTGGCAGTTCCCTGTCGATATACCACTGCAACTGGTTTTGAATGATCTTCAGCAAAATTTTGCTTGTGTGTGATATTAATGAGATTGTTCCATAATTTCCACATTCTGTTGGATCACCTTTCTTGGGAATAGGCATAAATACATATATCTTCCAGTCAGTTGGCCAGGAAGCTGTCTTCCATATTTCTTGGCATAGACGAGTGAGCACCTCAAGGGCTGCATCCATTTGTTGAAACATCTCAGTTGATATTCCGTCAATTCCTAGAGCCAGTGCCTTTAGTGCAGCTTCAATTTCTTCCTTCAGTACCATCGGTTCTTGATCATATGTTACCTCTTGAAATGATTGTACATTGACAAATTCTTTTTGGTATAATGACTCCGCATATTCCTTCCATCTTCTTTTGATGCTTCCTGTGCTGTTTAAACCCTGGTGGCGTAGTGGTTAAGTGCTACGGCTGCTAACCAAAGGATCAGCAGTTCGAATCCACCAGGCACTCCTTGGAAACTCTATGGGGCAGTTCTACTCTGTCCTATAGGGTCGCTATGAGTCGGAACCGACCCGATGGCACTGGGTTTGGTTTTTTTTGTGTGTGTGTCGCTTAATATTTTCCCCATATAATCCTTCACTATTGCAACTTGAGGCGTGAATTTTTTCTTCAGTTCTTTCAGCTTGAGGGATGCCGAGCGTGTTCTTCCCCTATGGTTTTCTATCTCCAGCTCTTTGTACATGTCATTATAAGACTTTGTCTTCTCGAGCCACCCTTCGAAATCTTCTGTTCAGTTCTTTTACTTCATCATTTCTTCCTTTTGCTTTAGCTGCTTGACATTCAAGAACAAATTTCAGAGTCTCTTCTGATATCCATTTTGGTCTTTTCTTTCTTTCCTGTCTTTTAAATGATACCTTGCTTTCTTCATGTATGATGTCCTTGATGTCATTCCACAACTCGTCTGGTCTTCAGTCATTAGTGTTCAACACGTCAAATCTATTTTTCAAATGTTCTCTAATCTAAATCTATGATACAGGCCTTAAAACAACCTTGGTCAACCCCACAGAGAGCTCTAGAACTAGAATGTTCTTTCAGAGTTGTTACAAGTTTGATTAAAAGGCTAGGTCTTTATACCTCTGGAAGTCCCTGGGTGGTACAAGCAGTTAATGTGCTTGGCTACTAACCCAAATCTGGAGGTTTGAGTCTGCCCCGAGATACCTTGGAAGAAAGGCCTGGTGATCTACTTCTGAATAGTCAGCTACTGAAAACCCTAGGAAGTACAGTCTTGCTCTGACACACATGGGGTCACCATGAGTTGGAATCAACTTGGCAGCAACTGGCTTATACACCCACATTAATCAGTTGGTGGATATGGGCTACCCCAGGAGGGGGTGTGACCTCAGGTGAGGTGAATCTCTGCAGCTAAAGCAATCCTGAAGACTGACAGCTGGAGGCTGTTCCCTGACAGCATTCCCAGAAGCTGGAGAAACAAGTTCTTCATTGAACAGGGGTCTGGTTGAACATCACAATGTTCACCTAAAATTTGCATGGGAAATTCTACTGAAACAACAAAAAGCATAGAGAAGAGGATGAATAATTAATACTGTATGTTTAACTCCTGATATTTCTATGGCAATTTATACTTTTCAAAGCATTCTTTCACATAAAAGCTAACTCATGACTTCTGTTCTATGACCTTTAGGCAGGCTAGAAAGCCATATGTAAAGCCATATGTAAAGGAGAAAGCATATGAGCAAGATAGGACATTGTGAATCCTAGCTCTGCCACTGTGTAGCTGGGAGCCTTTGGACAAGTTTCTCATGTTTTCTGTGTCTGCTCTGTGAAAAGTAAATAATCATAGATAATTCACAGATTTGTGGTAAGGATTTGATTGGTAGATATAGAGTGTCTGGCATATAGTCAGAGCTCAAAAAATGGTAACAAAATACCTTCAAAATAAGCAACAATAAGAAACATTGTCACCCCCGTTTTTACAAACAGATATAATGAGGCTCATCAAGGGAAGATTCTTTCCTAAAAATTCACAATGGACTTTAGGTAAATCCAAGACTATAACTGATGCTTAAGTTCAGTACCATGCCAACTCATAGGCTTGGTGTTTTACCTATAGAGCCCATAGAAAATTAACAATCTTTGAAGGATCAGTTCAGGAGTTTTGTTTCTGATTAACATTAGAAGGTGTTCTGGATAGAGTTGTGTCCCTCCAAAGACAGATTGGAGCCTTAACCCCTGCACCAGTGAATGTGACTTTGTTTAGGAAAATTAGGGAAATAGGGTTTTCCTTTAAAGATATCAGTGAAGTTAACGAGATCATAACAGATTAGGGTGGGTACTAATTTTATATGGCTGGTGTCTTATAAAAGAGGAAGACAGGCATGGAAACAGAGTTATACACAGGGGAAGACACAGTATAGAGCTACTTTTATAGGCACCAAAGGAATGCCAGTGATTCAATGATTGCCGGCAGCTGTAAGAAGCTAGAAATGAGCACAGCACAGGCCAGTAACAATTAAGCACAAATTCCTCATTTTTTTTTCTTGTTTCATGAGAACTTTAAGGAGCATCAATTCCCAGAAATGCTTCTTAAGAAATCTTTCCTCCTTCTACTAGTTTATTGAGTTCTATTGTTGCTCCAGAGCTCCCCTCACCATGGATATTCTCTCAAACATCAGGCTTCAAGGTTTTATTTCCTTTCCTATCTGTCTTAGTCATCTAGTGCTGCTATAACAGAAATACCACAAGTGGATGGCTTTAACAAAGAGAAATTTATTCTCTCACAGTCTAGGAGGCTAGAAGTCCGAATTCAGGGCGCTAGCTCTAGGCGGAGGCTTTCTTTCTCTGTTGGCTCTGAAGGAATGTCCTTGTTGTTAATCTTCCCCTGGTCTAGGAGCTTCTTTGCACAGGAACCTCAGGTCCAAAAGACACACTTTGCTTCCAGTGCTGATTTCTTGGTGGTATGAGGTCCCCTTGTCTCTTTGCTCTCTTCTCTTTTGTATCTCAAAAGAGATTGACTTAAAACACAACCTAATCATGTAGATTGAATCCTGCCTCATTAACATAATTGCCACTAATCCCACCTCATTAACATCATAGAGGTAGAATTTACAACATATAGGAAAATCACATCAAATGACAAAACGGTGGATGATTACACAATACTGGGAATCATGGACTAGCCAAACTGATGCACATTTTGGGGGAACACAATTCAATCCATATCACTATCTCTCCTCCCCAGCTCTTTACTAAGTAGTTCAACTTAGTTTCTCTCTCTTTTGATGTATGCACTATCTTTCCTTCTACCTTTCTGCATCTGCCACTCTCTGCCTACTTTCCAGATCCAGCATCACAAAAATCAAGGAGCTATAGAACTCTCCAATGATGAACTGTGCTTGTGAGGGAGGGGAGGAAAGTTGGGGCAGGAATATTAAAAATTATTAACAACTGGTTACAGTATGAGCACCCATGAATCAGAATAGAGTGACCAAAGAATTGGATTAGGGTCCTGAAAAACAAAAACCTGTTGCCATCAAGTCTATTCCAACTGATAGTGACCCTATGGAACAGAGTAGTGCTGCCTCTATAGGGTTTCCAAGGCTGTAATCTTTATGGAAGCAGACTGCCACATCTTCCTCCTGTGAAGCGACTGGTAGGTTCAAACCCCTGGCCTTAAAATTAACAGCCAAGCGCTACACTACTACACCACCAGGGCTCCTTACATTATTAGGGTCTTAGAGAACTTCTAGCATGTAAAGATTTAACTATTTTGTTGCTGATGCAAGGGTAGGTCTGAAAAATCATGGAGGAGGATCTGGGAGGGCTAAGGTAGCAGAGGAAACACTCAAGGGGCTCAAACCTATTGCCATTGAGTCAATACTGACTCATAAAAAAAAAAAAAAAAAAACCAAGCCCAGTGCCATCGAGTTGATTCTGACTCATAGCGACCCTGTAGGACAGAGTAGAACTGCCCCATAGAGTTTCCAAGGAGCGCCTGGAAGATTCAAACTGCTGACCCTTTGTTTAGCAGCCATAGCACTTAACCACTGCGCCACCAGGGTTTCCAACCCTATGTAACCCAGAGTAGACCTGCTCCATAGGGTTTTCAAGGAGTGGCTGGTGATCAGGGCAGCAGCAATTTACCAAATGGTATGAAAGTATTTCACCACTGTGACAACCAGTACAGCCTTACAGATGAGTTGCAAGCTGCCTGTCTCCAAAGCCTGAGCTCCTGCCACTACCCTGTGTACCTCAAAAGGCATGAAAAGAGTTTGGCTATGGAAATCCATAGTGAACCTCCTTTTTTCTATCTCTCACAGGAATTATGGTGTACTGAAGAGAATATGAGACTTGGATTCAGAAGACCACAGGACAATTCAACTCTGCTACTTTTTTTACTCACTAGCACTGAGAACTTAGACAGGCCTCTTAGCCTCTGTGAGTTCATTTCCTCTTTATTTAATGAAAACAATAATACTGCTCTCTGGGATGTTGTGATGATTAAACAGATTTTGCCTGGAATATGGTGGGTGCTCTACAAATGCTTTGCTCTCCTAGTCACTGTCTCTTACACTCCCTTTCCTATACTCTGTCCGTAATCCCCTGGGTTCATACCCCTGAACTGGAGACACATAAGGTCAAAAGTATAAGAAAAGTCTGTAGAAACATGGCAGATGACCAAGATCTGAGAATTCTTGCTTGGAGCAGGTAGTTCTAATATAGAAAGCAGAATTCCACAGTCAGTTCTTTTCTGTCCAAGAAAAGCCAGACCTTCCTGCTTACCTAGTTGAAGTGGAGGACAGGATTCATTAGCTTTGAGATCAAGGTGGATTCTTTAGAAAGATGACTAAGATAGGCAGAAACTGTTTGAGACCCACTCTGTCTGTTGTATACACACACATACATGTGCACACACACACACATGCACACATACGCCTTTGCTTCACTGTGAAAGATTCAATGAGGGCTGTTAGCCCAATTCTTTAAAACCAGAATTAATAATATTTGGAATAGTGATGATTTTGCCTAGCTGAGATTGCTGCTTGGGTGACTGTCAGTGTTTTATATCAAGCAAATTAATAGCTGTCTTGTTTTCCCCCAAATGATTGCTGCTTTAGAAAAAACAATACCCAAACCTCTTGCTGTTAAGTTAATTTGGACTTAAACGGCAACCCATGTGATACAGAGTAGAGCTGCTCCACAGGGTTTTCTTGGTGGTGATCTTTATGGACACAGATCGCCCGCCAGGCCTTTCTTCCACAGCACCGTGGGGTGGGTTTGAACCACCAGCCTTTAGGTTAATAGCTGATTGCAAACCTCTTGTGCTACCCAGGGATCTCTGCTTTTTATAAATTTTTCTTCCTTATTATTAACAGATCAGTCAAGGATGTTTCCACAAAAAATTCAACTTTCTTTACTGATATGTTAATTTGGTAATATTCAAGCAAATTCTAGTTTTTTTTTTTTTTAATGCTTTTGCATGTTAGACTGTATCATTTGAACCAAGTTTGGAGAAGGCCACTCTAAAATGTATCTTGTTTTTAAGATATTTATATGTTTGTGACACCCAAATATACAGAATTACTTGATCAGTTACGTATGTTTCTTAGTAGAAATCTCTAAGAGACATACTTTACTAAGAATAAGTAAGAATGATCTATAAAAACTAATCATCATAATTGTCATTTATTGAGTACTTATTATGTACCAATTTCCCTAATATCAGTAATTGGGGGAGCAGTGATGGAATGAGATAGAGAAAATTTTATTTAACAGAACATCTTTCAAGGATGGGCTCTGTGTATATTTAGAAGGAACTGTAATTGGCTGCTTGGGGTGGGCACAGAGATGAGACTCCTAGACTTAAACCATCTTCTAAGGTGAGCCAGCTGGTTATCAGTAGCCATTTTTTGTTGTTGTTGTTGAGTAAGATGTCCAAGCTTAGATATAAAATTTGATCAAGAGCTAAGAAGGGGTGACAGACTGAGAGGATCACGGAAAAATGTGGAAGTGAGAGAAGGGAGCACTGCATGGTAGACAGATGAATGGGTTTAGGGGCAGCAAAAAAAACTGATTCGGGAGAAGAAAGATGTCAAGGGAGGATTTCAAGTACTTGTGTGGGGTATGTGATGTAAGCCACCTCCCTCTGTCTCCACGACAAGATCTCCATTAATATCCATCTTTGGTGTAAATAAATTTCTTCTGGAGATTATGAAGAAGCTCTGCAAACCTGCATTAACGCTTGTATGAGGCAAGGGTGGGGCTGCAGGTATGAACCACCGCATGTGGGAAATAATAGTAATAAATGATACTAATAACAATAATATACCTACCTGTTCCTGTTGAGTCGATTTCAACTCACAGTGACCCTAAAGGACAAAGTAGAACTGCCCCATAGGGTTTCCAAGGAGCAGCTGGTGGATTCGGACTGCTGACCTTTTGGTTAGCAGCTGAACTCTTAACCACTTTGCCACCAGGGCTCCTAACAACAATGGCAGCTTCATTACTGAACATTAATCAGAGGCCAGGTACAAAGTTAGGCTCATTATAGATCTTAATTAAGCCTGTTCGCTAAGTTTTAGTTCGTTGGATTAGCCGCCATATTAAAATGAAGAAAGTGTAGCTCAGAGAGTTTAGATGACTTGTCTAAGGTTGCTCAGCAGGTACATGGAAAAGCTGACTGAGAACAGGATCTGTTAGACTCCAAAATCAGCCTGCCCCCAGCCATCACTGTGCTGCCTCTTCAAGAGTGGAAATGGGCTGGCAACTGGATCACACAGCAGCTTTGGGAAGATACACCCACAGTGCTGGGTAGTCAATGTGTCTGACCACTTTCCACTCCTGGCTCCCTGGTGTCTGGTATTCCAGAGTCTATTGATTTCAAGGTACCTTCCTCACAGAGTTGTTGAATTAAATGAATTGTTGTTGTTGTTAGATGCTGTCAAGTCAATTTTTGGCTAATATCAACTCCATGTGACAGAGTAGAACTGCCCCATAGGGTTTTCTAGACTGTAATCTTTACAAGGAGCCCTCGTGGTGCAACAGTTAAGCACTCAGCTGCTAACCAAAATATTGGCAGTTCAAACCCATCCAGTGGCTCTGCAAGAGAAAGACCTGGTGATCTGTTCTCATAAAGAAACTGAGGCTCAAAGAAGTTAAGTGGTTTGCGTAGGATCACACAGAGAATTAGTTCTGGAGCATGAATTCAAGCCCCAAGTTGTAAGACTCCAGGTGTATTGTCACCCCATCTATTATGTTCATTTCCTTCCGTTTGACTACAGCTCTGAAAGTTTCTGGATTTGGAAAACCACAAGCCCTAAGCTGGTCCCAACTTCCAAGTCCACTTATGATTCAAACATTCATGCTAAATCAATGCACACTTTGTGGACTTCCTAGAATCTGCTTCACTCTGTATTCCAAGGAGCCAGAGAGGGAAGCCTGCAAGCCTGGCTCCTGTAACACCCCAACTTCTGGCATGGATGTGAGCATGCAATGTTTAGTCTATTGTTTGTTTCTAGCTAGTTTTTCAAGCCCTTAGATTTCAAGCCCTTTTACTGGAAGATTATAACTTAGGAATCCGGAACGAATGGCTTTTCTAAAACACTCCTGGTCACATCTTCTGCATTTCTTCATGCTAAGATGTTTTATCATGTAAACTATTTCAACTGGTGCGGTCAAAAATGTCTACTGTCATGATGTCTGGTTTTAAATGACAGGCAACTCAGAGGTGCTATGTATACAGGCATGTGAACCACATTCTCAGCCCAAAAAATGTGCTTTGAAGTTGAGAACTATTTGCAATGACTGCATTGAACATTCAAAAATGTGCACTACAGTTACTAGTCTAAATTTTGACAAGGGCATTTGGAGGGATGAAGTAAAGGAGTCAAGCCTGGCTGTTGACTGTAAGGAGATGAATCCCAGCTCCATCACTTATTAGCTGTGTGACCAGAGGAGGATACCTTCATCTCTCTAGGCCTCAGTATCCTCATCTAGACAAAGAAAGTAAAAATAGCATCTACTTCCTAGGGCTATCATGAGGCTTACTGAGCAAGTACATGTAAAGTCCTTGTGGTGTCATTGTGGTGCTCCGTCAAGTTGAGTCTGACTCATAGGAACTCCCTGTGACAGAGCAGAACTGCCCCATAAGGTTTTCTAGGCTGTTATCTTTATGAGAGTAGATCTCCAGGTCTTTTCTCCCTCAGAACTGCTGGGTGGTTTGAACTGCCAAACTTTTGGTTAGCAACCAAGCACTTAACTGTCGTACCACGAGGGCTCCCCGTAAAGTGCTTAGATACATGGTAATAGCTCAATACTTATTGGCTTTTATTATTAGGAGCCTTCGCCTTGTGATTCTTCTGAGATTTAATAATTTGGGTAAAAGCAATTAGTATAATGGGTTAGGATAGAATAAGTGCTTCATAAGTATTCATTAAAAAATATCAATAGTGTAATAATATTGTTGTTTATATTATCATTATTAAATTGGAGTTTTTTTAATCATTCATTCACTCATTCGTTCACTAATTCGGAGTGCCTCCTCTGTGTAAGGCATTACTCTTGGCACGGGAATGAGTTCGACACTATCCCTGTTGTCTGGAAGTTCGCAACATCATGGGAGAGTGAGACCTATAAAGGCATTAAAGGTTTAGCTGCCTTGAGAGAATGAGAGGGTGTTCTGGGGCCAGCCAGGGAGGGAGACTGGCAGAACCCTGATGGAACCCAGTAGTAACTTCTGGATTAGGGATAGAGAGCAGGACAAACTACATTGAAGAAGGCACTCAGGCTGCAGGCAGTGTAGATGTCCACAGGAGAGACAAGGATCAGGGAGGAGCCACCCCAGGAGGGCAGCCAAGATGTAAAGCAGCAAATGTTGAATTTGGGAAACTACAAAGGGCTGGTGCATAGGCCCCAAAACAGGTAAAGATTTGAGTGAGGGATGGTGTAGATAATGGGCAAAAGCCACAAGTCAAAGACCTTCTATGCATGCTAAGGACTTGGGCACCACCTCACTGGAAGTCGAGAGTCAAGGAATAGATTTAAGCATGGCTGTGAGGTGGTGGTCTGCATGTTTTAGAATGATCACCCTATAGGCTATGTGGAGGATGAATTGAATATCCATATGAGGAGGCTAATCCAAAGACAGTGATCCTTGGCAGAGATGATGAGGACCAGGAGTAGGGGAGTAAGAGCAAAAATGCAAAGGAGGGAATTGATTTTCCAGGCCTTGATAACTGATTAAATATGGGGGGGGGTGGCGAGACTCTGGTGATAGATGGATATTTACACCATCCACCAATATAGTGGACGAGGAAAGCAAAGAAGCAGGTTTCCCCATGTGATAACCTCTTCATACTCTTGGCTACTTGCCCATTTCCTCCCTCCACTGCAAGTACCATGAGATCCTGGCTCCCTCTGTGTCCTGAGCACCCAGCAGAAGGCCTGGTGCTCATCTACATGCTAGGACACAGATGTGAACCAGACAGACAGGTCCTCGCTTTTGTAAAGTTTTTATCCTATTTTATGGGAGACAGAAAATGAGCAAGAGAATTCCAGATAGGCATACGGGCTGAATGAAACAGAAGTGTATGATGAGGTAGAGAGTAGATTGGGGAGTGGAGGGAAGCGTTAGAAATGGTGGTCAGGAAAGTCCTTGGTGAGGTGGTGGCTGAGATCTGTATGACAAGAGAGAGGTAGCTAAGCCAGGATCAGGAGGGAATGCATTCCAGACCCTAAGGTCAACAGCAAAATATCCTGAGGTGGGGACAAATGTTTGAGGAGAAGAAGGAAGGTCCATGAGGCTAGAGAGGAGAGAGTGAAGGGGGAGAGGTAGGAAATAAGACTGGAGAGAACCCCACCCCAATCTTCTCACCTTACCACTCATCTTCTAATGCTCTGCACACTTGGGAGTGTCCTGAATGCCACTGACACACTGGTTGAACTGACTCAACAGACACGACATCAAGCATCACCCCTGGCCGTGGAAAGCCTCCTCAGCTCCGGGCTGATAACCACGGGAATCACGCCCTGGCTCATCCACAGGCTTTTTTGTGTTAAGGACCCAGGGCATGTGACAAGAGGTAAGCATTGCTTTGAAGGTCTTTGTTTTTCACCCTAAGGAAAAAGAGACTTTTCTCCCAATTTTTTTATTTGGAAAAAATTCAAATTTAGAGAGAAGTTGCAAGAATAGCACAATGAGCATAAGTTGCAAGAATAGCACAATGAGCATATACCCTTCAAACAGCCCCACAGATAGTTCACATTTGGCAATATCTCCTTTCTCTCTCTCTGTTTCCCTCTTTCTCTCTCTATTTTTCTCTCTTTCCCCTTCTCTCTCTCTCGTGTGTATGTGTACATGCGTGTGTGTGTGTACATTTTCATCTTTTTGCTAAACTGTTTGAAAATTGGTTGCAGACATCATAATACTTCATCCCAAAGTTCTTCAGCATGAACCTCCTAAGAACAAAGAAACAAGAACATTCTCCTATATAAACATGATACATCCATCACACGCAGGAAACTTCCTATTACCTAGCATACAGTCCATATTCAAATTCCCCCAATTGTCTTAAAACCCTCCTTTGGCTGTTTTTAGCCTGGGCCTATTACTACAGAGGAAGGGGAAAGCCAAACAGGGAACAATTAACAACAGTCTCTTCCACAGATCTTACAAATGTACATGTTGACCCATTGACCTGTTGTCATCAAGTTGATTCTGACTCACAGAGACCCTATAGGACAGAGCAGAACTGCCCCATCCAGTTTCCAAGGGGTGCCTGGTGGATTTGAATTGCCGACCTTTTGGTTAGCAGCCATAGGCCTTTACCACTACACCACCAGGGTTATATGTTAGTAAGCTCATTTTCAAGTTAAGGAAAAAACAAAGCTCAGCGAAGTTAAACAACTTGGTAAAGATCACACACACGGAAATTTATTGTGTCTGATTTCAAACAACCACTGTGCTAGAGTGACTCTGATTTGTCTTGTCGTGACTCTGATTTGTCTGTATGTTGTTGTTTTGCTAAAGTGTTGCAGCCTCATGGCATCATGAGTCTGATGATATCCCGTCTTTCTTAGAAATGTGATGCTCGTTTCTGGCCAATGATCCCTAGACGACAAGCATGGGCAGCTGAAAACCTGATAGGTATGTGGCAGTGACAAGAGATGTAGATAGAAAATGCAGTGACAGAAAGTGGATGTGTGTTGGAAACTATGCCAACTTGGGAGCCTGGATACCAAATTTCCAGCCTCACTTCAGTCACTTGTTAATTAAGTGGTCACTCTTCCTCAGTTTCCTCCTCTACTACATCCTCTCCAGCCCTGATTCTCTCTCATTTTAGGTCTAATACTTGCTTGTGTGATGAATCAGGCTGGGATCCGGGTTATGAATGTGTTTAAAGCCTTTTCTTCCTTCTGCTGCACCATTTTAGAATCTGTTGAATTCCAGATCCTGTCTTAATGATTGGGTTTGAATTTTAATTTCACAAAATCTCACATGATTAGTGGAAAATATTCATTAACTAGAAGCTCTGTGAGGACAGGGATCATGTTTAATTTTTTCACCATCATGTCCCCAGAAATTAGTGCAGAAAGAGTGCCTGATACATGGCGGGCTTCATAAAGATTGACTGACTGATCGAATACATGAACAGTGTCCTTTCTAGGTATATCTGACAATGATTGAGCAAGCACAGACTTTAAGGGAAGGAGTGTGGGCTATAGGATTTACGCAGCACTTATTTTGAGTCAAGTTCTTACCTAATTTACTTTTCACAACAACTCTTCAAGAAAGATACTATGGTCCTCTTTTTATGGATGAGAACAATGAGATTCAGAGGGATAAAGTAACTCACTAATATTATACAACTGTTTAAAAAGACATGTCCAGAGATTACATGACAAAATCTATGAAACACTCTGAAAGACATGAAAGCAGACTTAAACCAATGGAAAGACACTTCTTGTTCTTGGGACATGTCAGCATCATCAGGATATCATTTATCTAAAGTACATTTGTATCTTTATTGTATTCCCAATAAAAACACCCACACTTCTTTTTTCTGAAGCTAGAGAGCTGATTCTAAATTTCATATAAAAAAAAGAAACAAGCAAAAATAGCTAAGAAAACACTGACAAGAAAGAGTTATGAGAGGCAACTAGTCCTACCAAATATTAAGACATATGGGTTGGATTGCAATGAAAGCAATAAATTTTTTAAAATGTGGTATTTCCATATGAATAGACAGATCAATGGAATAGATTAGAAAGTTCAGAAGTAGACCTAAGCAAACACGGAAATCAAGATATGATAAAGGTGCTAACTCAAATCACTAGGACAAAACTGAAATTCTTAAGAAATGGTGTTGGGACAATGGGTTAGACATTTGGAAAAAGGTAAAAATCAGTGCCAATCCTCACACTATATACAAGAATAAATTCCAAATGTATCAAATATCTAAATATAAAATCATGAAACTATACCAGTACTAGAAGAAAACATGGATAAACTCCCTATAAGCTGAGTGTAAGGAAAGGCTTTTCAACTATGACTGAAAATCAAGATGTAATGAAAGAAAAATTGATAAATTTTGACTACTTAAAAAAATTTTACATGGAAAAACATAAGCAAAGTCAAAAGACAAACGAAATAGTTTCAACATATATTACATACAAAGGGCTCTAGCCTCTAGCATATAAAAAGAACTATTAAACATTGACTGCTAAAACAATAGAAAATTATATATAAAAACAAAAACATACACACATATATATATGCATATACATACACACACATGCATATATATGTATTTGTTGTTGTTGGGTGCAATCAAGTCAGTTTTGACTAATACCAACCCCCCATGTAACAGAATAGAACTGCCCCATAGGGGTTTTTTTGGCTGTAATCCTTATGGAAGCATATCTTCAGGTCTGTCTTCTCAGGAGCCACTGGGTGTGTTCGACCTGTCAACCTTTTGGTTAGTAACTGAGCACCTACTTATTGCACCATTAGGGCTATATATATAAATATATATGTACATATTTACATACATATATAAAGATGTTGAATATTATTCATAGTAAGAGAAGTGCTGTGGAAGATAGCCTCTAAGATGGTCCCCAAAGATCTCTGCTTCTTAGTATTCATGCCCTTGTGTAATGCCCTCCTCTTGAGTATGGGCTGGACCTAGTGAATCACTTCTGACACAGAATATAGCAGAAGTGATGGGATGTTACTTCTGACATTAGGTTACAAGAAGACTGTGGCTTCCATCTTGTTACCCTCTCTCATTCTTAGCTCACTTTCTCACTCACTCTGTGAAAAGCCAGCTGTCATGCTGTGAGCCACCCTGTGGGGGAACCAACATGGCAAGGAACTATGTCTCCACCCAACAGCCGAGGACCTGAAATTTATCAACGGCCACATGAGTGTGCTTGGAAGTAGATCCTCCCCCTGGGGATCCTTGAGATGACTGCAGTCACAAGTGATAGCTTAATTTCAGCCTTGTGAGACACCCTAAGCTAGAGGCACAGTGCAAAGCCAGACCTGGATTTCTGACATGGAGAAACTGTAAGATAATAAACTTTTGTTGTTCCAAACTGCTACATTGTGGGATAATTTGTTATGCAGCAATAGGTAACTAATACAAATGCAAAGTAAAGCAACACTGCGATACAATTTCTCACACATCAGGTTGGCAAAAATTCCAAAGCTTGAGAAATAGTCACCATCCTACATTTCTTATAGGAATACAAAACAGTAAACCCGGTACAGAGGGGAATTTGCAATATCTAATGAAATAATGTTGCCATTTACCTTCAATCTAGCAATTCCATTTCTAGGATTTTACCCTAAACTCACACTTTCAACAATATAAAAATATATATGCACAAGATTATTCACTGTTATGGATTGAATTGTATCCCCCCAAAATATGTGTCAACTTGGTTAGGCCATGATTCTCAGTATTGTGTGGTTGTCCTTCATTTCGTGATTGATATAATTTCCCTATGTGTTGTAAACTCTAATCTCTGCCTGTGGTTAATGAGGCAAGATTAGATTATGTTTAAAAGGATTGGGGACACATTCTTGATCCAATGTAAAGAGTGTTTCCCTGAGGTGTGGCCTGCGCCACCTTTTATCTTATAAGAGGTAAAAGGAAAGGGAAGTGAGCAGAGAGGCAGGACCTCATACCACCAAGAAAGCAGTGCTGGGAGTAGAGCAAGTCCTTTGGACTTGGGGTTCCTGCACAGAGAAACTCCTAGTCCAGGGAAAGATTGATGACAAAGACCTTCCTCCAGAGCCTACAGAGAGAGAAAGCCTTCCCCTAGAGCCGATGCCCTGAATTTGGACTTCTAGCCTACTAGACTGTGAGAGAATAAACTTCTGTTTTTTGAAAACTATCCATTTGTGGTATTTCTGTCACAGTAGCCCTAGATAACTAAGACATTCACTGAATAATCATTTGTAATTGCAAAACATTACTTAAATGCCCAAACATAGTAGATTAGGAATAACCCACAATGCAGTGTATTTTGTCAGTTATCCGTTAGTTTGTAACAAACCACTTTCAAAATCAGTGGCTTAAAAAACAATTTTATTTTTCATGATTGTGTGAGTTGACTGGGCTCAGCTGGGTGGTTCTTTTTATCTACAAGATAGAGGTGGAGGACACTCAGCTGACTACATCCAGCTGGGAGCTCAGGTGGGGTTGGAACACGCAAGATGGCCTCTAGTTCTCCAGGACCACTCTCATAGTCTAGCCTGAGCTTCTTTACAACATGGTGGCTGATTTCCAAGAGTAAGAAAGCAGAAGCTGCTAGTCCTCTTAAGTTTTACTCTTTGAAGTCCTAGAACATCACTTTTGCCACCTGATGTTGCTCAAAGCAAGTCACACAGCCAACCTCAATTCAAGGGGAGAAGAAATAGACTCCACCTCTTGATTCCAAGGAGCAGCTGGTGGATTCGAACTGCCAACATTTTGGTTAGCAGCCAAGATCTTAACCACTTAGTCACCAGGGCCTCTCTCGATGGCAGGAACAGCAAATAATTTATGGCCATCTATTATAATCTACCATGAAACCCTGGTGGCGTAGTGGTTAAGTTCTATGGCTATTAACAAAAAGGTCAGCAGTTCGAATCAACCAGGTTCCCCCTGGAAACTCTACGGGGCAGTTCAACACTGTCCTATAGGGTCACTATGAGTTGGAATCGACTCAACGGCAATGGCGTTATAATCTACCATAACTGTGTATATAGCTGTGAAAGACTGAGGATTATCCTCATGAATGGCTATGGAGTGATTTCCAGGAAAAAGGGAAAATAATGAAATATGTATTATTCATCTGCATACTTAAAAAAAGATAAACTGGAAAATAATAAAATTAATTATCTACAAGAGGTTGATGGTATGCGGTGGAAAGAATAAGGGGTGGAGGACAGATTTCTGAGTACACTTCTTGTATAGTTTTGGAAGCATGTTAATGTTCTACATATTAAAAAGATAAAGTTAAATCAACAAGGGTGAGGGAAAATGCAAAACCAAATACAAACGGAAACAAAAATACCCAGTAATTACTCTTGATATTGGAGAAAACACAAACTGCTATAAAGGACATTATTGGGACAATGGGAAACCCTGGTGGCGTAGTGCTTAAGTGCTACAGCTGCTAACAAAAGGGTCAGCCGTTCGAATCCACCAGGCGCTGCTTGGAAACTCTGTGGGGGAGTTCTACTCTGTCCTGTAGGGTCGCTATGAGCCGGAATCGACTCAACGGCACTAGGTTTGGTTTTTTTTTGTTTGTTTGTTTGTTTTGGGGCAAAATGAGAATATGAACTACAGGTAAAATAAAAGTATTGTATCTGATACCTACTCAGCTCTTAGGACTGAAGGATTAAGCGGTAAAGGGGCATGATATATGCAACTTAGTCTCAAATGGTTCCAAAAAACTTCAGAAGAGTAAATGCTACAAACTTACAGCATCATTTAAAAGTTTATTTACGCTTCTTTTCTACACTTGTGACTTTTGAATAATAACCGTTTAATTTTAATTTTTTGATCCAGTCAGTGTTTGTTATCTTAAATCAAACAGGATGAAAAAAAAAAAGTAAAACTAAAAGAGAAAGAACGAGATAATAAATGTGGCAAAATGTTAAAAGTTGGTGAATCTGGGCAACGGTTACACAGGAGTTCTTTGTACTATTCTTACAACTTTTCTGTAAGTTTAAAATTATTTCAAAATAAAAAGAAAAAAAAGATTACACAATTGGTGAGTGGCAGAGGTACCCCTCTTTGTACCTAGGGTTGCCTGACACCAAAGCTTAGGTTTTTACTGCTCCATGGCCCCACCTCTCTTTCTGAGCAGGAGGGATAGATTTCTACTGACCCATCCTCATTACCTAATCATTAGGACCAAGAAGGACCATGGGCACTAGTGGACTAGCAATCAGCCAGCAGCATTAGGGCAGAGGAAGGGAAAAGGCTCCCACCGCCCTTGACCCTGAGAAACATACTTTCTAATCCACTGAGCTAACCAACTCCAGACCTTTCTCTGCAGAGAACCATGTAATAGGCGTGTAAAGCGATGAAGGGGATTGTGCTTTCAAAACTTGTGTAAATAAGTCTTTGGGCTGGAGAAAGATTGCCAACACCTGTTTTTTGTTTTCCAATATTTATTAAAGGCACCCTGTGAGAGACCTCTAAGCTTCCTGGATCTATTCATTTTTCTGAGTTCATTCTTGGTTCAAGGGTCAGCATATTGGGGGTCCTGGAAAAAGTTAGCAAGCTCAGAGTAAGGTCACTGACTCTGGGCTCTCAGTAGGTAAGACTGGTTCAGAGATCCTTGACTGGACAATGATGATCTTGAGGCCAAATCTGGTTGTTCACCAGGCTTCTCCTAATCCATTACTTCCTACTCCCCTCTCCTCCCAGCTGTCCATCCATCTGTCCATCCGTCCGTCCATCCGTTCATCCATCCATCCATCTGCTCAGTAAAAACTATTAGACCCAAACCAAGACAGGCATTGTGCTAGACACTGTAAATATGATGATGAGTAAGACTGTTCTACGGCTCCGTGAAGAGAGGAACAGACAATTTAGTAGATAAATAGCTGCCTATGAGTCCACTTCAACTCATGGCAACCTTATTTATATGCAACAGAGCAAAACATTACCTGGTCCTTTGTCATCCTCATGATTGCAGGCAGTTTAAGTCCTTCTCTACAGCCATTGTGCCAATCTGTCTCACCAAGGGTTTCCTTTACCCTCTCTGGCCATCTGCTTTACCATACATGATGTTGGTGTCCAGTTGATTTTCCTCCTGATGTCGTGTTCAAAGCAAGCAAGTCGGATAATGTTCTGTTGTGATTCACTGGGTTTTCATTGGCTAATTTTCAGAAGTAGATTGCCAGATCTTTCTTCCTAGTCTTAATCTGACATCTCTGCTGAAACCTGTTCATCATGAGTGACCCTGCTGGTATCTGAAATACCAGTGGCATAGCTTCCATAGTCATAGCAATATGCAAGCCACCGCAGTACGACAAACAGACAGATGGTAGAGACAAGTTAGTACAGCATGGTAAATGCTTTGACAGCTGTAGATACAGTGAGCCATAGACGAGGGGCACCTAACCCAGCCTGGTGTGGTAAGTTAGAGAAATATTTGGAGCTGGATCAAGAAAATTGTGGCAGTGGTAGGTTAGGCAGAGGAACAGCATCAACAAAGTCAGGATCACCTAAATGCTTGCTTCTCAAAAGTGCAGTCCATGGAGCAGAAAAATCAGCATCACCTGAAGCTTGTTAGAAATGCAGACTCCTGGGCCCCAACCCAGAGCTACTGAATCAGATTCTGCATATTAACAAGACCCCCAAAGAATTCCTATGTAGTTAATTTTTGAGAAGCATTGGCTTAAACACCATTTCTTAAGGAGATTACTAGGTATCTTGCTTCTAGTTCACTACTCCCTTCTCTCAGCCACGGAAGTCTCCCACTGGGAGCTTACAGGCTCAGCTCTGGGCTCTCCTCCTGCTCGCTAACTTCCTTGAAGCACCAACACCCTCAGCCATCTGAAGGTTTCTGGGAAACGAGAAGTTCCTCCCCCTGGAAGTGTTGGTAAGTCTAGCTTTCTTCTGGCTATAACACTGTCTGTACTTTGTGACCCAGTAACTCCACTCTGGGGATATTAGCCCAAGGAAAAAATCCAAAAGAAAACAGTCATTTATACTCAGATGTTACATGTTTACAGCTGTGTCATCTTCAATCATAAACACTCAAAGGAGAAACAATCCAAATGCCTAGCGATGGTGCACATGGGAGGGACGGGAGGGCAGGCTGTTCTGTAAGCACGCTTGGGAATGGCTAGGGCTGTCTCTGGGCTGGGAACAGGTCATAATGTGTGGAAAGTGCCTGGCTGGGAAGTCAGGAAACATGGGTCCCATTCCAGCTCTGCCCCTCTAGACTGGATCCCCTTGGGTAAGCCCATTCCCACCTGAAGGCTTCAGGTTCTTCTGCAATCTGTAAGCTTTGACATTGAATCTGTGCTCCTTGGTGCCCGGAATTCTCCAAGCATAAGAATAAAGCCTACCTTTCCACACAGAGGAGTAAGACTCAAAACACAAAGACCCTGAGAGGGGTGTTATGGAGACGGAAGTTCAAGCTGAGCCGACAGTAACTACAGGGAGTGAGCGGAGAGAAAAAGAACATGTATTGAACTCATGTTCTCTGCAGGCTGTGATACTAATAAAAGCTATTGTTTACTCAGTGCTTGCTGTTGGCCAGATGCTGTTTTAAGTGCTTTATATGAATTAGCTCACTTAATCCTCACATCAACACTATAAAGTAAAAGTTATTATTCCCCATTTTCCAGTTAAGGTTCAGAAAGATTTAGTTGCTTGTCCAAAGTCCCTCTGCTATAAGAGTTGAACTCTCACAGTCTAACATCGGAGGTCACATGCTTTAACCCAGTCATTCTCATGATGAACAACGGTCCCAGGATCACCCGTGAATTTGTAAGGAAGGCAGTGCTACCCAGACCTACTGAATCAGAAACTCGAAGTGGGGTCCAGCAATCTCTGTTTTAATAAGCCCGCTTCCCCCAGGTGATTCTGATGCACTATACATTTCTAGAGCCACTGCTGTAACCCATGTTGCCACTTGCTGTATTTAGTAGTCCTTATAACAATCCTTAAGGAGCCCTGGTGGAACAGTGGTTAAACCAATTAACTACTAACCCAAAGGTCGTTGGTTTGAAACCACCAGACACTCCTTGGGAGAAAGATGTGGCAGTCTGCTTCTGCAGAGATTTATAGCCTTGGAGATCCTACAGACTCACTATGAGTTGGAAGTGACTTGACGGTATTGGGTTTTTGGGGGTTTATAACAATCCTTAAGCAGCCCTAGTGGCGCAGTAGTTAAGGGGCTTGGCTGCTAACCAAAATGTTGGTCATTTGAACCCACCAACCACTCTGCGGGAGAAAGATGTGGCAGTCTGCCTCCCTAAAGATTACAGCCTTGGAAACCCTATGGGAGTAGCTCTACTCTGCCCTGTAGTGTTGCTATGAGTAAGAATCCACTTGACCCCATTGAGTATAACAATCCTTAGAAGTAGGTATAACCCACACCATTGTATAGCTGAGATTACTGAGGCTCAACATGGTTGAATAATTTGCTTTCCCGTAGACAAACAGCTAGAAAATAGCAGAGCCAGAATTTGAACCCAAGTGTACTGATGCATGAGCCCCAGTTCTTTCCACTACACCATGCCCAGGTTCACTACCTCTGTAACCAAGCCACCAGGTGTCATTGTGCCAACTGACTCATGGTCACCTCATGTGTGTCAGAGTAGAACTGTGCTCCTGACAGTTTTCAGTGCCTGATTTTTCTAAAGTGGATCACCATGCCTTTTTTCTGAGGTGCCTCTGTGGAGATTCAAACCTCTAACTGTTCAGTAAGCAGCCAAGTGTGTTTTCCCTTTGTGCTACCCAAGTGTGCTTTCCCTTCAGTGTGTCTGTACAAGTCCGTTTATCTGGAAGTAGAGAAGAGGGAGGAAAGAGAGCAGCAACACACCCCTGATGTGGGTGGGGACTAAGGGGAGGGGGAAGAAAGAGGAAGCACATGGGAAAATTAGCCAACCTGATCTCTGGTCATTGTGCCCCTGGGCTGGTGGCAGCTTCTTGGTTCTGGCAGGATGGCTAGCCTTGTGTGGGCTGGGACCCTGATTTTCCTGGGTCTCACAGCACAGAGCCTATTTTTAGTTCAGCCCTGATGGGACACGTTTGCTGAGTGTTGCCAATTCACAAGAACAGTCACACCCTGATAGGCAAGCTCCTGTTTGGCTCAGAGACCATGCAGGGCTGCCTGGGCAGGCACCTAGCCTCCACCCAGATGCTGGACACACCTGGACCAGCCCGAAGTGGAGAGAAAGGGATTCCAGGGAAGCCAGGCCATGTCACAGCCCTTCTCTGGTCCCAGGGTGCCGTGGCTGAGTAGGCCCTCAGAAATCAGACATCCAGAGGCAGGCTGTGATTTGACCCAGGTCAGCAGCCAGTTGGTGGTAAGAAGGGAATCAAGATCCCAGGCTTCTCTTTCCCTATGTAACATAGACCATCATTAGGTTCTACAATATGTTTGTTTATTTATCTTCTGTCTGATTATGCTAAAAAAAAAAAAAAAAGCTCAGGGAATACCAGTGACCATTGTAACAGATGGAGCTTCTCTGGAGGCAGTTTGCAAACAGAGACAGCAACCTGGAGGCCCCAGGAGATGATTTTCTATGGACAGCAATAGCAATCCAGTAAAAACTAGTAAAGGGAGCAAAGGTTATGGCTCCTGGTCACAATTATAGGCAATATTTTTTTGTTAATTTCCCCTACTCCCCCCCCCCAAGTGTTAAACATTTCTTGCCCTTTGTTATCTAGTATTTCATCACAATTTATGCAAGACAGAAAAGGCCCCAGAGATGTTCTATTATTATTAATTATAGAGATGGTAGTAATGATAACTGCTACATTAGGCATCAGGCTGTGCATTTTGCACTCATCAGCTCGTTTAAACCTCACAATAATCTCATGAGGTGGGAAATATTAGCCCTGTTGGAGAAATGAAGGCTCAGAGAGTGTATACCACTTGCCCAAGGCCACACAGCTAGTGAGTGTAAGAGCCAAGCCTAACTCCAAAGCATGGGAGCTTAACCATATGGCCCAACTGCTCTAGAAAAGAGGAGACTAGTTGGAAAGGCAGGGGACAGACAGACAGACACACAGGTGTAAGAATTGCCTTCAGATAGCAAATGGGTTCTCTTGTAGAATGAGGAATAAGGAACACCTGTTCCTTACCAGAACCAGAACTGTTGGATAAAAGGTGCAAGGATACAAACATCTTTCAGTGTAAGAAATGAGCATTGTTGACTCATGGAGTTAGGCACCTCAGATGGGAGCCACCAAAACAAGATCTGTGCAAGCAGAAGTTGGAAGATGGTTCATCTAGGACAGGGTAAGAGACAGAGTTGGACTAGATGATCTCTAAGATCCAGAGGGCAGTAGTTTAGTGATAGAATACTTGCTTTCCATGCAGGAGACACAGATTCAGTTCCCAGCCACTGCACCACACGTGTAGCCGCCACCTGTCCATCAGTGGAGGCTTGGGTATTGTTATGACACTGAACAAGTTTCAACAGAACTTCCAGACTAAGAAGAACTAGGAAGAAAGGCCTGGTGATCTACTTCCTAAAATTAGCCAATGAAAACCACATAGGATCACAAGGGATCCACAATGGATCATGAGAATGGAACAGAGTCTGGCAGTGTTTCTGTTCTGTTGTGCACGGGATCAATGGCAGATAACAACAACAAGATCATTTATGGCTCTGAAAGGTTACAATTTTCAAAAGTTTAAGCTTGAGGGTATATACCACACTCAATAGTTCTTCACACTGCCCTGGAGCACCCAGCACAAGCCTGGCTCAGCAATGGGGATAACATGTTTTCTCTGGCATGGCTTTCCAGTGATGAAATCAACTTATTCTGCATGGTTGCTCTTTCTTTGCCACACTGACAGGTTTCTACTCCAGCAAATGGTAACCCAGAGTAAAGTCCTCATTTTCCAGTCTCTCTAGACCCTAGGTATGTCAAAGTGTTTCCGAAACCAAACCCATTGCCATCAAGTCAATTCTGACTCGTAGTGACCCTTCAGCACGAACTGCCCCATAGGGTTTCCAAGGCTGTAAATCTTTATGGAAGCATACTACCACATCTTTCTTCTGCAGAGCAGCTGGTGGGTTAAAACTGCCAACCTTTGGGTTAGCAGCTGAGTGCCACCAGGGCTCCTTACAAAGTGACTAAGACCTGGGTAATTGGGAGTAAACAGATTGGAATGTGCAAATCCCAAGAAGTGCCCTTAAAAGGGAGAGAGCGCCCATCCCTGCCCCTCTTCTGCCACTCTGCTGCCTGCAAATAGGTATGAAGGTTAAAGTTGCTCCTGAAGTGGAAGGCGTATGAGTGGGTAGGGTGCAAAGTGGGTATAAGGCAGGAATGGTAGATTTTTGGAAAATGTCAAACTAAGGAGCTCTTTTCTAGTCTGAAGGACAGAGGGAGGCCTGGAAGATTTTTGAGTAGGAGAGTGAGGTGTTTGAGCAGCCATCTTAAATCATGAGGTAAAAACTATGAGCTGAGAATAGTAGAGCAGTAAGATAGAGCTTGGGTCTGACAACCAGGGAGGTGCCATACTAGGTCAGTGCTGCCCTATGTAACATGAGAGAGAAAGAAGCTTTACTGTCATTTGAGTTTCCTATTACTCCTTGGTGGTGTAGTGGTTAAGAGCCAGAATTGTCTCGAGGGCAATGGGTTTTTTTTTTTTTTTTTTAAATGGCTCCCCAAAAAACCAAAAGCCTGTTGCTGTCAAGTTGATTCTGACTCATAGCAATCCTATAGGACAGAGTAGAATTGCCCCATTTGGTTTCCAAGGAGCGCCTGGTGGATTCGAACTGCCAGCTTTTGGTTAGCAGCCATAGCTCTTAACTACTGTGCCACCAGGGTTTCCTTACGACTCCCAGAAGGACCCAATTCTAATTCTTACAGAGTAGGAAAACTTCTGAACAACCAAATAAGGAAATGATTGTGAAGGTAAACCTGAAAGGGCTATTGTGATGTAAATAATTATAGAAGAAGAGGAAGAAGGGAAGGAGGAGGGAGAAAAGAAGGATGAGAAAGAGGAGGAAAGGAGATGAAAAAGGAGAGCAGGAGAAGATGGGAAGGAGGAGAAGGAAGAACAGATGCAAGAAGGAAGAAGAGGAGGAGGAGAAAGAAGGAGGAGAGAAGATGATGAAGATGAAAACAAAGAAAGAAGAATAACAGCAATAGCAGCAGGAGCAGTGACAACAAATGGCAATGATGATGATAATGACAAGAATGTCCCCTTTGCTGCAATATTCCCAATACTCAAGACAGAAAGAACTCTACATTTCCATTGCCACTGTCTTAGTCAATATGCTCATTACATCTCACCTGAAGTGTTGGGTCACCTCTCTATTTGGTGTCTGTCTCTAGTTTCTCCTTCCCTCTCCTCTGATCCATCCTGCAGACCATTGCCAGTAATCAATATCATTCCCTTGATCAAAAACTTCCCAGGCCTCCTTTTGTCCTTCGGATTAGAAAAAGGCTCCTCAGTTTGACATTTGCCAGAACTCTACCATTTCTGCTTTATACCCGCTTCTCACCCTACTCCTTCACACAGCTTCCATTTCAGAGACAGTAAATTATTCACCACTCTGCAGTTATGAAGGCCAATTTCCTGCCTCTGTCCCTTTGCTTGCACTGGTTTCTCCATCTGGGTTGCTCTTTGCCTTCCTCTCTACCTGCTGACACCTCATCTGCCCTTGATGGCTTCAGTCAAATGCCCTCTTCTCCATGAATAATTCTCAGCTCTCCTTGCTCCAGCTGGAATCATTTTCCAAAAGCCCACAGATTTTCTACTGCATAAGACTGCCTCTTTGGACTCTTAAAACCTGTCATGGCAAAAGGACTTAACAACAGCCAGAGTGGGAGGAGGAGAAGAAGGAGGGAGTGGCCATTTTTGGTACACTGATTAGGACTTGTCACTGTCCAAACTTCATACAGGGTTCCTCAGTGCCTCTTGGTCTAAACCCCCAGTGTGACACTCAAGGTGTCCCCATGATCTGCTTTTTTCGGACCCTTTATTCCTGTGAAGATGTCCAATCCAGGTAAACTAAATGGTATAACCCAAGACTTTCCATCTCTGAGACTTTGTTGCTCTGTAACCTCCAAACATAATCTTCTCTTCCTGCATCAACACTACCTATTTCTCAAATCTCTGTCCCAGTTTGCCTCCATCATGAAGCTTTCCTGATTCTTTCAGTCACATATCATCTCTCCCTCTTTTGAATCACCTCCTATCTCACAGAGCACACATCATGTTCTTACCTCTGTTTTAGAGATCTGAGTTTTTATATCCAACCCCCCTCCCTGATGCCCCTTGCTAGACTGCAAAGATCATGGAGTTTTGGAACTAGACTGACTTGTCATCGAACATGTTATTAACCTCACTCAGCCTCGGTTTCCCTATCTATAAAATGGGGATACAAATACATACCTCACAGAGTGGTTGCAAACTGGTACTCGAAGTGAGGCTAGCATCACCTGCCCGGGAGAATGCAACAGCAGCACAGGACTTAGCACAAAGGATATATTTACCAAGGGCTGGGTAAATGGCTGACCTGTTGAATTTGAGGCTTATGAAGGAAACCACATCCTTTGGGCTTAGCTGGAAGTTACTGTTTACAACTGTATAAATTAAATGAGCATTGTCGTGATCTTGGCAACACTTAAACAAGATGGACTTGACTATGTAGTGGAGGGGAAACACTGTAATTTCCAGGAGTAGAAAGGCAACATAACCTTGGGTCTAGAGAGCCAGGTAACCTCAGGCAAAAGACTCCTTAAATGCTCTGTGAGTGCCCTGGGACAGACCAGCACTCTGGGATAACCTGAGCTTCCTCGTCTCCGAGAAACTTTTGAGAGCAGTGTGGAAGTCCTCATTGACCTGGTGTGACTAGACCAACAGGAGCAGCTTTAGATGAGCAGTCTTAGAAGATCTCAGGAGATATGAGCCAACTGTCCCCCAGTACTCTGTGCTGGTTACATACCACCCAGGGAGCTGGGTTCATTCAGAGCCCCATGCTGTGAGATGAACTCTAGGCTTGAGAAGAGGGAGGCAGGCTGGTGGGAGGACTAAGATCCCACCCTCTGGAAGAGTTCATTGCGCTGGGGTATAGTGTCTGAGGAAAGGAGGTTTAGGTGACATAGGACATGGTATTCCATATTCAATGAGCTGTCATAGGGACATAAATGAATGAAGTGTGCCAAATGCAAGAGACAGTCAGGACTGATAAGAATATACTCAGCGGCAGATGAGTATACCTGACAGTTGCATACAGGGATATGGGCCCACCATTGCCCAATCGTCTAGTTTTTCCTAATATATGAATCTGGGTTTTCTTATGAAATTTCATAATATTTAATTTTCACAACTAATTAAATAATTTTCTACACCAGCCAACACTGTGCAGGGCAAACACATCTGTAGGAAATGAGCTCCCTGGAATGACAGTTTGCGATCTTTGAATAAGATGGTCTCTAGAGTTGCTTTTGGATCTAACACTATCTGGTTATAAATGACCCATAAATTTGGGATTGGTTGACTCCAATAGTGAGTGACATCATCACATGCCCTGGAAAAACATGCTGTGTTATATCTCTTTGGTGCTCGCCGTTATTGCCTCCATCAGCCAAAGCAGAGAGGTTGAGGGCACAGAGATTAGAGTCAGACCTGGGTTCAAATCCCAGCTCTGCCATTAGTTACATGATGTTGGCAAGTGATTTAACCTCATAGTCTTCAACTGCTGTTTAAACACTAGCTGGATTTGTTGAGTTTCCTATGAATCATACACTGTTCTAAGTTCTTTTTTATTAATTACTTTAATTCAGAAACTCCATAAGGTAGGCAAAATTACCATTACTCCCATTCCACAGAGGAGAAAACTGAGGTACAGAAAGATAATTAGCAAGTAGAGAACTGAGATCTAAACTCAGACATTCTAGTCACAGGGTCTATGCTCTGAACCACTTCACCATATCTGAGAAATGGGGACTACCTTGGGACCCCCCAGGGTGCTCATGAGGGCTAAACACGATGACACATGTAAAATAATCAGCTCAGTGCCTGCACTTACTAACAACACATTAAAATTATTATTGTTATTATTATTAACCATTTACTGTGTCCATCCTCACTCTCTCCTCCTCCTCTTCTTTCTCTTTGTGTCTGTCTCTCCCTCTCTCTCTCCTCTATTTGTGTAGAAAAATTATTCCAACACCCAGATCCCCAAAAATATCCTTTTTATTTATCCTCAAACCTTATAATTATTGGCTTATTATCGTTCACTTTTCTATTCCTTGCAGTCCCTCCGCAGCCCCTCCCCAGCCTTTTTTTGTTTAACCTTAGGGATTATTTATCAGGTAAATATATCATGAGGTAATGTTTTAATAACACGTTTCCCATCAGATAAGTGGCTATTACGTATTCCCTGTAACCTGCCATGCTCTATGGTAAATATTACCCTAAAAAGGAAATTCATGACTCATAATTAACTGAACAGCCAGCTGGGAAGCTGAGGAGTCCCTCTGTACAAAAATTATTATTGTTTGATTAATTTTAACTCACCCACTGCCTGAGGGTCCTTTGAGTAATGCTGTACACGTGTAGCGGGCAAACTGGCAGGGACTGATTGGCTGGGGGTGAAGTCAGGGTTATTTAATATCCTATATTTATAATACCTACTTACAAGGGAAAAATCTTCTTGTTTTATGCAATTACCTCTAATCAGGAATTATCTGGCAGTGCATATACACACCGACACTGGATCCCGTACCCCACTTGCCCCAACAGGCCAAGAGCGATGTTTATCAGCTCTTTTCTCCATCCCAGCAGTGAGCTGGATGGAAGGTGCTTAGGTTTGGCAATTGCTCAGGCTTGGTTTGAAGGCTGGCGTTGTCACTTACTTGCTGTGTAACTTCAGACAAAGTAACAGACTCTGTGAGCCTGGGTTCCCTCCTCCCCCCCACCCCCCACCATGGCAACGTCATGAGGATTAAGTCTGCTAAAGTGCCTGGCATTTAGCAAAGTGCTCCAAATATGGCTTTGCTGAGGAGGTTAGAGAAGAATGTGCGACTTGAGGAAATTCTGCTCTAGGACAACAGGGCTATGTTTCTGAGCTTTTGTCTGGAGAAGGACAAGCCCTCTGTGGGGTCCCAGGCACATTTTAGATGCTTCAGGTCTCTATTTGCTTCCTATTGACAGGACTGGTGGTACAGTGGTTAAGAGCTCAGGCTGCTAACCAGAAGGTCAGCAGCTTGAATCCATCAGCCACTCCTCGGAAACCCTATGGGGCAGTTGTACTCTGTCCTATCGGGTTGCTCTGAATCAAAATTGACTCGACGGTAAAGGGGTTTGGATAGGACTGGAAGCAAAGCCTTTTCCACCTAATGACGACAAAACTCAGATTACTTCTTCTTGAGCACCTACAGGGTGTCAGGAACTGAGATGGAGAGGTGCAGGGTCATTTAAAGATGAATATCCTATTGTCCTTGCCCCCAATTTTTTTTCCAAGGAGCTCACAGGTAGCCAATGATTCTCATGTGCAGTCTCTGAACCACATATATCAGAGCCACCCCTATTCCTGGGCCTTTATCCCAGACTTACTAGACCACAGTCTCTGAAAGTAGGGCCTCAGAGTCTGCATTTTTACAAGTTTCTCCGATTAATCTATGTTCGCTAAGTGTTACGAATTGGATTGTGCCCCCCACCCCACCCAAAAGATATGTTTAAGTTCAATCTCTGGTACCTGTGAATACGACCTTGTTTGAAAATAGGGTCTTTGAAGATGTTAACAGTAAAGTTAACGTAAGTTCATACTGGAGTAGGGTGGGTCCTAATGGAGAGACAGACAGAGGAAGCACAGCCATGTAAAGACACATCTACAGCCCACGGAATGCCTGGGGCTACCAGAAGCTGGGTGGAACGAGAAAGGATCTTACCATAGATATTCAGAGGAAACATGGCCCATCTGACGTGTTGATTGGGACTTCTAGCCTCCAGACTGTGAGACAAATTTCTTTTCTTATACTTCACCAGCTTATGGTATTTCATTATGACAGCCCTAGAAAACGAATGTTCTAAGGTTTGAGAGCACCTGCTGGCACAGTGGTTAAGCACTTGGCTGCTAACTGAAAGGCTGGCAGTTCAAGCCCCCCACCAACTCTGGAGAAAGATGTAGCAATCTGCTTCTGTAAAATATTTACAGCCTTGGAACTCTATTGGGTAGTTCTACTCTGTCCTGTGGAGTCTCTATGAGTCAGGATCAACTCAATGGCAACAGGTAGCGTAGTAGATCAGCAAGATGCATTGTGCATGGACTATTCATTTCTTCATTAAGTAAATACTTGCTGAGGGTGTCTCTGTGCCAGGAACTGTGCTGAGTGCTTTCTGCATTGTTACACTGAATTCACTCAACTGATCTACACGGCGAGTGCCGGGACCTTTATTTTTCTAGTCAGAGAGTTGAGTAGAGTACACACTTCATGACTGAATATGTTGTATCATAACAGAGGTATATAAAATATGCTCTGAAATTCCAAGAAGGGAGAAATCACATATATTAGGTGGGGTAGTGCAAGCAAAATGTCATCCCAGCATAGTCTTAGATTCCTTCAGGGACAGGCAAGTCACTACCTCAAAAAGAAGCCAATTGCTCCCAGGCTCCATAGTTACAAGGTGTGGGAATGTAGATGAGCCATTCCATGGAGAGCTGTATATGTCAGTAGGCATGTTTAATATCATGTGTGTTAAAATTAGAAGCAATTGGTAACTTAATAAATATATTCATAGGCACCAAGCAGGATGTGTTGAATTTTTCTTTTTGATTATGAGGGAACAGGAGGTGTTTTTAAAACAAATTATCATTCTTCAACTATTTTGAATCAGTGAGATTCATTTCCTCTAAATAAAACTAAGTCGTTACAGCACTGGTTGTTACAGAGCTATGAACGCAGCGCCTGTCAGATAGACAAGGATTGAAAAGAGAAAGAATATTCAGTGCTGGAAAGGATGTGGTGAAATGAGCATTCTCAGAATCTGCTGAAGTTGATGGGAATGTAAATTGTTACACCCTTTCTGAGGGTTATTTGGAAATATGTATCAAGAATTTGAATGAATATTCGTACCCTTGAACTCTGTAATTCTCATTCTGGGTAACTGTCCTAATGAGAAAAGCAGAGACTTGGATATAGATTTTTAAGTAAGAATGCTGCCCCTCACAGTAATATTTTAATAATGGCATTAAATCAGAAACAGTTTAAATATTCCACAGTAGAGATAAATAGGTAAATCATGGCAAATTCACGTGACAGATGTGAAATAAAATGTCAGCTGCATCAGAGCAGGGATCTTTGCCTCTTTTGTTCACTGCTATATTCTCAGAGCCTATAATAGACACTCATTAAGCCTTTGTTGAATGAGTTTAGCATCACAGTTAGGCATGAGTGCTTTGAAGTTGAGCTGCCTGGCTCTCAATCTGAAGCTGTTAAGACCTTTGCCTCAATATCTTTGTCTGAAAACTGGGATAAACATAGAACCTCTCTCACAGGGTTGTACTAAGGATTAAAGCACATAATTAATTCAGTGGCATGAATATACAAACACTAAATAAATGTTTACTGCTATTATTATCCATGGGAATTTTATAGATTAAATTTATGTGCTTAAATTCTAACTCCTATACCTGTTGATGTAATCCTGTATGGAAACAGGATTTTCTTTGTTATGTTAATTAGATCATACTTGAGTAGCATGGGTTCAAAATCTAATCACTTCTAAGCTATATAAAGAGCAGAATGGACACAGAGATACAGCTACACAGAGGACAATAGATGCCATGTGAGGATCACCAAGGAACAAAGGAACATCTGGGGTTACCAACAAGGAAGAAACTAACACAGCCAAGACCCTTATTTTGACTTTTAGCCTCCAGAATTTCAGTTTTATAAAGCCACCCACATGTGATATTTCTAGGAAACTAAGAGAGGAGTTATAAGGGAATATCCTCATGGTTAGTAAAAACTAGTATATAGCATGAGATTCAAACATTGCAAGAGACAGTACAAATGTAGTATTTATATATAAAAAATAAGGAGGAAGCTTTCTAACAGTGGTTATCTCCGTGTAGCAGAAAACACCATAATTTTCATGAGCAGATGGTCAATGTGATTCTGAAAGCCTTGTGACCAAAGACTGAGTTTAATACATCTATACCTCAAATTCTACATCCGTAATCTCATGAGGAATCAAAGCAATTCAACAGGGTCTGGGCGAAAAAGAAAGAAAAAATAATAATAAAAAGAAAATTTAAAAAGGCTCGTGCTGTAATCAATTATTGTAATGGCAAACAAGAGGAACTTTGAAAATTTTATTTACATCAAGCCATATGTTTAGTGTTGATTCTTGATCTTTGTCTGCTTGTTGATAAGAAGCCCCCCAAATGAAATTTGTTTTTGGCACGCTTCTAGCATTTGTAGAGAACATCTGTGAACCTCAGGGAAAACTCTCTGTCATTTGCTATTTCAAGGTTTTTTCCCTTAAGCAATTTTATGGCTCTAGACAGACCACATGCCAGACCACTTTTCCAGAACTTTATCTAATAACTTCAATTAGATCTTGGGGATCTAAAGATCCCCAAGGGTAATAGTGTTTTCAAAGCCATAAAATCTTCTGGTGGCATGGGCAATCCACACTATTCTGTAGTTGAGAGAGCAATGATAATTTTAGGGGGTAACTTTGTGCTTTAAGGAGCTATAACCTGTTGCCATCAAGTCAATTCTGAGTTTTAGTGGCCCTGTAGGACAGAGTATAACTGCCCCATAGGGTTCCCAAGGCTGTAATCTTTACAGAAACAGACTGCCACATCTTTCTCCTGTGGAGTGGCTAGAGGGTTTGAACCACCAAACTTTAGGTTAGCAGCCAAGCTGTTAGCCACTGTACCACCAAGGTTAGACAGGTTCATATTATGGAATTATAAGTTGTTTCCCAGGCTATAGCCTTAAATGCAACCTGAAAACCCCAAGGCCTATGACAAAACAGCACTTCATTGTCCCATTCCACTGTCCACTGCTGTATTGGAGGTTTGGTGGTCCTAAATTCTTCCTGTGGTTCAAAGATGGGCCATGTGGATGGAGGCTGGAAGAAGAACCAGTTCTGTATATAAAATTCAAATATTAACTACTAACCTTGAGAATGGGAGGCCTCTGGCTTACAGAACATTTATTAACCACAAAACAAGAACTTTTGCTATTTTAAACTATCTAAAAAAAATCAAAAGAAGATTTGGTTAGGTGGCATCCTAGTTAAAATGTAGATTCCCAGGCCCTAGACCAAGAAATTCTTATTCATTTGGCTTAATGTGGCCCCAGATAATCACATTTTTAATAAACATTCCAGGTAAAAAAAACACCAACCTAGGGAAACTTCTTGTTAGGTGAGGAACCCTCGTGGTACACTGCTTAAGCACTTGGCTGCTAACCAAAAGGTCAGTGATTCAAGTCCATCAGGCGCTCCATGGGAGAAAGTGGTGGCAGTCTGCTTCTGTAAAGATTACAGCCTTGGAAACCCTATAGGGTAGTTCTACTCGTCCTACAGGGTCTCTAGAAGTTGGAATTGATTTGATGGCAACGTTTTTGGTTTTTTGCTTTCCTGTTAGGAAATAAATGTCTTTTCCTTGAGAAATGCAGACAGAAACTTTCAGACATGGAGGCACTCATTTCAGGACAGGAATGGTGGGAGCAACATGCATTCCCAGGGAACAAAACTTCAGGATGTAAATAATTTGTTCCTGGGAATAACATGTCAGGATGTAAACTGATCATCCCTAGGAAGAATATGTATAACAAAATCAGTGGGCACCACTCATCTAGGGAGTAAAACTCACTTTTCCCTAGCCAAATGATGACCTTTACATTTCAAAGGACTCCAAAGCTGAAGCTGAGTCAATCATTAACAGCCTACCTTTCCTTTGTTCTCTATGCATAAAGACCTCTAACTCAATAGAGACAGCAGAGTGCTTGCTATTTTTACTTAGTGCTGCCCAGCTTGAGCTGTATTTTTCCTCAATAAAACTCATTTTCTTTCATTTCTTCTTGGACATTTCTGGTGTCAGAATCATAATTTTTAAGGTGCTTTATCTCTGACTTTCCTCAAGGTATTTGGACACAGCCACAGTACTTGCTGACCTCTTTGGGCTCTCCACCAGAAATTCTTGGGAATCATTTAAGGTAAAAACCTCTCAAATCCAAGCTCAATTCCCTTACATTGACAGCTCTTCAAGTTTTATAGTGGCTTTGTTTTGTTTCTTTCAAGTAAAAGTTTGCTGTAACTGTCATTACAAAATGGGGAATGCTGTGTTTAAAGGAGATTTGGGGCCACCCTCTGGGACTGCTATTTACTACATGAACAAGCATTATGGTCTCTTATCATGCATGTTCTTTCTGTCTGGCATAACTTCACTTGAGACAGTTTGAAAAATAAGTGGCCACTTTGGGGTTCTTTTAATCTCTTTAAGTTAACATTTCTGCTCAGTAAATTAGAGAACTGAGGCTCCTAGGTTAAACAATCCCAGTGGGATGCCTACTTTGATTGGTATATTGTGGTCTCTAAGAAATATCAAGGCAGTAAAATTGCTTCCCTGCAGGACACTCTATCTAAATTAACTAAGCAGAATAAAAGAATCCCAATGCCAAATTTCAGCTCCCATACCAGCTGCTCCCACTTTACACCCTTCTTTGCCTTCCTGCTCCTCTAATGACACTTTATCTGAACTTCCCTAAAAACAAAACAAACCCAGCATATAAACTCCTGCTGGAAATGCCCTTTAAAATTCACCCCAGCAGTGATGCCAAAGATTCTCCCATATCATTTTGCCCTGTGGGCATGCTCAGAATTACAAAGCATTGTGAAAGATTTTTCCCTAAAAAATTCCTGAAGAATTTAAAATCCTTGTTGAAGCTTACCAGCCTGGCTTCTCAACTTATACTATGATTACTTGCCCAGGGAAGCCCAATTATAGCTACAGCAGGCAGAATGAAAAGATTTCAAGGACAGTTTAGCCTTAAATATTGACAAAATGGCCACCAAGCTGTTGCAATACTCTCAGGCCATGAGTAAAAAATTGATAGAGGCTACCGCTAAGGCTTTTCCTGAGATGGCTCTTAATCTGCAAGAGAGACCCAGGGTCCTTCCTTATGTTGCCTGTACCAATCCTAACATTGTTCAACCTGAATTACTGAAGTATTGCCAGTCTTTAATCCAGTATTTTAAAGAATATCTTTCACAAATTAGAGAAGACCTTGATGAACAGAAACGAGACTCCCAAAGTCTGCCTAACGTCATCCCAGGAGGATATGTATATTGGAAGAAACACTAAATAAAAGACTCATTAGAGCCTCATTGGAATGGACTACGCTTAGTCCTCTTCACATGTTATGGCACATGTAGAAATATTAACCAAATAAATATATGCAAACTCCCCTAAATGACAGTACCCAGGGGCTTCAACAGATAAATACTAAAATAGCAATGATGAGACAAGTAGAACCTATGACATGCTCATTGCAATGCAAGGAAGTACCTGTGCTATAATAAAATCTGATTGCTGTGTTTATATTCCTGACAATAGTGCTAATATTACACTCTATGTTAATCATATGCAATGTGTACTATCTTGCCTTAATGATCCTGTCCCTTCCTTAACTGATATTATAAGTAATTCGTTTTCTTCTTGGGGTAGATGGTGTAAAAAATTACTACTTTATTTTGGAATCTTTATATTCCTCATCATTTCTATTATTGTAGTTATAAAATGCTGTTTTGCTTTGGTTCAGCACATTTTATCCATGAAATGTTGTACTTCAAAACCATTTGACACATCACAAAAAGTCATGCTGGCTTCACAGGCTTTCACCAATGACTGTGTTGTTTAATCACCTCCCTGTTGCTCCCTGGGCATGTTTCGTTTTGATCTCTATCATTCAGTCCTGACTGAGAAATGTTCCTCAGATGTGGCCTTGTCTGTCAAGATGTTCCCCATAAAACCTACCCACCCTGAAGATGAAGTTTATTAGCTTGGCAAGGTGAAGAAAATAAATTTTTTTTAACCAAAGCTCCTCAAGAAAACAGACAAAGTGCTTGCAGAAAAAAGGCTATTCCACCATGGGTGACCAGTACCCCCTAGTACTGGCTTGATCAAAAGGGGGTATCATGGATTGAATTGTGTCCCCTCAAAATATGTATCAACTTGTTCAGCCCATGATTCCCAATAGTGTGTGATTGTCTACCATTTTGTCATTTGATGAGATTTTCCTATGTGTTGTAAATCCTATCACCATTATGTTAATGAGATGGATTATTAGCAGTTATATTGATGAGATCTACAAGATTAGGTAATGTTTTAAGCCAATCTCTTTTGAGATATAAAAAAGGGAAGGAAGCAGGGAGACAAGGGGACCTCATACTACCAAGAAAGCAGCACTGGGAACAGAGCGTGCCCTTTGGACCCACGGTTCCTGTGCTGAAAAGTTCCTTGACCAAGGGAAGACTGAGATCAAGGACCTTCCTCCAGAGCTGTCAGAGAGAGAAAGCCTTCCCCTGGAGCTGGTGCCCTGAATTCAGACTTCTAGCCTACCGGACTGTAAGAGAATAAACTTCTCTTTGTTAAACCCATCTGCTTGTGGTATATCTGTTATAGTATCATTAGAAAATTAAGAAGGGGGAAATACACAGATGGAAATTTTCAAACATAGAGGCACTCATCTCAGGACAGGAATTGTGGAATCAACATGCATTCCCAGCAAGTTAAAGTTCGGGATATAAACAATTTATTCCTGGGAAGAATGTGTCAGGGTGTAAACAATTTATTCCCAGGAAGAGTGTGTATAACAGAATTGGCTGCCACCACTCACCTAGGGAGTAAAACTCATCCCCACCACCCAGCCAAATAACAGACTTTTACATTTCAAAGGACTCCAAAGCTGAAGCTGAGTCAATCATTAACATTCTACCTTTCTTTTGTTCTCTATGCATAAAAACCTCTAACTCAACAGAGATAGAAGAGTGCTTTGTATTTTTACTTAACACTGCCCACCTTGAGCTGTATTATTCCTCAATAAAACTCCTTTTCTTTCATTCCTAACAGAGTATGAGGTTTTCCTCTTTGACAGAGTTATTTTAACAGGCGAATATGGTTATGCAAATGTAGGTGTCAGAGTTCATCTTAATGGGAGAGGTCAAAAAAATAACTAAATTTACATTTTTCTATCTTACAACCTAATAGAACTAAGGCTTTTTCCATTGTTAGTCCTTGTCAGAGCTTGAGTCCTTGAGTTAGAAAGATGACCCCATTGAACTACGCTGGAGCCAAGAAGTGAGGAGGCAGTGAGTTACTGACTCAAGGGGTGGATGAAAAATACTTCCGACATGCTGTCTGATGTTTAGTCTTAAGTGTTTTCTCTTTTGTGATGTGACTTCCCTCCTTTATCAGCAAAACTTTAGTAAAATTCTCTATACAAACCAACATGGTTTTGGTGGTGCTTTGGGAAATGAAAGAAAAAGGAGCATGCTAGGATTTTTCAGTGAAACACTTTGAAGAAATTGGAATACCATGAGGATCAGGGGTGGAACAGTGAGAAGCAGGTGAGGATTGAGATAGAGAAGGAATTCATAGAATGAAAGAGCAGGGGTTCATAAGTCAATCTCCGAAAATTGAGTGACCTTCCCTCGAAAACCCTTAAAAAGAGTGCCCTGGGCTTGTGAACTGTCATTTATGTACAATAAATTGCTCTCATTTTAAAGGGACAGTTTAAACAATTTTGAAAAATGTGTGTTGTTGTGTGCTTTTGAGTCAATTCCAACTCATAGTGACCATATAAGACAGACTAGAACTGCCCCATGGGGTTTCTTAGGCTGTAATCTTTACAGGAACAGATCACTAGGTCTTTTTCCCCAAGGATACACTGATGGGTTCAAACTGCGGAACTTTTGGCTAGCAGCCAAGTATTTAACCATTGCACCACCAGGACTCTTTGAAAAATGTATACACTCATGTAAGTACCACCAAAAATCAAGATATAGAACATGTCCATCAAAAAAGTTTCTTTCTGTCCTTCTGGTCAATCAACCCACGCAGGTTGTAAGCAATCACCAAACAGCCTTTCTAGCTTTGTCTCTTCTAGAGTTTCATATAAATGGACTCATACAATATATATACTTTTGTATATAATGGTATTTTAGGTTTCTCTATGTGTTGTTTCAGTAGATTTATTGATTTGATGAGTAGTGTTTCCTCGTATCAATATACCAAAATGTATTTTTCCATTTGCCTGTTGATAGTCATTTAAGTTGTTCCAGTTTAGGAATAGTACTAAAAATTTGTTATGAACATTTGTGTGCAAGTGTTCATGTGGACATATGTTTCCATTTCTCTTAGGTAAATTTCTTTAAGCAGAATAGCTGGGTCATAGGAAAGGTATATGCTAAACTTTATAATAAAATGTCTATGTTCCAGAGTAATTGTATAGCTTTTGTTTTATTTCATTACCAGCAACATATGAGAATTTTAATTGTTTTACATCCTTGTCAACACTTATACCACTGATATTTATAAACTCTCTAAGTTTATCCATTTTAATGGTACCTCACTGTGGGTTTAATATATATTTCTGTGATAACTAATAATATTGAGCATTTTCTCACATTTATGTAACTTCTTTTGGAAAATGACTGTTCTAAGTTTTTGTCCACTTCTTATGAATTATAAGAGTTCCTTATATATTCTGGATAATTGTCCTTTGTCAGATTTATGTATTGAAATTTATTTATCAGTCTGAGGAGTTCTGTCTTAGCTAGTGATACTGTACTACAAATACCACATTTATGAGGCTTTAAAGAACAGAAATTTATTTTCTCACAGTCTGGAGGTTAAAAGTCCAAGTCAGGGTCTGACTATTTTATGGATTTCCTTCCTTATTGGCCCCTGTTTTTTTCTTGGTTCTTGGTGATTCTCACATGGCATTTATCTTCCCCAGAATGTGCCCACATCTGTGTATAATCTTCTTTTTTATAACTCAGTTTATTAGGTTTAGGACACACTCTGATGTCTGCTGATATGACTTCATTAACAGAACAAAGAAAACCCTATTTCTAAACAGGCTTACATCCACAGGTATTGGGGTTAGGATTCCAACAATTATTCTGGGTGGACACAATTCAAACCATAACAGGTGCCTTATTACTATTATTATTTGTGTTGTCTTTGCAAGAGCAAATTTTTAAAATTTTGATTAGGCCCAATTTAGAAATTATGTTCATACTTTTGTGTCCTATTGAGGAAAAAATATTTGCCAACATAAAGGCTGTAAAGATTTTGTTCTATGTTTTCTTCTGGAAGTTTGTACTTTTAGCTTTTACATTTAGATCTATGATCCATTTTAAGTTTTTTTTTTTTTTTTTTGGTGTGGTGTAAATTATGATCTTGTTCCTGATCTTAAGATCACTTTTAAGTATGATGCTAGCTACAAGTTTTCCACAGATGCTCTTTATCGAATTGAGGAGGTTCTCTTCTATTCTTAGGTAATTGAGGGGTTGGTTATTTGTATTTTTAAATAATGAATGGGTATTGAATTTTTTCAAATGTTTTTTATGCATTCATTAATTTTTTTCTTTTTTATTTTATTAGTACGTTAATTACCTTGATTGATTTTTTAATGTTAAACCAACCCAGAATAAACTCCACTCGAGTGTGGTATATTACCCATTTTTATGCTAGTGAATGGATTTTATATGTTCATTTTTTAAAAGATTTTTAAATCTGTGTTCATGAAGACTATTTATATACATTTTTTCTTAGGTTTTTGGTTTCGATATCTAGGTAATGCTAGCTTCATAAAAAGAGTTGTGAAGTATTCTTTCTTCCACTCTATTTTGAGGGTTATTGTAGGGTTGATAATATTTCTTTTTCAATGTTTTTATATAATTTAACTTGGAAATCTGTATTTTTATTTACAAAATAATTTTAATAACAATTACAATTTTCTAACAGATTTAGGGCTATGCAAGTTTTCTATTTCTTCTGGAGTCAGTTTTGGCAATGTACATCTTTCTAGAAATCTGTGTATTTCTCTAAATTACTGAATTTTTTATATTAACATAACAAAGAAAATCCATTCCCAAAAGGCATTATAACCACACATACAGGGGTTAGGATTTACCACACATATTTTGGAGGGGGCACAATTCAATCCATAACATTCCAGCCTTTGGCCCCCCAAAATTCATGTCTTGCCACATGCAAAACACATTCACCCCATCAAATAATCACAAAGGTCTTAAATCAACTCCAAGTCCAAAATCTCATCTTCTGAAATATCTAAATCAAATATAGATGAGACTTTAGGCATATTCCATCATGGGGCAAAATTTCTTTTCATCTGTGAGCCTGTGAAATCTAGAATACAAGTTATCCACTTTCAAAATACAATGGTAGAACAGCCAAAAGGTAGACATTTTCATTACAAATGAGAGAAATTGGAGGGAAAGAAGGAATAATAGGCACCAAGCAAGTCCAAAACCCAGCAGAACAAACTACATTAGGTCTCAAGGCTTGAAAATAATCCTCTGTTCTTTGGGACCAGCTAGAAAGGGCTCTGACCTCCAGATTCTGGGTGTTGGCCATGCTTTTTGGATTCTGGGTGGAGGCTTTTTGGCCCTGGGCTTCAGTTCTGCCTTCTAGGCCCAGAGGTATAGCAACTGTGCTCTCTTGGCTTTTGGCAGCCCCAATCTCCTAGTCCGTCTGAGTGGTGACCCCACCCCCTCACTCTAGCAAGCCTTGTTCTTCTGCCCTTTGGGCAAGGCAGACCCACCTTCTCAGCTTTGGGCAGTAGCCCCATCCCCCTGGCACTCTTGAATGGCAGCCCCACGTTCCAGAATTGAATCGGTGAAGATCAAACTTTTAAACCTAGGAGGCCATGACCTCACCCTTTAAAACCAATGCAGCCCTGCTTCATGTGCCTTCAAAAAGTTTTGCTGATTTCTCACTTGTTCCAGGGATAATCGTTTTCATTTCTTGGAGGCTAATGCATGTAGCTCCTTTGGCCTGTTTTCTGCCTGTAGAATTCCAAGAAGCAGAAAGCAATTTTTACTTTTGTTCTGTCTCTGTCCCCTTCAGACTAAGCTGATGGATTTTCTGCTGTGATAGTTGGTTAGATCCATCAGTCACAACCTTAGTATCTTTAGCAAAAGACTGTGTAGCCATATCCTTGGTAAACATTCTAGGACATGTGTCCTTAGTTTGTACAAGAGAATTTTCCAAATCTTCAAGTTTTGTTTTCATTGTAAACAGTTCATTTTTAAGTCCATCTCTTTCCTCTCCCATTTTACTTTAAGTGGCAAGGAGAAACCATGTGGACCCTTTAAGATCTTGCTTCCAAATCTTCTCAGCCAAATATCCAAGTCCATCACTTACAAGTTGTACCTTCCACCAAATATTTGAACATAATTCAGAGTTTTTTTTGCCACTGCATAAAAAGCATTGTTCTTTCTCCCTTGTCCAATCGCATGTTCATCATTTCCTGTTAAAGCCTCATCAGAAGTATATTTAATGTCTACATTTCTAGCAACATTCTCTTGCTGGTGCCATATGTATTCTTTAAGATTAAAGTGACTTTCTCTATGGCTGTCCTTACTTTCTTCTGAGTCCTCGCCAGAGTTGCCTTTCATGTCCATAATTATACCAACAGTCTCTTCAAGCAATCTAGGCTTTTACTATTAGGCACTTTAAAACTTTTCCAGCCTTTACCCATTACCCAATCCCAAAACCACTTCTACATTTTGTGTGTCTGTTAGAGCACTACCTCACTCTTCAGGTGCCGAATTCTGTCTTAATTATCTAATGCTGCTGTAACAGAAAAAAAAAAAAAATGAGTGGCTTTAACAAATAGAAATTTATCTTCTCACAGTTTAGGATGCTAGAAGTCCCATTTTAGGGCACTGCCTCCATGGGAAGGCTTTCTGTCTCTGCCAGCTCTGGAACAAAGTCCTTGTCTCTTTGGGGTTCATTTCTTGGGCAATGTCCATGTGGCTTGGCATGTCTCCTTCTCCTCTCTACTTCTCCTTTGCTTGTTTAATCTCCTTTATATCTCAGAAAAGATTGATTTAAGACACTCCTACACTAATCCTGTTTCATTAACAAAGAAAACTCATTCCCAAATGGGATTATAACTACAGATACATACGTGGGTTAGATTTGCAACACATATTTTTGGGGTACACATTTCAATATGTAACATAGTCTTATACTATTTGCCTTTTAATTTGAGTGTTTTAACTACTTTCCTTTAACGTAATTAGCAATAGTGTTGTGCTTAAATCTACCATCTTGCTATTTGTTTTCCATTTGTCCCATCTGTTCTTTTTTCTTTTCCTGCCTTCTTTTGGATTGAGTATTTTTTTTTATTATTCCATTTTATCTTCACTACTGGTGTATTAGCCTACCTTTTTATTTTGTTTTATTTTATTGTGCTCTAGGTCAAGGGTTGGCAAAGTATAGCTTGTGGTCAAATTCAGCTCACAACAAATTTTTATAAATAAAGTTTTATTGGACACAAACACACTCATTCATTTAAGTATTATCTATTGCTGTCTATGCCACTGATGACTTTCACGTTACAAAGGCAGAGATGAATAGTTGTGACAGAGACCATGTGGTTCACAAAGCCTAAAATGTTTACTTCCAGTCACTTTACAGAAAATTTGCCAATGCTTCCTCTAGAATTTGCTGTATATTTCTTTAACTTACACAATCTACCTTCACATAATATTATACCATTACCAATATAATATAAGAAATTTAATATGCTATAGTTCCATCTTCCCCTTCCTATCTTTTGTGTGGTTAAGTGCTACGGCTGCTAACCTAAAGGTCGGCGGTTCAAATCTGCCAGGCGCTCCTTGGAAACTCTATGGGGCAGTTCTACTCTGTCCTATACGGTCGCTATGAGTCAGAATTGACTGGACAGCAACGTTTTTTTTTTTTATCTTTTGTGTTACATTTTACTTCTATATACATTATAAATCCCAGTATACATTGTTATTATTTTTGCTTTAAAGAGTCAATTAATTTTTAAGAAATTAACAAATAAAAAAGCTTATATTTACATTTAATTTCTGGTATCCCTCATTTCTTTTCTATACCCAAGTTTTCAGATGCTGTAATTTTCCTTCTCTCTAAAACATATCTTTCCATATTTCTTGTAGTTCAGGTCAAATGGCAACAAATTATTTCAGCCATTTTTTTTTTTTTTTTGAAAAGTCTTTATTTCCGAAGAATATTTTCAAAGGCTATAATATTCTAGATTGACAGATTTTTTTTTGTTTTTCATTCTGCACTTTAAATATTGTGTTCCTTTGTCTTCTGGCTTGCATTTATTCAGAGGCCTGTCCTAATTTTTATCTTTGATACTCCATAATGTATTCCCCACGCTCCCTGGCAATTAAAAAAAATTCTCTTCATTATTTATTTTCAGAAATCTGGTTATGATGCACCCCGGTGGAATTTTTGTTTGTTTGTTTTATAATCTTGATTGAAGTTCATTGAACTTTTGCTTTTCATCAAATATGAGAAATTTTAGCCATACATCTTCAAATATTTTTCTCTTTCCCTTCACTCTGATCTCCCTGTCTGGAACTCCAGTTATACTATGTTAGACCACTTCAAATTGTTCCACAAGTCACTGACATACTGTTTGTTATTATTTTTTTTTAACTTCTGTTTTCCTCTATATGCTTCATTATGTTGTTGTTGTCAGGTGCCAGTGAGTCGGTTCTGACTCATAGTGACCCCATGCACAACAGAACAAAACACTGCCTGATCCTGTGCCATCCTCACAATCATTGCTTTGTTTGAGCTGATTGTTGCAGCCACTGTGTCAATCCATCTCGTTGAGGGTCTACCTCTTTTTCTCTGCTCCTCTACTTTATCTGACCAGGGGCTTGTCCCTCCTGATAACATGTCCAAAGTAAGTGAGACAGATTTTTTCTATCTTCACTTCTAAGGAGCATTCTGACTGTACTTCTTCCAAGACAAATTTGTTCATTCTTCTGGAAGTCCATGGTATAGTCAACATTTTTCACCAACAGCATAATTCAAAGGCATCATTCTTCTTCAGTCTTCCTTTTTCGTTGTCCAGTTTTTGCATGCATATGAGGTGATTGAAAATATCGTGGCTTGGGTCACATGCACCTTAGTCCTCAAGGTGACATCCTTGCTTTTTAACACTTTAGAGAGGTCTTTTGCAGCAAATTTGCCCAGCGAAATGCATTGTTTGATTTCTTGACTGCTGCTTGCATGCCTGTTGATTGTGAATCCAAGTAAAATGAGATCCTTGACAACTTCAGTCTTTTCTCTGTTTATCATTATGTTACTTATTGGTCCAGTTGTGAGGATTTTTGTTTCCTTTATGATAAAGTGTAATCCATACTGAAGGCTATAATTTTTGATCTTCATTAGTAAGTGCTTCAAGTCCTCTTCACTTTCAAGGTTGTGCCATCTGGATATCTCAGATTGTTAATGAATCTTGCTCCAATCCTGGTGTCGTGTTCTTCTTCTTATAGTCCAGCTTCTCAGATTATTCGCTCAGCATATATATTGAATAAATATGGTGAAAGGGTACAACCATGACATACACCTTCCCTGATTTTACCTTTCCTGATTTTAAACCACACAGTATCCCCTTGTTATGTTCAAATGACTGCCTCTTGTCTATGACAGGTTCTGCATGAGGACAATTAAGCATTCTAGGATTTCCATTCTTCCTAATGTCATTCATAATTTATTATAATCCACACAGTCAAATGCCTTTGCATAGTCAATAAAGCACAGGTAAACATCTTTCTAGTATTCTCTGCTTTCAGCCAAGATCCATCTAACACGAGCAGTGATATCCCTTGTTCCATGTCCTCTTCTGAATCCAGCTTGAATTTCTGGCAGTTCCCTGTCAATGTACTGCTGCAATCATTTTTGAATTACCTTCAACATAAACTTACTTGCATGTGATATCAATGATATTGTTCAATAATTTCTGTATTCCATTGGATCATATTTCTTTGGAATGTGTATGAATATGGATCTCTTCTGGTCAGTTGATGGGGTAGCTGTCTACCAAATTTCTTGACATAGACAAGTAAGCACTTAACAGCATTGCATCTATTTTTTGAATCATCACAATTAGTGTTCTGTCAATTCCTGGAGCCTTGTGTTTTGCCAATGTCTTCAGTGCAGCTTGGACCTCTTCCTTCAGTACCATCAGTTCTTGATCATATACTACCTTCTGAAATGGCTGAATGTCTACCAATTCTTTTTGGTATGGTGACTCTGTGTATTCCTTCCATCTTCTTTTAATGCTTCCTGTGTCTTTCAATTTTTTGCTCATAGAATCCATCAATATTGCAACTTGAGGCTTCGATTTTTTCTTCAGTTTTTTCAGCTTGAGAAATGCCGAGCATGTTCTTCCCTTTTGGTTTTCTAACTCCAGGTCTTTGCACATTTCCTTATAACACTTTACTTTTTTTCTTGAGCTACCCTTTGATATCTTCTGTTCAGCTCTTTTGCTTCATCCTTTCCTTCTGTTTGCTTTAGTTACTCAATGTTCAAGAGCAAGTTTCAGAGTCTTTTCTGATATCCATTTTGGTCTTTTCTTTCTTTTCCGTCTTTTTAATGATCTTTTTCTTCCTTCATGTATGATATCCTTGATGTCATCCCACAACTCATCTGGTCTTTGGTCTTTAGTGTTCAGTGCATTAAATCTATTCTTGAGATGGTCTCTAAATTCAGGTGGGATATACTCAAGTTCTGTACTTTCACTCTCCTGGACTTGTTTTAATTTTCTTCAGCTTCAACTTGAATTTGCATATGAGCAATTGATGGTCTGTTCCACAGTTGGCCCCTACCCTTGTTCTGACTGATGATTATTGATGTTTTCCATCATCTGTTTTCACAGATGTTGTCGATTTGATTCCTGTATATTCCATCTGGCAAGGTCCACGTGTATAGTAGCCATTTATGTTGTTTAAAAAAGGTGTTTGCAATGAATAAATCATTGGCCTTACAAAATTCTATCATGCGAATGTTGGATTTGGAGGAACCACAAAGTATAGTGTAGTAACCCAGCGCTTATAGTAGCCCAACTGTTACTACCTCTGGGCCCGGTGGGATAAAGGAAGGGAATGGTTGCCAGGATTCAGAAAAAGAGAGAATTAAGTACAGTCAATTGCTTTTCAACCAATTAGTGACCCTCAATTGAGGGACATAGCCAGCCTAGTGAAACCTTGAAGGGAGAGATCCAGAGAAATACCCTGACCTCATCTTTTGTGTTTTTCTAACCTCCTGCTAGAGTCCCTCCCCATTGTCTGAATCTAACTAGGACCCAGAGGTTACAATACCACATTGATGTGGTCCATATAGCCCAGCCTCAGAGGGCAGACAGCAGATGAAGGGGAGTAGGAAATGGGTCTAGAGAGGCAAATGGAAGGTAGCTGGTATATGGGGGACCACGTAACTATGGTAACTATAAATTTTAGTCAGTGGAATGTATGAAGAAGTGGTCTGTTCAATTTTCAGGACATATACTAAAAGAAAGGAACATGCCATCCTCCTTCCTACTGGGTGGATTGGCAACATGAAGACTAGACTTTGAGCAGCCAACTTGGTCCACAAGATGGAAGTCACATCCTGATGTTTGTGGAACAACACAATAGAGGGAACATGGACTCCTGAGGATCAGGCAACTAGCCTGCTTGCTTACATTCACTTGAGAGAAAAATAAACTTGTACCCTTTTTTAGCCACTGTTATTTTGGAGTTTTCTGTTACTTGTTGCCGATGTAAATCCTAACCAATTCAGAGGCCAAACAGGAAATTATTTCGAGATGTGGACTATATTGGTTACTTTTTTTTTTTTTTTCACTTGTAAGCATCAGAAATGGACTTTGTTTAGCTTAAACAAAAGGGAAATTTATTGGAGGGTGTTCGGCATGTTTCAGGGAATCAAAGGAAATGCTGAATCACCAAGATAGGAGGACCCAGGGCAAGGTTTGTATCTCAAAAGCAGGACTTCATGACCTTTCTCCTGGAAGGCTGCCACAAATATGACTCACCTCCAACAATTCCCACTTTTTTCAGCAATGCATTCCAAATTTCGTATTTCTGATATGGAGAATCTGACTGAGCCAGCTTGGATCAGGCTTTGGTGTCTGAGAGTTCAGCACAAATACACACAGGGTCACCATAGGCCCCCAGGATTTTTAAAGCTACCAACCCATTGTAAGCCAGACAGTCACCCCAAGAGGTGTGGTTTAAATTAACAAAATCACCATTAACTCAATTTATACCAATCTCTAAAGCTTTTATTTAAGTATCCTGTGCCTCTGCAATGAGATCACAAGCTCCTTGAAGGCATGTTTCATTCCTACTCTGGAGTCAGCATGGACAAGAATAATGCCTGTTCCACAGTAGGCACCAAATAAAGGCTCATTTCTTTTCACTGCCACCCCCTCTAATACCTAATGTAGGGCACAGGGGCAGACAACAACTCAAAGCCACCAAATTTCTCAACATCCACCATGTGCCAGGATGACAGGAAAAAGAAGAAAGAAAATTAAATGCTTTTAAGAGCTCATGGGCTGGCAGGGAAGAGAAGCATAAAGACAAGCCATAGTAATGAACAGTGAGTTATGTGCTGTAAGTGGAAATAAGTATTAGATGATAAAATTCTAGGGGAAAGAGCAACTGGGAGGGCTGGGAAAAGTGATGTTTGAGGTGGGTGTATACGGGTGAGTAGGAGTCCTGCAGGTATAGTATGTAGAAAGAATTAGAAGCAAAAGAAATAGCATGTACAAAGATGCCAAGGTGTGAAAAATCTCAGCATGTTCAGGGATAAGCTAAAACCTCCATGTGAATGGACTCCCAGGCACTGACTGGAAAATTGTTCAGCAGTAATTTACTGAGTACCATCTCTGTGTGGGAATACCTGACTTTCAAAGATAAATGTGATGTATTCCACTGAAGAGAGAGGCAAGCGTGATGACTATGATAAGATGAGTGCTATAGCAGAGGGCTATGAAAACCCTACTGTGAGATTGTAGGGGAAAGGTATTTTTCCAGGAGCTCAAGAAGGTGAAAGGAGCCCCAGTGGCAAAATAATTAAGTGCTCAACTGCTAACTGAAAGGTCAGCAGTTCTAACCCATCAGCCACTCTGCTGGAAAAAAGATCTGACTATCTGCTCCTGTAAAGAGTTCAGCTTAGGAAACCCAATGGCTCAGTTCTACTTTGTAACACATGGGGTTGCTATGAGTCAGAATCAGCTGGCCTGCACACAACTACAGGAAGGTGAGGATAGAGCTGTCCGTAGGAATTAGGGGCTGGAATGCCATCCTAACACTGTTTGTAAGTCATGGGACCATGTGATTGCAAGATGACTACTGCATCTTTAGGTCTCCCTTCCCCATTCCAAGAAGAAGGGAGGGGGAAAAGAAACGCTTTTTCTGAAAAGATTTAGCTCTCTTATTCAGGGAAGGGTGCCTTTCCCAGAGACTTCTGCTTACATCTCATTGACCAAAGCTATGTCACGTGGCCACCCCTAGGTACAAAGAATGCTAGATAATTGAATGTTTTTAGTGGTGCGCATTTTCTGTCCCACCATTAGGGTTAAATCACTACCAAAAAAAAGAGGGAAATGGGTAATAAGTAGGCAACATATTATCTCATTCCATTTTTCCAACAGCTCTATAAAGTAGGTAATAGTATCCACATTCTACAGATGTGAAAAAGGACTCAGAAAGGAATATAAATTGTCCTAAGTCACCCAACTAGTGAGTCATGGAACCTAGATTTTAAAATTCTAAAGGCAAATGACTTTTTAATGATAGCATACTGTCTCCCTTAGTCATGTGATTTGAGGAAGAAACTTAGCCTCCCTGGGCTTCAGTTCCATGATGTGTAAAGTAGGGGTAATCATCTGGGTCTGGAAGGTTTTTGAAGCATCAAATCAGATGGTACATGCAAAAGGGCTGGAAAGGCAAATATCTATGGGACCCCGATTACCGTCCATTTACCTTTTGTCAGAGTGTCTCATGTGTAGTAGATAAGCAGGAATGGTTCTTAAAGGACCACAGTTCCAACACTGGTATTTGAGTTTCGTACCAGTAAAATATCTCTTGACTGGCATTTCCTATTTGGGCCCCATCACAGTTTCCCAGGAATTTCCACTGTCTGAGTTTCCTTTGTCCATTCCAATAGCTGCATATGCAGATGAGTTATAAGCCACATTCCACTGCAGGACAGATAAAAACAACTTGCAAACACGCAAAATCCATCATAGCTCTCTGGCCGTCTTGTCTTATTGCTGCTCCTCAATTAGAGCTTAACTTGGACCACTCTTCCTACTGTGCTTTGTCTAGCTCTGTCCCAAGAGAGAATAAACCATCCAGCTACAGACCCACAACAGTCCACACTGTTTTATGCCTCTGCTTGGGCTCTTGTGCTTCTTGACTTGGAAAGCTTTGCCTTCGTTGCATCCCCTGGAGAGCCCCTATTCTTTCAGCAAGGCCCAGACTAAATCTCAGTCCCTCCTCTTCTGTCTCACCTGCCCTCCTTCTTCTAGGCAATTTTGGTTTTGTTTTTTACATTTTCCTCTGTATTTCCATGGGGCTTTATCCATACTTGTATTACAATGTAACACATAGTACACCCAGACCGAATTAAGCCTCATGCCATCAAGAGTCTGGTTTTGCTTTTTTGGATGTTGTTGTTGTAGGCTGCCACTGAGTCATTTCCAACTCATAGCAACCCTGTAGGACAGAGTAGAACTGCCCCATAGGGTTTCCTAGGCTGTAATCTCTAAGGAAGCAGATCACAAAGCCTTTACCCAGCAGAGCTCCTAGGTAGGGTCAAACTGCCAACTTTTAGGATGGCAGCCTAGTGCTTAACCATTGCACCACTGGCGCATCTTGCTTTTCCAGATACCAGAGCCTTAAAAAAGAACAAGTAGTATTGATAACCAAAAAGGAAACAAATACAAACAAAAAAAAAAAAAGTGTTTATTTTAGTATTTGAATGAATGAATGAATGAGTACAACTGCAGATGGTGTTATTTTTGTTGTTGTTAGGTGCTGTCAAGTCTGTTCTGACTCATAGAGACCCTATGTACAACAGAACGAAACACTACTTGGTCCTGCACCATCCTCACAATTGTTGCTGTGTTTGAGCCCGTTGTTGCAGCCACTGTGCCAATCCATCTTGTTGAGGGCCTTCCTCTTTTTAGCTGACCCTCTACTTTACCAAGCGTGATGTCCTTCTCCAGGGACTGATCCCTCCTGACGACATGTCCAAAGCACATAAGACAAAAAGTCTCACCATCTTCCCTTCTAGGAACATTCTAGTTGTACTTCTTCCAAGACACATTTGTTTGGTCTTTTGGCAGTCCATGGTATAGTCAATATTCTTTGCCAACACCATAATTCAAAGGTGTCAATTTTTCTTCAGTTTTTCTTGTTCATTGCCCAGCTTCTGCATGCATATGAAACGACTGAAAATACCATGGCTTGGGTCAGGCACACCTTAGTCCTCAAGCTGACATCTTTTTTTTTAAATACTTTAAAGAGGTCTTTTGCAGCAGATTTGCCCAATGCAATATGTCATTTGGTTCCTTGACTGCTGCTTTCATGGGCATTGATTGCAGATCCAAGTAAAATGAAATCCTTGTCAACTTCAATATTTTCTCTGTTTATTATGATGTTGTTTATTGGTCCAGTTGTGAGGATTTTGGTTTTCTTTATGCTGAGATATAATCTATACCAAAGACTGATCTTCATCAGTAGATGCTTCAAGTCCTCTTCAATTTCAGTGAACAAGTTTGTGTCATCTGCATATCACACATTATTCATGAGCCTTCCTCCAATCCTGAGGGTCAGCAAAAAAGAGGGAGAACCATCTATGAGATGGACTGACACAGTGGCTGCAGCAGTGGGTTCAAGCATAACAACAATTGTGAGGATGGCAGAGAATTGGGCAGTGTTTCCTTCTGTTGTATATAGGGTTGCTATGAGTGGGAACTGACTCAACAGCACCTAATGACAACAACAACTTCCCTAATAAGCCCCCAAATCTTGAGTATTGTCTGTGAGTTCTGTGTGGCCATTGAAATGAATTATTGAACACAGCAGAGAGGTAGAGTGCTATGGGGAGGGGAGGCAGTTGGTCTTAGAATTAGTAAAGATGGCAGAGAGAAGAATTATGTTTGACCTCTGCCTTATAGGAATCAGCCTTGGGCTGTTTGATCTTGAGTCTCCTTCCCCCTTGAAAAGTTAGAGGAGGTCAGATACTACTCCCACGCCATTTTTACACAACCACATACACCATTCACTGAGGTTCTGATGGAAATTTCTAGGCCATCCTCTTAAGCATCTAGTAAGCCTTTTTCACCTCCATGGCAAAGGGAAGAGCTTTTCTTTTTTTTGTCTTGTCTGGACTTGCTCTTGTCTGTGCTTTGTCCCAGTCTGGCTGAGACCCTTCTGTGTGAGATGATGTCTAGCTCTGCAACACTCTGACCTGGGAAGCTGTCTTCTCAATTCAGAGCTCTTGCTATTAAATACCTGGAGTCTACTGTCTTTGCATGATGAGTTAATTTCATTTTAAACTCCAAGGGCATTTGCCCTGTGAAAATCTCTGGGAATACCCAAGTTCCTGTTTGGGAGCCTGAAGTCCAGAGGAGGATAAAGCCATATAATGGGGACTGTCATGGTCATATGATAAAGTCAAGAAAAAGTGAAACTCGGGGTACTCTGGAAGACAGGACAGCTCCCCTGCTTACTAGCGATGGGATCTTGGGAGGTTACGTAAACAATTTGTGCCTCATTTTTTTCATCTGTAAAATTCAGATTATAATAACACCTCATAGAATTGTCATGAGGACAAAATGAGCTAATTCAAGTAAAGCGCTTAGAGCCAGTCAGATAGTAGTGATTGATAAATGTTAGTTTTGACTGTCGTCATTATTTTGTTTTTCTTAATTATTATTAATATAATTACAGCACAGCAAAAAGGGGGTTTTTGGAGAAGATGTTATCAAGGTTGAGTCTTGAAGAGCAGAAAAGGTTGATGTAGCCTTGATTTAGAGGTGAAACAGTACATTATCACCATGTGTGGAGAGCTACAGCGGACTGGACACTTAACCTTCATTACCTCATTTACAAATGCGGAAGCTCAGGCAGAGATGGGTTACCGGGCTTGCCCAAGGTTACACAGCTGCTAAATGCTGATGTTAGGATTTGAAACTATAGTATTTTTATTACCCCTATTTTATAGATGACAGTCTCTGGGTGGTACAAATGGTTAACAGGCTTGACTGTTCAACCGAGAGTTTGGAGATTCGAGTCCACCCAGAGGTTCCTCGAAAGAAAGACCTGTTTATCTACTTCCAAAAAATCAGCCATTGAAGAGTATGGGGTGTAATTCTACTCTGACACATAGGGGTTCCCAGGAGTTGAAGCTGACTCAGTGGCAACTGGTTATCTTATGGACGAGAAAGGTGAAGCAGAGAGGTTTGGGGTCAAGATTTAAATTCACGTCTCTCAAATAACTCCTAAACCCATGGCGTTCCCACTGCACTAAACTGTTCACTTAAGGGAAAGTGTAAGAGTCTTGCCTCTTTGGAACTTTGGAGTAAGGCATTTGGCTTCTTTCTCCTTTACTTTTCCTATTTCTAAAGCAGGCCTCTACACACCCCTCCTCTCTGCACACTGCCCCTCTTCCAGCCTCCAGGGGAGGTTATGACAACTAGGGGGCTCCCTCTGCAAGGCACCTTGGTTCCCTTGAAGAAAGGCAGAAAGGAAACAAAGTATGGTGATGTTGGCATTTTCAAGGGTAAGTGATGAATGGAAACTTCCTGACATTGCAAGCACAACATCTGAAAGGAAGTGGAATTTTCCTGAAGCATAGACAGGAGATCTCTGTCACAAGCTATTGATTTGGGGTGCACGTCTCGCATTTAATCCAGTGATTAATTTGGAGGGAGGCAGTATGCATGCTGGGCTTTCATTTAGTGAGTTTAAAAGCACACGGCTTCTGATTTATTTTGTCTTCATTCGTGGAGGGCTGTTTTATTGCGAAGGGTTGAATGACAGACTTCCCAGCAGGCTGTTAAGACAGGTGAAATTTAAATAAAGAACATAAAATCTTTCAAGGCACTCTATTTATCTTTTGTAATTTATTAATCGTGCTATTGAAGGCTGGTTGACCCTCTGGGAACAGTTCAGCAAAGGAAAACTATCTGCTACTGCTACGCATGCCAATCCCCTTACTTTTTCTTCTTCTTTTATAGATGAAAAAAACTAAGAACTTGAACTAGGGAGTAACTTGCCCAAGTCATACAATGGGTCTGAACTGAAATTAACTCCTGGCTCTGCCCTACGACCTCAGGACCACTGAAAAACGAGGAGGATGTGTAGAGCTCAAAATGTTCCTTCAATGTTCAGAGCATTTTCGTAATAAATTCATGAATGAACACACGCATTCCTTTGCCTCTGTCTCTTCAATAGGTCCCCATTCCCTTAAGAGTGGACATCAGGCCGAGTCTTACAAGGCCCTTCATAATCTAGCTTCTGCTTACCTGGCAAGCCCCATCTCTTGTCTTCTCCCTTTGAACTCATCTCCACCCATATGGAATGTCTTTCTCTTTTCCCAAATAGGATATTCTCCTTCTCACTGATGGGCATGTGTACATGTTGTCCACTTGCTTGAAACATTTCTCCCCCCATGAATGAATGAACAAATGAATGAATGCATGAATGAACTAGAACCTGGGTTCTTGGCTCATTCCATTCCAAGACACTGCCTTTTTGGGTTGGTGCTCTTTCTGTCAATTCAAACTACCTCTGACCCACAAGAGTTTTAATTTTTCTAGCACAACTCTATCTTTTGCCTGAGATTATCCCATTGTAACCTTTGGTTCTAAAATGACTCCACTTACATTAGGAAGTTGCCATTCTCTCAGAATAAGTCCCTCCTCTCAAAAATAAAAAAAAAGAAGGAACTTTCCATTCAATATCCTAGTAAACTGGTGAAGTCTCCTCTAGCTATAAGCACGTGGGTCCCAAGAAATCAAACCAAAATTAATTAAGAGAAGTTCAGAGTCAATAAAAAATGTGTTATTCGTGTATAAGAGGGTCTTATTACCTTGAAGGGTGGTACAAGCTGAAAACCCAGGCACTTACAAAAGGGGGCTGGGACATGCAAGACATAATATAAACATGATGGTTTGCTAAGGAGCAACTAGAGATCTTGGGAGGGAGGGGCAAGCACGGTGAATATGGCTTAACTATGTTGATAGCATTATGGAAAAGACAGAAACCTAAGATAAAGCCCTGGAGGAATCAGATGCTGGGAGAGTTGAAGGACAGGTCATTTCATTCATTTAACAACATTTTATTGGGCGTTTACTATGTACCAGGCCCTGTCCTGGGAGCTGGTATAAAGCCATGAAGAAAATGTGATAGGAAGAGAGTTTGGAATTCTGCATCATGGAAACCTGGATTTCAATCTCAGTTTGGTCACTCATTTCTAATTAGACCTTGCGTGTTTGTTTTAGCTTCTTCACTTGTGAAATTTGCAAATTCTTTCATGCCTATTGATAACCTGCCAGATAATTGTGCCAGCCACTGTGCTAGGCACTGAACATGTAGCAGTGTATAAGATAGACATAGTCCCTGCCCTTCCAGAAGCTTCTTGACCAATGAAGAGACAGATACATTATTAGAATAAAGTATTTACTGTGGAAGGGTCTAGCAGGGCTAAAATAACAATTGACATTCAGGACTATTAGGATTAAATGAGATAAAGTATTTATGGACCCAGCACATCTTTAATGAGAATACAGGCTCTAGAACCAGACCTCCTGAGTTCAAATCCCAGCTTTGCCCGTTTACTAACTGTGTAACTTAAGCTACCAAATTCTCCATTTCCTCACCTATGAAATAAAGATAATGATAGTACTTAATTCATGTAGCTGTTAAGAAGATTAAATAGTTCATACATGTAAAGAGTTTCGAACAGTGTCTGACACACAGTGCATAACTGATGATGATGAGCACAAACCCTGACCCATGATAGGTATTCACAATTGCTAGTTCCTTTTCTCCACTCCACAAAAACCAAAAAAAAGGAAACCCTGGTGGTATAGTGGTTAAGTGCTACAGCTGCTAACCAAAGGGTTGGTAGCTCGAGTCCACCAGGTGCTCCTTGGAAACTCTATGGGGCAGTTCTACTCTGTCCTGTAGGGTTGCTATGAGTCAGAATCTGTTCTAAACTCTCCACTCCACAGCTCTTTTTAAAGTCCCAAAAGCCTAGTAGAGAACAGTATTCCATGTTTTAAATTTTATCATATGTCCAGGCTGGTAATTACAGAAAGGACTGTTCTCAAGATAATTTGTAATTTATTCTTGTCCAAGCTATTTACTTTACTGAGCCTTTGAAGAGCACCAGGGCTTTCCCTGTACTTGGGTTGACTGGGGACTAAAGCATGTCATGGTGGAATTAGAACCACAGGGACAAGAGAACCTGGAAAAGAGTTTGGGTCCCAAATGGGTGACAGCTAGCTGTTTTCTTTGGGCCCCATTGAGGACAAACCCACATGTTAATGTTTGGACACAAGCTTGGTCTTTGGGATCTCACACTCTTGGGGGCAAAGCTTGGCTCTGCACCTACAAGCTGTACAATCTCCTGAGTCATTTGAAAGATGGAAAGGAGCATGTCTACTTCAGATGATTGCTGTAAGGATTATGTGGGATGACTAATTTTAAACTGCCTGGAACTTAATAGAACTATTGTCCACCCTTGTCATCAAATAATGTTAATTAAATGCTCAGAGCAAGCCTCCTTCTCTACAATCATTGGTGGCTACTAAGGCGTGATGGTACTGATGGTCAAACGGCCTTCTTCCTCCAGTGTTTGTAGGACTAGTCTATACCCACAGAGAATGTGACCTCAGAATTAGGGACCCAAGCTCCATGAATGCAGGAACTGGGTGAGGCTTCCTCCTTTTTGGACCCCCAGGTGATCTGTGGCTTGCAACCCAAATGTAATAAACATTGTTGAATGGATAAATTGTAAGGTGGCAGGAATAAAAATATACCATGTTTGGAAAGAGGTCAGTATGGTGAAAGGACTCAAAACCACGTCATGTAAGGGGCATTGGTAGAACTAGGATTGTGTAACTGGGGAAAGAATACTGAGGGGACAGAAGTCGTCTGGAGGATGATTGTATCATTCAAGGTTCAACCAGAACCACTAGGAAAGAGAGAAAGATACAGAGAGATATCTGGCTGGCTGACTATCTAGAGATAGATAGGTAGGTAGACAGATTTATTAAAGCAAATTAGCTTATACAATTGTGGGAGCTGGCTAAGCAAGCCCAAAGTCCACAGAGTAGACAGTCAGAAAAAGATGATCTTCAGAAGGCTGAAACTTCACAGGCACAAACTGAAACATGTAGACACAGTCAGGAAGGAAGATCCACAGTGAAGACAGGGTTAATTGCAGGTCCGGCTGCTACTTGGAACCTCTGCTGTCATGGAGGACCTTGTTGTGTGCCATTGAGTAGATGCCGACTCATGGCAACCCTATAGTGCACAGTAGAACTGTCCCACAGGATTTCTTAGGCTTAAATCTTTATGGGAAGAGCACATGGGCCCAGCGAGGGTAAGAGATACCCGGGGGCAATCTCTAAGTTGCACCTCCCACCCCAATTTCAAGACAAATAGACTTTGATAGCGGCGACACATCAGCAGAAATGCCTTTCCCCCCGTTATCTGGCTGCCTCAGTCAGGTGCCTTTCCTATTTATGGTGTCTTAGAATGTTGTTCTGTGACTCGCCTCCTTGGACTTGCACTCAGGGGCAAGTGTCCCCCCTCTGCCCCCACCCTCCTACACCTCTGGAGAGCAGTTGGTGGGTTTGAACTGCTGAGCTTTTGGTTAGCAGCTGAGGCTTAACCATTGCACCATCAAGGCTCCTTACAGAAGGGGTTAAAGGGCTTTCTATCAGATTAAGATAGAAAACCCTTTAACCCCTTCTGCAAGTCGAAATCGACTCGACAGCACTGGGTTTTTTTTTTTTTTTTTTATCAGATTAAGACAGGTCCACTCAGGATAATCCCCCTTTTGACTAATTTAAAGTCAACTGATTAGGAACTTTAACTATATCTGCAAATTCCATTCACCCGGGGAACCTAGATTAGAGTGTGATTGAATAACCGGGAGAAGATATGTGTATGCTGCAGAATGGCTGCTGTCTCCCACCCACCTTTAACTCTTACATCAGAATCTCCCTTGTGGTCTCTCTAAGCAGGAACAGAGGGAACTCTGAGGAGGGTTGCTCAGCCTAGCCAGGTTGATCTGTCAAAACCATCACAGTAGTCATAAAAAAAAAAAGGGAGCGGATTTCTGGGTCCCAAAGATAGAACCAGGGTCAATGGATGGGAATTTCAGAGACATGATTTAGACCCAACTGAGGAAAGAACTTTATAATAAGTGTGGACAGGTTGCTGCAAGAGCTGTATAAGCAGAGAGGATGGCAGGTGGTTGGGGGGGTGGCTTGGAAAGATCACTTGACACCAGAGATTCTGTGATTCTGTGACTCAGGGGTGTAGGTTCTTGTTCTGATATTGCTACTCGCACACTGGACCTTATCAAATACTCACTTAGCTTTTGTTGATGGCCTGCTATGTGCCAGGCACTGTATTCAGCAAAGTAAGATCAGAAAGGCAGTTAGACTAAATGATACCTGAGTCATCTCAGTTTCAGCATCCAAAGAGCCTTCCTAGGAAATGCGAAGGTACCACCCACACTCTTAAATTTACATTGCAGCAAGGACATGATGGTTAAAACTATATACACCAATTTGGGGCATCACCAACTTATTGGTGGGGCACATGGCCAGGTAAAAGAGCTTAGAGCTTACCTCTGTGCAAACACACAGGAGACTCTATTGCATGTGTCAGTGTGTGGAGAATGAATATCAATAAATTATACATAAAGATATTGAATCTACCCAAATCTCAAAAACAGTTTTTGCACACATTTCATCCCTCCAAATCTTTGCACCTGCTATTGTTTCCTATTCCAGGAACACACTTATAGCCTGTTCCAGGCATCTAATTCTACACAGGAAAACCTCAATATAATAAGTCAGAACAAGGCCACAGGTCCACTGGGGATCAGGCCATCAATTGCTTATATGCAAGCTTAAGTTGAAACTAAAGAAAATTAAAACAAGTCCATAAGAAACAAAATACAACCTTGAGTATATCCCACCTGAATTTGGAGAACATTTCAAGAACAGATTTGCTGCATTGAATACTAACAACTGAAGACCAGACGAGTAGTCAGAAGACATGAAGAAAGCAAAGGTTTGTTAAAAAGACAGGAAAGAAAGAAAAGACCAAAATGAACGTCAGAAGAGACTCTGAAACTTGTTCTTGAATAGAGAGTAGCTAAAGCAAATGGAAGAATGATGAAGTAAAAGAGCTGAACAGATTTCAAAGAGCAGCTCAAGATGGACTTGGAACAAGGGATATCATTGCTGTTGTCAGGTGGATCTTGGCTGAAATCAGGGCATAGCAGAAAGATGTTTACCTGTGTTTTATTGACTATGCAAAGGTATTCAACTGTGTGGATCATAATAAATTATGGATAACATTGCAAAGAATGGGAATTCCAGACACTTAATTGTGCTTATGCAGAACCTGTAGGAAACCCTGGTGGCATAGCGGTTAAGAGCTATGGCTGCTAATCAAAAGGTCAGCAGTTTGAATCCATCAGGTGCTCCTTGGAAACTCTATGGGATAGTTCTACTCTGTCCTATGGTGTCGCTATGAGTCAGAATCCCCTAGACGGCAATGCATTTGTTGGTTTTTGGTTATTCCATCAGCAAATAATCTGAGTAAAAGGACTGTATGAAGAAGAACATGGCATTAGGATTGATTGAAGACTCATTAACAACCTGTCATATGTGGATGACACAACCTTGTTTCCTGAAAATGAAGAGCAGTTGAAGCCCTTACTGATGAAGTTCAAAGACCATGCCCTTCAGTATGGATTACACCTCAACATAAGAGAAAACAGAAATCTTCACAACTGGACCAATAAGCAACATCATGATAAAAAGAGAAAATATCACAGTTGTCAAGGATTTCATTTTACTTGTATCCACAATTGGCGAAAAAGAGGAAGACCCTTGACAAGATGGATTGACACAGTGGCTGCAACAATGGGCTCAACATAGCCATGAGTATGAGGATGGCACAGGACTGGGCATTGTTTTGTTCTGTTGTACATAGGGTCGCTATGAGTCGAACTGATTCAACAGCACCTAACAACAACAACACCCCAAAATTCGGTGGCTTAAAACCACAAAAACATTTTTTTTTGAAAATAATATTGTGTTTTGGTGAAAGTTTACATAGCAAGTTAGGTTCACATTTGACAATTTCCACACAAATTCATTTATGACTTTAGTTCCATTTTTCACAATGTATTAACATTCTCTTTAACTGTGTTCTGATTGTTCTATTTCCAGTACTCTAATATCCCTGCCCTCTTATCTTCTCTTCTTTGCTTTAGATTAAATGTTGACCTTTTGGACTCATACAGATGGTTTTTTAGTAGAGCACTGATCTAACAGGTAGTATCCTTATTTTCATGTGTCACTCTGCTTTTCTGCTAAAAGATATCTCAGGGGATACTTTTGGTTCAAGGTTTAAAGAGTATCTCAGGGCAATAGTCTGAAGGAGTCCTCTGGTCTCAGGTGGTTTACTTAGTTTGGACTTTTTTAAAGAGTTTAAGCTATGTTCTACATTTTTCTGCCATTCTATCTGGGATCATCTACTGTGACTCCAGTTAGATTGATCAGTGGAGGTAGCCAGATACTGTCTAGTTCTTCTGATCTCAGGGTGGTTAAGGTCATGGCTCTTGTAGGCTATCAGCATTGTAGGCTTGCTTTTCCTCTGAGATTTTGGTCACCTTCTTACACTTTTGTTTCTGTTGAGCAGGAACCCACAGTTATATCTTAGATGGCCCCTTGCAAGTTTTAAGATGCCAGATGTTACTCACTTCATTAGGATTCAGAACATGAACTTTGTAAACTATATTATACCAATTGACTGAGTTGTCCCATGAGACAATGGTCCTAAGTTTTCAAATCTAGAAAACCAATCTCTGAAGGTGTTTGATTATGTCTGAAGAATTTCTACAGTTATGTCTTCAATGAATGTGTATGCCTGACCACACATATCTGTATTTACGCATACATATACTTTTTCCTCTTCTCACATATGTATACACCTGTACCTACCCATAAACATAAATGCCTATACCCAACCATATGTGATCATAGACTCGAAAAACCTAGATTTTGCTCATGAATGTGCAATTTAGGCAAGACTGAGAGGAACATCTTAACTCTGCTCCTCTCTGTGTCACCTGGGGTGGCTCAAAGGCTGGGGACTGGAAGGTGGCATTCTATCTCTATGTGGCTCCTCCATGTGGTCTCTCTAGCATGATGGTTTCAGAGTAGACTCCTTACATGTTGGTTCAGAGCTTCCAAGTTATGAGTCCTGAGAAAGAAAAAGTCAAACAGAAGCCATATCGTCTCTTTGTGACCTAGGCTCAGAAGTCACACAGCATCACTTCTGCCACACTCTGTGGGTTGAAACAGTCACAGGCCCCCATCCAGATTCAAGGGGAGGCAACAAAGACACCACACTTTTCTGTGCAGGGTGTGTCAGTTACATTATAAGAGCATATGGGATGGGAGATACATATTGGTGACTCCATCTTTGGGAAATAAAATCTGCCACCTCTTCTTTTCCTATTTGAAAAAAGACTTCTCACCCTTCTAATCCTAGGTCAAATATTATCCTCCCTCCCCCAGTTCTCCTGGAGCTAATTACCTCCTTCACAGGGCCCTAGCAGTGCTTTGGACCTCTGCTTTCAGAGCACTTAACACCCCGAAATATTTTTATTTGTTTGTCTCCTTCTGGAGACTGTGAGCTCTTCAAGGTCTGGGGTCCGATGTGTATTTCTACATTCCTCTTGGCTACTAACCAAAAGGTTAGTAGCTTGAACTCACCCAGCAGTGCCACAGAAGAAAGACCTGGCAATCTGCTTCCATAAAGATTATAGCCAAGAAAACCCTATGGAGCAGTTCTATTCTGTAACACATTGGGTCACCATGAGCTGGAATTGACTCAATGGCAGTGAGTAGCTTTCAGCACTGTGGAGTGCTTAGGAAATAGATATTTCTACAAGCTAGACTAGGATTTTTCATACATCTTGGGGTAACTGTATCAGAATGCTCAGGTACTTGTTAAAAATGCAGACTCCTGGGCCTGTATCAAATCTCCTGAATCAGACTCTTGGGGCTAAGACTTGAGAAGTTGCATTAAAAACAAACAAACAGACAAACAAACAAACTCCCTAGATCATTCTAACGGGTATTAACCTTTGCAAGTGTTATATCCCCAGTGCCTGGTAGAGTGCCTGGCACAGAGTTGGTAATCAATAAATGCCTATTGAATGAATGAATGGGTAAGTGAATAAAACTGGACTGGGCATATAAAAGTCAGTTTGCCTTTTTGGCTAATGTGCTGTCCAGTTCTGGCTCCAAGGTCAGAGAAGCAGACATTCTTCTAGATAAGACCCAGGTGGAGCTCACTGCCTCACTTCCCCTTAAAGGGGACTGGTCTCCAGAGGGGGTAGCTGAGGCAATAGCGGGGAAAGAATCTTGGCAATTGTAGAGTTGGTGCATTATCTACCCTCTACCAGAAGGCTCCTTTACCATCCCTACCTCCTCCTCATCTCCCCACCCCCAAGCATCCTGCCACATCCCAGATCTGAACCATTCTGGGAGCAGTATTTGCTAGTTTGACATTTCAAAATAGCATCAAGGAGGCTAAAGATAGCTAGGTTACAAGGGAGGTTAAACATCTTGCCAAATGACGCTAAGCAAATTAGGTCTTCTCCATGTTGGTGTAAAGAGTACTCTGATGTTTTTCCTCTGTTTGGAGGAGTAGGAGCATTGGATGAAGACAGGGGAGGATATTGTACTGACAGCCAAAGGGCAGAGCCCCAGTCTGAAACTCAGTGAATGGTAAGGACTGCATAAATTTCAGAGGCCTCAGTCAATGAGCTGGGTTTTCTCTAGTTAGTTTTCTCTAAGTCAGAAGACTTGACTTAATTGAAACCCTGCTTTCGGGGCACAGTTGGCTCCCATGTCACCTGTGCACCTAGTTTCCACTGAGACAAACACAACTGGGAATCATTCATGTTGGAAAAACAATTTGTGCTTCTGAGATGGTTGAAAAAACACTAGACTTTCCGCCCTGCCCCCTATCATTTTAGCTATATTTCCCAAAGCCACTACTGTGCAACTGTGGCCAGAACCTGGTGACTCCATGGGGAGATACAGTGTTCCCCAGAGACGGAGTATCTACTGAGAAGTCAGCATGTACAAATAATAATACCTACCATTGACTGTTTACTGTTTGCCAAGCACTATGACAAGCTTTTGACATAATTTACCTCATTGCATTCTCATAACAATCCTATGAGTTAAGTAGTATTACACGTACCTTATAAATGAGGACCTGGGGGTCAGGAAGGTGAAGCAACTTGCTTTGGGTTGCACAGCTAGTAAGCTGTAGGACTGAGATTCTAACTGAACACTATACCATACTTTTTATATACTTTACCTCATTTCATTCTCACAATAATCCAGAGTTAGCCAGTATTGTCTCCACTTTATAGATGAGAAAGTGGAGGTCAGAAAAATGAAGCAAGTTGCTTTGGATACCATGGCTAGAATGTTGTCGAGTTGAGATTCTAACAGAGGTGTCTCTGGCTCCAAAACCTGGTTTCTTTTCAACCTGGTTATATTGTCTTTCTTCATAAAGGTGGACAAGGGGCGTCCTGGCCTACACACAACAAGTTGAACCTGCCCCATGAATTAAACCAGCTTCAAAGAGGGGTGGAGGTGGCCCTGGAGATGGATAGGCCATGACCGGTAGAGTTGGGGGGAGGGGGATGGATAATCAGGCTCCGTGACTCAGCAGCCCAACCCACTTGTCTGACCTTTTCCCCATGTCACCGATATCTAGTAAAAGGGTTATCCCTGTTTGCATCCTGCAGCCCCAGGGGTAAGTGGCAACCTGAGTCACAAGGGACAGACTGAATGTCAGAGTTGAAGTGAGTCTCTGCCTCACCCAGTCTGAATGTGACAGCAGCTGAATGCAGTGAGTGGTGGCAGTGCTGTCACAGCCAGAACACATTGGCAGAGAGGCAGGCCGGGTGGCTGGGGGCGGGGAGGTCAGGATGCTGGCCATCTGGCTAAAACAGGGGATTAAGGTGAGGCGTGAGTAAGGCGGCCCAATTATGCCTTGTGTTTGGTTGCAGGCTTGATAACACAATTCAGGTGCTTCCAAGGGCCCCTCCTGCCTCCCGAGCAAATTCAGTTAAGAGCAGGGCGTGGATGCACTAACAGTTTCCACATTTGGGGCCCTCTGCAGGGAGGTCTTTCAAGCTCAGGGGCCATGAAATTTGACCTCTCCTCAGGGTACAGCCCTGTTCTATCCAGCGCGAAAGTGTTCCTTGAGCTCCTCTTTATAAGCGAGGGTCTTAGGCCTGGTGGTCTGGACATGAGAATAGGATGGCAATGCACAAACACACGCACAGCCTGCCCAGAGCTTACAGCCTAGTGGAGAGACAGAAAATTACGATACAGGGTGAAGAGGGCTGTGGGTGCTGTAGGAACAGAGGACCAAAAAAAAAAAAAAAAACACCAAACCTGTTGCCGTCAAGTGGATTCCAACTCATGGCAATCCAATAGGGCAGAGTAGAACTGCCCCATAGGGTTTCCAAGTTGTGGCTGGTGGATTTGAACTGCCAACCTTTTAGTTAGCAGCTGTAGCTCTCTGTAGTTCTTAACCACTGTACCACTAGGGCTCCAAGAGCAGACAAGAGGGCACCAAACCCAGAGTTCATAGTTCCGGGAAAGGGTTCCCTGTGCAAGTGACTGAGACCTGGAGGTCAAGGAGTAGTTCTGCTGAGCTGGAGATGGCAGGAGTAGGCGGGTAAAGAGCACACGGGAAGAACCAAAAGGGGAAAGATGTATGCCATGGCCAGAGCACAGAGTGCAAGGACACAGTGTTTTTAGAAATAAATTAGGAAACCTGAACAGTTGGAAAAAAAAAAAAAAATTCAGTCCTGAAATCCACCATGTAGAGTGATTGAAGAATTATAGAAGGCCAGAAATATAATGACATCCATTTAGAAATACCAAGCTGGCTTCCAGGAACAAATGGGGTGGCTGGGACATGATGAGATACCCGTGGGGAGACCAGTTAGCAGGCTGTAGTAGTAGTCGGGTGAATGGTGGTGTTCTAGAATCGGGTGGTGGCTGTGGGGATGGACAGATGGGGAAGGAGGAAGCTCGTTAGAAGTCCAAATCAACAAATTATACGGTCCTTGCCTTCAAGGAAGGAGCCCTGGTGGTGCCGTGCTTAAGTGTCTGGCTGCTAACCAAAAGGTGTGCATTAGAACCCACCAGCCACTCTGTAGAAACAAAGATGAGGCAGCCTGCTTGCGTAAAGATTACAGCCACGGAAACCCTGTGGGGCAGTTCTCCTCTGTCTTATAGGGTCACTATGAGTTCAAATTGACTCGGCAGCAACATATTTAGTTTGGTTGGCATCTTCAAGGAGAAAACAATTTAGTTGAAAAAACATTTTCTCCCTTAACTCACTCCAGTCTTATGTGACTGGAGGGAGCCAAGAAGTAATTTAGTTCAGATCTCTTGTTGCAAGAGGTCCAGGGGTTTTCATCCTGAGCTGGAGTTCCTCCGGTGCAGGGAGGCAGTGGTGGGGTGTTAGACAGCAGTGAGAACAATCTGGGTGGGCAGCTGGAGTGGACACCACCTTTTTTGAAGTTCCTGAAATCACTGGATAGGGAAGAATGTGTATGCTGCTGGCAAGGCTTGTGGCTCCAGGCAATGGGACAATTATGAGGTGACTTCTTTTTCACCAGCTGTTTGTGGGAGCAGGCTGCTGTCCCCACCAGGTAAAGCCCCCTTCCCCAGGTCCACGGCTGCTGGCAGGGGGCTGAGGGCACTTTTCTGCTATCAGACCCACCCACAAGTGCTTGCTGTGACTGCCCTGTGCCCAGTTTGTTCCTGGAAACTGCTGTGATTACAACCTTTGGGTGAGAACACTCACTCACTGACCTTGTACATGGACAGACTTGCAGGAGAAGGTCTTTTGGGAGGTTGCTGAAAATTTAATGACAGCTATTCCTTAAACTTGTAAAACCTTTTAACGTTCTCAAAGCACAGACAACAGCATCTTTTCTGGCACTGGACGGTGTTTTCCAGCTATAAAGCACTTTCCCATGCCTTGACATGCATGATCCACAGACAACCCTGCAATGAAAGCAGAAATCATGGGCTGTAGAGCCAGGGAAACCTGGGTTCAAATCCTCACTCCACTCCTTGAGGCCGTGTGGCTGTGGGTCTTCCTTTTTCTCTCTGAGATTCAGTTTCCTCCTCTCTAAAATAGGGACATTACACTTACCGTGAAGGGTTGCTGTTAGCATTCAATGAGATGATAATGTCTAGCCCAGTGCATGACAAGTAGTGGGTGCTCTCGGTAAAAGCTGTTTTCCTCCCCCTTATTTCTACCACTCCCATATTCCAAACAAGGATAAAGCCAAGGTTGTAAAATTAGAAGTGGTGCCTGGCATATAGTGGGTCTGAAATAAAGTTAGTTTCCCTTTCCCGCCCCTTAAGGCCCTGAGCAAGCACTATCTCTTCCCCAGGCTTTTCCTTTTCAGCTGAGTTCTTCCTGGGGACCTCCTTGGGCAATGGGATAAGAGCCACGCAGCCTCTACCCTGAAAAATGCACATGTATGCAAGTAGGTTAAGTGGTTAGGTGCTACAGCTGCTAACCGAAGGGCTGGCAGTTCAAATTCCCCAGGCGCTCCTTGGAAACTCTATGGGGCAGTTCTGCTCTGTCCTATAGGGTCGCTATGAGTCGGAATCAACTCGATGGCAATGGGTATGGGTATGCAAGTAGGGAACACGTACCCTCTCACCCACACAATTTTGCTTACAATTTTAAGGAGTGCACAGATTCCCTGAAGCTCATCCACAGACTCTAATTTAAAAACCTGCTATAGCACCCATATGACAAAAATTACCTTCTGCCACAATTGTGGTTCTTCAGTTACCTAAGTTTCCCTGATACATTATAAACTACATTAGGTTGGGGAGTGATTCTTCTGGTTTAAATCTATATAGTGATTGAAGAGTGATAGGTACACAGAGAATGTGAATTGAACGCCTGGATGGATGGGTGGGTGGATGGGTGGGTGGATGGGTGGATGGATGGGTGGATGGGTAGGTGGGTGCATGGGTAGATGGAGTGAGTGGCTAACTAGGTAGTTGTGTAGATGCTGGGTGACTGGGTGAGTGGTTTGGGTGGGAGAGACAGATGGAGGGATGAATGAAATGGTGAAGAAGTTACCATACTCAGAGAAGGTCCTAGGCAAGCAGTGAGGAGATTAAAAAAAAAAAAAAAAAAACCCTGGCAGAAGACCTCTGATGTAATTCTATTAAAAAAAAAATGTGGGCTCTAGAGGGATCAGGAGCAGAGGATAAGCAGAAAGAACAATGTCTTAGCAAGCTGGGTCTGCAGCAGGGCTGTTGGCGAGGGTGGGGCAGTAAGGCTCTGAGTCAGAGGGCCAAGTAGGAAAGCTAGGCAAGAGGTGAAGAAACACTGGACCAACAGAGCAGCACTGGTACTGAATGGAAAGCAGAAGCTACAAGACCCAATTCCAAGAAAAACTGGAGAGCAGGCAGGACCCAGCGAGTAGGGTAAAGGGATGAGTAGAGGCAGAAGAATTCAAGGCATGTGGGATTCTCTGAGTCATTCATTAAATGATCATTTCTTCAGCCCCTCCTATGTGCCAGGGGCAGTTTCAGGCACTGAAAATAAGACCCAGTCCTTGCTGTCGATTAAGAAAGAAACATTGACAAAAGTTGAAATTTGAGGACCTACTATGCACCAGACGCTGTTCTAAGTGTTTAACGTGACTCCTCTCAAACACAGCCCTATGGTAGAGTATTATTTTTATCCCCATTTTACAAATAAGGAAACTGAGGCACAGAGGATAAGTAACTTCCTCAAAGTAACACAACTAATAAGTGTCCAAGCCAGGATTTTAACCCAGTCTCCAGAGCCTACGTGCTTCATTGCTATGCTCTATTGCTGCCTTCGAGTTGATGATTAAGTGATAGGCTCCATGCAGGGTGATGAAAGATATTATGGCAGCCTGGGCTGGTCACAGCGGGACACAACATGTGGGGGTGACTGACTCTGGCTGGGGGTTCTAGGAAAGCATTAGAGAAAAGGAGACTGTTTGGAGCTGGGCCTTGAAGAATGAGTGAGGTTTCTTAGGCATCCTGCAAGTAAGGGGTAAGGTTGAAGGTTAAGGGAAGGGATATTCCAGGCAGAGAGACTAGCTTGAGCCAAGTGCACAGGCACCAAGGCATGAAATAGCAGGGACCTGTGCGCTGAGCAGGAAACCGTAAGTAGTTCTGTGTGAATGCTTTGCGGGCCTGGGAACTGGCAGGAGGGGACATGAGCTGCACACTGAGTAATGAGGATAAGGTTTCCTCATATTTTGGTAGGATTTATGGTGTTTAACATGCTTTTATCTCTTTTGATCATCCTGAACAACCCTAACAAATAGGCAAGTCAAATATTAAGACTATGCCTAATTTAGAGATAAGGAAACAGCTCAGAGAAGTTAGATGACTGGCTTAAGGTTATACCATCAATATATAGCGGAGATCAGACCAGACCCTCAGCCTCCTAACTTTAATAACCTGGGTACTTCTGGCATAGGAAACACTTTGCTGAGTGTGACAATAAATAACATGGGGTTCTAAGTGTTTTCTACTACAGAGGCAATGATGAGGCAGCTCAGATCAGCAAAGGGTTGTATACGATGCTTCAGAGAAAAATGTTGTTAGGTGCCATGGAGTCCGCTCTGACTCGTGGCAACCTTATGTATCACAGAACAAAATGTTGTCCAGTCCTGCACCCTCCTCACAACTGTTGCTATGTTTGAGCCCATTGTAGCTCCCACTGTGTCAATCCGTCTGTTGAGGGTCTTCCTCTCCTTTGCAGACCCTGCCTTAGCCAAGGATGACGTCTTTTTCCAGCAATTGGTCCCTCCTGATAATATGTCCAAAGTATGAGAGACACAGTCTTGACATCCTAGCTTCTTAGGAGCATTCTGGCTGTACTTCCTCGAAGACAGATTTGTTCTTTCTTCTCGCAATCCATGATATATTCCATATTCTTCACCAGCACCACAATTTGAATGTGTCAATTCTTATTTAGTCTTCTTTTATCATTGCCCAGCTTTCACATGCATGTGAAAGAAGGTGATTAAAAATACCATGGTTTGGGTCCGTCACACTTTAGTCATCAAAGTGACATCTTTGTTTTTTAAAACTTTAAAGAGGTCTTTTTGTAGCAAAATTGCCCAATGCAATATGTCATTTGATTTCTTGACTGCTACTTCCATGTGCATTGATTGTTGATCTGAGAAGAATGAAATCCTTGACAATTTCAATTTATTTACCATATATCATGATGTTCTTTATTGGTCCAGTTGTAAGGATTTTCATTTTCTTTATTGATAGTTACTTATTATTGATATTTATTATTGATAGTTATTTTTCTGTGATATGAAAAAGAAAACAAAAATCATAGAAAAATATCAATCATCAACATGGGCACAGTGCTTTACAGCTTGCAAAGCACATTCACATGCGGAATCTTATTTGACCTTTATGAAGAAACTCTAGCAGATTGGACAGATAATACTCTTGTTTCCATTTTTCAGATGAAAAAACTGAGGTACAGAGATATTAATTGATTTGCCCAAGGTCACACAACTGGTAGGTTTTAGAGGTAAGACTGAAACACAAGTCCTTCCAATGCCAAATGTACACTATCAATGAGTGCTGTTAATATAATAGCCCATAGTTATTATGTAATTACTCTGCACTAGCTACAGTGTTAAGTGCTTGTGTATATCATTTAATTTCTATAACTATGCAATGAGATAGATGCTGCTATTAAGTCCATTCTAAAATTAAGCCAAATGGGACTCAAAACAGTTAAGGTCTCACAGATAAGATGACCAACTGCCACTCAAAACCTCTGTTCTTTAGCACCATGTGATACTGTCCATGAGGTTTTTGGATCCTAGTCTAGCCCACCTGAATTAAGGAAAAATGCTTTGAGCTTTGCCCAAATCCTCTGTGAAAGCAGGTACATTTGATGATGAAAAGTTTCTAACTGTTCCATATAAAGCTCTTTATCCCCTTCTAAGGGCAGCCCAGTTAGAAAGGTCCTTGAATGCAAATCTACCAAGTTCTAAGACTCCCAAATTCCCTTGATACCTTCATAATCAGGAATTGGGATCAGGATCCCAGTTGCTTCTGGAAAGAAAGAGCTTAGACCGGGCATGAGCCAGGTATCAGACAAGCTTGGGCTACGGGGCAAGGTGTTTCTGGGCTCCGCCAACGAGTCTGCAGGATGGAATGTCCTGTCATTCTCTGTCATTATTTTGTTTTAATTTCTTCATAGCTGGCGTCTGGGGTCTTAAACACTAGCAAGCAACCATCTAAGATGTATCAATTGGTCTCAACTCACCTGGAGCAAAGGAGAATGAAGAACACCAAAGACACAAGGTAATTACGAGCCCAACAGACAAAAAGAGCCCATATATCAGAGACTACATCAGCCTGAGACCAGAAGAACTAGGTGGTGCCTGGCTATAACCGATGACTGCCCTGACAGGGAACACAACAGAGAATCCCTTATGGAGCAGGAAAGCAGTGGGATGCAGATCTCAAAATCTCATAAAAAGGCCAGACTTAATAGTCTGACTAAGACTAAAGGAATCCCGGAGGTCATGGTCCTCAGATCTTCTGTTGACCCAAGACTGGAACCATTCCCAAAGCCAACTCTTGAGACAGGGATTGGACTGGACTGTGGGATAGAAAATGATACTGGTGAGGAGTAAGCTTTTTGGCTCAAGTGGACATGTGATACTATGTGGTTATCTCCTGTCTGGAGGGAAGATGAGAAGGCAGAGGGGGACAGAAGCTGGCTGGATGGACACAGGGAATACAGGGTGGTGAGAAGGAGGGTGCTGTCTCATTAGGAGGAGAGCAACTAGGAGTAAATAGCAAGGTGTATACAAATTTTCGTATGAGGGACTGACTTAATTTGTAAACTTTCACTTAAAGCACAATAAAAATTTTTTTAAAATTTCTTCATAGCATTTAGCACTATTTAATATTATCATCTTAATTTGTTCACAAGTTTATTCAATGTTTCTTCCTATGCCCCCCCCCTTGTCTTATTCATAGCTGTTTCCCAAGTGTCTATAATTAATTCCTCAGTCCAGTATGATAGCCATTAGCCAATGTGGCTACTGAGCACTAGAAATGGGCCAGTCCAAACAGAGATGTGCTATAAGTGCAACCAAAAAAAAAAAAAAAACCCATTGCCATTGAGTGGATTCCAACTCATAGCCACTCTATAGGACAGAGTAGAACTGCACGGCTGTAAATCTTTACAGAAGCAAACTGCGACCTCTTTATCCTGCAGAGTGGCTGGTGGATTTAAACCACTGACCTCTTGGTTAGCATCCAAGTGCTTAACCACTGCACCACTAGGGCTTCTTGTAAGTATAACACACACATGGAATTTCAAAGACTCAGAATGAAGAAACAATGTAATGTAAAATATTTTGTTAATAATTTTTATGTTGATTACATGTTGAAATGATATTTTGGGTATATTGGGTTAAATAAAATACATTATTAAAGTAAATTTTACCTGTTTCTTTTTACTTTTTACTGCAGCTACCAGAGAGTTTGAAATTTTTGTGTGTGGTTCTTATTATATTTCTATTGGACGGCACTCATCTAGAACAATGTCTGGTAGGTAGTAGATGTTCAATGTATAGCTGAATGAATGCAAGCATTTTCTTGAACGAATGTCTAGCTTAATGGCTCAAGTAGATAAATATAAGTTTCCCTCAACTAGGACGCCTCGTGTTTAGGGTATGGCTCTCTGGTATAAGTTTATAAACTAATTTTGATTAAAGTTGTTAATAGCTGGTAACAGCTTAAACTGTTGATAAGTCAAGGTAAAATTTATATTTTAATCACAATTTTCCAGGAGTCAGACAAGTAGGCTTTTTAATACTGTCATGGGGTCTTTCAGAAGAAAGTTCCTTTAGATACTACAAAAGGGAGAAGAAAGAACCATCGCTACCACCAAAAATGCTAGGAGGGAAGGGGAGACTGGGAGAACTGAGAGAAGGGACTAAAGGGTGGATGAGATAGGCGAGGAACAACAAAGGACCCCATAAGCTCCATAACAGGTACCTTGTTTCACCGCCAACTACTCAGAGCCCAGGGTATATGGTGGGTGCTTAATAACTATTTGTCAAAAGAATGAATGAAAATGAGCAAGGGAAAGGAAGTGGGGAGGATGAAATAGGGAGGGGAGAGACAGGTTACTACAAAGGGAGATGCTGAGAAAGACAGGCAGAGGGACAAAGTGATGGCAACAGATAGATGGCAGGGCCAAGGAAAGAAGGCAAGGAAAGGACCAAGGGCAGAAAAGGATGGGTGTTGTTGGCAGGGGTGGAGAGGAATGGGGTGGGGGATGGGGGGGCAGGTGAAGGGATGTGGGGGCGGGTGAAGGGTTGGACCTCTTCCTTTGGCCAAGCCCCTCCAGAGTTCCCAACGGGGGCAGGGAAGATGAGAGGACTGGGACATGAGGTGAGAGACCTTGGGAGGCGAGGGTGGACCAGCTCCCACCCACCTTCCTGAGTGCAGCCACCTTCCGCCTGGAGGCAGTCCTGGAGCCTGACACACCCCTGCAGAAGGTCACAGCCTCCCCACAGGGACTTTCCTGGGGTGGGGAAACTTCAGAGCCCTGGCCTTTTAAACTTCCCAGGCCTGACCTGATCTGGGACCACCCAGCGCTGAGGTCTCAGTAGGGGAGAGCTGTGCCTTTGACAAGGAAACCAAACCCAGTGCTAGCCAGACCTCACAGGACTTGACCTCTTGCCTGACCTTTTAACTCCATCTCTGCCATCAAAGCTCTGACAAACTTTCTCCTTGCCCTGAGTCCCCCGACTGAAAAAAAAAAAAATTGCCCTCACTCTATTCCAGCTGCCGACCTTTGGTTAGCAGCCCGCTCTTAACCATTGCACTTCCAGTGCTCCTGCCCCTAGCCCAGGAGTCTCAAATCTTAGTGCATCAGAATCAACTGGATGCCTTGTTAAGACACTTTGCTGGGCCCCACCTCCAGTGTTTTTCATTCTGTGCGTCTGCGGTGAGGCCCAAGAGTTTGCATATTTAACAAGCTCCCAGGTGAAGCTGTTGCATCTGGTTTAAGGCACCCCAGCCCTTCCTTTTCCTTCTTAATGCAAAAGGTATATTGTTCAGCCTGCACTGAGCCGGGAACCCTGACAGCTGGGGAAACAGGTGCTGGAGAGGGAACTAGCGTGCCAGCAAAGCCAGGATGGCCACCTGGGAATCCCAGCTCCCAGTGCGGAGTGCATTACTGCACCAGCTGCTTCCTTACTGTTTTGGGAGGCGTATGTGTGGGATCCTCAACAGGGTGGAACCCTGAGTAGTAAAAGTTGAGTGGGAAGCAGGGTTAGTCAAACCTGGCTGAAGCATAGGGAGAAATGGGTCATTTTCTTCCAGAGAGAAGACAGGATGCACGGGAGTTTGGTTTCATCAATCAAATCTGCCCTGAGCAGCACCTTCAACACTTAAATTCATGTAAAGGATACTAACTGAGCAGCTACTCTCTGCTAGGCACTGTTTTGGGAACTACGGATAATGCAGGAAACAATCCCTTTCCTTGGGGAGCATGCTCTCTAGTAAGGAGATGAACAGTAAACGTAATAAAAGAGTAAACTAATAAGTATGCTGTTGTTTTCAGGTGCCCTCGAGTCAATTTTCAACTCACAGTGACCCCGTGCAACAGAGTAGAACTGCCCCAAAGGGTTTTCTAGGCCGTCATCTTTTTGGAAGCAGATTGTCAGGTCTTTCTCCCACAGAGCCACTGGGTGTGTTTGAACCTTTCGTTAACAGCCAAGCCCTTAACTGGTGCACCACCAGGGCTCCTTATTAAGTATGTCGTTGCTGTTAGATGCCGTCAAGTTGGTTCTGACTCATAGCGACCCTAGGTACAACAGAATGAAACACTGGCCAGTCCTGTGCCATCCTCACGATTGCTGCTATGCATGAGCTCATTGTTGCAGCCACTGTGTCAATCCATGTCATTGAGGGCCTTCCTCTTCTTCACTGACCCTTCACTTTACCAAGCATGATGCCCTTCTCCAGGAACTGATCCCTCCTAATAACATGTCCAAAGTATGTGAGACAAAGTCTTGCCATCCATATTAAGTATGTTAGAAGGTAATAAAAGCTATGGAAAAACAAAACAAGAGTAGGGTAAGGGAGTTTGAACAGGCGTTACAATTTTAAATAAGACAGTCAGGACAGGCCTTATTATGAAGGTGGTATTTGAACCAGGAAACAATTGACAGCTAGAGAAAGAGTGTCCTAGATAGGGGAACAGGCAGTGCAAAGGCCCTGAGGCAGGAGCATGCTTGGTGTATTTGAGGCTCAGCAACAAGGCCAGGGCGACTCAAGTGGATGAGGTCAGAGAGGGAAGAGGGCAGGTGGGAAGATATTCAGGGCTCAGCGGGCCTTTGACTTTTACCATGTTTCTTGGTTATCTAGTGGACAATAAGTTTGTAAGAGGCAATAACACAGGTAACACAGGTCCAAATTTCCACTCTGCCACTCTGACTAAACTCTCTATGTCTCAATTTCCCTTTCTGCAAACTAGGGCTAAATAAAATACTGTGTTTGCGTGTGTGTCCTCTTGGCATTAAACAGGATGTGATATTTCGTGTACGAAGAAGGCTTAAAACACAGTAGATACTCTATTTTTTATTTAATTTTCACCCAGCAACATGTGACTTTTCTTTCCTCTTCCCTTTTCTCTTCAAGTGAATTTGAGCCATCCTGCCTAATAGGGCGTAACAGGTTCAAATTAAGAAAAGGCCCTCTGGCAAAACTGTGAAAACTGCCGCTTTATTCTCACTGCTCTTTTGCCTCCTCCTTCAGCTTTCCCTTCTTCCAAAAAGCCCTCCTTTTTGTGTAATGCTGGTTCCTAGCCATTTTCTTCTCTCTCCAGCTCCCATTAAAAAAACAAACCTGTTGCCATCCAGTCTAGAAATGAAACTAATTCCCATCCACACCCTATGAGTTTTACTGCACTTTAAAGAGGATTTCCAGGCACCTAGAAAGGCTTGCTGCTTGCTGCTCAGTGCTCTGAGAGCTTCCTCTACCTCTGCTACTTTTCCCATTGCTTCCGAACTGTCTGTTGGTGCATCCTTTCCTACCAGACCTGGACTGAGTCCCTGGGTGGCACGAATGGTTAAGCACTCGACAACTAGCCAAAAGGTTGATGGTTTGAATCCACCCAGAGGCGATCTGCTTCCGAAAGGTCACAGCCTATGGAGCAGTTCTGCTCTGCACACATGGTGTCACAAAGAGTGGAAGTGACTTGAGAGCAGCTAGCAAAGAGACCTGAACTGATGGGCAGAAATGACCAATTCTCTCTGGGCCTCCAGCCCTTAGCAACTTGCCCAGCACATAGTAAATACTGGATAAATGTGCTAAATGCATATGTGAGTGCATGATGCATGAGCGAATGTTTCTGTTATTTCCTCTCCAAATGATACCAAAGAAGATGGACAGATGTGTGTGGTGAGGCTCTGTGATGGGAGGAGCCTGGCTGCTTGTTTAGAAAAGAAACTGAGCAAGCCAAGAGGCTCACCCGCACCATCTGCTTTCCCTCTGCTGTCCTCTGGGGATGGAGGGGAGTGGGGAGAGGAGCTGAAAGCCCAGGAGGGCTGACAAGGTGCCCTCTTCAGCACTGAGTCAGCAACACCCAGCCCTGTGGACACAGGAAGATCCCGATTTCAGGGGCTGAGTCACATGAATAACTGGAATAGTTGTTTAGATCATAATGAATTCTCAGAAGCTCTCCAAGCCAACCAGCAGGCACATGCTCTGTCCATACCCTAAGCACTTCTAGCTTTGTGACTTAGCAGAAAGGAGGAAGAGGCTGGGTGTGGGTTCCTGGAGGGAAGAGGGGCACAGGGATCCTTGCCATTGCCATCACCTGCAGATTGTTTCTGGATCTTTTCAAGTTTCCAGGAAGATGTGGAAAAAGACTGGCATTGCAGGGATGAATCCTGCACAGACTTCTCAGCTGTTGTGTCAACTGGGTGAGGTGTGGGCGAGAGGCCCTGGCGCCTTGCGGTGAGTGGTTAGGGTTTCAGTGGATACTAAATGCCCCGGGAGCCCAGGCAAGTTATCTTCTGCTGAAATGTCATTAGAGGTCTGTGTACCTTGGATGAAACAGGATATACAAATTCCAGGCCTAGAAGAAACCATGTGGAAGAGGGGAAGAGGCTGGTGCCCAGGGCATTGTAGAATTGGTGCATGAGTCTTCAGGTTGCATCTTCTCAGCTGCAAGTCCAGAGACCCACTTTGGAAATCATCCAGAAATGCCCATTCTGAGCTCCACCAAAGCCCTCAGTGAATGCCTAGTCCAAAACCTCAGCATGGTGCAGAGGTTATAGCTTAATGCTTTCTTCCTGAGAGTACCCAAAGATCTCAGGCTTCTAAGATTTTGTTCCACCCTTCCTGGCACCACACACAGACACAAATCAGTTGCCTTTGAGTTGGTTCTGACTCATGGTTAGCCCATGTGTGTCATAGTAGAACTGTGCTCCATAGGGTTTTCACTTGCTGATTTTTCAGAAGTAGCTCACTAAACCTTTCTTCCAAAGTACCTCTGGGTGTACTCGAACAACCAACCTTTCAGTTAGCAGCCCTGGCACCATAAACACTGTGAATTTTTTTTATCTCTGCCAAAGAACAGACACTATGGCCACGTCACCAATGCTTCTGCTTGCTCTAGGGTAATAATTTTCAAAATGGAGCCTGCATCAGAATTGCCTGGAAGGCTCATTAACACAGAATTCTGGGCCCTACCCTCAGACTTTCTGATTCAATAGACCTGCGATGGTGCCTGGGAATGTGCATTTCTAACAAGTCCCTACGTGCCACTGATGCTGCTGGTTCAGGGATTACACTTGGAAAACCACTGCTCCAAGACTAAGTTCTTAAACACTTTTTTTTTAACTCAAAATTCATTTGAGAATCTGTTGAAAGCTTTGCTACCACTTCCCAGAAAAACAACGCACACATCCTAAAAAAAAAAAAGGAAGGTTGTGGGGAACTTGCTTATAATTTCAGGACCCACTAGACTTGGATAAGTTCATCCATGAACTCCTAACTCAAAATAACTCCTGATTTAGGGATCAGTCCAGGATTCAAGAGTCAGGTGCAGATTAACAAGGTACAGGAAAGCAGATTTTATCACAAAGAGCAAAGGAGTGTTATGGCAAATTGAGCATCTGTTTTCTAAAACTAGACTGCCTGGCTTCAAATGCTGGCTCTGCCATTTACCGGCTGTGCTTCAGGCTCCACATCTGTAGACTTGAGTTGATGATAGAACCTACTTCATAGAGTTTTGTAAGGATTGAATGAGTTCGTATATGTAAAGTGCATACACTAGAACCTGGTACATAGTATATACACTCAATAAAAAACAAAAAACCCAACCAACTCATTGCCGTCAAGTCGATTCCAAGTCATAGCAACCCCATAGGACAGAGTAGAACTGTCCCATGGGGTTTCCAAGGAACAGCTCAATAATTGTGCCTAATTTAGTTTAGCTCAACCAAATCCTATTGGTTCAACTTCCTGATATGTTCCAAGCCCTCTTCTAACCCATCCTAATAGCTACAGTCCTAGTTTAGGCTCTAACCATTTCTAGCCTAACCTGTTGCCGTGGAGTCAGCTCCTACTCATACAGATCCTATAAGACAGAGTAGAACTGCCCCCATAGGGTTTCCAAGGCTATAAATCTTTTTGGAAGCAGACTGACACATCTTTCTCCCGTGGACAGCTAGTGGGTTCGAATCGTCAACCTTTCAATTAGCATCAGAGTGCTTAACAATTGTACCACCAGGGCTCCTGCTTCTAGCGTAGCATATTGCAATACCCTCGCAACTCTTCTCTTTAATCGGATTTTCTTTCTCTTCCAAAGCATCCTCCACACAGCATCCAGAGTGATCTTTCTAAAACCCCTCTCATTTTGTCATTCCCATACATAAGACCTTCCACTGACTCTCCATCACTTCCGGGAGAGTATGACATAGGGTCTGGACCTTGCCACCTCTGGGCCTTGTTGCACACTGCATACCTTTCTCCCTTCTGTTCCATCCAAAGGAAGTACAGGTTGATTCCAAGTGCTGCCTTGACACATAAGGCTTAAGGCTTACTCGCCCCAAATGCCCTTCGCCCTCTTTGAGGCAAACATCTCTGAGGTATTCTTTAAGACCCAGCTGAAGGAGTCACTTCTCTGCCACTTTCCCTGAACCCCCAGGTAGAGTGACCTCTCCTTTCTTTTTGACCTACCATACCTTGTATAGAGTGCTTTCTCTAATGCTTTATATATATACATATGTTATATACAGTAGGCACATATACTTTCATGAGTCTGTGCAGAGACTGCTAGTTATTTCCCCAATATGCACTTTCACCTTCTATAGTGCAAGCCCATTTTCCAGACTTCCCTGCAGATAGAGTTCTGGATTCAAATTAAGTTCCATCAATAGATGCACTTGAATAAGATTTGAAAAGTAGAAATGAAACAAAGGAAATATTCCTGTTGCTTTAGATAGCTTCTATGGGCAAAAAAGTTGTGGAGACATGAAGTTTTTTTGCATGATATTCCAGTAACTAGTCAACAGTTTCATGGTTGTCAAGAGTCAGTTTCAGCAACAGTGATAACAGTTTCTCAGTGCTGACTTTCTGATCCCTAGATTGCACGAATGAGGAGTATTCTAGATTCTGGAATCTAGAACTCAATAGTTCAACTTGGGGCTTCCTGAGTTCCTATTTCTGTGAGGTGGCAGAGGTAGCAGCTCTTTTTAGAAGACATTGCTGGAGCCTACAATCCACTTACCTAATTTTTCACACATCTAATCCCAATATTAAATCCTTTCTGCTTAAAATGCCTAGAATGGTTTCCACTGAAAATTGATAGAATTCACCCCCTCACCCTGTTGTAAGCTATTATAGGCCAAGACCAGGTCTTATTCATCTTTGTATCCTCAGTGTCTAAGACTATCAAGAGGGCTTGCGTAAACTGAACCTCTAAAAGAAGAGGGTGGAGACACTAACTTGAGTTGAGGAAAGGCTTGATTGTCAACGGGCTTAGGGCAGGTCATTTATTTGTGTTCACCAAATGAGCTTTAAGTGCAGAGCTGCTCTCAGACCAACCAACCAACAAAGAAACAGACATATCACCACCAAAACAATAAAAAATAGAGGTTGGATGAATTGCAGAAACAGTAGTAAATCTTTGAGGCAGGAAGACTCAACCAGGCTCCTCACTGTGGCAGCTTGGGCAAAGTGGTGCTCTTTTCCACAAAGGCCTATGGCCCTTCAGAAGACCTAGTTGAGAAGAAAGGAGAGAATGATGAGGAAGAGACAGCACTCCCCCAAAGGTAGTTTTAGCCAATTTATTAATGTGCTTCAGGAACATGGTGCAGAATAGAAAAAAGAAAAGAAGTTCCAGTGATCCTAGCAGAGCCTCAGGGTCTGAGGCAAAACATGTCCTGAGACCAGACAGGCTGGTTGTTTGAGCATGGAATGACAGATATAGGCCATGCAAAAATCTGAAAAGAGTATAATGAGAAATATATAAGCTTTGGAAATCAGATTGACTTGTAATCGAATCCCAAGCCTGCCATAACAAAGTACCACAAAGAAAATGGCTTAAAACAACAGAAATCTATACTTGCACAGTTCTGGAGGTTAGGAGTCTGAAATCAGGAAGGCCATGCCCTCTCTGAAAGGTCTAGAGAAGAATCCTTCCTTGCCTCTTCCTAGTTTCTGGAGGTTCCTGGCAATCCTTGGCATTCCTTGGCTTGTAGGTGCATCATTCCCATCTCTGCCTCCATTTTCACATGGCCATATTCTTTCTGTGTCTGTCTGTCCTTAGGTCTCATCTCTCTTTATAAGGTTTAAGAACCACTGCTCTAAGGTTCTTAAACTTTTTTTTTTTTTTTAACTCAAAACCTGTTTGAGAATCTGTTGAAAGCTTTGCTTCCACTTCTCAGAAAAATAATGCACACATGCTAAAAAAAAAAAAAAAGGAAGAGGGTAAAAACTTGCTTATAATTTCAGGGCCCACTACACTTGTGTAAATTCAACCAACATATTGGACTAAGACCCACCCTACTCCAATATGATCTCATATTAACTGATTACATCTGCAAAGACTCTATTTCCAAAAAAAGGTCTCATCGTATTCACAGGTACTAGGGGCTAGAACTTCAGCGTATCTTTTGGGGGGACACAATTCAACCCATAACAGTTGTTAATCACTGTGTGACCCCAGACAGATTCTTGAAACTCCATAAACTTCCATTCTCACACTCACAAACTAGAGATAATAATCCTTATTGCAAGGGACTATCATGAGGATCGAAGGGGAAAACATGTGAGACTAAGCCATCCGGCACTAGGACTGGACATAGCTCTCAGCAAGCCCCTTACCCTATCCTCTCTCTCTGGGTGTGTCTTCGACCCTGCCTGATGTTCTTTCTAGTGTTAACACTTTGCTCCATAAAATAAAATAATCATTTTACATGATTATCTGGCATTGAGGGGATTCTACTAATTAATTTAACTTTTTGTTTTGTTTTCTAATTTAGATGCCTGAAGGTAAGGCACTGAGGTTTCTGTGAAGGGTGATTTCTTGATCCATTCATTTTGTCTGAAAAAGCCTGGAGCAGGAAGTAAGATTCCCGGAAGTTTTTTAAGCATGGAGAGGATGGGAGGTAGGAGGGAGCCACTCCAGGAAGATTGCTCTTGCCAGCTGGGGAGAGAGTGGAGAACTTGGCCTTGCTGTTCCTCTGTAATCACATTGTCCATGCTCATCAGCAGGGCTATTAGTATTTGAGTCTAAGCCAGTCTTTCTGTGGCATCCCACAGGATTCTGGGTTTAATGCAACTTCTTCCAAGTGCCCTTTGTAAACTACTGCAGGTTTATTTTTATTAATTTCTCCATGAAAGCAATTAGAAGGTTTCTGCTCAGTGAGATGGTTGTCTCAGATGCCCCACCCGCCTTTTCACTTAAATATTGTAGTATTGTCTCATGGTAGAGAATATCAGAAGTTCTTCAAGGAAGTTTTGAATGTTAAAACACTGGGAATGTTGTGTATGTTTTATAACCGGTCTGTGATGTTCCTTGGGCCCCTTTGCACCTTTTACAAAGCCAGTTGTTGTGTTCATCAAAGACAGGTAGAACTGAGGGAGCAAGTCTTGTAGGAATTAAAGGCATGAAGATGGGGCCCTTGGGAGAGTGGTAGTATTGACACTTACATAGAGCTCAGGTGTCTTAGTTATTTAGAGTTGTTCTAACAGAAACACCACAAGTGAACGGCTTTAACAACAGAAATTTATTTTCTCACAGTTTAGAAGGCAAGAAGCTCAAATTCAGAGCACTGGCTCTAGGGAAAGGCTTTCTCTCTCTGTTGGCTCTAGAGTAACGTCCTTGTCTCTTCAGCTTCTGCTTACTGGTACCTTGGAGATCTTCATGTCTCTTGACATCTGTTTTCCCCCATTTCTGCTCTTTCTTTTTTGGTGGGTTCTGCTCTTTCATTTGCTTGTTTAATCTGTTTTATATCTCAAGAGAGATTGACTCAAGATACAGCTACACTAATCCTGCCTCATTATTATAACAAAGACAACCTGTTCCCAAACAGGATTATAACCACAGGCATAGAGGTTAGGATTTACAACATATATTTTTGGAGGACATAATTCATAATACTCAGTGACATCTAACTACAGGAAAACTTGGAAAGATATCCCTATACCTGTTTGGGAGTGGGAATTAGCATTGGGAAGAAAACTACCATTACTGGGTGCCTATTATGTGCACAGGAGTCCTTGGCTGATACAGTTAACATGCTCAGCTGCTAACCAAAAGGTTGGAGGTTTGAGTACACCCAGAGGCACTTCAGAAGAAAGGCCTGGCGATCTACTCCCCCCCCCAAAAAACCAGATCAAAAACCCTAGGGGGTACAGTTGTATTCTGACGCACATGGGGTCACCATGAATTGGAATCAACTCAATGGCAACTGGGATGTCTACTGGTATTATGTGCACGGCATTGTGGCAGGGGCTTTTGTAATTCATGCAGACTGGACAGGAAACAGTTAAGCTGCCAAATCCTGAGCTTCTGCAGCCAGTGGGGATATTTGATGTTGTAGCACAGGAAGCATATCCTAGAGTGAATAATTCGTGCACAGCAGGGGAACCTTTTTTTCAGGTTGAACCCTGTCTGGAAGCTGTTCTTTTCTTGTCAGAAAGCCAGGAGCAATAGCTATGCCCTGCTCTCCCACCCCACCTTCTCCCACCAAGCACTCAGTACAAACAGCACCACAGCTCAGCTCCCAGGGAGACTCTTCGGAGCACAGAGCAAAGATCAGAGAACTACCACTGTTTACACAGAAGAAAACAAACCTCCTCATAAGCTATTGACAGAAATTTGCACATTTATACCATTGCAGATAGAGAGATTGGGAATCTTCTTTCATGACTTTAAAAAATAACCCACAGGGATGTGACCACGGTGTAAGATATAAACAAAGAACTCAGAAAGGGATGAAGGCAACGTAAGAACAGAATGACCACAGAAGAGGAGCCTCCAGATCAGAAGGTTACCCCAGTCCCTGCTGATAGATGAATACTACAGTAGGTATTATTGGGGTGTGTCAGGTATGTGCGTCTACGATAAACTTCTTTTGTGAACAGTAAATAAGTACAGAGGGAAGAATGAACCAATGGAAAAGAGGAAAAGGGGAAATATTAGCAAGATGCCACTCCAGATGTCATTTTACATGAATATATGGTATTGAGGGGATTACAATCAAAATTTTCATATGTAGCCTGCCTTTGAGAACATGGCCTTCGCGAGGGTTATTTTCATTGTTGTATGTTATTCTTTTAAGTAAGGATTTTTTATGTATCCATCACAGAAACAATAGGAGGTAGATACATTAGGTCCATTCTGTAGACAAATGAACTAAGGTTCAGGGACGTTAACTGAGTTTTCCAATGTCTCATAACTCATCAAGAGGCAGAGATAGAATTCAAGCCCAAGTATGCCTAATTTCCAAACATGTGCCTTTTCCACTAAACCATGTGAGTTTTCTTTATTTGTACTCTAATTTATGGAATGTCTTCTTAGAGAAAAGGAAGTGGACTCCAGAGAGAAGAACTAGATAGCACTAACAATAACCCATTGCCTTTGAAGCAATTCTGACTCATCAAGAACTGCCCCATAAAGTTTCCAACGAGCACCTGGTGGATTTGAACAGCCAACATTTTGGCTAGCAGCCGTAGCTCTTAACCACTATGCCACTAACAGTAAGAAGACAAAAATCCTACAAAAATAAAAGGGATGGAAGATTTTAACAAACACTTCAACGGATAAGAGATGTGGAGGGCAAACAAGCATGTGGAAAGATGGTCAACAAAGACAACCCATTCCCAAATGGTATTATAACCACAAGTATTGTTATAGTTAGGTGCCCTCAAGTCAGCTCTGACTCATAGCGACTCTGTGTACAACCTAAAAAAAACACTGCCTTGTCCTGCACCACTCTCTCAATTATTGCTATATTTGAGCCCATTGTTGTAGCCACTGTGTCAATCCCTCTCATCAAGGGTCTTCCTCTTTTTGGCTGACCCTCTACCTTGATGTCTTTCTCCAGTGATTGGTCCCTCCAAACCAAAGTATGTGAGAGGAAGCCTCTCCATCTTCTCTTTCAAAGAACACTCTGGCTGTTCTTCTTCCAAGAAAGATTTGTTCCTTCTTCTGGCAGTCCATGGTATATTCAATATAGAAAGGAAAGAAGGGATAACAGGCTTCAAGCAAGTTCAAAACTCAGCAGAACAAATTGCATTTGCTCTCAAAGCTTGAAAATAATCATCTGTTCTCCGAGCCCATCTGGGCAATGGCTCTGCCCTCCAGACTCTGGGTGTTGGCCACACCCTCTGGATTCTGGGTAGAGGCCCCTCAGACCTGGGCTTCAGCTACACCTTCCAGGCCCACTGGGATGGCAACTCTAGTCCCTTGGCTTTGGGCTGCCCCATTCTCCTAGTCCATCTGGGTGACAACCCACTCCCTTGGCCCTGGCAGGCCCCATTCTTCTGTTTCTTGGGCAGGGCAGCCCTGCTCCCTCAGCTTTGGGCAGTGGCTTTGTACCCCCAGTATATTTTAAGAATGTCCCCACACTCTGGAGGCCAGTTGGTAAAGATCCAACTCTTTGAAATCTAGGAGACTGTGGCCCCACCCATTGAAACTGAGAAGGCCCTTCTTCCTGTGCTCCTTTCAACAGTTCTGCTGATCTCTGCTCCAGAGATGGTTCTTTTCTTTTTTTGGAGGACAATGGATGTGGCTCCTTTGGCCTGTTAGTGCCTGTAGAATTCTGTCTTGGTTATCCAGTGCTGCTATAACAGAAATACCACAAGTGGATGGCTTTAACAAAGAGAAGTTTATTCCTCACAGTAAAGCAGGCTAAAAGCCCAAATTCAGGGTGTCAGCTCCAGGGGAAGATTTATGAGGAGGGTTCTATCATAGGGGGCTGTATTGGTTGGTGCAAATGGTTACCGCATGTGGTTGCTAACCAGAAAGTTGGCAGTTCAAGTCTGCCCAGAGGCACCTTGGAAGAAAGGCCTGGAGATCTACTTCTGAAAAAATCAGCCACTGAAAGCTCTATGGAGCATAGTTCTACTCTGACACACATAAGGTCACCATGAGTAGGGGTCGACTCAACAGCAGCTGGTTTGGTTTTTGGTTACCACCTTGACAGTTCATTTCTGTTTGGGATGTGTCTGTTCAGCTAGGGGTTGCTTTAAGAACTGAGCAAGCACAGGTCTCTGTTTACCAGGCTTGGGTATTTCTTGAAGTACAAGTCTTTGAAGTCCTTTGTTAGCTGGGCCTATTGATTGCATGAAAGGGATGAAGGTGACTCAGTTTGCTAGTAACCAACACCAGAAATTTTGCCAAACTTTCATTTTTGAGTTTTGACCTCACTTTTATAACATCATTTTCTTAATATCAAACTTGGGGACTTCACACTTCTGCTATATCTCAGCTTATTGGCCTCTGCCTACAAACTTGAAGAATAATAGGCTGAAGTAGAAGGCAAGGCTCCTCTTTCCTACTAATATGGCTCCTGTCGCTACTTCACTACCCATTCAAATGTGCATTTCCAATGTTTCTGGGCAGAGATACACAGTGAAGTTGCTCAGAAACAATCTGCAACATTTGGCTTCTGATTTTTCTGAATCCTCCCAGATATCCAGTGTCCTAATCACTGTACTAACTCTAAAGGCAAAACTTTTGTAATTATTAAGGTGCTTGATTATCTGATTATGCAGGTTCAGACTGCTTACTACAGGTAGGAAGAAATGAATTCTTTTAATAGAGCTGTATACCTGTCCAGCTATTCTAGGTCTGCTTTCAGATGGGCCAGAATCAATAACATACTGGAAGAAGTAGCCACACATTGCAATATTTTGACATTTTTCTACCAGGTCACCTAAAGCTACCATTTTGTAGACAATGCTCTGAGTTTTAGCAGACAACTGATAATCCTTTAACCAATTGATTTTCTATTACCTAACGAGGATGGCTAGTATATCAGCCCCATATAGCACTCCCCCCACGTGTCTGTCAGTTTGCCATACTGTGGGGGGTGGCGTGTTGCTGTGATGCTGGAAGCTATGCCACTGGTATTCAGATACCAACAGGGTCACCCATGGAGGACAGGTTTCAGCTGAGCTTCCAGACTAAGACAGACTAGGAAGAAGGACCCGGCAGTCTACTTCTGAAAGGCATCAGCCAGTGATAACCTTATGAATAGCAGGGGAACACTGTCTAATATAGTGCTGGAAGATGAGCCCTGCAGTTTGGAAGGCACTCAAAAGATGACTGGGGAAGAGCTGCCTCCTCAAATTAGAGTCGACCTTAATGACGTGCATGGAGTCAAGCTTTCGGGATCTTCATTTGCTGATGTGCCACGACTCAAAATGAGAAGAAACAGCTGCAAACATCCATTAATAATCAGAACCTCCAATGTATGAAGTATGAATCTAGGAAAATTGGAAATCATCAAAAATGAAATGGAACGCATAAACATCGATATCCTAGGAATTAGTGAGCTGAAATGGACTGGTGTTGGCCATTTTGAATTGGACAATCATATAGTCTAAAATGCTGGAAATGACAACTTGAAGAGGAATGGTGTTGCATTCATCATCAAAAAGAACGTTTCAAGATGTATCCTGAAGAACAATGCTGTCAGCGATAGGATAATATCCATACGCCTACAAGGAAGACCAGTTTAATACGACTATTATTCAAATTTATGCACCAACTGCTAGGGCCAAAGATGAAGAAATAGATTTTTTTCAGCTGCTACAGTCTGAAATTGATCGAACACCCAATCAAGATGCATTGGTAATTACTGGTGATTGGGATGCGAAAGTTGGAAACAAAGAAGGATCGGTAGTTGGAAAATATGGCCTTGGTGATAGAAACAATGCCGGAGCCGGAGATCGAGCAATAGAATTTGCAAGACCTGTGACTCTTCATTGCTAATACTTTCTTTCACCATCACAAACAGCGACTATACACATGGACCTCCCAGACAGAACACACAGAAATCAAATTGACTACATCTGTGGAAAGAGATGATGGAAAAGCTCAATATCATCAGTCAGAAGAAGGCCAGGGGCTGACTGTGGAACAGACCATCAATTGCTCATATGCAAGTTGAAGCCGAAACTGAACAAAATCAGGGCAAGTCCACGAGAGCCAAAATATGACCTTGATTATATTCCACCTGAATTTAGAGACCATCTGAAGAATAGATTTGACCCCCTGAACACTAGCGACCGAAGACCAGACGAGTTGTGGAATGACATCAAGGACATCATCCATGAAGAAAGCAAGAGGTCATTGAAAAGACAGGAAAGAAAGAAAAGACCAAGATGGATGTCAGAGGAGACTCTGAAACTTGCTCTCGAACGTCAAACAGCTAAAGCAAAAGGAAGAATTGATGAAGTTAAAGAACTGAACAGAAGACTTCAAAGGGCATCTCGAGAAGACAAAGCAAAGTATTATAATGACATGTGCAAAGAGCTGGAGATAGAAAACCAAAAGGGAAGAACACGCTCGGCGTTTCTCAAGCTGAAAGAACTGAAGAAAAAATTCAAACCTCAAGTTGCAATAGTGAAGGATTCCATGGGGAAAATATTAAATGACGCAGGAAACATCAAAACAAGATGGAAGGAATACACAGTCATTATACCAAAAAGAATTAGTCGATGTTCAACCATTTCAAGCAGTGGCATATGATCAGGAACCGATGGTACTGAAGGAAGAAGTCCAAGCTGCTCTGAAGGCACTGGTGAAAAACAAGGCTCCAGGAATTGATGGAGTATCAACTGAGATGTTTCAACAAACAGATGAAACTCTGGAGGTGCTCATTCATCTATGCCAAGAAATATGGAACAGAGCTACCTGGCCAACTGACTGGAAGAGATCCATATTTATGCCTATTCCCAAGAAAGGTGATCCAATCGAATGTGGAAATTGTAGAACAATATCATTAACATCACACCAAGCAAAATTTTGCTGAAGATCACTCAAAAATGGCTGCAGCAGTATATTGACAGGGAACTGCCAGAAATTCAGGCCGGCTCCAGAAGAGGACGTGGAACCAGGGATATCATTGCTGATGTCAGATGTATCCTGGCTGAAAGCAGAGAATACCAGAAGGATGTTTACCTGTGTTTTATTGACTATGCGAAGGCATTCGACTGTGTGGATCATAAAACTATGGATAATATTGTGAAGGATGGGAGTTCCAGAACACTTAATTGTGCTCATGAGGAACCTTTACATAGATCAAGAGGCAGTTGTTCGGACAGAACAAGGGGATACTGATTGGTTTAAAGTCAGGAAAGGTGTGCGTCAGGGTTGTATTCTTTCACCATACCTATTCAATCTGTATGCTGAGCAAATAATACGAGAAGCTGGTCTATATGAAGAAGAACAGGGCATCATGATTGGAGGAAGATTCATTAACAACCTGTGTTATGCAGATGACACAATCTTGCTTGCTGAAAGTGAAGAGGACTTGAAGCACTTACTAATGAAGATCAAAGACCACAGCCTTCAGTATGGATTCCACCTCAACATAAAGAAAACAAAAATTCTTACAAATGGACCAGTGAGCAGCATCATAATAAACGGAGAAAAGATTGAAGTTGTCAAGGATTTCATTTTACTTGGATCCACAATCAACAGCCATGGAAGCAGCAGTCAAGAAATCAAAAGATGCACCGCATTGGGCAAATCTGCTTCAGAGGACCTCTTCGAAGTATTGAAGAGCAAAGATGTCACCTTGAAGACTAAGGTACGCCTGACCTGAGCCATGGTATTTTCAATTGAATCATATGCATGCGAAAGCTGGACAATGAATAAGGAAGACCAAAGAAGAATTGACGTCTTTGAATTGTGGTGTAGGCGAAGAATATTGAGTATACCATGGACTGCCAAAAGAACAAACAAATCTACCTCAGAAGAAGTACAGCCAGAATGCTCCTTAGAGGCAAGGATGGCGAGACTGCATCTTACATACTTTGGACATATTGTCAGGAGAGATCAGTCCCTGGAGAAGGACATCATGCTTGGCAGAGTACAGGGTCAGCAGAAAAGAGGAAGACCCTCAATGAGGTGGACTGACACAGTGGCTGCTTCAACGAGCTCAAGCATAACAACGATTGTAAGGATGGCTCAGGACCAGGCAGTGTTTCATTCTGTTGTGCATGGGGTCAGTATGAGCTGGAACTGACTCAATGGCGCCTAACGACAACAACATATGGCACTCACAACTCCCTACTTTATCCTGATTCAGCCAGTTTTACATTTGAAGATATGCCAGTTGTAGCATTTCACTTCCAGTACCCATTTCTGTATCAGAACTGAGAAAAACCCATCTCCAATAAGCTTAGGCTAAAGAATACCTTATTGGAACAATATAGGATATCTCATACAATTTAACAGGGATAGTATAGGACCTCTGAGGGCAGTGACTTTGCCACCTTTGTTCACTGCTCCATGTTAGTGCCTGGAACAGAGCCTGTTCAATGTTAAATGAACAAAACCCAAACTGCAGAGAGGGTCGGGATGCCACTTGGCCTCAGTAACAGATGAAACTGGTGACTTAATGCTTTGGAAAGCAAGAGAAGGTAGGATCTTGTAATAGACACTTTTGGGGTTGTCTTCCCAGACCCTCTATTCTTAGAACTTACCTGGTCCATCCTCTACATGGTATACAGCGATCAAGCCCAGGAAGCCAAGTTCTACTATGTGGCCCTTCCTCCTGGCCATAGCTGATTGTCACAGCATTGGGCACAAGATCCAAGTGTGGCCAATCAGCATCTCCTCTCCAAGAAATTTTATCTGGGCCTGAGATTCAGTCTCATTGCCAGTGGTTGAATTGGTTACACATAAATGTGGACACTGTTGGAGGCTGTTTTTCAAAGAGCCCTATTTAGGTCCCAGTTCCAGGTTACTGCCAGGCTCAGCAGCACCCTTGTATTGGGTTCCATGAGACACGTCTTATTTCTATAACAAATTCTCTTCACTCACATAAACTAGCTCCAGTTCATTTCTAATGCTTTTAACCAACAAATTTCTCCCATACATAAAGATATGGACACTGAGAATTCTGGACGTAAGTAGACTTTCCTGCCCATCAGAGAATAGGCGGTAAGTGCTGTGGCCTTTACTGCCCACTCACACCCGAGAAACAGCGTATCAGTCAGAAGAGCTTTGGGCTATAGAAAGCAGATTGCCAACTAATAACAGCTAAAGTAACAAAGCTATTTGGTTATCTAACTTAACTAGGTTGCAAGCTTCAGTAGTGTCACCAAGGACCTAGCTATCCTCAACTTGTCTGTTTTGTGCTTGTGGTCACAGACAGCCACCACAGCTCAGAGCATCCTGACCAATGTTCAGCGGCAGACCTGAGGGGGCTATTCTTGTTCCCCCATCCTATTGTATGACAGGTCTGATAACATCTGCTGACCCCTTCTCAGCCTCTTCTGGACACAAGCTAGAAGCAGCTGTGATATTCTGTGAAGAAAACCAGGATGGAGGTGAAAGTCTGGGACTGGGGTTTGAGCCCTTGTTTTACCTACTCACCATGTTACTTTGGAAGAGTTACTGAACCTTTCTACATCTCAATTTTCCCATATGTCAAAAAAAAAAAGAAAAAGAAAAATAGTTATCCTCCGTGGTTGTGAAGGAAACCCTGGTGGCGTAGTGGTTAAAAGCTACGGCTGCTAATCAGAAGGTCGGCAGTTCAAACTCACCAGGTGCTCCTTGGAAACCCTATGGGACAGTTCTCCTCTCTCCTATAGGGTCACTATGAGTTGGAATTGACTCAGTGGTAGTAGGTTTTGTTGTTTGGTGGTTGTAAAAAACAAGTGAGATAATATATATGAACATGCATTCTAGTGTTGTTACAAGGATTAAATGAAACAGTTCGTGAAGAACTCAGACTCATGGTGACTCCACGTGTGTCAGAGTAGAACTGTGCTCCACAGGGTTTTCAATGGCTACGTTTTCAGAAGTAGATCACCAGGCCTTTCTTCTAAGGTGCCTCTGGATGGACTTGAACCTCCAACCTTAACCATTTGTGAATAGTAGATACTAAATGCTAATTATCTTACCTCCTTCCCTTTCTTAGGAAGCATGGGATGCCAGAAAAAGCACCAGACTGGAGGTTACAACCTTGGCATACTAGTCCTGGCCCTGGTGTAACTAGTTGTGTGATTTCAGGCAAATGCTTTAACCCCTCTGAGTCTCAATTTCCTCCTCTATAAAATAAAAGTGCTGTACTAAACAATTTATAAAGCACCTTTCATTTGGATGAGATTCTGTATTTCTCAGAATCAGTCACGAATCTTGATATATTGTGGTAGAGTGGGTATATTCGACTGTGTGATGATTTAAAACAACTGTGTAGCTAACATTGATCAAGAATTACTAGGTTCAAGCCCTGTACTAAATCCTTACACTTTCCCCTTTAATACTTACAACGACTCTATGAGGCAGGTATTATTACATTCAAATTTGGTCAAAGGCACCCAGGTAGTCACAGGCAGAAGTAGTATTGAAATCCAGGTTTGTCTGACTCTAAAAGCCATTCTCTTTGCCCACCATTGCTGCTGGGTGGCTGTTTAGAGTTTGTCCTAAGACCAACTGAACATACTTACCCAGAACCCAGTGCCATCGAGTCGATTCCGACTCATAGCGACCCTATACTTAGTGACTCCATAATTTAACCAGTATTGGGTAAGAAGTACCTCCTGCACATTTTAACCACGGAAAGGCACAAGACCATACAGCTGGGCTGGCCCCTTTCTGTGCCCCAGCTCTGACTTCTGGCTTCCCCACCGTTGCCCTTCCCTGCCCCCACTTCTGCGGATGGTCCATGAGATTGATGGGAACCCAAACACTATTGTTCAGGAACTTACGTGTTTTCAAATTGGACATCTGTTGCTTGTTTGGCTGGGAGATTGGCAAGCATTTCAATTAGTTGTGGTGGTCAGGCCTAGAGGAAATAATTAGGTGATCATGGCAACCAGCATCACAGGCACACCACAGTGAGGGTAGAAGGGGGAGCACCGAATGAAGAGTCCAACATCCACTCTGCCATGGATGCTCTGGCCTCAGGTTTCTCAGTAGGGCCTCTGCTCCTTTATGTCTGAAGTTCAGTCAGTAGGAGAATGAAATATTTAATTTCATAGTGAAAGGTGTAGCTCCCAAGATCCAAACAGCACCTGAAGAGCACAGGGACCAAAATTCATACTAAGATGAGAAAGATTAAATGAGGTAGGCACAAAAAATCGTGAGTGAAACATCTACTATGTGCCAGGAACTGTGCTATATGCTTTATACTATTGTGTCAGTTAATTCTCATAACATCCTTGAGAGACTTATGCTTAGCCCCACTGGACAGTGGAAGAAACTGAGGCTTGGAGAGGTAAAATGACTTGCCCAGCTAAACAGTAAAGAAGTCAGAATTTGAACCTTTGTCCAACTGACTCTATTGGATATTGAAGATACCATGAACTGCCAGAAAAACAAACAAATCAGTCTTAGAAAAAATACAGCCAGAATGCAGTTCAGAAGCGAAGATGATAAGACTTTGGCTTGCTTACTTTGGGCACATCATCAGGAAAGATCAATTGCTCTAAAAGGACATCATGGTTGGTAAAACGGAGGATAGGTGAAGGCAAGGGAGGCCCTCAGTGAGATGGATTGAGACAGTAGCTGAAAAAATGGACTCAAACATAGCAACAATCATGAAGATAGTACAAAACCAGGCAACATTTTGTTCTGTTATACATAAGGTTGCCATGAATCAGAGCCAACCCAATGGCAACTAACAACAATGACAACAACTAGCTAACTCTAAAGCTTTGCTACAATCCTGATTCTACCATTAAGAGTTTCCCTGAGAGCAGTTTCTGCTGAAGGTGGAAGTCAGGGCTGGGTGGAAGGTAAGAAGGCACCAGTCCTGAAGGTGATCTCATTGGTTGATGTTCCCTCCCCCACATTACTCACCTTGGTGGGATTCTATCCTCTGGTGTAGACCCTAAGCCATTTTAGCATAGGCTGTACATCTCTTTCTAGCACCACTTATTTTAAACTCGTGTGCTGTCTATGGTATTTCCATTGTGCCCTAGGCAGTATATTATAATTGGGTCTGAGCCCAACTCTCTCACTTTCTTTTCTTATTGAAAAGATGACAGAATCTACATTATGCTTTCCAATTCCTGTATCATATATCTACCCTCTGACTCAGAAGTTGGATTGTTTGTTAGCTTATACATTTTTGGGAAAATTCCTGTTCCCCAGGCATGTTCAGAGAAATCTCAATCTTTTTGCCTCTTCTTCACATTCCTGTTACTTGAAGTCTTTTGATGTCTCATGAGATTAATATAGACTCTTTGCTTGGTGAGGGCAAGTTATCTGGCCTTTCATGCCCAGAAGGTTCTAGAAACAGGAAATTCTCATATTCCCTAGTATAGGAATCAGGGGATCTGCCTTTAAGTTTCCTTTCCACCTCTTACTAGTCCTGTAACCTTTGGAAGGAGTCCCTGAGTGGTATGAATGGTTAAGGTAACTGGCTGCTAACTGAAAGTTTGGAGGCTCAAGTCCACCCACAGGCATCACAGAAGAAAGGCCTCGTGTTCTAACCCTGAAAAACCAACCATTTAAAACCCTATAGAGCACTGTTTTACTCTGACACGTACGGTATCACTATGAGTCAGAATCAACGACGACTAGTTTTTAACCTTTGGGAAGTCACTAGACGTCTTTCGATGTATGAAATAAGACATCAGTCAGACAAACTAACGCTGAAGGTGTCTTTCAATTCTAAGATTTGGTAATTCAAGTCTTCCTTTTAGTAAACAAAGTTTCAAATTCCATTTGAAAGTTAAAATTGCCCAATCTTCTCCTCACTTCAGAATGGATAGTGTCACCTCACAGACTGATGCAAATTTACAGACTCTTTGTCCTGAGCTTTCAATTTTCCCACCTTACTCTTCCTCTAAGTTCCGAGGTGGCAATTTAAGAGCTTTTTAGAGAGCTGTCTTTCTACCTCCTGTTGGGCAGAACACTGGATGAAGGACAAATCGAGATGGTTATGATGGCAGTGAAGAAAGTAAACAAGTTAACTGATACTTTTAAGGAATTTCAGGCAAGGGTTGCCTGGGTCATGCTGCCCTCATATTACTATATTTCACTGTGCTTTGGCTACAGGGGTTGATGATCTGATGGCAAGGGCACCGCCGGTGGATCTGGCTGTGTCACTTAAGTAGCTGCATGATCTTGGGCAAGTCACCCAACCCTTCTGAGCCTCAGTATCCTTATCTGTTAAAAGTGGATAATGGTAACTTGATGATTGTTGTGTGAGGATCAGTGATGATAAAACACCATGGCATTGAAGTTTAGAGATACATTTTGAAATTTTTACAGATAAGGTGACATAATATCTGTGATTTGTTTCAAAATAATTGGAGGTTATGGTCAATTGATCTTGACAAGGAAACCAAGACAATTTGTTGGGGGACAAATAGTCTTTTCAACAAATGATGCTGGGACAACTGGATATCCACATGCAAAAGAATGAAATTGGAACCCTACCTCATAACCATATACAAAAATTAACTCAAAATGGATCAGAACTACAAAACTCTTAGAAGAAAACATAGGTATAAATCTTTGTGACCGTGGATTAGGCAACAGCTTCTTAGATATAACACCACAAGTATAAACAACAAAGGAAAAAATAGATGAACGTCATCAAAAAACTTTTGTGCTTCAAAGACACATCAGTAAAATGAAAGACACTCCTTGAGGGACTGAATTACTGGGCTAAGGGCTAGGGAGCATGGTCTTGGGGGCATCTAGGTCAATTGGCATAACATAGTTTATAAAGAAAATGTTCTACATCCTACTTTGGTGAGTAGCATCTGGAGTCTTAAAAGTTGGTGAGCTGCCATCTAAGATACTCCACTGGTCCCACCCCATCTGGAGCAATGGAGAATGAAGAAAGCCAGACACAAAGGAAAGATTAGTCCAAAGGACTAAAGGACAACAACTACCACAGCCTTCACCAGACTGAGTCCAGCACAAAGAGATGGTGCCCAGCTACCACCACTGACTGCTCTGACAGGGATCACAACAGAGGGTCCCAGACAGAGCTGGAGAAAAATGTAGAACAAGATTCAAACTCACAAAAAAAGACCAGATTTACTGTTCTGATGGAGACTGGAGAAACCCCGAGAGTATGGCCCCTGGACACCCTTTTAGCTCAGTATTGAAGTCACTCCTGAGGTTCACCCTTCAGCCAAAGATTAGACCCACCTAAAAAACCCACTGCCGTCGAGGCGATTCCAACTCATAGCGACCCTATAGGACAAAGTAGAACCACCCCCATAGAGTTTCCAGGGAGCGCCTGGTGGATTTGAACTGCTGACATCTTGGTTACTAGCCGTAGCACTAAACCACTGCACCACCACGGTTTCCAAAAGATTAGTCAGGCCCATAAAACAAACAATAACGCATGTAGCTCAACCACATGTATGAAATGAAATGGGCACGCCAGCCCAGGGGCAAGGATGAGAAGGCAGGAAAGCTGGACAAAAAAAAATGGGGAAACCAAGGTCAAGAAGGAGAGAGTGTTGACACACTGCAGGGTTGGCAACCAGTGTCACATAACAAAATGTGTATTAATTGTTTAATGAGAAACTAATTTGCTCTGTAAATGTTCATCTAAAGCACAATGAAAGAAAATGAAAGATAACCCACAGAATGGGGGAACTATTTGCAAATTTCATATATGATAAGGAACTTGTATCTGGAACACAAGAGCTTTTATATCTCAATAATAAAAAGACAAAAATTTAAAAATGATTTGAATAGATAGTTCTCCAAAGAAGAATATCAAGTAGCCAATAAGTACATGAAAAAATGCTTAACATCGTTAGCCATTGGGAAATGCAAATCAAAGCAATAATGAGATACCACTTCACCCCCACTAGGATGGCTATAATCAAAAAGTCAGATTATAACAAGTGCTGGTAAGGATGTGGAGAAACTGGAACCCACATACACTGCTAGTGGAAACGTAAAAAGGTGCAGCAGCCGCTTCAGAACAGTCCGGCATTTCCTTAAAAAGTTACCATATGACGCAGCAATTCCACTCCTAGGTATATACCCAAGGGAAATGAAAACATATCCATATAAAAATTGGTACATGGGTATTCATAGCTACATTAGTCATAACAGACAAAAAGTGGAAACAGTTTTTGTTGCCGTCCAGTTGATTCCAACTCATAGTGACCCTATAGGACATAGTAGAACTGCCCCATAGAGTTTCCAAGGAGTGCCTGGTGGATTCGAACTGCCGACCTTTTGGTGAGCAGCCATAGCTCTTAATCACTACATCACCTAGGTTTCCAAATGATGACTAGAGAAATAAAATGTGGTATATCCATACAACGGAATACTATTTGACAATATAAAGGAATGAAGTACCGAGACCTGCGACAACATGGATGAACCTCAAAAACATTATACTACGTGAAAGGAGCCAGTCACAAAAGATCACATCTCTTATGATTCCATCTATACGAAATGTCCATAATAAGCAAATCTATGGAGGAAGAAAGCCCTGGTGGCATAGTGGTTAAAGTTTGGCTGCTAACCAAAAGGGCAGCAGTTCAAATCCACCAGCTGCTTCCTGGAAACCCTATAGGGCCGTTCGGCTCTGTCCTATAGGGTCCCTATGAGTTGGAATTGACTCGAAGGCACCTAACAACAATGGAGACAGAAAGAAGATTAATGACTACCTAGGGCTGGGGATGGGGTGAGGTGAATGGGAGTGACTACTATTGGGTACAGGGATTATTCTGGGGGTGATGAAAGTGTTCTAAAGTTTATTATGATGATGGTTGCATAACTCTGTGAATATACTAAAAACAATTGCATGATGTACTTTAAGTGAGTGAATTGTATGCTATGCGAATTACGGCGCAATAAAGCTATTATTAAAAAAAAATAATAACCAAGGAGTGGGGTGAGAAGGGAGAGAGTGGGTGGAAGAATGGGGAAAATAAAATCGATTTTCTGTGGTGTGATCTTCTTGAAACTGATTAATATGTATATGGGGATTCTTTATACTAATCTTTCTACTTTTATATATGTTTAAAATTTTCCATAATGAAAAGTGAAGCTAAATAAATAAGTGTAACAGCAGGACCTAAAAATTGGCCATAAATGGCGCTATTGTTATCACTATGTCACTGAGCCAAGCACCACATTTAAGAATTTAAGTATATACCCGTAATTAAGCCACACACATCTGACAATTTCCCTTTAGCTAGCCTAAATTCCTTTTGCAGAAACTGACACTTTTCTTTCCATCCTGACCTCAGACAAGCCAGAGAACAACTGATCACGGACATGAAGATGGCTCCTAATCCCTGACTCATCCCCTTCTTTATCTCCCCATGGCCAGTCACCCACTCTTGCCAATTTTCCTTCCAAATGACTCTTACCTTCATCCATCCTTCATACCCACCAGCATTTACCTAGACCAAGACCTTGGCACATTCACCAGGGTTAAAGCAACATCTGGTCTTCTCCTGTAGCCTCACATCATTCCCTTAACCCATCCAAGACCCATCTATCCTACACACCACCAGCAGACTCTTTCCATGTGTTTCTAAACATGCTACTGCCCCCTGTTCAAAAATTTACAGTCTCTATATTTCTTATGGAATAAATTCTTAATTTTTCTATCTGGATTCCCATCATCTGATATCATCCTGTGACTCCAAACTTGTTTTTCACCATCCTGTAATTTGTGCCCATTGCTCTGATCTAGACTCCCATCCACATGGTTGTTTATTCAGGTGGCCATGCATTCCAGGTGAGGCGAATCTGGATTAGTCTTATCCAGTCATCATTATTCCATTTTTCTTGCCAATGATTGGTTTAAGAATGAGCATGTAATGAAATTCTGGACTGCAAGGCATGAGAGGAGGGGTCTGTTGAGGAAAAGTTCTTCTTGAAAAAATATTATTGCTTATAAAAAGAGACACGGAAGAAGACACAGACCCTTTCCTCTCATCTCACCCCCAGAATTTTGGGCATTGAGGAATAACATGCAATGCCTAAAATTGCTGCAGCCATCTTGTGGCCATGAGGAGAAAGCCAAGAGAATCACAGAGATGTTGCTGAGCTGGAGACATAAAGCCACCCAACCACTGAATTAAACCAATCTTGGAACTGGACTATCTCCACATCTTACTATACGAAATAATAAATGTCTTTGTTGTACAAGCCAATTTTACTTCAAACTCTAAAACCTCTCTGAGCCATCTCATTTCTAGTTGCAAGCCCATCTGACTTCGGTTTAGGATTTTTTTATTTCAACCTTAGCTCTGCCACTTTTTAGCTCTGTGAACTTGGGACGTTACTCACCTTTTCTAGTCCAGTGCTTCTCAAATTTTCACTGGCATCAGAAATGCCTGGAAGTCTTATTAAAACACAGATCCCTGAACCCCATCCCCAGATATTCTTATTCTGTAAGTTTGTATTGGAGCCCCAAAATCTGCATGTCTAACAAGTTCCCAGGTGATGCTGTTGCCCTGAAGGCCACACTTGGAGTAATAAAGTCTTAGACCTAAGTTTCTCTGTCCATACAATGAGTGTGAGAGCATTCTCTAGTAGGTTTTGTGAGGATTACAGATGATAATGCAGGTACAGTGCTTGGCACAGCACCTGGCACAGAATTATGGCTCAGAGATGGTAACGATTATATTAACTTGGGAAAATGTTAATCTTGCAGTTAAGGGCTTAGTTTGTACAAACTCCAGGTACAGACTCATTCCTCTGGAGTTCTGGAGCCCTGCATAGCAGGCTTTCCCAGACAAAAGAGCCAAAAGAAACCTGTTGACTGAGGATATTAACTAGGTGACAGTGGGAGAATGACATGAGTGATTTGCTGGGATTATTGAAAATCATCCGAAATACTGCCAGGTTGAGAAGCAGACGGGAGGAAAAATGGCCTCCACTTATCAGTCCTCCATTAAAATGGTTTGTAGTGTGTCCCAGCAGTATCCAAATGATTAAAGAGGTGAAACCTTGAAAAGAGATGGGGGTGGAAACAAGACTAGCCAGCTTTAAGAGAGGAAAGGCAATAAAAGATTAGTTATTAAATAAATGAAGTTCAGGAAATGATCTAGTGTCTTGGGAGTGCTCAATCACTGAAGACTGAAGCCTTCTAACCTTGTAGAGTTGAAGAAAAATCTCCAAGCACGCTATTTCAGGCATACCATTCTGTTGCAGTTTCTCAGGCTAAGGGCAAATTAAGAAGACTAAGAAACCTGGATATTTAACACTTCCATTAATTTTTCTTTTCCTAAAAAGCCAAAACATCCTACTGTTTTTACTTCCCAGCAGTTATGTTTCTGTGGTGGTTGTTGTTGATGTCTCCATAAACACAGCCATTTATTGAACCCTTAACATGTGCCAGACACCGTGCGAAGCATTTTACCTACATCGTTGCTGTTAGGTGCTGTCCAGTCAGTTCCGGCTCATAGCAACCCTATGTGCAACAGAACAGTGGCCGGTCCTGCGCCATCCTCACAATTGTTGCTGTGCTTGAGCCCGTTGTTGAAGCCACTGTGTCAATCCATCTCATCGAGGGTCTTCCTTTTTCACTGACCCTCTACTTTACCAAGCATGATGTCCTTCTCCAGGGACTGGTCCCTCCTGATAACATGTCCAAAGTACGTGAGAAGTAGTCGTGCCATTCTTCACCAATGAGTATAATATGCTTACCTACATTACTTAATTTAAGTTCTTTTTTTTTTTTTAATCCCTTTTGCAGATGAGTAAACAGGTTCAGAAAAGTTAAAGCCATTTGGGTCAGATGGCTTGTAAAAGCCACTTTAACCTGGACCTAGATGGTATTTTTTTTTAATTGTTGTAAAAAAAATATAGTACAAAACATTCACCAATTCAGTCATTTTTACATGTATAACTTAGTGGCATTGGTTATGATTGTCATGTTCTGCAGCCATTATCACCATCCTTTTCCAAATTATTCCACCAACAAATGGTATTTTAACTTTTCAAATAATACACATATCTGTTTTCTTATTTTGTTCTTTCCAGGATGCCAGGTGGGTATTAATATCCCTGTGGATAGGAACTAGAGATTTAGATCAGTTAGTTGACTTGTCCAAAAGTTACATGGATATGAAGTTGTGGATGCAGAGCTGGAACTCAGGGTACTTTCCTTACTGTACCATTGTGATTTTGCGAATCACTCAAAAAAAAATTTTTTTAAATAACTTACACAGTATACATATCTATCATTCCTTTCCCATCAATAAATGAGACTAAATATTTTCTCAAATAGCAGTTTCTTACAGAGTTCACCTTCACTTTGATCTTCTGTCTCTCTTATTTCTCTCTTCCATTTTCCAGAGCAGGTTTCACCTCTCCAAGCAGCTCATCACCCCACCTTCCTATGTGTTTAGATACATCTACGTATCTACTGCCTTAGAGAGCCTAAATGACTAAGTCATCCATCATTTTTCTTTCTTGTTCCCACTTTCTTTTAATTAGTCCTCACCACCTGTGACTTGCAAAAGGTCGGGTATTATTATCATCATAATAAAGATGAGGAAGCTGGGTCACAGAAAGGTTAAGTACCTCATCCAAGGTCACAGAATTCGTCGGGCTTTCTGATTTCAGAGCCTGCACTCTTTCTAATGCTTTACTTTGAGTTGGCCAGAGGTCTGATTTTGAGAACAGACTCTGACAATCATCAGTGGAACACGAGATGGGATTTTAAGCAAGTTTCTTATCTTTCCTGGTCTGTTTTTTCTGTCTGTAAAGTGAAATTTCTATGCAGATTAAATGAGGTAATGTGCGTCAAGTGCTTGCCGCCATGCCCAGAGTAGAAGACATCAAATAAAGGTAGAATACATAGGGAATATATTCTACACTTAAGAATATATGGAACATGTTCTATATATCCTGGAGCCCTGGTGGTACAGTGATTACCAGCGTGGCTGCTAACGAAAAGATGGGCAGTTGGAATCTACCAGAAGCTCCTAGGAAACCCTGTGGAGCAGTTCTACTGTGTCCTTCCTGTAGGGTCACAGTGAGTCTGAATTGGCTGAACAGCAACTGTTTTGGTTTGGTTTTTCTATATATTCTACTTTTATTGATACATCTATGTGTACATATACACGTGTGTGTATGTGTATATATATACAGCTATGTTTATATACACATATACATCTGTTTATATTTACATAATATTTGCATATTATATATAATTATTATAGATCATTATGTAGCAATTTTACCTTCTGTAAGTTTCATTGTTTTAGATTTTTTTTTTTAATTACAGAAAGGTGCACATATCTACAGGTATGGCTTGATGAATTTTCACAAACTGAACAAACCCTAGTAACAAGCCCTCAGATGAAGAAGAATACTGTCATTACCCCAGGCTCTCCTTTATACTCCTTCCAGTTACTACTCACCCCACGAAATCACTGTCCCAAGTCACTCTCCTGGCTTCTAGCTCTGTATATCAGCTACGTACTTCTGTACTTTATGTATGTGTAATGATACAGTATTATATCGTTTGGGGTCTGACTTCTTTCACACAATGCTATGATTGTGAGATTTAGTCATAGCCTTGTGTATAATTGTAGTTCGTTTGTTCATATCCTTCTGTAATACTCCAATGCATATTTCTACCCACTCTATTCTTCATAGATTGATTTGCTTTTCTAAACACCTTTGTGGGGTAGAAAGCAAAGTACAACTATACTCACTTAATAGATGAGGAAATGGAAGCTCATAGAGGCAATTTCTCTTGTTCACGAAAATTCAAATAAGTAGTTAACAGTAGGGCCAAACCCAGGACTTGTGCCTCCTAACTTCTAAATCCCAGTTCTCAAATCATTTGCTTTTAACCATTGAGAAAATTCCAGTAGACGTGCAGACGTTCCCTCTGCACCCCCAAGATAAGCCACCTTAGGAATTCTGATCATGAGTCACCCCAGATGTGGCTTCAAGGAGAGCTTGGAAAGAAGTATTAAGGAGTGCAAGCCCTTGATTGATCTTCACAGATATTAGAGTATTAAGTAAGAAGAGCCCTGGGCTGGCTTCCTGAAGGAACTTGTTCTAATTCTGCCTTTGCCACACTGCTGTGAGTCACTGGGCAAAAGTGTGAGTCACTTTTTGGGATCTTTGTTGAAGGAGAAAATGTATGTGAGGATCTTTTTCAAGCAGAAGAGAGTGAAAGAAAGGGATGGTAAGTAGCACTGTTGTTGTTTGTCTCAAGTCGATTCCAACTCATAGACACCCCATAGGATAGAGCAGACCTGCCCCGTAGTATTTTCTAAGCTGTAATCTTTACTGGGGAAACCCTGATGGTGTAGTGGTTAAGTGCTTCAGCTGCTAACCAAGAGTTTGGCAGTTCGAATTCACCAGGTGCTCCTTGGAAACTCTATGGGGCGGTTCTACTCTGTCCTATAGGGTAGCTATGAGTCGGACTCGACTCAACGTCAATGAGTTTTGTTAATCTTTACTGGAGCAGATCACCAGGTCCTTTCTCCCAAAGAGTGGCTGATAGGTTAGAACACTTGCCCTTTCAGTTAGCAGCTGAGCATTTAGCCATTGCGCTACCAGGGCTATAAAACCAAAAATCAAAAAAAAAAAAAAAAAAACCCATGGCCATTGAGTCAATTCCAACTCATAGCAATCCTTTAGGACAGAGTAGAACTGCCCAATATAGTTTCCAAGGAGCGGCTGGTGGATTCCAGCTGCCACCTTTTTGGTTAGCAACTGAGCTCTTAACTATTGTACCACCAGGGCTATAAAAAAAGAGGACACTTATTCTGTGCTGGGAACTGAGAGAAGAAGGATGAACAAAATACAGCACCTGCTCAGTGACTTCAGCCTAGAGGGAGAGACTGAGAAGTAGTGACACTGGGATATTCAGTGTGAGAACCACCACAGGGGCTGGAGGGGGTACAGAGCATAGGCACCTGCTCTAGGCTCACAGCTGCCTCAAGGAAGAGTTCTTGGAGGAGATGACGCCTGAGCTGAAGTTTGAAGAATAAATGAATTAACCAGGCCCCGGCAAGTGAGGAATTGTGTTCTAGGCCAGTGGTTGCCCATTCAAATCATCTAAGGAGCTTTAAAAAAAAATACCGTCATCCCAAGGAGTTCCTAATTTATTTGGTCTTGAGTGGTACCCAGGCATTATTGTTTAGTTCCCCAGTTGATTTCAGTGTGCAGTCGGGGTGGCTGAATCACCTTTCTTTTTGGGCAACTTTCTTACTGGAGCAAAAAGGCAAGGTAGGAAGTATTATGAGATGGAGATACAGATGAGGTCAGATGAAGAAAGTCCCTGTTTGTGATGCTAAAGAGGGTGACCCCAAAGGTGATGGGGCAACATTAAACGGTTTTAAACAGGGGAACATCACAAACAGATTTACATTAAAAAAAAAAAGGCCATTTTGGCTGCTAGGTGGAGAATGGACTGGGTAAACATGAGGCTGGTAGCAGGTAGACCCTTTTAGAAGCTGTTGGAGTCATTTAAGCCAAAGATATGTAGTCCCGAATTAGGGAAGTATCAGAAAGAATAAAAAGGAGGAAACAGTTATAAGAAGCTTCTAAGAAGTAATATTAGTAGATCTTAGTGATTGACTATGGAGCCCTGGTAGCAAAACAGTTAAACACTCAGCTGCTACCTGAAAGGTCAGAGGTTCGAATCTACCTAGTGGCTCTGTGGGAGACAGACCTGGTAATCTGCTTCTGTAAAGATTATAGTCAAGAAAACCTTATGGGGCAGTTGGGGTCATTATGAGTTGGAATCAACTCAACGGTACCCAACAACGATTGACTGGAGGTGAGAGAAAGGGAAGAGTCAAGGATGCTTTCTAGGTTTCTAACTTGGGAAACTGGATAAAGGGAACCCAGCAGAGGAAAAGATGATGAGTTAGTTGAGGATGAGGCATTCAGAGACGGGCAGTTAAAAATAAAGAGCCTGAAGCTTGAAGAGCAAGGCATGGAAGATGGAAGTTTTAAAATATTTCCAGCCAGGTGATGGTCAAAACCATACGTATGAATGAACAGGGCAAGTATTGCAGAACAGATACCAAGATGGGCCAGGCAGGTAACAACCATAGTGAATGGGGCCAGAAGAATACCCTAAGGGGGCTCTAGGGCCTGGGGCTAGTTTCTCTAGAAAAGAGAATAGCAGGGATCTGAGGGGGGCAGGGATGTATAGGATTGCTATGAGTCGGAACCAGCTCAACAGTACCTCACAACATCAACAACAACGAGAGAGGCAGTGGTTGTTTATTAGTAGAGTTTTCACTTTCTATGTGGGAGACTTGAATTTGATTTCCAACCAATGCACCTCTGCACAGTCACCACTGCCTATCTGTGGAGGGTTGCATGTTGCTGTGATGCTGAACAGGTTTCAGCAGAGCCTCCAGACTAAGAAGGACTAGGAAGGAAGTCATGATCATACTTCTGAAAATGGGCCAGTGAAAACCACAATGGATCACAGCAGTCTGAACCAGGTCTTTGAACCAGTTCATTCTGGTTCAAACTGCTGAGAATTTTCGTTTCTACCCCATAACAATGATCACGAGCATGGTGCAGGACTGGGCAGTTGTGCATAGGGTCTCTATGAGTCAGAACCAACTTGACTGGCACCTAACAATAACAACAACCCCAGCTACACTGAATCAGAATCTACAGTTTAACAAGAACCTCAGTTGATTCTTCTATGTTCCTAACCAGCAGCATTAGCATCACCTGGGAGCTTGTTAGAAATGCAAATTCTCAGCCAGAGTTTGAACCAGAACGAACCACTTCCAAGCCCTGGTCTGAACCCATTGTGCATGGGGTCACCGTGAGTCAAGGGCAACTCAACGGCAGCTAACAACAGTGATCCTGGAGGTAAATATCAACATTTACGGTAAAAACAAGAATTAGAAGAGGAAATGAGAATATATACTCAGAGATTAAGACAGGGCCCAAGAAACAGTGGTATCATGGAAACTAAGTGAAAATTTCAAAAGTAAGGCCTGATCATTGGTGACAATTGGTTATTGCAATTGTCAGCTGGGAGGTCAGAAGTGATTTTGACGAGAGTAGTTTCAATAGAATAATTGAGAATGAGAGATAGACTGTATAAGATGCGGGCTAATGAGAGGTACAGATTTGTAAATATGAGTATAAACTATTCTTAGATAAAGCTTGGCTTTAGAGGAATAAAGAGATAGAGAGTTAAGTATAAAGCACTCAGGGTCAAGAAGAGGAATTGTCTTTTTTTTTTTTTATTCATTAAGGATGTGCTTCTTTATAGACTGAGGAGAAAAGCCAATAAGAATGGAGGGATTGATAATAAAGGAAAGTATTTGGAAGACTGCTGGAGTACATTCTGAGAAAAGATGGGAGTGAGTGTGCCAAGGGCATAGGGTCAGAAGCTCTATCTATAGGAGGATGGAGAGGGGGTCCCCTTAGCCTGGAGGAGAGGAACACAGGTGGGATGGGACAGAAATGAGTGTGTGGGTACACAGTATAAAGAGAAAAATGAGTACCCCTGATTTCTTCTTTTTCTCAATTAAGGGAGAAGTGAGATAATCTGATAAGGAGCCCTGGTGGTGCAATGGTTAAAGAGCTCAGCTGCTAGGCTGCTAACTGAAAGGTCAGTGGTTCAAACCCACCAGCCCCTCTATGGGAGAAAGATGTGACAGTCTGCTTCCATAAAGATTACAGCCTTGAAAATCCTATAGGGCATTTCTACTCTGTTCTGTAAGAGCACTATGAGTCGGTATCAGGCTCAACAGCGATGGGTTTTTTGGTTTTGATTTCGGTTTTGGAGATAATCTGATAAGCATGATGGCTCTCAGGCTAGAGAGCTTCGGAAAAATAGTTTGGGAGAATGGACAAACGAAGCGACCAAGACACCACAGAAGGATCTGTAACACATGTTATAAGTGCAAGGAGATATTTTTTTTAATGAACAATCAACGTGGGTGTGTGATTTAGGTCTTCAAAAGTGAGTAGAAATTGGCTGAACCATCAAGGCGGGAAATCATGCCAGGTGGAGGAAGACCATGCACAAAGGCCTAGGAAAATTAAAATGCAAGTATCTGGTGTTGCTGTGATGGAGGATGACCAAGAGAAGGAGGAAAAGAGTAACAGGAGTGGTGTTCCAGCCTCTGGAAAGGCAGATGCAGGTCAGCTTGTGAGAGGTTTGAATGTCTTGCCCAGGAATCTACAATGTGTGCTGTAGGCAATTGAATTGTCTTGCATTTTCATAGATTATGTTTCTTAGATTTTGGTTTGGAATCGCAGGGTAGGATGGGGCCTCAGAGTTCTTTTTCAGATGAGGAAAGAGGGTCTCAGAGATGGGACTTGCCTGGTCTGAGGTCACATAGCCAGCCATTAGAAGATGATGTGTACAACTCTAGATCTCCTGACCCCTGTCCTTGCCCTGCCCTCACCCTCTCCAGCCCCCCGCCCCCATTATCCTCCCTTGTGTACCTAAAGATTCCGTCATCATAATGGAATTTCAAGGAGCGTGGCAAACCAGTGGGGAGGTAATTGAAGGCAGGAGACACCGCCCCCAGCACGCTTGACATCACTCCAGAGGCAGATGTGGCTCCAGCTGGACTTGGCTCTGTTCTTTGCTGTGCTCCTTAGCAGCAAAGCTCAGAGCAGTGGCCGCCAGGAGCTAAAGCTTGTGAGCCTGGGGGGCCTTCATATGGGAGAGCCAAGAGATCCCAAGGCCAAGGCTAGCAGGCCTGGCTCTCATTTCAGGGTCTGTAAGTGCAGTCCTTCAAAACATCAACATATTAATGACCTGCTGAAGGCTTGGCTTCCCATGCCTGGGACATTTGGAAAGAAAAGATTATTTTTGTTGTTGTTTTTATTCATAAATAACACAATCTGACTTTTCAGCACTGCAGAGAGGTCTGGGCAGCCAGGATAGGAAGACCCCCCACCAGGGTGAATTTATGAAATCAGTTCTTGCACGAGCCTGCAACTCTGAAGGGACTTGTGCCTGAGCAGCCAGAGGTTAGCCTCTCTGTTCCTGTTTTTCCTGTGAACGGCAGGCCAACTAGGGCAGGGGATAGAGACAACTGGCTTGGGTGGTTGGAGCTGTTTGTCTAACCTGCTGAATTGAATAAACTTAGCAAGTCTGTGATTTTGCCACTTTGATGGCTGCATGAAGCAAAGAGGAGAATTTAGGAGGCTCTTGTCAGGGGCAGAAATAGATAGCTCCATTAAGCAGCCAGCAAGCAAACACACTCATCCATCCAGGCACAGCTCAGATGTCACCTTCTGCCTCCAAACCTTTCCCTTTTTCACTCTGTGGTTCTATAACATTTGCTTCTGGTATGTACCTGAGAGTACCACATTTTGAGCTTCTAAGGTGGTACAAATGGTTTGTGATCGACTGCTAACCTAACGAAAGGTTGGCGATTCAAACCCACCCAGCAGTACCATGGAAGAAAGGGCCAGAGATCTGTTTTCATTAAGATTACAGCAAAGAAAATCCTATAGAGAAGTTCTACTCAGCAACACATGGGGTCACCATGAATCAGAATTGACTTGATGGCAACTAACAGCACAGAAAGGCAGGGAGAGCCTTATTCTACAGGTATCTGCTCCAGGGCACAGCATGGTGCTTAGCAAACACTCAGAGTTTGATTTGATGCATGGATTAATTATTTCATTAATGCAATGCTCTTTCCTTCACACCGCCTACCTCCTGTGGCTCCAGTATAAATTTTCCTTCTTCCAACCATGTTTTACAGCTAATAACGTGCAGAGCTCTCTCAACCCTCAGAACCTTCTTGAGGTCAGGGATTGTGTCCCGTTCTTACAAGACTGAGGCACATTACAAGGAGCTCTGCTGTAGAAGAACAGGCCACTCTACATCCTGACCACTGTTTTCCCATCTGTAAACTATGAAGTTAGAGTAAAGAATTCTTGAGATCACCACCAACATTGAGATCCTAGGATTTTTCTGGGAAATCAATAACCCTGAGGCCACCAGGCGCTCCTTGGAAACTCTATGGGGCAGTTCTACTCTGTCCTATAGGGTCGCTATGAGTTGGAATCAACTCGATAGCACTGGATTTTCTGGGAGGCCTGCAGCCCAAACTGATTTTCCCCAGCCCTGCTGTCTTTTCCAGGAGTTCTCCTCTGATCTTTGACTAGCAGCAGACCTCACCATCAGGCTACCATGCTGTGTCCCTTTTGTTAGTCTGTCATATGTCTAAAACTAAAATCCCACCCCTTTGGCCTCCTCATTCTGGGGTTCTTATTGCTGTTGTTGGGCATTGTTTCAGATCAGTTTTGCCAGGCCTTATTTTTTATTCAGTATTCACATGCTCTTATATGGTTTGTCAATATACATTTTTGGCTGTGTGTGAAGGTGCACTTGTAATTTAATTATTAACAACCTTGAAGATGTTATCCAAGTGAACTGAAAGGAATTCGGTAAAAATGATGATCTAGCCTTCTCTGGCTCCCTGTTGTATTGAAGAACTAAGAGGTCTGATATCTGTCTGGATTCAATCCATTTTATTCATTCCTCTCTGACAGCTTTTTCCTTTCTGCGTATTTCTCTAACCACATTAGTTGTACATGACTATGCATATCCGTGTGTGTGTTCTCATAAATATCCATCGCCACCTTCCTGCCTGTGTTCTTGATGTTCTTTACTCCCGACACATGGCCTTTTCTCATCACCTCCTACTCACCTGTCAAGACCCAGCTAAAGTGACACCTGTTTCATTGAACCCTCCCTGACCTCCGCAAGCAAGAGCTCTCACTCAATCCTTTGTACTGCCATTGTACTACACCTATGACTTTTCTATTTCTCTGGCAATTAATCAGTTTCTACTTTGTACCATAATTATCTGTAGAGCTTCTAGCTTAACTACTTTTCAGCTCTGGCTCTGAGCAAGTCAAACCCTCCAGTTTCAGTTTATTCATATGCAAAGTGGGAACCATAATGCCAACGTCTAGAGTAGTTAGGAGAATTACTGAAGACAATAAATGTGACAGTAGTGGAACATAGTAGGTGCATAATAAATATTTGTTCCCTCACCACCCTGCCCCATGTCAGAGCTGTGTGTATGCTCCTTTCTGCCTTCCCCCATCACTCTCTAGAACAGCACCTGGCATTTGTGCCTGGAGTGCAAAGTTTAAGGGGACACTGTCAGGGTCATACAAGAGCAGGATCAGCGTTTGCATGCTCCTGAGGGTAAATGCCTCCTTAAATTTTGTACCCTGGGTACCTCTCTTGCCTCACCCTACTCTTGGCCCTGAAAGAGTTGAGAATCAGGACTTCATCATTTATTGGTGGTGTTGGTTAAGAGCTTGAGCACTCATCCATAGCAGAAAAGTCATGATTCAAACCCACCCAGAGGTACCTCAGAAGACAGGCCTGGCAATGTGCTTCTGAAAGGTCACACCCTTGAAAACCTTATGAAGCAGATTTACTCTGTCACATAGGCTTGCCATTAGTTGGAATTGATTTGACAGCAACTAACAACAACAGCAACAGGAACCAAAACGTTGGCAGTTAAAACCCACCCAGAAGTGCCTCCACAGAAAGCCTGGAGATTTGCTTCCAAAAGTCACCTGTTGAAAATCCTATGGAACACAGTTCTACTCTGAAACTCACAGAGTCACCATGAGTTAGACAGAATCAACTCCATGACAACTAGTTTTGCTTTTGGTTTTAACCTGGAAGGAGGCTCCAGGCGGCACCAGCAGTTTGCAATCAGCTGGAACCTAAAGCTCAGCAGTTCGAATCTATCCAGCAGCACCAAAGAAAGGCCCAGCGGTCTGCTTCCATAAAGATTATAGCCAAGAAAACCCTATAGAGCAGTTCTATCCTATAACACATGTGGTTTCCAGGAGTCAGAATTGACTCAATGGCAACAGGCTTGTTTTAATTTTTTTTTAAATACACTTAGGATTTGTGCACTTTTCCATATGTATGAGTTATGGATTGAATTGTGACCTCCCAAAATATGTGTTGAAATCCTAACCCATAAATCTACTAGAGGGCACCTAACAACACCAACATACCTGTGGATATAATCCCGTTTCAGGAATAGGGTTTTCCTTGTTATGTTATTGAGGGTGGGTCCTAAACCTTATCATGCCTGAGTTATAAAAAGAGCAGATTAGGCACAGAAGCAAGCACATACTGGGAAGACAGATGCCATCTGAGGATCCTGTAGAAGCCGTGAACCAAGAAAGGCCCCCACTACTGACAAGGAAGGAACCAAAAGGGCCAAGACCCTGATTTGAACTTTTTAAAAAAAATTTCTTATGATCCACACAAACAAATGCCTTTGTGTAGTCAATAAAACACAGTAAACATCTTCCTGGTATTTTTTGCTTTCAACCAGGATCCATGTGACATCAACAATGATATCCCTGGTCCTCTTCTGAATCTGGCTTGAATTCCTGGCACTTCCCTGTCAAAGTACTGCTACAACTGCTTTTGAATGATCTTCAGCAAAATTTTACTTTCTTGTGATATTAATGATATTGTTTGATAATTTCCACATTCAGTTGGATCACCTTTCTTTGGAATAGGTATAAATATGGATCTCTTCTGGTCAATTGGTGACGTAGCTCTCTTCCAAATTTCCTGGCATAGATGAGTGAGCACTTCCTGCGCTGCATCCATTTGTTGAAACATCTCAGTCCATATTCTGTCAATTCCTGGAGCCTTATTTTTTGTCAAAGTCTTCAGTGCAGCTTGGACTTCTTCCTTCAGCACTATCGGTTCTTGATCATATGCTACCTCCTGAAATGACTGAAAGTGACCAATACTTTTTGGTACAGTGACTCTGTGTATTCCTTCCATCTTCTATCGACACTTCCTGTGTTGTTTAGTACTTTGCCCATAGAATTCTTCAGTATTGTAACTCAAGGCTTGAATTTTTTCTTCAGTTTTTTCAGCTTGAGAAATGCCAAGTGTGTTCTTCCCTTTTGGTTTTCTAACTCCAGGTCTTTGCACATGTAGTTAAAATACTTTGTCTTCTTGAGCCAGCCTTTGAAATCTTCTGTTCAGCTCTTTTACTTCATCATTTCCATTTGCTTTAGCTGCTTGACATTCAAGAGCAAGTTTCAGAGTTTCTTCTGACATTCATTTTGGTCTTTTCTTTTTTTCCTGTCTTTTTAATGACCTCTTTCTTTCTTCATGTATGATATCCTTGATGTCATTCCACAACTTGTCTGGTCTTACTCATTAGTGTTCAATGCGTCAAATCTATTCTTGAGATGGTCTCTAAATTCAGGTGGAATATAGTTGTCATGGATTGAATACTGTCCCCCAAAAAATGTGTGTATCAACTTGGCTGGGCCATGACTCCCAGTATTATGTGGTTGTCCTCCATTTTGTGATTGTAATTTTATCCTAAAGAGGATTAGGGATTTTAACACCCTTACTAAGGTCACATCCCTGATCCAATGTAAAGGGAGTTTCTTGGGGGTGTAGCCTACAACACCTTTTATGTTCCAAAAAAAACAAACCAAGTGACGTCGAGTCGATTCTGACTCCTAGCGACACTATGAGTATCTTTTATGTTACAAGAGACAAAAGGAAAAGGAAGCAAGCAGAGAGAGGGGCCTCATACCACCAAGAAAGTAGTGCCAAGAGCAGAGTGTGTCCTTTGGACCCAGGGTCCCTGCACAGAGAAGCTCCTAGTCCAGGGGGAAGATTGATGAGAAGGCCGACAGAGAGAAAAAGTCTTCCCCAGGAGCTGATGCCCTGAATTTGGACTTTTAGCCTACTTTATTGTGAGGAAATAAACTTCCCTTTGTTAAAGCCATCCACTTACGATATTTCCGTTATAGCAGCACTAGATAACTAAGACAATACTCAAGATCATACTTGGGCTCTTTGTGAACCTTGTTCTAATTTTCTTCAGCTTCAACTTGAAATTGCATATGAGCAATTGGTGGTCTATTTCACAGTTGGCACCTGGACTTGTTCTGAATTGATGATATTGAGCTTTTCCATCGTGTCTTTCCACAGGTGTAATGGATTTGATTCCTGTGTATTCCATCTGATGAGGTCCATGTGTATAGTCACTGTCTCTGTTGTTGAAAAAAAATATCTGCAATGAAGAAGTAGTTGATCTTGCAAAACTCTATCATGTGATCTCTAGCATCAAGGCTTTATTTTCCAGCTATTGATTCTTCTTTGTTTCCAACTTTCACATTCGAATCACCAGTAATTATTTTTTTAATAAACAATTTACTTTTAAAAATTTTACTCAGACAATTTTTTAAAGAAATATTTGTACCTAACAGCAGCACAAGTATAAAAAGATCTTTTTTCATATTAAGGAGTAGGGTGGGGATGGGAAATTCTTGGTATATAATTAACATTCTCTGGGCCTCAGTGCCTACTACTAATAGTAGTTAATATGTATTATTTACATATTGTTACGTTAAAATACTGAATTATATCGTATTTATTATAAGGTATACAACAATACTTTAAGCATTATGCCAAACAAGTGAGTACAATATTTTATTTAATTCTCAAATCATCTTTCAAACCAAGTAATACACTCATTTTGAAAATGCAGTCAGGGGAAACTGAGTACTTTGCCCAGAGTTATAGCTTGTATTAATGTCATATTGATACATTGATGCAAATGCAGAGATTGATCTGCATTTAAGCCCAGATCTCTGGCTCCAAAAACTTTGCTTTTTCCACAATGCCATGATTATGCTGAAGAGAGGATGGGGAGCTAGATAATGTCTTATATTCATTTTAGGTTTTAATTGGAATAACCAGGCAATCTTATGACTGTAAACAAGACTTTTCTCATATAAGGCACATTTCAATAAAATTACGTGACCTATAGCACACTTTTGTTCTTATTGGAGCCTCACAACAAACCTGCAAGGTATTTTTATTTTTCCCATTTTTTACAGATGGAAAAACCTGAGGTTCTGAGAAGTTAAGCAACTTGTCCATGACACCACAGTTAATAAGGGAGATTATCCACATCAAACACTGAGCACCATATCTGGCTTAAGTGCTCAGTCAAATGTTAGCTACTATTTTGAGTGGTAGGTCAGGCCTTAGGTGTAAGTCTTCTGGCTCTAAGTCCACTGGTACACTGGCCTTTGTTCTGTAGTTTTCCCTCTCGGGTATCCCTGTACTAAGTCTGCCTTACTAACCCATCTAGTAATTACGTATGTTGGCATCGTTTATATGGTGCTTACTCTGTGCCAAGAACTGTTCCACATGCTTTCCATTTATGTCAATGCTCTCCAGCCAAAGACCACCAGGAACATTTCTGTAGTCAAAGAAAATTCAGTGTGTTGACTCATTGCAAGAAGAGAGAACACACATCATAGGGAATCATCAAATGTCTCACTGAAAAGGTATTAGAAAGGACTTATTATAGGATGTGGGCTTATGTTAGGTGATTTGGGGAAGAGTTCAAGAAGTAGGGGTTTGCTTTGTGTTGGGTACTGACAGGAAGCCAGGGTAATTTTACGATTGGGTACTTAATGAGTCTTTTCTAGAAGAAGGGATGAATAGAGGGAGGCCAAAGAGCCCTGGCAGTGCAGTGTTTAAGAGCTCGGCTGCTAACCAAAAACTCAGCAGTTCAAATCCACCAGCTGCTCCTTGAAAATCCTATGGGGCAGTTCTACTCTGTCCTATAGGGCCACCGTGAGTGGTAGTCAACTCAATGACAACAGATTTGGTTTGATTTTGAAAGAGGTAATTAGAGTCCCGAATGGTTAAGTGCCCAGCAGCTAACCTAAAGTTTATTGGTTTGAGCCCATTCAGAGGCACCTCAGAAGAAAGCCCTGGGGATTTGTTTCCACGAAGTCAGCCACTGGAAATCCTACGAAGCACAGTTCTACTCTGATACACATGAAGTTGCCATGAATTGAAATCGGCTCAACAGCAACTGGTTGGTTAAAGGGGTAGTTAATAAAGAAGCAGCAAACACTCATTTTAGCTGGGAGAGGGATAAGTTTGGTATTTTTGTGAACTTGCTTCTTCTGTGCTTAGACAAAATTATGAAATGGTCTTTTATTTTTTTCCTGTGTGGGTGTGTCACCTGTGAGATTATTTACGTCCAACAGGAGAACACCACAGCCTAGCTGTGAGTGCCAGGCCAGCACCTAACAACACCGAGGCCTAGCTTTTAGTACTAGGCCAGTTCACAGATGTCAGGGGCTGCTTTTCTCTTTCTTATTTGCTTAATCATCACAGCAACTGGATGAGGTAGATTCTGTGAGTATCCCCATCTTACGGATGAGGAACATGAGACACAGAATTTACAAAACTTGCCAAGGTCACACAGCTGACAAGTAGAAGCTAGGACTAGAACTCAGGTAGTATGGCCTCAGAAACCTTCCCTCTTAACCACTATGATATTTCCCCTCTCTGGGCATTCCATGATGAGGGCCCTACTTTAATTCTCCACAGGGCCTAATCCTATCTCTGAACCCACAGCACTTGACCCTGGTAGCACACTCCTGCCTTCTCCCAGCCCAGATCCTGTTAATTCACTAGTTTGTGTGGATATACATGTGGCCAGATTCCATCAATCCACTGTGGCTCAGACTTACCCCTGGGATAACAGCTGGAGCTCCTAACATGAATAGCCTGCCTGGACCACTCACTCTTGCCCCTCCCAAACTCTCTGGAAACCTGCTCTGCCTGCTTCCCTGGACACCACCCCACTATCACCTCCTGTTACCTCCCATTCTCCCCAGTGACCTTCCCACCCTGATGAATGAGGCTTGTTTCTGGAGGGGCTGGACTTATTGCCTGCCCAACCCCAAGTGTCTGTTGTGACATTCTAAAAGAATCTGATTAAGGCCCCCTAGAGTGTTTTTTTTTTTTTTTTTTTAGAGTGTTAGACACTGTCTACAAGCTTGGAGGCAGAGTGGTATAGAGGAAAGAGCTAGCTGAGTCCCTACTTAATAAATATGTATCCTCTCAGCAAGCTACTTAACCTCTCTGAGGTTCTTCATCTATAAAACAAAGGGCAATAGTGCTTATCTGGTAGTGTTATTGGCAAGATCAGATGAGATAATACATGTATTTATAAGATATACACAGTAGTGGGCCCTCTATAACTATTGCTCGTCCCCTTCTGTTATAAGTATAAAAGTGATACACAGCATCATATTAGGGAGTATACCCTAGTGGCTATGAGCAGACAGTAGAATCAGACATCTATGGTTCAAAACCTGGTCTCATCTAGAGCTAGTTGTGTGACCCTGGGTAAGTTGCTTTACATCTCTGGGCTTTTCTCTCTTCACAAGTAAGGTGAGGATAACACTGCTTTGCACAATTGTGAAGTGATTGGACCATGACATGCTTTCAGCTCATGTGGGTTGCCTTCTATTTCCCCCGCTCTCACTAGAGTGTTTTGAATTTAAAAGAAGCTGAATGGAAAGGGCAGTGCCTAACTTCAAGGTATGAGATATTACTACAGAAGTTGTTGGCATTAGGGAGTCAGGGGAGAGAGGATATTCCCCGAGCACACATAACACCTATGGCATGCATTGCACTGTGAGGTCAGGCTCTGCCAGTGTGGGGTCACTGGAGAGTTTCAGTCTCTGAAGGACCAGAAGAGGGTAGGACTGCAATATATTTAATGTAATAGAAAGTCTGTTGTATTTGGCAAAAGAATATCTGGGTTTTTGATCTGGTGCCACCATTTTGTAGACTTAGGCAAGTCATTTAACCTTCATCTTCTTTTTTTCCTCAATAGAATTTATAGGGGAATTTCCTATAAGCCAAATGTTCAGCACTTTACTTTCTTTTAATCCTTACCACAACCCTCTCTGGTATGTAATAGCATTATCCCCATTTTATAGATGAGGAAATCCAGGCTTAAAGGGGTTGAGAAGCTTGTCCAAAGGCACACAGCTAGTGCGTGGCTGGGCCTTGTACCTGGGCAGTCAGACTCCAGAGCCTGTGCTCTTAATCTCCAAGGTGAGCACAGATAGCATCTCTAGGCTTTCATTTGCTTATCTGAAACCCTGGGAGAGTGTCCCCTACACCCCAGCTCTGAGGATTAGATGTGCCGATGGATGTGACTGTGATCTACTTTGTTAATGCTTAATTCTATCACAGAGATGTGATGTTGTCCTACTTACTGTGGCTTGGAAAAACATCAGCCCAAAAGTACTTGGCATGGATGTTTCAGAAAGGCAGATTTTATCTCAAAGTGAGGACAATCTTTCCAATGATTAGAGTGCTACCAAGTGAGTTGGGTGACTATGAGGAAGTAAAAAACAAACCAAAAAAAAACCCCAAACCAGTTGCCATCAAATTGATTCCAACTCATGGAGATCCCATGTGTGCAAAGTAGGATTGTACTCCATAAAACTGTACTCTGGAGGCTGTGACCTTTTGGAAACAGGTAGGCCTTTCTATGTTTGCACCACTCAAAAGAATCTTGAGGCAGTAAGCTCTCTCCCTTCCCCCTCCCGCCAGCAAAACAAGCACTTGAAAATTGTCAGGGGACTTCATTCATCAAACTTTAACTGAAGCTCTTAGCACAGGGCTCAACCCAGGGTAGGTACTCAGTTCAAAGAGATTACTCTCCTCTTACCCTTATGTTGGATGATCTCTAACCACTCTTCTGGAGCCCTGCTGGCATAGTGGTTAAGCGCTTGGCTACTAACTAAAAGGTTAGCAGTTTGAATCCACCAGCTGCTCCTTGGAAACCCTATGGGGACAGTTCTACTCTGTCCTATAGAGTCATGATAACTTAGAATCAATTCCATAGCAATGGGTTTGGTTTTTTAGCCACCCTTCCACTTCAGATTCTATGAACTCTGGAGTTTTCGTGAGACTGCCAAAGCCCGGCTTGACCTGAATGTAGTTTGCCAACTTTATCACAGCCTCTGGGGCAGGGGTGGATGTGCGGAGAAAACATTTTTCCTGAACTCTGGCTCCAACTCCTTCAACATCTGTTGAAAACAAGGGAGTTGACCACTCAGCCCTCTCACAATCAAGCATTCAATTAATACTTGGCTCCCCAGAGCGACCGTTCTAAAGAAAAATACCATTTAAAAAATTTCCCCACCTCTCTCTGTCTTTCTGAGAGAGGGAGTTCTGAGGCCAGCCATGGAGAAAGAGTCTTTGGTTTCCCCCCTGCAGATTGTTATTCTAACACCCTGTGCCAAAGCATGCAGAATGGGCCACTCAGTGTACCCTGGGGTGACCTCCACACTGCTCGTATGGGGACAGAAAGAGGGACTGAGGTAAACGGCAATGAGTGAACTCCTTGACAGTTTTCCCTGTCACAGCTTCACTCTGAGAATATTGACGAGCCTTATTTCCTCAGGAACACTGGAACATGGTGTGTGAGAGAGAGAGGAGAGAGAAACAAGGGAAAGAGATAGAAAGGGGGAGAGAGAAAGAGACAGAAAGAGAGAGAGAGAGAGAAAGGAATCTGATGCCATGGAGTTTTCCATGCCTTGGAAATCTATATTCTTGTGACTCAAAGTGTGGGTGTGGTTCACAGACAAACAGCACCACTATTACCCAGGAGTTTGTTTGAAATACAAAATCTTAGGCCCCACCTCAACCTGACTGAATCAAAATGTGCATTTCAGCAAGCCCCTCGGGTGATTTTTAGCATACTACGATTTCTCGATAGACTCGAAGGCAACGGTGGGGGGGTGGGGTGGTTGGTTAGAGTTAGAGCAGCACTGATCTCTTAGCTATGTTCCATGGAAGCCCAAAGCTCCAGTGCATGTTCTACAGAAATTCAAATCCCTCCAAAAATGCCTGTGGATTCTTAGGGAGCTCACATTCTCCTGGTCACCTCTGGTGACCCTGGAGCAGCTGCTTTCCCTGTGTAGGAGAGTTAAGACCTTGTTTTACCTCCCTTGCTTGTTCTCTCTGTCTGTTCCATATCAACCCAGATATGAAACTGGATTCCTTCTTCAGTTTCCACCAAAATACAACTCACACAGAACATCTATGTGTAGATTTTCCCAAAATGTGCTGAGTAGAAGGGGTGGAGCAAAACAACCTCCTTCTCTGTTCTTTGACCACACAGCAATGGAAATTTTTCACTTGCCCCTCACCCCAAGTATTCCCTACTATAACCCATCTCCCCCCACTTCTCCTCCTTGGTCTCTCTCCTTTCTTCACGACCCTCTCAGGAGCCAACTCATTGCTGTCGAGTCAATTCCAACTCACAGCAACCCTATAGGATAGAGTAGAACTGCCCTATAGGGTTTCCAAGGCTGTAATCTTTATGGAAGGAAACCACCACATCTGTTTTCCTCGGAGCTAGTGGTGGGTTTGAACTGCAGACCTTTCAATTAGCAGCCAAGCACCTAACCACTGTGCCACCTGGGCTCCTTCTCAGGAGCCAAATTCCCTAATTTTTTTCTAAGGAGTAGTAGTGACATTGCTTCTGTTGTCTTTATGTCAGGCTTTCAGGAATATATCAGAATACATTAGGCTATTCTGATATATTAACTCTTTTAACCCTCACATCAATTTTATTCTGTTTGGGTTGTGTATTTATCCTCTTTTTACAGATGAAGAAATGAAGATGTAAAGAAGGTTTACTAACTTGTCAAGTAATATTCTTGGCTTGCCTATCCATTTCCTCATCTGTAGAATGGAATAAATGGTAGATACCCCAGGGTGGTGTTTTGAGAATTAACTAAAATCTTCTTCACGATGTATGAGGCCCAAAGTAAAAGATCATTTCTTTCTTTCATAAGAATATTCATCATGAATCTATTTTTCTATTGCATTTCAGACAAAGAAAATAAAACATGAAACTATAAAGAGGTAAATTTCAAATAAATAAAAGGATTTTTGTTTACACAGCAGGAGATGGACTCAGAAAACTTACTAGCCCAAGTGGGAAATGGACTTGAAAGTTTCAGTGTTTATAATGAATCATGGGCTAAGGTACCCTCAGACAGTTCTCTAGACCACTCTTTCTAGGGGAATAAAGATACAGTCTACAAGTACCCATTGATAATACAACCTACTTTTTTTCTCTTGGCTTTCAGACTGGTATGTCTCAGTTCCATATGAAGTGGAAGAAGGCAAAGAAACTTATATCTATTAAATGGTAGGATATATTGGGGGCTCTTCGAACATCATCTTATGCTACAGACTGTCTTAATTTCTTAGTGTTACTGTAACAGAAATACCACAAGTGGGTGGTTTTAACAAACAGAATCTTATTTTCTCATCATTGAAGAGGCTAGGAGTCTGAACTTAGGGCACCGGCTCTAGGGGAAGGTTTTCTTTCTCTGTTGACTCTTGGGGATGTCCTTGACTCTTTCTAGCTTCTGTTCCTCAGGTCCTTGATGATCTTCATGTGGTGTGGCATCTCTGTCCCTCCATTTGTACTTCCTTGCTTCTGTGCCTAATCTACTCTTTTATATCTTAGAAGTGATTGGTTTAAAACACACTCTGCATTGATTAACATGACAAACAAAACCCTATTCCCAAATGGGATTACATCCACAGATATAGGGGTTAGTATTCCAACATATGTTTAGAGGGGACACAATTCCATTCATAACACAGATGGAAAACGGGAACTCCAAGAGGTGAAGTGGTAACTTGCCTGCAGTCCAATAGCCAGTAAGTGCAAGAGTCACATTTCAAATATAAGTCTTTCTGACCTCAAAATCCCTGCTTTATCCCTCCATGCCTTTAGATGCCATAATCAAAAACCAAACCCGTTGCATTCAAGTCAATTCCGGCTCATAGCAACCCTATAGGATGGAGTAGAATTGCTCCATAGGGTTTCCAAAGAGTGGCTGGTGGATTCAAACTGCTGACTTTTTGGTTAGCAGCCAAGCTCTTAACCAGTGCACCATCAGGACTTCTTGAGATGCATTACTATATGTTACCTATTATTGCTTAACAAATTATCCAGAGTAAGTAATTTGAAACAACAATAAATATTTATTATGTCTCATGGTTTCTGTGGGCCTGGAATTCAAGAGCAGCTTGGCTAGGTAGTTTGGTTCGAGGTTTTACATGAGGTTGCTGTCACATATCAGCTTGGGGCTGCAAGAGACTGCAGTCTTCTGAAGGCTTGACTAGGGGTGGAGAACCTGCTTTCAAGGTTGCTCACTCACATGACTGGCAAGTTGATGCTAGTTGTAGGCAGGAAGGCTTAGCCGTCCCCATGTAGATCTCTCCACAGGTTGCTTGAGGGTCCTTACAAGATGGCAGCTGGCTTCACCCAGAGCAAGTGACCCAAGAGCAAGAGTGCCAGATAGAAACTATCCTTTGATGTCACTTAGCGTATTCACCACATTCTATTCATTAGAAGTAAATCTCTAAAACCAACTCACATTGAAAGGAAGAAAATTAGGCTTTACCTTTTGAAGGGAGGAGTGTCAAAAAATCATGGACATATTTTAAGACCATGTAAAAATGGCATGACGAGGGCATCTAACCTCCTCTAACTTCAGAAGCAAAAAGCAGAGTCAAGATCAACAGCTCAAGGCTGATTCAAATGAGGCAGAAGTCAGACATACCTCCTTTCTTCAACTTTTTTAACAAGTCTGACACCAGCTGTCCCTCCCATGGCACTCTGTTCTTCTCTGCTGGTTTTGATAATTCAGTGCAATGGCCACATAGAACTCACAGGCCACACTCACAGTTATGGGGTTTATTAGGGAAGTAACAGATTACAATTCAGGATCAGCAAAGACTTAGGATACAGTTCTTCCACCAGGACAGCTTCTTCTCAGCCATGCCACAGGCATGCCTCTCTCTGCCCTTGGCCTCAACTCTACTCTGCTTAGGCAAGTATTACAAATCCCATTAATATTGCAATAAGCGCCCAGAGGCACCCCCCGCCAGTAAGCTCAGCCTGAAGGTGCTCAGCTCTCTCTTGCTCCACAGATTGGCAAGCCTAGCTCTGCAAAGTGCCCTCAGGCACCCCCCTCTGCCAGTAATCTGCCTGTCCAAAGGCATTCAGCTCTCTCACTCCGTGGGTCGGCATACTCACTGTAGTCACCTTGCTCCATGGGCCAGGAAGCCCATCACCCCATCTTGTGTTAGTCTCCTGATTCTACTGCTGCCTTTTCTCTACTGCCACTTCTTGCCATCTTGTGTCATCTCTGGTGTTATAGCTCTTTGTCTCCTGGGTCTAGGAGGTTCTCAGCACAGGGACTCCAAGTCCAAAGGACTTACTCCACTCCAAGCCCTTCCTCTTGGTAGTAGTGAGGTCTCCCCTCTGCTTTAGGATTAGCTCTCTTTTTAAGCCTAATGGGGTGGCAAAACCGACTAATCTCCTTGTTAGGGTTCAATACACCTTATCTGAATTATTAGCAGACTGTGCAATCCCCTTATTGGGCCACAAGAACCTTATTTGCATAGTCTCACCCAATCATTACAAAACCATGAATGGCTGGTGTTGTTGTTAGGTGCCATCAGTCAGTCCCTACTCATAGCGACCCTTTGTACAGCAGAATGAAACACTGCCCAGTCCTGCACCACCCTCACAATCGTTGTTATGCTTAAGCCTATTGTTGCAGCCACTGTGTCACTCCATCTCATTGAGGGTCTTCCTCTTTTTCACTGACCTTCTGCTTTACCAAACATGATGTCCTTCTTCAGGAACTGATCCCTTCTGACAACATGTCCAAAGTACGTGAGACATAGTCTCTCCATCCTTGCTTCTCTGGAACACTCTGGCTGTATTTCTTGTAAGACAGAATTGTTCATTCTTTTGACAGTCCATGGTATATTTAATATTCTTCTCCAACACCACAATTCAAAGGCATCAATTCTTCTTCAAAAAATCCTTATTCATCATCCAGCTTTCACATGCATAGAAGAAAATTGAAAACAACACTGCTTGGGTCAGATGCACCTTAGTCCTCAAAGTGACATCTTTGTTATTCAACACTTTAAAGAGGTCTTTTGTAGCAGATTTGCCCCATGCAATGTGTCTTTTGATTTCTTGACTTCTGCTTCCATAGCTGTTGATTGTGGATCCAAGTAAATGAAATCCTTGATGACTTCAATCTTTTCCCCTTTGATCATGATGTTGCTTATTGGTCCAGTTGTGAGGATTTTTGTTTTCTTTATGATGACATGTAATCCATACTGAAGGTTGTGGTCTTTTATCTTCATTAGTAAGTGCTTTGAGTCCTCTTCACTTTCAGCAAGTAAGCTATCTGCACAACACAGGTTGTAAATGAGTCTTCTTCCAATCCTGATGCCCCGTTCTTCTTCGTTTAGTCCAGTTTCTTGGATTATTTGCTCAGCATATAGATTGAATAGGTATGATGAAAGAATACAACCCTGACACACACCTTTCCTGACTTTATACCACGCAGTATCCCCTTCTTCTGTTCGAAAGACTGCTTCTTGATCTATGTACGGGTTCTTCATGAGCACAATTAAGTGTTCTGGAATTCCCATTCTTAGCAATGTTATTCATAATTTTTATGATCCACACAGTTGAATGCCTTTGCATAGTCAATAGAAAACAGGTATACATCTTTCTGGTATTCTCTGCTTTCAGCCAGGATCCATTTGACATCAGCAATGATATCCCTGGTTCTGTGTCCTCTTCTGAATCTGGCTTGAATTTCTGGCAGTTCCCTGTTGATATACTGCTACAGCCACTTTTGAATGACCGTCAGCAAAATTTTGCTTGCGTATGATATTGATGATATTGTTCAATAATTTCCGCACTTGGTGGGATTGCCTTTCTTGGAAATAGGCGTAAATATGAATCTCTTCCAGTAGGTTGACCAGGTAACTGTCTGCCAAATTTCTTGGCATAGATGAGTGAGTACTTCCAATACTGCATTCATTTGTTGAAACATCTTAATTGGTATTCTGTCAATTCCTGGAACTTTTTTTTTTCCACCAATAATGTCTTCAGCGCAGCTTGGATTTCTTCCTTCAGTACCATTGGCTCCTGTTCCTATGGCACCTCCTGAAATGGTTGAACATTGACCAACTTTCTGGTATAGTGACTCTGTGTATTCCTTCCATCTTCACGAATTGCTAAAAGGCCCATATTAAGTAATTCAGTGCACAGAAGACCAGCACACTTAGCAACGTGAGAAGGAATCACAGCTCTGGTATGAGTTGCCTAGCCTCTGCTTAAAATGAGCCAGAGTTTCCAGTACTTCTCGGGTTAAACATCAAAGTCCTCAACATGGCTGAAAATGCCATAGGTGCCCTGTGCTCTGCATGCTTCCAGCCTCCACTCAGGTTTCACCTCATCTAATTTTCCACCTCATCTAATTTTCTGCTTTTAGTTCCTCAAAAATTCCATGCTCCCTCCTGCCTGAAAGCCTTGAAGACATGTTCCCTTGATTCTGTATGCACTTCCTCAACCTTCTCTTATCTTGTGAAAGTTCATTCACCCTTTAGATCTTGGTTAAAGATCGACTCTTTGGACTAGCTTCAGAACTGGGATATTCTGAAAATTAAACACTTATGCTCATCAAAAGACCTCACCAAAAGAGTAAAAAGAGAAGCTATAGACTAGGAAAAAAAAACTTGGGTATTACAAATCAGACAAAAGTCTAATCTCTAAAATCTATAAGAAAATCCAACACCTCTACAACAAAAAGATAAATAATCCAATTAAAAAATGGGCTAGGAAAATGAACAGATGTTTCACCAAAGAAGACATTTAAGCCTCCAACAGACACAGGAGGAAAATGCTCATGATCTCTAGCTATTTGAGGAATGCAAATCAAAACCACAAGGAGATACCATCTTACCCCAGCATTACTGGCACGAATCAATAAAACAGGAAATAACAAATGTTGGAGAGGCTGCGGGGAGATTCGAACTCTTACGCACTGCTGGTGGAAATGCAAAATGATACAACCATTTTGGAAAATGATATGGCGTTTCCTCAGAAAGCTAGAAATAGAAATACCATATGATCCAGCAATCCCACTCGTAGGAATATATCCTAGAAAAATAAGAATTGTCACATAGACAGATATAGGTGCACCCATATTCATTGCAGCATTGTTCACAGTAGCAAAAAATGGAAACAACCTAGATGTCCATCAACAGATGAATGGATAAAAGAAACTGTGGTACATACACACAATGGAATATTACACAACGATAAAAAAACAATGATGAATCTGTGAAGCATCTCATAACATGGATGAATCTGGAGGGCATTATGCTGAGCGAAATAAGTCAGTTATAAAAGGACAAATATTGTTATGAGACCACTACTGTAAATACTCATGAAAAGGTTTACATACAAAAAGAAACAATCTTTGATGGTTACGAGGGAGGCGAGGGATAGGGATGGAAAAGCACTTAATAAACAATTGATAAGTGGAAGCTTTGGTGAAGGGTAAGACGGTACACAATGCTGGGGAAGCCAGTACAACCTGTACAAGGCAAGGTCATGGTAGCTCCACAGACACATCCAAACTCCATGAGGGACCGAATTGCTGGGCTGTGAGCTGTGGGGACCATGATCTCGGGGAACATCCAGCTCAGTTGTTATAACACAGTTTATAAAGAATATGTTCTACATTCCACTTCCGTGAGTAGCGTCTGGGGTCTTAAAAGCCTGTTAGCGGCCATTTCGGATACTTCACTGGTCTCACCCCTTCAGGAGCAAGGAAGAATGAGGAAAACTAAAGATACAAGGGAAAGATTAATCCAAAGGACTAATAGACCACAACTACCACGGCCTCCACCAGACTGAGTCCAGTACAACTAGACGGTGCCTAGCTACCACCACTGACTGCCCTGACAGGAATCACAATAGAGGGTCCTAGACAGAGCTGGAGAAAAATGGAGAACAAAACTCTAACTCAAAAAGAAAGACCAGACTTATTGGCCTGACAGAGACTGCAGAAACCCTGGGAGTATGGCCCCTGACACCCTTTCAGCTCAGTAATGAGGCCACTCCTGAGGTTCACCCTTCACCCAAAGATTGAACAGGCCCATGGAATAAAACAAGACTAAAGGGGCACACCAGCTCTGGGGCAGGGACTGGAAGGCAGGAGGGAACAGAAGAGCTGGTAATAGGGAACCCAGTTTTGTGAAGGGAGAGTGTTGATATGTCGTGGGGTTGTTTACCAATGTCATGAAACAATATATGTACTAATTGTTTGATGAGAAACTAGTTCTGTAAAACTTCATCTAAAGTACAATAAAAAGAAAAAAAAAAAAAAAGATCTCCTCTTTATGAAACCATCTCTGATCTCTCAGCCCAGATCAGACCCTTTCAGAAGCTGTTATAAATCCTTGAGTTTTCGTAATCACACTTTTTAATTTGTAATTATGTATGGGTATGATTATTTATCCATGTGCCTCTGTCTCACCGATTTTCAGTTCTCATTAAGATTGCATTTGTTTTGTTCACCATTGTATCCCCAGTACAGTGTATATGCTCAGTAAAAATGTGCTGGATGGGTAGATGGATGGGTGGATGGATGGGTCAATGGAAGGAAGAATGGCCAGACAATGATCTTCTCATAGCTGGAGATGTGCAAACACAGATGAACAAACTCTGTATTAGCACGCTTGAGGAGAAATTCTAGCAATGGATTGGAGTTGCATGTGTGGCCTTTAAAGTTTTTTTTACTTTCAGGAGATTCTTTGAGTTTCCATGAATCTGTGATTCTAGGTTCTTCACTCACTCTCAAGTAAACTCTGCCTCCTTGGGTAAGTCCGCTATGGCCCAGGTCTTTTAGCTCCTAGGACATCCCTTCTCATGGGCAGCCTACCTCAGGCTCAGCTAGCATCCTGAGACTCACATCAAGCACAAGTAAAAGTTGTGTTAGAAACTCTGGGAGCAGTTGCCTGGGACTCTGATGGGGCTCTAAGATTAGGCCCTCTGTGGCTCCTTTAAGAAGCTTTACAAGGTTAAGGTTTGCTCTAAAAATAAGCCCACAAGGCTTTTTAAAAAGCTTCTAAAACCAGATGTTCACAACAGCCATTTTTTTTGGAAGGGCCAGTGAGCCTTTAAAAGCTTCAAAACCACTACTTGGCCTGCCTCCCATAGTGAAGAAAGTTCAATATGTAGTGTGCTTAAAAACAGACCCACTTTTAAGTCTTCTAGAACCTGAACCTGAAACATTCTGCTCTTATCAAAGGGGTTTAAGATGGATACCAGCATGTATGAGGCTTGGTTATCCCAGAGGCCAGTTCTTCCTGCAGTAAACAAGCATCCCCAAGTAACCACATAACTGCAGTTAGTTGTCTATAGAAATATTCATTCAGATCTTTCTTTTCTGTTAAATCTCTTGTCCCATAGGTCCCTTCACACTCTGTCATGTTGTAGATTATTTGTAAATTCCATATGCATATTTGCACCCACACACACACACACCTACCCACACACACACACACACACACACACACAGGGGAACCACAGCGTGTACAAGAAAAATGTCCACCCAGATAGAGTTCTTATCAGATGGTTGGCAGAAAATGAGGAAGAGCATTCATTTGTCAAATTGTTCTCTCCCTTACTTCCTTCCTTGCTTATTTCTCTCCTTCTGTTTTCATTTTATGTTTTGAATAAATATGTAAGTGCCTATCATATGCCACGTGTTGAACAACATCTATGTTTCAGGTTGGAAGGCAGGGTTAGACATTAGTGGAGCTCAGTAGAAAGACTACCTAGATGAATCAGAAATAAAATTCCCTGAAGACATTTCATAATTCATAGGGGGGTTGGAGGTGTGGCTCACCATATCCCAAGCTCCTTAAATCCTTCAAGCCTCTGTAAGGAATCCTCTATCATCCCCTTTACATAAATAAGGAGACTCAGAAAGGTTAAGAGTGTTGCTCATGATCCCAAGGATCTATCAACCGCCATGCATGCATACCTTGATGTTTCTGTAACAGAAATGCAGCCACTCATAAATGGCTATAATGCAGTGGGGACAGGACTCAACAATATAAAAGAGCTGTCAGTATAATATGTTATGGGAGTTCAAAGGAAGGACAGATTCCTTCTGGCTAAGAGGATCAGGAAAGGTGCTGATTGGGACCACAGTAAAGTGGATTCTTGCTTCCCCAACCCAAGGAGCTCACTTGAGTCTCCTTTCTGTTCAATCAAGTATCTCCAACTCCTTCACGAACATCAAAGTTTTAACCACTCGGTAGGGATGATTGCTTACTAACTTCCTCTCATTTAAAGCATCGTGAGGAGGGAAAGCCCTAATTCTCTTTCTATGACATCTTGACAGGTGTTCACCCAGTTTATGCTCACACATCCCCAATTACAGGGGGCTCATTATATCATGAGGGAAGCAGTTCTGGACAATTCAGACTATTAGAAAATTCTTTCTTCTATGGAGCCATAATCTGTCTCCCTGTGATTTTTTACCCACTGGTCTTATACTCTGCAGCTTGGAGCATCAAGCTGGTTGACTCTTTTGACCCTAATAGCCTTCCAAATAAGTTGCCATGGAGTCAATTCTGACTTATGATGACCCCATGTGTGTCAGGGTAGAACTGTGCTTCATAGGGGCTTCAATGACTGATTTTTTGGAAGTAGATCACCAGGCCTTTCTTCCAAAGTGCCTCTGTGTGTACTCAAACCACCAACCTTCCACTTAGCAGCCAAGTGTGTTAACCATTTGCACCAGTCAAGGATTCCTAATAGCCTACAGATATGTGAAGATGCTTTTCCCGTGCTCCTTGATAAGTCTCATCTTTAAAGATGAGGAACAAACAGTGGAGGCTCAGTAACTTGCTTGCCCTTTTTACACATGTAGTAGCAGCGCTGGGATCAAAATCTAAGCCTGATTGCCCCAAAGTCTGTGCTCCTAATACCCATTCAACAAATGAGTAAACTGAGGCACAGAGAAGCTAAATCTTGCCTAGGTCATGTAAATAATAGTTGAATTAGTGTTCAAATCCCGTTCTGTCTGACCCCCACGTCCAGCCCCTTAACTCAGGCTTCTATGAGATTCAGGGTATGTCGAAGGCATTTTCCATCCCTGCTTGGAGCCTGGCACCTCTATCCTAGCGCGTGGTTTTTAATTTTCCCTTTCCTTTTTGCTTGACTTCTCTAGGTAATTGCCTCCTTTCTCCAGTCACTCAGAGGGGTAGACATGTTCTTCTGGGGATCGAATGACCGCAGAAGGAGAATAGCTTAGAACAGGCAGTTCTTCGTTTTTTCCTCATCTGGTGTTTTTCCTTCAGAGCCTGGAAAGAAAAGTGGCCTCCGCACACTTTAAATTGCCCCATCAATCACATGTGCCCTGAATATGCAGAGCTCATTAGGGCTGTGTTGGCCACAGTAGAGCACCTGGGCTGAGAAAAGTAAACTTGCCTCAGCTATTTCAATCCATGCCGCCCCTCCGGAGTGGAGCCCAGACTGGGCTCGCCAGGCACTAATGCGACCAATTATTTCTGTCCTCAGTTACTAGGTCATAAATCCTGCCCTGGCCCTGAGTCCCAGGTTTCTTGTGGAATGGGATTTGGTTTTAGGAATGACTCTACCTTTTCTTTGTGAGGCTGTGTGATGTTGTGGTTAGGACTCTAGACCTGAAGGCAGAGTGTTGCTGGGATCTCACTAGGGCCTGTCAAGAACCAGCTGTGTATGACCTGCACACCCTGCAGTCTGCTCCTCTGCTGTACAATGGCCACAGTACCTCCTAAGGGTTGCGCGAGGGACATCTTTTTTGAGAAAAGAGGTTTTCCATCTATAAGGGGCCACTGAGTATGTTGAGCATAGCTAGGTTTCTCTGAAATCCCAGGTTTGGTTTCCTAAAAGGAAAGTATATAGTGAATCCAAGGCTATTTCCCACCCTGGAGGCTTTGCGCTTACTCTTTCTATGTTGTCTAAGTTTTCTAGCGCTGCTGTCACAGAAATATCACAAGTGGGTGACTTTAAAGCATAGAAATTTATTTTTTCACTGTTTAGAGACTAAAAGTCCAAGTCAGGGTCTCGACCATGTCAGTTCCTTGTCTCTTTTAGCCTCTTTCTTGCTGGTGTGTACTGTCAAGTTGATTCTAACTCATAGTTACCCTATAGGACAAAGTAGGACTGCCCGATAGGGTTTCCTAGGCTGTAATCTTTATGGGAGCAGATTGGCAGGTCTTTTCTTCCACAGAGCAGTTGGTGGGTTCAAACCACCTACTTTTCGGTTAGGAGCTGAGCGTTCACTACTGTACCACCAGGGCTCCTCTTTCAGCCTGTAGTAGCGAACAATCCTTGAAGTTCCTGGGTTTGTAGTTTAATCTGCTTCCATCACCATCAGATAATGTCTGTTTTCTCTGTGTCTGCGTGTGTGCCTCTGTGTCTATGTTGCTTCTTATACATCTGAAAAGTGATTAGATTTAGAAGCCTCCCTACACTGGTATGACCTAAACTGATTGATTTCATTACACTATGGAAAGAAGATTATATTATATTACATCCACGGGTATAGTGGTTAGGATTCAAGCACATATTTTTGGGGGGCAGAGGGGACACAATTTAAGCCATAACACCTGTCCAGTATGTTCTTCCTTCAGCCTTTTGCAGGCCTGGATTATTTTCACTCTTTGGTTAATTCCTCAGACACGGAGTGCTCAAAGAGGCTGTCCCCAATTTCCTTATCTATGGTTCTTCCTTTTGCTCTCTGTGCTCCAATTAATCTCTTGGAATATCACCCTCTTAATATTTTCCTCAGCATAAAACACAATCTATACCTACCTTTTTTGTTTTTTCCAATTGTATGATTGTTATCCGATGTCTTATGTGCTGCCTGGTTAAGTTGGTTTTGTGCTACCTTCTGAATGAAAAGTTGCCTGTGCCCTCTGTTAACTCTACTACCCTGAGGTTACAAGGTCTTTTCTATAAAACTGTGTCTTATGACTGCTTATCTGGGCAAATTACGTTTTTCAAAATGAACAACCAAAACGAAGTGCAGAAGTAAACTAGGTGCTGAGGGTGACCCCTGATTTAAAATGTTTATATTCAATAACCTAGCTTTATTGTTTATATTGATAGCCATTATATGTTATAAATTTGATCTATTGTTTAAAAAAGAAACAAAAAAATAGAGAAAACAAAATGGAAAAGACAATGTCTGCTTTTAAGGAACTCAGTCTAAGGTGAGAGATAGACAAAGTAGCAGGCAATTACAGGGCGATTTGGTGAGTTTACTGATAGAAGTAATAAAACTTCAAGGTGAAGAAGGGAAGAAAAATAGCATGAGCAAAGGGAATTGTTGTTAAGTGCCATTGAGTCAATTCCTACTCATAGCAACTCCACATGACAGAGTAGAATTGCCCCTTAGAGTTTCCTAGGCTATAATCTTTACAGGAGCAGATTGCCAGGTCTTTGTGCCACAGAGCCACTGGTGAGCAACCAAACTTGTGGTTATCAGCCAAGCACTTAACCATTGCACCACCAGGGCTTCAGGATGTCTACTAGCTGGGTGTAGGAGGAGTGTGCATGGATGGAAGTGGAGAGGAATAGGCTTGGAGAGATTGTCAGGAGCCAGTTCACATCACTACACTTTGTGCCCCACCATCTTCCATCCTTATGGTGGGGTATGGCTGTTTGCTTACTTACCTATCTCCCTGGTTAGACTTTGAGTTACTTGAGTGCAAAGCCAGAATCCTGGGCTCTGAATCCCTAGTGCCAAGCACAGTGCCTGCCCAGAGTCAACACTCAGTTATTCTTTATTGAATAAACTTTGAATAAGGGGCTGGGTTCTCAGAGTTCAGGGCACAGGTATGATGGAAGTAGCCAGGATGCCTCTGCAAAGAAGGAGGCTGGGACAAACAAACTGGGAAGAAAAGATGGGAACCTGCACTATGATTGATGTGGAGATACTTCACAAAGGCTTGGCCCAGCAATTTGGCCAAAATAGCATTAAAATTTGGGGAATATAACCCTAGCTTTACATGCCTGTATGGTAAAAAAATTTAATTTTACCCAAAGAATTTGTTCTTTGTCCTTGGCTCCTGAGAGATAATCTCTAAAACTTTGGAATTTCCCCAGTGACTGAAGTGTCTTTGATGAGCCTCTAGACCATACTTGAGGGCTCATGCTAATGGGGTACCTCATTGGTGGAGGCTGGCCAGGCCGGAAAGACCCGCCATGTGATATCAGCCTGATCTTGGGATGGAGCTGAAGGTTGAGTTCCATCAATCAAGCCCATGTAATGGGCCGCAATAAAGACTAGACCCAGAAGCTCCACGGGCTTCCTGGTTAGTGAAAGGCACATGGCAGCATAGTGCATCCATTTTTTAATTATTTATTTTAATAATATTTTATTGTGTTTTTGGTGAAAGTTTTCACAGTAAATTAGGTTCTCATCTGACAATTTCTATACAAGTTGTTCAGTGACATTAGTTAAATTTTTCAAAACACATCAACATTCTCTTTGTGTTCTGGTAGTTTTGTTTCCAGTGTTCTAGGTTCCCTGCCCCCTATCTTCTCATCTTTGTTTTAGGGTAAATATACACTTTTTGTTCTCATATGGATGGTTTTTTAGTAGAGCACTGTACTTATGGGTAATATCCTTTATTTTGTGTGCCACTCTGTTATTTTGCTAAGGTGATCTCAGGCATTAGTTTTGGTTCAAGGTTTAAAGAGTATCTCAGGGCAATAGTCTCAGTGAGTCCTCTGGTCTCAACTGGTGCAGTAAATTTGTAGTTTTTAAGAATTTGAGATTTGTTCCATGTTTTTCTCCCCTTTTATCAGGGTCTGTCTATTGTGGAGTTGATCAGAACAGTTGGTAGTGGTAGCCAGGCACTATCTAGTTCTGGTCTCATGTTAGAGGAGGCTGTGGCTTATGTAGGCTATTAGCTCTGTAGACTATTCCATGAGACTTTGATTTCCTTCTTATCTTTTGCTCCTGATGACTAAAGACCAATACTGTATCTCAGATGACTGCTCGCAAGCTTTTAAGACCCCTGACACTACTCACTTCATTTAGGATGCCAAACATGAACTTTGTGAACTACGTTATGCCAGTGGACTGAGTTGTTCCATGAGACTAAATTCCTAAGCCTTCAAACCTAGAAAATCAATCTTGCAATGTGTACATCCCTTTTTTACACATGAAAGCTCTGCATTGAGAACCTTCCCAGACCTTACCCAATTTGTCTCTTCATTTTATCATTTTTGCTATAATGAAGCTGTAAGCATAAGCATTGTGCTTTCAGTGAGTTCTGTGAGTTATTCAAGTGAATTATCGAATCCAAGGTAGTAGTAGGAGTCAGCAGGTCAGAAGTGAGTGGGCACTGTGAACCCCTGAGCTTATACTTTGCGGAGGGGATAGAGATAAGCCACAAATTTGTAGCCAGCATATCAGAAATGAGGGTGTTGTGGGGACCCCAAGCTCACAGCTGGGGCCTGAGGTCTTGGGCAGACTTGGCAGTCTGGAAGGCTATGCCCTTTAACTTGTGAGCTCTGACTTAGCTCTGGTGGTTAGGGTCAGAGGAAGAAGTCCTGCATGTGCAACTGGTGTCAGAACAGAAGTGAAACAGAGGACAACAGCAGTGGAGCCAATGAAACATACTCCAAGTCAGAAACAGAGAGAAAGTTTATTTAGGAGGTGACACCTACAGAGAGTCTGGCAGCAGCACAGGCTGTCTTTATGGAGTCCCAAAAGGCAATTCACATTAGAGCTTATATATTGCTGTTACAAGGGATATGAAGTGTCTTTTGGCAAGTAGCCCATAGATGGCATGGCCAGATGAGTTATTCATTACAAGATAATTACAAGAGATTCTTTATCAGACTAAAAAGATACACGCTGCACATCTCCTTATCAGGCTAAAGATATACATGCCAGACATCTGGGCTTGAATCTTCATGTGGGGAGTCATAAGTCACAGGTGGCCAGACAGAATAAAACAAAGTCAGTAACAAAAGTATGAGCAAAGGAGAAGGCAGGCAGAAAAAAAACTTACAGGTTCATCATGGTGTTAATTATGTCAAGCTCTCAACTGCCCATTTTGAAAAGGAGAAAACATGTTGCGAAGTATTAAGGTCACAAGAAGTGGAATTTGATTTTCCCCAGCAATTCTATAGCCAGGTATCATTAAAATCTGATAGGTATTAGTGCCCAATAAAGGAAAGTTAGAGTTATTATTTTATAATTTCCCCAAAATCTCACTAGGTTGCTGACTACCCCAGCTTCATAGCTTTACTAACAAATTATTCTGAAAAAAATTAGCCAGTGAAAATCTTATGAATACCAGTGGAACAGTATCTGATACAGTGCTAGAAGATTAGCCCCTCAGGTAGGAAGGTACTCAAAAGACAAATGGAGAAGAGCTGCCTCTTCAAACTAGAGTTGACCTTAGTGATGTGGATGGAGCCAAGCTTTGGGGACCTTCATTTACTGATGTGGCATGACGCAAAATGAGAAGAAACAGCTGCAAACATCCACTAATAATCAGAAGGTGGAATGTAAGAAGTGTGAATCTAGGAAAATTGGAAATCGTCAGAAATGAAATAGAATGCATGAACATCGATATCCCAGGCATTAGTGAGCTGAAATGGACTGGTATTGGCCATTTTGATTCAGACAATCATATGGTCTAGTACGCGACAAATTGAAGAGGAAAGACCACACATTCATCGTCAAAAAGAACATTTCCAGAGCTATCCTGAAGTACAATGAAGTCAATGATAGGATAATCTCTTATGACTACAAGGAAAACCAGTTAATATGACTATCATTCAAATTTATGCACCAACCACTAAGGCCAAAGATGAAGAATTTGAAGATTTTTACCAACTTCTGCAGTCTGAAACTGATAGAACATGCAATCGGGATGCACTGATAATTACTGATGATTGGAATGCAAAAGTTGGAAACAAAGAAGAAGGATTGGTAGTTGGAAGATATGGCCTTGGTGAGAGAAATGACTCTGGAGATCAGACGATAGAGTTTTGCAAGACCAATGACTTCCTCACTACAAATACCTTTTTTCAACAACAGATATGGGAACTACACATGGACCTCACCAGATGAGGGAATACGCAGAAATCAAACTGACTACATCTCTGGAGAGAGACAATGGAAAAGATCAAAATCATCAGTCAGAAAAAGGCCAGGGGTCAACTGTGCAACAGACCATCAATTGCTCATATGCAAGTTCAAGTTGAAGCTGAAGAAAATTAGAACTGGTCCACGAGAGCCAAAGTACAACCTTGAATATATCTCACCTGAATTTAGGGACCATCTCAAGAATAGATTTAATGCATTGAACACTAATGACCAAAGACCAGACAAGTTGTGGAATGAACTAAGGACATCATACATGAAGAAAGCAAGAGGTCATTAAAAAGTCAGGAAAGAAAGAAAAGACCAAAATGGATGTCAGAAGAGACTCTGAAACTTGCTCTTGAACATCAAATAGCTAAAGTGAATGGTAGAAATGATGAAGTAAAAGAGCTAAAAAGAAGATTTTAAAGGGTGGCTCTAGAAGACAAAGTAAAGTATTGTAAAAACATATGCAAAGACCTGGAGTTAGAAAATCAAAAAGGAAGAACACTCTTGGCATTTCTCAAGCTGAAAAAACTGAAGAAAAAATTCAAATCTCGAGTTACAATAGTGAAGGATTCTATGGGCAAAATACTGAATGATGAAGAAAGCATCAAAAGAAGATGGAAGGAATACATACAGTCACTGTAGCAAAAAGAATTGGTCGATGTTCAACCATTTCAGAAGGCAGCATATGATCCAGAACCAATAGTACTGAAAGAAGAAGTTCAAGCTGCACTGAAGGCATTGGTGAAAAGTAAGGCTCCAGGAATTGACAGAATACCAATTGAGATGTTTTAATAAACAGACACAATCCTGGAAGTGTTCACTCATCTATGCCAAGAAATTTGGAAGACAGCTACTTGGCCAACCAACTGGAAAAGATCCATATTTATTCTTATTCCAAAGAAAGGTGATCCAATCAAATGTGGAAATTATCGAACAATATCATTAATAACACACTGAAGTAAAATTCTGCTGAAGATCATTCAAAAGTGGTTGCAGTGGTACATCAACAGGGAACTACTAGAACTTCAAGCTGGATTCAGAAGACATGGAATCAGGGATATCATTGCTGATGTCAGATGGATCCTGGCTGAAAGCAAAGAATACCAGAAAGATGTTTACTTGTGTTTTATTGACTATGCAAAAGCATTCAGCTGTGTGGACCACAACAAATTATGGATAACATTACAAAGAATGGGAATTCCAAAACTGAACCAATAGACCACATCATGATAAACAGAGCAAATATTGAAGTTGTCTCAGATTTCATTTTATTTGGATCCACAATCAACACCCGTGGAAAAAAGCAGCAGTCAAAAAATCAAAAAATGCATTGCATTGGGCAAATCTGCTGCTAGAGACTTCTTCAAAGTGTTAAAAAAGCAAAGATGTCACTTTGAAGACTAAGGTACTCCTGATCCAAGCCATGGTGTTTTCAATTGCCTCACATGCATGTGAAAGCTGGGCAATGAATAAGGAAGATGGAAGAAGAATTGATGCCTTTTAATAACAGTGTTGGTGAAGAATATGGAATATGCCATGGACTGCCAGAAGAACAAACAAATCTGTCTTGGAAGAAGTACAGCCAGGACACCCCTTATATGCAAGGATGGCAACATTTCATTTTGGACATGTTATTAGGAAGAATCAGTCCCTGGAGAAGGGCACGATGGTTGGTAAAGTAGAGGGTCAATGAAAAAGAGGAAGACTCTCAATGAGATGGATTGACGTAGTTGCTACAACAATGGACTCAAGCATAGAAAGAATTGTGAGAATGGTGCCATGACTGGGGATTGTATCATTCTGCTGGGCATATAGTCGCTATGAGTTGGAACTGACTCAACTGCACCTAACAACAACAAATTATTAAATGAAAAAAAAAGTATCCTTTGGTAAGAAAAGTATCTTACTGATTAAAAGTACAGGATCTAGAGTCAAACAGATACAGTTTCTAAATATAGCTTTGCTACCTACTATGTGACCTTAGGCAATTAACCTAACCTCTCTGAGCTTCCTTTCCATAAAAATATAGGAGTTATTGAGGCAATTCGTTGATGTATATTTCGATGATCTATTGCTGCCTGGAAACCCTGGTGGCATAGTGGTTAAGTGCTACGGCTGCTAACCAAAGGGTCAGCAGTTCGAATCCACCCGGCGCCCTTTGGAAACTCTATGGGGCAGTTCTACTCTGTCCTATAGGGTCGCTATGAGTCGGAATCAACTTGATGGCACTGGGTCTAGTTTTTTGTTTTTTTTTTATTGCTCCCTATCAAACAACTCCAAAATTTAGTGGCTTAGAACAATATTGTTTTATATATCTCACAGTTAGGTGGGTTGGCTGGGCTCAATCAGGCAGTTCTTGCTTAGAGTCTGTCACATAGTTGCAGTCATTTGTTGGCTGGGACTGGAGTCATCAGAAGGCTCAACTGGGCTGGACACTCATGAGGGTGCACTCATATGGCTGGCAGCTTTTGTTAGCTGGGAGCCCACCTAGGCCTGTCAACTGGAGCACCTAAACATGACCTTTCAGTGTAGCAAGAATTTCTCATAGCCCTAGGACTGTACTCCAGGAGGGAGCACCCTAAGGGCCAGCATTACATAATGACTTCGGCATAAGATTTTTTCAACCTTGCTTTGGCAGTTTCAGGCCATTATTTATGTTGCATTCCGTTGTTCAAGCAAGTCTGAACCTAGCCCAAATTCAAGGATAGATTCACGTGGACTTTGCCTCTTGATGTGAGGAGCAGCGTGGGTATACAGCGAAGAAAATATTTGGGGGCAGCCATCTTTGGAGACGATCAACTACAAAGTATATGGCATATTATAGGTATTCAATGAATATCAGTTCTCTCCTACTTATTTTCACTTTGACCCATTATTATTTTTTTTAATTCTTTTAACATACACTTCTAGAAAATCAGTGCTGAGCAAAATAATCTAAGCAATTTTTCTCTTATTCTACAGATGGAGAAACCAAGGCCCAAAGGAGGGAAATGCTGAACCTATTACCTCTGACCCTAGACTGCATCCCCAGGGCCTCAACAGAATACATCCTTAGTGAGATTTTAACAAAACAAAACAAATGGTTCTCCATGTTGGCTTACTGTTTTTAAATTATTTCCACATATACACTAAGAGGCTACGTGAGGCAGTGGAAAGTTCTCAGATTTTGGAATGAATAAATCTGTGCTAGAATTCCAGCACTTCTGCTTAACTTGCTTTATGTTTTGGGGAAAAGTGCTTAACTACTCAGAGCCTAAATTCCCTTAACTCTAAAGAAGAGCTAACAAAGCAAAGCTTACCAGGACACAAAAAGTGCTGAGGTCATTTATGTAAAGAACCTGATACACACCAGGTGCTCAGTATTTGGCAACCATATTTGTTTCTTATCAAGGTTCGTGAAAACCCTGTGCGGTAGGCATTGCAGTCCCAGTATATAGATTGGAAGACTGAGCCTCAGAGAGAGTGAGTAGTTTTCAGCCAGCAAATGGAAGCTCTGAGGGTTGAAAATCAGCTTTGTAGGAAGCACCTTGCTACCCATCACCTCCACGCTTACTGCTCACACAGCCGTCCTTCATGGTCTACTCTAAAAGGTAGAGCAGGAAGTCTTGGGCTGCAACAATTTGCTAAAGACTACTTAGATTTTTGGGGGTGGGGCAAGGGGAGAATAGGGATCTTCAAATATCATAGACTGCCCAATGATCTAGCACCTTGTCTAGGATTTTAAAGTCTTTAATGTTTCCATGATTCTTTAATAGCACATATGATAGGAATGGCAAAGATTATTATGCCTATTATATAGATGTGGTTCAAGTCCTCTTCCCTTTCAGCAAGCAAGGTTGTATCATCTGCATATCACAGGTTATAAATGAGTCTCTCTCCAATCCTGATTCTGCCTTCTTCTTCATATAGTCCAGCTTCTCGGATTATTTGCTCAGAGTACAGATTGAATAAGTATGATGAAAGAATACAACCCTGACATATATCTTTCCTGATTTTAAGCCATGCAGTATCCCCTTGTTTTGTTCAAATGACTGCCTCTTGGTCTAAGTACAGGTTCCTCATGATCACAACTAAGTGTTCTAGAATTCCCATTCTTCTCAATATTATCCATAATTTGTTATAATCCACACAGTTGAATGCCTTGCATAGTGAGTAAAACACAAGTAAACATCTTTCTGGTATTCTCTGCTTTCAGCCAAGATCCATCTGACATCAGCAATGCTATCCCTCATTCCACGACATCTTCTGAATCTGCCTTGAATTTCTGGAAGTTCCCTGTCAATGTACTGCTGCAACTACTTTTGAATTATCTTCAGCAAAATTTTACTTGCATGTGATATTAATGATATTGTTCAATTATTTCCACATTATCACCTTTCTTTGGAATGGGCACAAATATGGATCTCTTCCAGTCAGTTGGCCAGGTAGCTGTCTTCCAAATTTCTTAGCATAGACAAGTGAGCACTTCCAGCACTGCATCTGTTTATTGAAACATCTCAAATGGTATTCCGCCAATTCTTGGAGCCTTATTTTTTGCCAATGCCTTCAGTGCAGCTTGGACTTCTTCCTTCAATACCATCCATTCTTGCTCGTATACTACCTCCTGAAATGGTTGAACATTGACCAAATCTTTTTGGTACAAAGACTGTGTGTATTCCTTCCATCTTGTTTTGATGTTTACTTTGTGATTCAATATTTTACCCATAAAATCCTTCAATATTGCAACTCAAGGCTTGAGTTTTTTCATCAGTTCTTTCAGCTTGAGTAATGCCAAGTGTGTTTTTCCTTTTTGGTTTTCTAACTACGGTTCTTCACACATTTCATTATAATACTTTACTAGGCCTTCTCAAGCCACCCTTTGAAATCTGCTGTTCAGCTCTTACTGATAAAGCACTTACTCATGAAGATCAAAGACCACAGCCTTCAGTATGGATTATGCCTCAACATAAAGAAAACAAAAATCCTCACAACCTGACCAATAAGCAACACCATGATAAACAGAGAAAAGATGGAAGTTGTTAAGGATTTTATTTTACTTGGATCCACAACCAATGTCCATGGAAGCAGTAGTCAAAAATCAAAAGATTGATTGTATTGGCAAAGATGGTACTTTGAGGACTAAGGTGTTCCTGACTTAAGCCATGGTATTTTCAGTGGCCTTGTATACATGCGAAAGCTGGATAATGAATAAGGAAGACTGAAGAAAAATTGATGCAATTGAATTACAGTGTTGCAGAAGAATATTAAATATATCTTGGACTGCTAGAAGAACAAACAAATCTGCCTTGGAGGAAGTATAGCCAGAATGCTCCTTAGAAGGGAGGATGGAGAGACTTTGCCTCACATACTTTGGATATGTTATCAAGAGGGACCAGTTTCTGGAGAAGGACATCGTGCTTGATAAAGTAGAGGGTGAGCGAAAAAAAGGAAGACCCTCAACAAAATGGATTGACACAGCAGCTGCAAAAATAGGCTCAAACATAACAATGATTGTGAGGATGGTGCAGGACCAGGCAATGTTTTGTTCTGTTGTACATAGAGTCACTTTGAGTCAGAATGGACTAGAAGTCACCTAACAAAAACAACATTACATAATGAGAAAAACAAAGCTTACTTTTGGCAAAATGACCAAGGCTTCCCTTCATATTCCAGGGAAAGTATGCCAATCATATTGTTAGCCATTGGATAAATAGGCAAAGAAAAATTAGAAGTATCCCCCCAGACTGTGAATATAAATAACCCTTTCAAGCTTATTAAACTAATGTCATAATCATCTTTTGTAAGGCCAACTGTGAGCCTTGTCAAAACTGTGACATCACTTGAAGGACATCATAAATTGTGGGTAATTATAACAAGTATGAGACAGAAATCATGGAGAAGGCGAAGGGAGCCAGCTATCCAAAGGACAGACCCTGGTGGCCCCCAAAATGACCCCTCCCTTCACAATCCACTGGACAGGGAAAGAGCACACCCCTGTCGCCCACCTACTCACCCACCTGCATACCCACCCCTTTTAATTTCTGACCCTGTTCTTCACACAGATGTTGGGTTGCTTATATCTGCTTCTGACTCAGTGTGGGGCCTGTCGTGGGGAAAAAGGCTACACCCATCTGTGTACGGCACAGGTTTTAGAAAGGTTATTTGGAGAAATGTATTCTAAGTCCCATGAGAGAATGATTTGAGATGGAAAATATTTTTTGTTGATTTTTTGGGGGGGCGGGGGGGTTTCCTCTTAAACTATTACCTACTCCCCTAAACTACCAGTAACATTGATTTGAGAATCTTCCTTCTCCCCTCCCTCTCCCTTCACAAAGCAAGATCACCATTTTCAAAACATCAGTATTTCCAAAAAGTAAAAATGGCAGCCAGGTGAGGGTGCCTCTGACGTGCAAGAAGGATTTCTGTGCACTGTAACCAGTCAGTCAGAAGATCCAAATTTAAGGACCAGCTCTACCCTCTTACAAGCTGTTTGTCTTGGACAAATGACTTATTGTCTCTGATTTTCACATTCCTCCCCTGTAAAATGAGGATACAGCTCAGAAGAGAGGGAGGATTCCATGAGATGATCACCAGTGACTATGTTTTACATGTAAAATATAAAATGCTCTCCATATAAAGTTATCACATGTAACTTGGTAAGGCTTTCTCTCTCCTTCCGCTGCTAATTAATATCCATCCATCCCATAGAAGAACTGTGTTGATCCCAAAGACAATAACATCTCTAAAATAGGATTTGAAGGAATGAGGTGAGAGGAGAAAATAAAGAGCAGTCTTGAACTACTTTTTTTTTTTTTTAAATCACAGGTCATGTTGGAGTAACCTACTGGAGAGAACACTGTCCTGAAATCTTGGAAAACGAGCTCTGCAGTAACTTGATGCATGAACTTGGGCAAGCCACCCCCCTCTCTAAACCTCTAGCACAGGGATTAGACTAGGTAGTGCCTTAAAAGACAATGTTGTATAAAAGAATACATTCTAGATTCAGGCAGGTCTGGCTTCAAATCTCAGTTTTGGCTTGCTTGGTAAGGGGCTTTCTACCTATATATGACCTTGAGGTTGTCATTAAACTTGTCTAAGTCATGGTTTCCTCATCTCTAAAGCACAGTTAATACCTACTTGATATGGTTATTCTGAGAATTAAATGACATAAACTACATTAGGGCTTTAACACAGTGCTTGGCTTTTAAAAAACCCGTAGCCTTTGAGTCGACTCCACCTCATGGCAACCCCTGTGTATCAGAGCAGAACTGTGTCCACAGGATTTTCAGTGGCTGACTTTTCAGAAGTAGATCAGTAGGCCTTTCTTCCAAGGTATCTGTGGTGGACTCGAACCTCCTACCTAGCAGCTGAGCATGTTAACTGTTGGTACCACTCAGGGACAACACTTGGTTTATAATTAAACTGAAACAAAAAAACAAACTCATTGCCTTAGTAAAAGGAAGCCGTTATTATTAAAATCACTATCATCAGCATTATTATTTCCCTAAAACAGTTTGAACTTCAGGAGTGTGAAGTGCTACTCCTAAGTTCTTTGTGCCCTTTAAGTTGAGGTCACTCTCAGTAGGCAAGTGTTTTAAATGGCTACATTCTCCCAGGGTCCACAGCAATATCCCAAAGAGAGGGTATCCTTCTGTCTTAGTTATCTAGTGCTGTTATAACAGAAATTCCACAGATGTGTGGCTTTAACAAAGAGAAATTTATTTTCTCACAGTTCAGGGGGCTAGAAGTCCGAATCCAGGGTGCTGGCTCTAGGGGAAGGCTTTCTTTCTGTTGCCTCTGGAGGAATGCCCTTGTCTCTTTTGAGCTTCTGCTGCTGGGTGATCTTCATGTGGCTTGGCATCTCTCTTCCCCCGTCTCTGCTTCCTAGCTTTTTTTTTTTTTTTTAATTTTTATTGTGCTTTAAGTGAAAGTTTACAAACCAAGTCAGTCTCTCATACACAAACTTATATACACCTTGCTATATACCCCCGGGGAACCCTGGTGGCATAGTGGTTAAGTGGTATGGCTGCTAACCAAAGGGTCAGAAGTTCGAATCCTCCAGGCACTCCTTGGAAACTCTATGGAGCAGTTCTACTCTGTCCTATATGGTCGCTATGAGTCGGAATCGACTCGACGGCACTGGGTTTATATACCCCTAATTGATCTCCCTCTAATGAGACACCACCCTCTTTCCCTCCACTCTCTATTTTCGTGTCCATTCGGCCAGTTTCTGACCCCCTCTGCCCTCTCATCTCTTCTCCAGACAGGAGCTTGCCACATAGTCTCATGTGTCTACTTGATCCAAGAAGCTTACTCTTCACCAGTATCATTTTCTATCCCATAGAACGGTCCAATCCCTATCTGAGGAGTTGGCTTCGGGAATGGTTCCTGTCATTGGCTAACAGAAGGTCTGGGGACCATGACCTCCAGGGTCCTTCTAGTCTCAGTCAGATCATTAAGTCTGGTCCTTTTATGAGAATTTGAGGTCTGCATCCCACCACTCTCCTGCCCCCTCAGGGGTTCTCTGTTGTGTTCCCTGTCAGGGCAGTCATCGGTTGTACCTGGGCACCATCTACTTCTTCTGGTCTCAGGCTGATGGAGTCTCTGGTGTATGTGGCTCTTTCTGTCTCTTGGGATCATAATTACCTTCTGTCTTCGGTGTTCTTCGTTCTCCTTTGTTCTAGGTGGGTTGAGGCCAATTGATGCATCTTAGATGGCCACTTGCTAGCGTTTAAGATCCCAGACACCACTCTCCAAAGTAGGATGCAGAATGTTCTTTTCAGAGATTTGATTATGCAAATTAGGCTTAGATGTCCCCTGAAACGAGGGTCCCCAAATCCCCACCCCTGCTACACTAGCCTTTGAAGTGTTCAGTTTATTCAGGAAACTTCTTTGCTTTTGGTTTAGTCCAGTTGTGCTGACCTCTCCTGTACTGTGTACTGTCTTTCCCTTCACCTAAAATAGTTCTCTACTATCTTACTAGTAAAAACCCCTCTCCCTCCCTCCCTCCCCGCTCTCATAACTGTCAAACAATATTTTCTTCTCTGTTTAAACTATTTTTTGAGTTCTTATAACAGTTGTCCTATACAATATTTGTCCTTTTGCAACTGACTCATTTCACTCAGCATAATGCCTTGCAGATTCCTCCATGTTCTGAAATGTTTCAAGGATTCATCATTGTTCTTTTTCAATGTGTAGTATTCCATTGTGTGAATATACCATAATTTATTTATCTATTCTTCTGTTGATGGGCACCTTGGTTACTTCCATTTTTTGCTATCGTAAACAGTGCTGCAATGAACGTGGGTGCGCATATATCTGGTCATGTAAAAGCTCTTATTTCTCTAGGATATATTCCAAAGAATGGGATTGCTAGATTGTATGGTAGTTCTATTTCTAGCTTTTTAAGGAAGCGCCAAATCGATTTCCAAAGTGGTTGTACCATTTTACATTCCCACCAGCAGTGTATAAGTGTTCCAGTCTCTCCACAACCTCTCCAACATTTATTATTTTGTGTTTTTTGGATTAATGCCAGCCTTGTTGGAGTGAGATGAAATCTCATTGTAGTTTTTGGTTTGCATTTCTCCAATGGCTAATGATTGTGAGCATTTCCTCATGTATCTGTTAGCCACATGAATGTCTTCTTTAGTGAAGTCTCTCTTCATATCCTTTGCCCATTTTTTAATTGGGTTATTTGTCTTTTTGTAGTTGAGTTTTTACAGTATAGAGTAGACTTTAGAGATCAGATGCTGATCATAAATGTCATAGCTAAAAACTTTTTCCCAGCCTGTAGGTAATTTTTTACTCTTTTGGTGAAGTCTTCAGATGAGCGTAGGTGTTTGATTTTTAGGAGCTCCCAGTTTTTTTTTTACCCAGTTATCTAGTTTCTCTTCTGCATTGTTAGTAATGTTTTGTATAATGTTTATGTCATGTATTAGGGCTCCTAATGTTGTCCCTATATTTTCTTCCATGATCTTTATTGTTTTAGATTTTATATTTAGGTCTTTGATCCATTTTGAGTTTGTTTTTGTGCATGGTGTGAGGTATGGGTCTTGTTTCATTTTTTTGCTGATGGATATCCAGCTATGCCAGCACCATTTGTTAAAGAGACTGTCTTTTCCCCATTTAACTGACTTTGGGCCTTTGTCAAATATCAGCTGCTGATATGTGGTTGGATTTATATCTGGGTTCTCAATTCTGTTCCATTGGTCTATGTATTTGTTGTTGTGCCAGCACCAGGCTGTTTTGACTACTGTGGTGGTGTAATAGGTTCTAAAATCAGGTAGTGTGCAGCCTCCTACTTTGTTCTTCTTTTTCAGTAATGCTTTACTTATCCATGGCCTCTTTCCCTTCCATATGAAGTTGGTGATTTGTTTCTCCATCTTGTCAAAAAACGTTGTTGGAATTTGGATTGGAATTGCATTGTATCTATAGATTGCTTTTGGTAGAATAGATATTTTTAGTGTTAAGTATTTGTATCCTGGTATGTTTTTCCAGTTATGTAGGTCTCCTTTGGTTTCTTGCAGTAGTGTCTTGTAGTTTTCTATGTATAGGTCTTTTACATCTCTGGTAAGATTCATTCCTAAGTATAATTATCTTCTTGGGGGCTACTGTAAGTGGTATTGATAACTTGATATTAATAAACTTTTGTTTATCTGGAAATATCCTAATTTAGCCTTCATATTTGAGACACAGTTTTGTCGGACATATGATTCTTGGCTGGCAATTTTTTTCCTTCAATGCTTTATATAAGTCATCCCATTGCCTTCTTGCCTGCATGGTTTCTGCCGAGTAGTCTGAGCTTATTCTTATTGATTGCCCTTTGTAGGCGACTTTGTTTATCCCTAGCTGCTCTTAAAATTCTGTCTTTATCTTTTGTTTTGGCAAGTTTGATCATATGTCTTGGTGACTTTCTTTTAAGAGATACCTTATGTGGAGTTCAATGAGCATCTTGGATAGATATCTTCTCATCTTTCCATTTTCTGCCAACAAATCTTCAACAATTCTCTCTGTATTTTCTGTTATCCCTCCCTGTTCTGGTATTCCAGTCCCCACTTGTAGGTTATTTATCTTGATAGAGTACCACATGATTCTTAAGGTTTCTTTATTTCTTTATTTTTTAAATTCTTTTGTCTGATTTTTCTTCAAAATTCTTTTATCTGATTTTTCTTCAAATATGTTGGTGCCAAGTGCTTTATCTTCAGGTTCACCAATTTTGCCTTCTACTTGCTCAGTTCTGCTCCTCTGACTTGCTATTGAGTTGTCTAATTCTGTAATTTTATTAATTTTCTGAATTTCTGATTGCTGTCTCTGTATGGTTTCTTGCGGTTTATTAAATTTTTCGTTATGTTCTTAAAAAACCTTTTTAATTTCTTCATCTGCTTCATCTGTGTGTTCCTTGGCCTGTCTTGCATATTGCCTGATCTCCCTCCTGATTTCTTTCCTAATGTCTTGAAGAGTTCTGTATGTTAAACTTTTGTATTTTGCATCTGGTAATTCTGGAAAGGCACCTTCATCCAGAAGATCCCTTGATTCTTTGTTTTGAGATCTTGTTGCAGCAATCAGGGTCTGCTTCTTTATGTGATTTGATATTGACTCTTGTCTCTGAGCCATCCATAAGTTTTTGTGCTAGTTTATTTTATATTTGCTTATTATATCCTGGCTTCTTGCTTTATTTTGTTTTGATATGTCCAGATAGGTTGCTTGAGTGAGCTAGCTTGATTATTTTTGCATTTGAAGCTCTAACATCCTGTCACCAGATGGCTAGAGCTGTTACCAGGTATATGAGCCTAGGAGTCCATTCACTTTTCTTGTATGGATTCAGCTAAGGTGTCCAGGTAGTTGGTCATCAAGTGTGTGGTACAGGCTCTGGGCTACAGTCTTAGAGGGGCAGGGGTGATTGGTGTAGGTACCAGTATCTGGTTGCAGCAGGGGGTCATGCTCTGAACAAGGCAAAGGTCTGACCACTGTCCCCTGAGTGTCTGTGAGGAAAGCGCATCCCTGTTCCCTAGAGCACACAGGTGGGTGGGTTCTGCAGATGGAACTTGGGCACCCAATCCTTTTGGTTGTAAGGACTGGGAGGTACCAGTTATCCTTGGACCCCTGTCATGGGTGGCTGGGTGACCTGAGTGGAGCCACCAGTCCTTAGGCCTCTGATGTGGGTAGGTGAGGACCCTGTTTAATAGGCAAAGTGGTGTCAAACGTCAAACACCCACCTCTCCACCACACAGCTGAAACAGTTGTAGCCTGACAACAAGGGCCTATACTCCTGAAATAGGCCCACACAGGTTCATCCAAGGGGCAAAGTTGTTCAAAGTCCATGGACCATTTATTCCTGGACAGGAGCTGCTTCTGTCCTGAGCTCCCCAGGTTAGTGGAGCTGGCAGATTATCTTTTCCCCGGTTGTGAATTTATTCCTTCTCCAAGGCCAGGAGAATGGCTCAGAGCACACAACAGGACCTATCTCAGGCCCTGGGAAATCGACAATCCCTGAAACTGGCTTGGGGGCTGGGGATGAAGTAAAATATACCCAAGTACTTAGCTTTTGCTGAAAGCGCTGTTCTTCTCTGGTTTCAGAGGTGTGAGTAGGCTGTGTAGCTGGCTGTTTCTCCCTGAGAGAACTGCAGCCAATTGCTACCACCAGCCCACCGCAGCCTGAGTGTTTCCAGCAATTCAGGTCTGGCAACTCCTCTCTGCTTCTGAATCGTCTCTACCTCCCCCTGCCACTCAACCCGTTTTCTAACTTTGCCTTTGGTGTTCAGGGCTTCTCGCTTGTCATAAATGTAATTGTTTCACTTGCTTTTGAGGGTCTTTGTTGTAAGAAGGTTCACTGGGAGCATCTGACTATTCCATTCTCTTGGCCCCACCTTGCTTCCTAGCTTCTTTTTTAATCTCTTTTATATCTCAAAAGAGATTGACTCAAGATACATCCTATACTAATCCTGCCTCATTAACGTAACAAAGACAGCCCATTTCCAAATGTGATTGTAATCACAGGCATAGAGGTTATGATTTACAATACGTATTTTGGGGGGACATAATTCAATCCATAACAACTTCCCATCTGGCAGACACCTTGGGGAGAAAGGTTGTGCCCTCCCAGGTCCGTTCTCTGATGCCTTATGTTTTCCTCCTTGCCCTGCCCTGTCTGACCCAGTTCTGAGAGCTGGAGCTATTATTCTCTGGACTCCCAATGGTTAGGCAGCCAGGAGGGAGAGGAAACCAGAATAAACATGTTTTGCAGCTGCAGGGTTTAAGTGAAAGCAATTCTAAATAAGGACAATACAGCTGTATGGAGCCAGGGCCTTGGCTGCCTGTCAGCAGTTTCCTCGACACAGGGGTTAGCTATGGAAAACCAAAGGTCCAACAGATAAGCTGGGGGTGCCTGAAGCCAGGCTGGCAGGAGGCTTACGACTGGAGCTCCTCATCCAACATTTGAACCCTCCACAGGCAATAAATAGGCCAGGAGTTGTGGGTACAGGGGTAGGGAATCCAAAGACCCAGCCTGGGCTCCCATCTCAGCTCCTTACTTGGCCTCAGTTGTGACCCAAGGTATGTCCCTCTACTTTGATGTACCTCAGTTTCTCTATCATCCATCTCTCTCTCTCTCTCTCTATCTAAAAGGAATAAAATTTGCTTTTGGTTCCCATGAAAACTCCAAGAGGTAGTTACGTTAATGTGGTTATAAACTATAAAGCAACTGCAAAACTTGAAATGCATCAGCTTTGGAGTCTGTCCCAACTACCTTTTAATTTTAGCCCCACTGCCTGCTAGTCATAGTGACCTTGGAGAAGTCAATGTATTTTTCTGACACTCAGTTTCTTACTTTGTATGTATTCATTCCTATTCTGTATTTTTAATAATTTCAGAAGCCCTGATGGAGCAATTGTTAAGCCCTTGGCTACCACCTGAAAGTTCAGTGGTTAGAACCCACCCAGCAGCAACACTGGAGAAAAGACCTGATGATCTGTTTCTGTAAAAATTACAGCCTAGGAACCACTATGAGGCAGTTCTACTCTGTCACGTGAGGTTACTATGAGTTGGAAACAACCTGACAGCACCTAACAACAACAAGGGGCCATCTAAGCAACAAAGTAGGGTAACTTTGTATATTATTTTCCAATAACAGCTGTACCAAATAACCACACTTTTGATGGCTTAAAACAAGAGAAATTTATTCTGGAGACCAAAAATTCAAAGTCAGTTTCACTGGCCCAAAATCAAGGTGTTTTCATCAGGGTTCCCTCTGAAGGCTCTATGGACGAATCCATTCCTTGCCTCTTCCACCTCTGGTGGCTGCTGTATTCCTTGTCTTGTGGCTTCATCACTCCAATCTCTTCCTCTGTTGTCACATTGCCTTCTCGTCTGTTTGTGGTCAAATCTTCTGCCTTCCTCTTATGAGGATACATGTGATTATAAAGATGACCATGTATAATCCTTATAAAGATAAATGTGATTACATTTAGGGCCCACTCAGATAGTCCAGGGTGATCTCCTCATGTCAAGGTTCTTAATTTAAACACATCTACAAAGTCTTGCTCTATAAGGTAATATTTCCAGGTTCCAGGGATTAGAATCTTGGAGGCCATTATACACTCTACTACACTTGGTAACTACTCCTTGATTGTTAAAGAGATGGAGAGTCTCTGAAGGGCCCCACCATTAAAAATATCTTGTAATTGAAGCTGAGAATTAGGAACTACTGAGGCATGCTGAAAATAATAATGTGCGGTGCAGTGAATTATTTAATGTGGTCCTTCTAGCCATAGTCTTTGTGACTCCTGGACAATGATTGGACATACCTATGCAAATAAGGTACTTATGGCCCATCAAGGGATTGGCCTGCTTGCTGTCAATGCAAATAAGGTGTATGGAACCTATGATGGTTAAGGCTATGTGTCAGCATGGCTGGGCCATGATTTTCAGTGGTTTGGCAGTTATGCAATGATGTAATTTGGTAGCTATATAATGATGTAGTCAACCTCCATTTTGTGATCTGATGTATTAACCTCCATTTTGTAATATCTTGTAAGTCCCAGCCTCTATGTCTGTGGTTATGGTCCCATTTGGGAGTGAGTTGTCCATTACGTTAATGAGGCAGGATTAGGGTGGGCTCTATCTTGAGTCACTGCCTTATTAGAGGGTGTGACTTAAGTCACCACCCTTACTCCAGTCACCACATTTACCACCCTTATTCAAGTCATATTCTTACTTGAGTAACATCTTTTATCTTACGAGAGATAAAAGGAGAGAGAAGTGAGCAGAGACTGGGAGACAACACTACCACCAAGAAAAAAGGGCTAGGAGTGGAGCATATCCTTTGGACCCAGGATTCCTGTACTGAGAACTTCCTGGACCCTGCACAGAAAGAGAGAGCTGTAAAACCAAAGACAGTAAGGAGCAGTGGCAGAGAAACAGCAGTAGCAGAGGCAGCAAGACCAAGAGATTGGCAAAAGACAGTGCAGTAGACTTCGTGGCCCACAGAATGAAAAAGTGGAGCACTTTCAAGCAGGAGACTTGCTGGTGGAGTGGGGTGCCTCTGGAGGAGCTAGTCTTGCAAACCCACAGAGCATGAGAGCTCAGCATCTTCAAGTGGGAGGCTTGCTTGTGGAGTGGGGTGCCTCCAAGCACTTGTCTATGGAGCTAGGCTTGCCCACCCAAGGAACTGGAGAGCTGAGCACTTTTGGGCTGAGGCTTACTGGCAGCTTTGGGTGCCTCTGGGCACTTCCCGGTGGAGCTAAAGAGCTTCATAACTCTTGCCTGAGTAGGCAGAGGCTTGGCCAGCCCAAAAGACCCAAAAGGCCTGAGGGTTCGGGAGGCCAAGCGCCAGGTTAAGGCCTGCCTGCCTGTGGGCACAACCAAGAAGCTGTCCTGACCAAAGAACTGTACCCTGAGTCCTTCCTGACCCTGAATTATAACCTGTTACTTCCCTAATAAACCCTATAATTGTGAGTAAATAAAAAGAAATTTTATAATTGTGAGTATTGTCTGTGAATTCTGTGTGGCCATTGTAACGAATTACCAAACCCAGCAGAGAAGTAAAGAGTGTTGTGGGACGGGCAACTAGTGTTAGAACTGGAAAAAAAAAGTTGGAGAGAGGAGGTGTGTCTGATCTCCATCTCATAGTAATCAATGCTGATGGTGATTCTCTCTCCTCTTCATGAAGTTATAAGGATCAGACATCCCCGCCATGCCATTTTTACTGTTGTTCATGTTACTCTATCCTGTATAAAACCCCAACTTTGTTTTCTCTTTATCCTGATTAAGTGACCTCGTGGAGATGTCAATACAAGCTTAAGAAATAAATGTATGTATGGATTGATTCCACTACATGTCTGTCAGTTCGTCGTACTGCGGTGGTTTGCATGTTGCTGTGATAGTGGAAACTTTGCCACTGGTATTTCAAATACCAGCAGGGTCACCCTTGGTGAACAGGTTTCAGCTGAGCCTCCAGACTAAGGCACACTAGGAAGAAGGACCTGGCAGTTGTTTCTGAAAAAACTGGCTAGTGAAAAGCTTATGAACAGCCGTACAACATTGTCTGATATAGTGCCAGAAGATGAGCCCCTCAGGTTGGAAGGCACTCAAAATATGACTGGGGAAGAGCTGCCTCCTCAAAGAGAAGTCGACCTTGATGGCGTGGATGGAGCCAAACCTTCGGGACCTTCATTTGCTGATATGGCATGACTCAAAATGAGAAGAAATAGCTGCAAACATCTGTTAATAATCGGAATGTGGAATGTTCAAGTATGAATCTTGGAAAATTGGAAGTCGTCAAAAAGCCAAAGTACGACCTTAAGTGTATCCCACCTGAATTTAGAGACTATCTACTTCTGTAGAGATTTACAGCCTTGGAAGCCCTATGGGGTTGCTGTGATTTGGAATCGACTCAATGGCAGCAGGTTTTAACATTGAAATCTTTACTGGGAGCCTATCACCAGGTCTTTTCTCCCACAGAGCTACTAGGTGGGTTTGAACCGTGGACCTTTCAGTTAGTAGCCAAGCTCTTTAACTGTTGTACCACCAGGGCTTTTTGGACTTACACTAAAGAATTCTAATTAATATTTTTTTTCTGCCCATACTCAACTCAGATTCCCACAAGAGCCAGGATTGGGATTCGCCCCTACATTTTATTTCTTGGTTAGAAACTTTGAGGTCTTTATTTCTTTCTCTTAGTAATTCTTTCAGTAACCATTTTCTGAGCACCTATGACCAAGAACCATCTGAAGTTGGGTGAGTGAGGCAAACAGTGTTATGGATTGAACTGTGTACCCTTAAAATATGTGTTGAATTCTTGACCTTTGTACCTGTAGATATAAGCCTGTTTGAAAATAAGGTTTCTATTTTGTTATATTAAAGAGATCATATCAGTGTATGGTGGATCCTAAACCTAATCATTTGTGAGTTATAAAATGAGCAGATTAGACTGTGAGATGCATACACACATTGGGGAAGACACATGCCCTATGAGGATCACCAAAGAGGGGTTACCAACGAGGAAGGAATCTACAAGGCAAGACCTTGACTTGAAATTCTAGCCTTTAGAACTGTAAGAAAATAAACTTCTGTGCTTTAATGCCACCCACTTGCGGTATTACAACAGCACTAGCAAACTAAGACAGACTGGACTAGCCATGACGAGCTCTAAGGGTCCAAGGCTGCTGTATGTCAAGAGTCTAAGGCACAGTTGTGGCTCAAGTGATAGGATCAAGTTTAGTAAAGACACCATTGGAAGCTGGAAGAATAATATCTTCATCAAGGAGAACTGAAAGAAACTCCCAAACTTAGATATCAAGGCCCAAGGGATCAGAGGGACATTGGGATGGCAAAAAGTTGGGTGAAAAGAAACACCTAGGATATGTGTTATTGCTGTGATTGGATTTTATATGCTTCCTCCATTTGGGACAGCAAGTTGCATTTCAAGAACTCATCTTCAAGAATTGAATGCTCTAAGATGGACTGTGAAAAGTACAGTTTTAGAAGTGCTACAGGCATGGAGAGAAAGTAAAACTTTCAGCTGGAGGACAAAGGAAAGATGAGTTAGGAAAAGTGTTCCAAAGAAAATGATCTGACATTTCAATGGAGTTATACACTGTTTCTGCAAACTCTAGACTTTTCAAAACACACTTTGAAGGATCGAATACAAGAGACCTTGAGAGATTATCTGGTTTAGACCCCACTGCCTTTCAGGGCCTAGTTATCCCCATTTTATAGATAAGGTTGCTGAGACCCAAAGACACACAGGAAACTGTAGTAGAGAGAAAATGATAACATAGTTCTGCTTCTTAATACTCTATACTTCTAGACAGGATAGATAAAGAGCAAATACAATTGTTTTTTATTGTAATTGCTTGATCTCTTGCATCAGCTAAAGTCATGATCAGCTGACGGTTACTGAAAACCCAAGTAACAGTGGGTTAAACAGAAATTTATTTCTGTCTTGAGTAAAAGAAATCCAGAGGTGGAAAATCCTGAACTAGTAGGCAGCTTATAAAAATTTTATTTTACAATTCTGCCATCTGCAGATTTTAGCTTCTACCTTGTGGTCCAAAATGGCTGCTTAAACTCCAGTTATCACCACTGCATTCCAGCCAACAGGAAGGAGGAAACACCATGTAAGGGGAACAAGGGAAGGCCTCTGAGGAAATGATGGGTAGATTGAGATTTGAAGAATGTGTAAGAATTGTCCCTGTATAGCACAAGCAGTTTGCTGCTGGCTGCTAACCTAAAGGTTGATGGTTTGAACCTACCCAGCAGCTCCACAGAAAAAAAGGCCTGCTGAACTGCTTTTTTAAATATTACAGCAAAGAAAACTCTGTGGAGCAGAGTCTTCATGAGTCAGAATCAACTCTTGGGCAATGGGTTGGTTTTTTTTTTTTTTTGGTAGGAATTTGCCAAGAGAAGAGTGGTAAAGAAAAGGTTTCTATGAGGGTGTGCATCTCAAGCTCTAAGGCAGAAAAAGTTTGATGGGAGGGGAAGCTCAGAAGAGTCCTGAGAGGTTGCCATGTGGAGAGTGAGGAGAAGTATATTAGAGAGGCGGATGTGGACTGGATTCGCCAGCCCACTATAGGCCTTTTCTGGCTCTGGAAATTCATCATCCTTCCACTCATCATCCCAGTTCTTGCTCATTTTACCACACCATACTCCTAAACCTTAAGGAAAATGATTTTATAAAAATAACAAAATTGAGAGAAGAGTCTAGAGATGGCCTTTGGTACACATAAAAGAACACACTTTATCTTTGAGGAGAGGATTTTTCTGAAGTTATTTACCTCTCAAGTCAGCTGCAAAGGACCCCATGACTCAAGGGTCCTCTTCTGCCTCCGGACAGCATGTTTTACGACAGCCCTCCTAGGGGTCTTCTCCACTGTCTCTCTCCTTCAATGACCTCATTCTCAGTGCCAGTGAGAGCAGAGGTAAATTGTGCAGACTTACGGCCAGAGCCAGCTGCTGAGATGTGAACTGGTTATTTATCTCCCCTGACCACAAGGGCGTAGCGCTTAGTAGAACAACGAAGAGGAAGCTGTTGTCTTGGGTCACCAGTACCCATTTTTCTCAACAGGAGCTGAGATTTTATGTGCCAAGAAGCACAGCTGAGGCCAGCCTGGCCTGGCTGAACCTGGCATGCCCAAAGAGAGAAAGCGGGGATCCGCTGAGCTCAGCTGGGGTTGCAGGACACTTGGTCTTCCCTGAAGATGCCAAGGTTTGTTGTGATGACCAAGAATGGCAGAGCTGGAGGACCTGAGTCCTGGGTGGGTACAGTGATTCTCCCAATGGCAGACATCAAAGTTTGAGCTACCCTAGAAAAGGACTACAGGTCATATCATTAAATGTCTTTTGGTGGTAACTCCAGAGAACTCCCTCCAACCTGCTGGGTTTTAACCAGGAAACCTTAAGACAGAAGATTAGAGAGGAGACACGCATGCAAAGATCAGGACAGAATGAGGACTTTCATAATGCCATTTATATGAGTATGTTTTTTTGTGTGCTCTCATCTGGGAATGATAACTGCTGCCAACTGATTGCTAACCATGTGCTTAATCCTATTCTAAGTGCATTGCATGTTTAAACTCATGTCATTGCTTCAACATTATAAGGTAGGCAATATGATCATCTCCATTTCACAGATGAGAAACCGAGGCTTTAAAAGGTAAAGTAACTTGCCCAGAGTTATCCAGGTAGTAAGAGATAGAGCCAATACTAAGATCCAGTTATATACAACCTCAAGGTCCATGTTCTTAGCCAATACCCTTTACTATTTCCCTTTAAACTCTGCTAACCAGCATTTCCCTATTCAGGTAGATAAGGAATTATTCCTCACAGAGTAAGGAGAGACTTGAAGAAATTCCAAACCCCCACTGATTTAAAAAAAAAAAAAAAGGCCACCGAAGACACGAGGCATCTGGCTGAAGACTAATGATTGATGAATGGTGGGGGAGAAGAAACAAGGCCTTCCACTTTCTGCCCCCACCTCAGTGGTTTGCAGAGCTCCTGATCTGGGCCTGGTGGTTTCTATTCACTTCTGCAAATCCACTTTCCACCCTCAGCCTCTCAGCCCCAGGATCCTGGCCTCTGTGGATTACATCAATCCTTTGGCTTCCAGTAGATTTCAGTCAATGGGAGGTACCTTTAGGATTCCCAAGGGTAAGACATAGATGTCAGAGTATTTCTTCCCTGGCTCCTTCCTGCTAGGCCATAGGTTGGCAGTAGCTGTGTCCCCCTACCAAAGGCCATACTGCTATTAGGCAGCCTCTCGTGCAACTGTAGCTACAGTTCAGGCTCTCCCTAAGGTTGGTGAAGGTGCCCCACTCTCACCAGTCTCAGGTGCTTTTCCATCCCTTGTTTGTTTCCGTTAACTCTGCTTCATACCTTTGTAAGTAGCCCCTTCATTAAATTCTCCTCAATAACCCCATTCAAGTGAGCCATCTGTTTCCTGTTAGGACCCTGGCTAATTCAGTGCTAGAGTTTTGGGTCTAGAAGGGATGTCAAAGGTCTCCTACTTCAGTGGTTTTCAAACTTTTTTCTTTTTTTTTTTAACCTTCAGAAATCTTGTAAGAACCCTAATTATAAAACAGATAAAGCTCTTGAAGGCCTTGGAATGCTGCCTGCCCAGCATCCATTCAAAAGCACTCCTCTTCCCTGCTCCCTCCAACTGCTCCACGAAGTCCAAGGGCTGTAGGAAGTAAGCTATAAACTCAGCTGACCGAGTCCAAACCCCTCACTACACACGAGGGGAGAAAGCAGTTGGCAAAGGTTCCAAAATGTCCTTTGTTGGTCTGAGTGGGTCTGATTTATGCCCTGGGCCTTCATCAACAGTTTGCCTCAATATCTTCTAAAGTGTAAAGTCCCATAAATCCTCCCTGGGAGCAATGACACGACTGCCAACCCGTGTTATACAAACACACAGAAATGTCATTAAAGCAACAAACAGCCCACTGGCCTAGGCAGAGGCCTTTTCTGCCAGGCTCAAGTTACCTAAAATCAATATTTGAACAAGGACAAAACCACATGTTTTCAAAACCAAATTAGAAGGGCCTACTACCAGGGCTAGAAATGTGGCTACATCACACACATTCTAGTAGGCCCCATGGGATGCTGCCATTGGAGTTGGTGGGGCTGTTCAGGCTTGCACCCTTTCACACAGTCACTGAACTTATCCTGAGTGCCTGACCTTACTGCACAGGTGACACCCAAGGGACAGAATAATTGAGAAATGGGAACTTTCACAGAACCAGGCGTGGGACTTATATATACAAAACAAAGTAAATTAGGTGCATTGCTTTTTGCAGAATTCTTTTATTCAGGACCCTTGCCAGGCACTAGGAGTATCTGGGTGATACAAATGGCTAAGGACTCAGCTATTAACCATAAAGTTTGGTGGTTCAAACCCACCCAGGGTGCCTGAGAAGAAAGGGCTGGAGGTCTAATTCCAAAAGATCACAGCCATTGAAAACCTTATGGAGCTCAGTTCTATTCTGAGATACATGGAGTTGCCATGAATTGGAGTTGACTCAACAGCAGCTGCTTTTGGTTTGTTGGTTTCTTTTCTTTTTTCTCTACAGGCCAGGTATTGGATGCTAAGGGTAGAAAGAGGAAAAGACATAGATTCTCCCCTCAAAGAGCTTGTTGACTAATTAAAAAAAAAAAAAAAAAACTAGTAAATATTTCTTTTCCTTAAAACAGAGTTTAGGAAAAGAATCTGCCTACGGAAACAAGAAAGCCTTATGTAAGAAGACTTCATTTCAGCTTGGTGGTGAATAGAAGGTAGCATTTAGCCAAGCAGATTAAAAAAAAAAATTTAAAAATTAGAAGGAAGGAAGGGAAGGAGAAAGAAAGAAAGATAGACCTAGGCAGAGTGAGTAGCAGCCAAGACCCAGAAGCCTGAGGTGGCCCATCCATTTTAGCAACTTAGAGGTAACTCACTATCACTGAACAGAGAATGAGGGTATGGCAGAGGGGGCGGGGTGAGCTGGGAAGAGAATGAGGTGGGGCCATAAAACAAGGGAAGGGCTGTGCCCACCATGTTAGGGAAATCTTACTTTATGGAGTCAGTAACAGGATGTTGTTGCAGACTTTTGAGGGTCCTCTATGTGTTGGAATCAACTCAACAGCATTGGGTTTGGTTTGTTGGGTTTAGTCAGATTTGTGAGTTAGGAAGATTATTCACCTCTTTTTTCCCAGGGCCAAGAAGAGTAGAAGCTAAATAAACATTTGATATTGAATTAAAATATCCCACCAGTCTAAAGACTCTCCAGGATCTGACAGACTAGGCACCTCTCCCTTGGGAGGAGCAGTCACTTTCTCTTGGTGGGATCAGAACTACGGGCAGTCCTTGTCTTTAACAACTTGAACTGCATTTAAAGCGGTGCTTAATTGATACCCATTCCTTGGCTGTCACTAGTGGTACCAAGACCACACGCAAATAAGGGTGGGCTCAACAGACACCCTTTCTTTCCCTTCCGCTCTCTGTCCATCAGTCAACAAGTCCTGTGATTTCCATCTAACTGTTTATCTTCCAGATCAACCCCTTCCTCAGCATTAGGCTTTTTTTACCTGACTAGGTCTCTGTGATAGGCACAGGCTATCTCTCTGAAATGGCTCCCAGTGACCACCTCCCCTCCTGGTATTCTTGCCTTTGTGTAATCCCCTCCCCTTGAGTGTAGGCTGGACCTACTGACTTGCTTCTAATGAGTAGAATACAACAAAAGTGATGGGATAGTACTTCCAAGATTAGGTTACCAAAGAACGTGACTTTTGCCTTACTAGTATGCTCTCTCTTGTTCTCTGTCTTTCTGATTCTTCTCACTTGCTTGCTCTGATGAAGCAATATGCCATATTATAAGCTGGTCTATAGGGAAGCCACATGCCATGGAACTGAAGGCGGCTTCCAGCCAACATTCAGAGAGAAACTGAATCCCACTACCAACCAAGTAGTGAGCTTAGGAGCCACTCCCTCAAACTGAGCTTTGCAATGACTGCAACCCCAGCCAAGACTTGTCTGCAGCCCTGTAAGAGACCCTGAGACAGAGGACTGTGCCAAGCCACACCCAGATTCCTGACCAGAATGTCGTTGTCTTAAACCGCTAAGTTTTGGGGTAACTTGTTGTGCAGCAATAGACAACTAATATAGTCTCCATCCCCTTGGACTGGAACCCTCTCTATCTGCCTCTATCCTGCAAGCTTGTAACCTCTCTAAAATGTAAATATGACTTAGTAATTTGACCCGTTATACTATATTTTCTACAAATAATGCACCCACACATATAACACTTGGAAATGATGAAATTAAGTAAAAACTGTCCTGGCATAGAGCACCCAGGCATATACCATGCATGTCTCCTGATATTTCCAGAAGTGAATTTCAGCCTCATTCACCCATCTTTCCTTATTACAGGTAAATCATACTATTCTGTTGGTTTTCTTTAATTTCCTGCTTATGTGTATAAAGATAGTCTGAAAATGTTACTTTTGATCGTAATTGGTATGGTAAAAGTATACCAATTACGATCAAAAGTAACATTTTTCTCAAATATAGTAGTCCTGCTGTGGTTCCCCAGGGATTTCAGGTTAAAATCCAGATTCTTTATCATTGCCAGGCCCTGTCTACCTGTGGTTTCAAAGCGTTTTCATAGAACATTTGCTTTGCTGAAGACAGAACTGGGATTCAAATTCTGACTCTATACTTCCTGTTAGTGTGACCTCTGTGTCTCAATTCCCTCATCTGTAAAACGGGGGTACTAAGCAAACTTTACTGAAAACTCGTTATGTACAGAATCTGTGCCAGGTGCCCAGGAAACAATAATGAATAAGAAAAGTTCTCTACCTTCAAGAAACAGAAACAAGTTGTAGAACGTGGAAGTGCTGTAGAGTGTGGTAAGTACAGTGATGAAAAGTGCACAAGGGACCAAGAACAGCTCATGTGTGTTGAGCATTTACCGTGTACAAGACACTTTAGATGTACTTTTTCTTTAATTACCACAGCAGTCCTATGAGGTACAAACTATTATTACAGATGAACAAGTTGAGGCTCAGAGAAGCTGAGTAACTTACCCAAGGTCACACAAGTAATAAGTGAAGAAACCAGATTCAAATTCTGATTTATATCTCAAAGCCCTCACTTTTTGCTAATATGCTATGCTCTCTTTGAATGGATGTCATGACTGGGGCCTCAAGGAGCAGGCACTGAGATGGATTTTGGAGTGCAAGCTATTTATTAGTGATAATACCTGTGAAAGGAAGGAGGCAGGAGCAGGATTGGACAGAGAGAGAAGTTGAACTTGATGCAGGCTTGGCCAAGTCTCAGCCAACATGGCAGGGGACTCTGGAGCTAACTGCCCATCAGAGAGGTCTTCCATCAGACTGAAATGGCCAGGCCTTTATACCCTGTTCTTGCTCAGTCACCAATGACTGTAGGTGTGTGACCTTGAGAGAAACACTTCCCTGCAGCTATGGCTGACCGTGGGCTGCTGACAGCTGGAGGCTGCTGCTGCCCTCACTCCCAACAGCTGGGCAAGTCCTTTCTTGATGGGACTGCGTGTCTATCACAAAGGTGGGCACATAGCGCAGACTCAGGGGCAGAGGAAGGATTTCTCGGAGGAGGTGACACTGAATCTTAAAGGAGTTTGCCTGCAGGGTGGGAACAGGGCATTCCAAGCTGAGAGCTACAATCAGAAGAGGAAGCAAAGGACTAGGAAGTGAGTAAGGAGAATAGTTACACCTGCACTTCTTCACATTCATAGACTCCTGTGCTTTCTCTTGTCCTTACAATCCAGGCAAAATATAAGGTTTACTGTTTGTGTTGCTGCCCCCTCCTCACTAAATGCATTTCCATCAGGGTCCCCTAAGTGATCCCTTGGGGACTTACAAAGGGACAGCCAGTCCTGCACAATGAAAGCCTCATGCATGTGTGCCTGACAAAATGCAGCAAGTTGGGCAGACAGGGAGGAGTCCAGACTTAGGGTGGGCCCTTTCTGGGTAACAGGTGCCAGGAAACAGGGCAGCTGAGAATTCTAAGGGGAGGCTCAATCTACTGAGTGGGACAATGAGACAATGAGAGGCTATGGTAAGAGTAGGCTATACACAACACACCACCGCCTTTGAGTCGATTCCAACTCATAGCGACCCTATAGGACAGGGTAGAACTGCCCTGTAGTGTTTCCAAGGAATGCCTGATGAATTTGAACTGCAAACCTCTTGGTTAACAGCCGTAGCACTTAACCACTATGCCACCAGGGTTTCCAAGCGTAGGCTATAGTCTAGAAAAAACAAGGAAACAAGGCCTGGTATATGGTACATAATAACCATGTGTTGAATGAATTGATGTTCACTTTGTGAATTCCTTGACAAGGAGGGAATTTCACTGACAGGCAGTTGAGCCTAGGGATATGGAATACAGGGTCGGGAGATATTAGAAATTCAGGGTCAGTGGTCAGCATCTGATAGAAGTTTCTGCAAATACTGAATCCAAATCCTTATCTGAGCTCAGGGTCCTGGGGTTCAAGATAGTGGCAAGCTATAGGGAGCAAGCAGAAACATACTAAGGATTGCATTGCCAGGGGTCATGGTTAGGGTTGGAGTCAGAAGCATTTAATTCATTTATTTGTTCACACATCTTTCCCTTTATTTGTTCAGCCCTCCCTCCCTCCATCCATCCACTCATCCGTCCATTTGTATATTCAATATTTACATGAAAGATAGCATTTTACTTCTCCCCACTTCTTTCTTTCTCTTGCCACTAATCCTTTCCAAAGAGGAAATTATTAGACAGATTAAAGACATAGAGATTGTATCAGCATAAAAACATGGAAGGTTTGCTAAGAAAATCAGTCAGTATTCGGAAGAGAAATGTTGACTTGGCTTATTGATGCTCCACTCTGAAGGACTGGAAGGTCTAATGCTGTCACTCCAGGTTGAAGCTAACATGCAGGAAAAGCGAGGGGGAGGTGGGAAGCAGGGGTGGAAAAAAAAAGAGGGGGGAGACAGAGGAGGAAGAAAACCCCCAGATGTCTATGTGAATTGGATTCTGGAGCAGATGTTGTGATAGGAAAACAAATTGTTCACACTATCTCGTGTATGGTTGGCTATAAAAAGGATTTTCATTGTGGTGATGGGTAGTGCCCATAAGCCCTTCCAGATACTTTGTTCATAAAACCAATATGACCTGGGCAGTGGGGACACAAACATAGTTTAAGACTCAGCTCCTGCTCTAGAGTCACTCACAGCCTAAGGAAAGTGTCAGACATGCAGACAGAAGTGTAGGAGGATAAAACCGTTGTTAACCTCACCTAGACTTGGACTTTCAGGAAGACTTCCTAGAGGAGTTGTGGCAAATGAGGAGTTGAGTTTTGAAATATAGGTCAGAGTTAAAGGTTAAAAAGTGTTCCTGGCAGAAGGATCCACTCATGAGAAGAACTAGGAGCACGGAAACTTTGTGATAGTTCAGTGTTATTGGAGCTGTAAGTATAAGTGGGAAGGAAAGACAGGGGCTAAGGAAAGGACTAGATCATGGAGGACTTTGTATGCCTGGTTAAGAGTTTAAACTTCATTCTGAATGCTATGGGGAGCCATTTGGAGAATATTTCACAGAATTTTGATTTTAAGTCACTGAGATGGAACCACTGGAATTTCTTGGATGCCTCCAACAGCTTACCTCTGGGTCCTAGGCTCTGATGTCTCGCCTGAAATTCATAGTTTTTGTTTCATTCTCTGCTTTGGGGCCAGAGACTGACTCCCCTGGCCCAGAAGATGGGCTTATTTCCATGGTATTGGGCCACTGGGTGGAGCCTGTATAGGTGGGGCCTTCCAGAAATGAGCTGACACCCATGATGTCAGAGGGGTGGGGCATGGGGAATGGAGTTGGGGGGGTGGGTAACAGCTGCCACCGCCTTCCCCTCTTCCCTTCTGAGAAAATACAGACCACTCCCAGGCTGCTGAGCAAAGAGTCCTGGCACTTCTGGGGAAGTTCAACCTTTCATAAGACCCAAATTACTCCTGGAGATTATAGGGTTGCAAAAAGACCTGGAGCTTTAGCTTCAAGCAGATCTAGATATGAACCCTGGTCCTGTTACTTACAAGCTGTTGAGGCTTTGGCCAATTTAATTACTTTCTCTGAGCCTCGGTTCCCTTGCATATGAGATAGAGATGATAATGTCTATCTCACAGGGTTGTTAAGAGCATCAAAGGAGAAAATATTGATAAATCTTTGGCACTATTAGTGTATTAGTGCCGCCCCCAGAGAATCCTCTTCTTGTGGGGCTTTCTGTCTTATAAGAACATAACATTAACCTTCTTGGGCAGAACATGGTCCACTCAGTTCACTTTCCTTCTTCAGTAATATAATCAGGGAAGGGTTATGTAAAAAAAAGTGAAAGTCATTGACCTCATTAAAAACGTGGCTCATCTCTGCATTTATTTTAGTAAATCATACCTAGGTTAGGTAACATAGACGTATGAAGCTGGGATGCAAAGAGCCCAGGACTCGAAGTAGCAATACCTGGACTCCTGTCTCTGTGTGTGCTTTTGGCCCAGTTACTTCTCTGAAAAGTAAGGACCCTTCCGGTGTTGGTGGTCTCCAAAACAATTTAATAAACTATTAGACTCCAATCAGTCAGATTTATTAGGGAAACAGGAAACTGAGCACAGAAGGGCGTCCCTCTTTATCTGTTCACATAAGTTCTGTGAGTTTCCATCCAGGCCTGCAGCTAAGGAAGGAGAAATTCTTCCACCGGAAAAGAGTTAAGTTCACACTCCAAGAATGAATCATAAAATATTCCAAGAATGCCAGAGAGAAATATGACATACCCTGAGGGACCCCCAGGGGGAGTGGGAGAGGAGAACATCTGGAATTGCCACATGCTGAGCCATGTGCAGCCTCCAGCCCAGATTACAAAGAAGGACTATGGTGTAATGCCAAAGTGAGTCTTCTCTCCCCTTCTTTCTCTCCCTGCCTTCTAGACATGAAAGTTCTTTCCTAGAGCAAGCGAATTGACACGCTCCCCAACTTCTGCTTAGTAGTTGAGACAATTATCTTTGGAATCAAACGGATCTGGATTCCAAACCCAGTTCTGCCACTTACTGTGTGATTTTGGCAAGTTAAATTATTTCTCTGAGCTTTAATTTCCTCACCTACCAAACAGGGGCACTAATATATATTTCCCCAAGATTTTTTTTTTTTTTTTAAGAATTCAATGAAATAATGTAATGAAGGCTTTAGCCTATCATCCTAGTAGGGCCTACATCAATGACAACTGATATGTTGAGGGGGGGAAATGGGTGCACTAGCCACATGCTCCGTGCACAGCTAAGCCCCCTCTGAATCACCCTGGATTCCAATGGATATATCCAAATCACGAGGCTAGGCTTTGTCCAACCACAGACCTGGTAACCTCTAAGGTTGTAAGTATGAGTCAAAATCTACTCAACAGCACTTAACCGAAACAATAACAAGGCTGTGAAGAGAGAGACATACAGACTTCTTCCCCTTCTTCGAGGAACATAAGACAAAAAAGGGAGGTTCTAAGAGGCAAAGTGGCCAGGGGAGCAGATCTGGCTACTGAACCTTGTTGTAGAAATACAGCTCGTCAGAGGAGTGAGGCAAGCTCTGTGGGATTCATTCAGTAATTATCAACAACTCTATACCATACACCTACTGTGTGTCTCACTGGCTTTGGAACCTGAGGATACAGTAGAGAACAAGTCATTGTCCTTGCTTTCTTAGAGCTGACTTTCTAGTGAGGGAGCAAAAATTAAACAATAAATAAATAGCTGATACCTTTCAGGTTACACTGATTTCCATGATTCTGACAAGTCAATGCCAAGCGTCTGAAAGGAGGCAGCAGGGCAGAAGATGTGTCAGGGAGCAGCAGGTAGGCAGTGGCCTCCAGGAAATCTGCCTCTGGGTAGGTGGCAGGACTGGTATCAGGGACAATTCCAGTTCCTGCGGTTGGAGGCACAGATTTCAATTTCAATTATCAGCAGTGGGTGTGTTATGTAACCTCTCAGAGCTTTATTCTCCTGTTTTGTAAAAGAGAATAGAATACAATTTACCTCTGGAGTTGGTATGAGGCTTAAGTAAGATAACATCAAAACACTTAGCAAAGCACCTGGCTCAGAGTAAACTCTCAATAAGTGTTAACTATTAACTATTATTGCTATTGCACTATTAATAAGCATGACCAGAGCGTGCATGTTCATCACTAGATGAGGGTTCCAGGAAAAGACTGCGTGCATGACCAGGACTCCATGACTATGGCAGAAGCCCAGTACTGGGTTCAAAGATGAGTCAGGGAAGGCAGGGAGCACTCAAGGATGGAAGAGAAAGCGGAGAGGAAAGTTAAATTCCTGTGGTCAATGCCAAATGTGGAAACTGGGCACGTTTGGCAGTTGAGCAAACATAAAGAACTCACAGACAACCTGAAGTACAGAGAAAGTGGAGAGTCAAGCTAAAGAGTTGCGAGCAGTGGCTCATCCTAACTGAACACTTGCTTTGTGCCAAGCCCTATGTAAGTGAAGGTTATGATGACATTTAAAACAACAGATCTCTGTTGTGGGTATGACTAGCCTTCATATTACGAATAAGGAAATTAAGACTTAAAGAGATTATAAATTACCTAAAGTCAACCAGTCAGTAAATGGGATCAAGTCTGAATTTGAATACAGATCTACCCAACTCCAAAGGCCGTGTTCTCAGCCATAAGACCATCTTGCTCTTTGCCAAACCCACCCTGACCTCCCTTGTATTGGTAACCTAATTCAAGTGACAAGTGTTTATTAAGTATCGCCTTGTGGCAGCTGCTTAATGGGCTGTACTATCCTGGAGTTCTCAACTACTCTTAGTAATATAGAGAGGAGAATAGCACAATTGAAAGACCTCTGCCTCAGGAGTCAGGCAGATCTGGGTGACTAGTGAGGTGACACTGGGCTATTATTGACACTCAGTTACCTCAAAAACACCTCAAAGGACACCTAGCACATGTTTAGGCAGATTGAATTGCACCGAAGTTGTCACAGAAAGAGTATGGGTCTCTGAGTCAGAAGATCTGGTTATAGGTCTTGGACAAGTCACTTAGCCTGCCAGAGCCACAGCTTCCTCATTGGCAAAACTAGGGCTCAGTACTAGAAGTTTAAAAAAGATACTTCTGGGATGACAAAGTGACATTGGGGGTTGAATTAAAATCTTTGAGCTCAAATCCCACTTCTACAGCAAACCAACTCTGTGACTTTGGTGAGTCAGCCCCCCAGCCCCACCCCATCCCACATCCTTGGTCTCTTTGTTAATCAGGGAAAATTAATTCATCCAACATTCAACAAGGTTCTCAAGCGATGGCTGTTTTCTCTCCCACATGCCTTGAATCACTGGGCCTGAGACACGTGTTAGGCGTCCTTCTTCTTGCATCCAGCCCATTGCCCCTCCATTCTTCAAAAATTTCCCTGCTTGGAAGCTCATGATATCAGACACCTGGAAGCTGGGAGAATGAGTGTCTCAGTCCTAACCAGGGGATCTGGGCGATGCAGCACATCACTACCGTTACATCACGGAGATCCACTTACTTAATATAAATTCAATCCATCTGTTCCTCTCAGATTCTGATTGTTTTCTTTTCCCAGGGAAACTTAAAAGAGGAAGATAAATGGAATAAACTAGTCCCCGCCACTGCAGGTGGTCTCCCAGCTGCATCAGATACTCATCTTCTCTCCCTGTCCCCTACCACATCCGACTTATAACCCCCTTACCCTCTAATATCTCTGCTTATCTGGGTTGTTTATATGAGAGGGCCTGGGTAATCCAGACCTTCATCAATGATGAGTCTGAGGCCCTGGTCCTCTTGCTCTTCTTCTACATTTACTGTCAAAATTGGGAAGAGAGTACAAAAAGATGGCCCAGTAGATCACCTGGGTGTCAGGCAATTCCTCCCTGCCTTCATTTGTAAGGGCAGCATTACCTCCCTCCTGCTGGCGATCAGGGTCAGCCCCAACCAAGATGATGATACCTTTGCTTATCTTTTGGCATAAGGAGCCCAAGTGACCAAGATGTAGCTATATATATATATATATGCCAGAAGTAGCGATAGCTTAAAATTTAATGGGATTTTTGAAGCATACCCTGGTAGAAGCTTTCTTCATTTGGTAGTCAGGACCTCTAAATCTGCAGAGTCTGGAGTAGCAGAGATAAGATAAATAAATAAATAAATTCTCCAAGAAGTAATAGTAAACAGGACACTCCTACTTCCACTCCTTGGTTCCTGGATCCATGGATTCTATCTACTGGACACAGCACCCTATAATGGTCATTGATTTAGCATGGTTACTGCATCCTGGAAGGTAGTATCTCATCTTTTCAGGGCACCCTCTCAAGGGTGGCACTTCAGATGATTCTTAGAAAGACCATTCATTCCATCACTTTATCAGGGTGACAGATTCTTTGTGGGCAATATATGATAGGGCAAATGATCCCATGATGTGCCCACTGCCTTACCTCCTTTGCTCTGTAGTAGGTGCCTTGGTATAATATATTAGGCAGAATCCCTTGTGGGTGGATCAAACACTCAATAAATCCTTGAATGTTGGTTCCATCCAAAGACCTGCAATCATAAGAGCAAACCCATTGTATTGATTTCAGTGTAGATAAATCACTGCCTCTTCAAACTTTCCACCAAGTGGCTGGTTGGTCTTTTCAAAAGATGATGCCATATCAGGGGCTTTGTGGTTAGACACTCAACAGCAGCAGTATTTAGATCAGCCCTTGTGAATGGGATCCCATAATTTTAAGCCCATGCACAGCTCGATCTTTACCACCATGACTACTTGGTTTATATATCTTATTGCGCCAACCCTCTGGTGACCAGTGGTGTGGTGATTGACTTCAACTGCCAAGTCATTCTGTCTACGTGGTTATTTAGTGCCTCTTTTTATAGATGATGCTATTTGGTGGGCATTAACATGTGACACAAAGATTTTCAAACTTCAAGCCCACTCTCATTGGTCCATCAACATGCTTCTTTCCCAGGTTTTCTTGTCCCCAATCTCTTTTCTTTCACACCCAAGGCCAATCACCAAGCATTCATCACTAACTATAAGTCTATATATACTCTTACCTCAGGCTCTCTCTCTTTCCACCAAAGTGGATGACCAGCTGTAACACTCGATACTCTGCCCATTGGGTAGATTTTCCCTCATCACTGTCTTTCAGGGCCACCCATGAGTGGAATTGTAGTTCAGCAGTGGTCCATTTTTGGTTTGCACCCACATAGAAAACTGACCCATCGTGAAGGAAACTTGGCATTTTTTTCTCCTTCATTAGCTGGTCACGAGGAAGCCTTTCCCCATCTGCAGAGTCATAGGTGTGAGCTGAGGAAGAGGCGCTTCTGCAGTAGTGAGGAATGACGTGGTATATGGGTCATGTGCTCAATCTTGGATGTATCACTTTCATTTTATGATGGATTGACTTAGATGGGGGAGAGGAACTCTGACAAAACCCAACCCATGATGTGCAATTCTGGCTGCATGGTAACTTAATGACCCATGATAAGATGGGCCCTATTATCTACTAGGACACAGTAGTATTCCAGGAGCTGCGTTTTGAATGGTGAATAATTACTACAGCTGGTATGACCTTGCTTTATAACTCTATAATCCACCTGGTATCATTTCCCATGAGTGATACTGCCATGCCATGGAGTCTGCTGGGTAATATGATGCAAGTGGAAGGGATGCTGGTACTGCAGCCTGGATCATTTAAGGAGCTTTTTCCTGTTCTGGGCCATACTCAAAGTTGGTAGACTTTTGTATCACCCAGTGAATGCATTGGAGCAGTATTCCCAAGTGTGAAATACGCTGCCTCTAAAACCCAAAGAGGCCCAGCAGGCAATTTGCTTTCTTCTTAGTGATGTTAAGTCCAAGACATAATACCTTGGAGGAGATGACTAGTATGCCCGAGACCAACAGGACCCTAAAAGTTTCACTGATGTGGTCCCCTGAATCTCATTCTCTGAAATGTATGTGTCTTAACAAGGCCTCCAAATTACTAGCTGCTTCTTGCTTATCTGATCTTATTAACATGGTATCATTGATATAGTAGATCAATGTGATGTTCTGCAGAATGTCCTGGTCCCTTTGGATTGTATTCTGACAGATAGATACTTAACATAGCCTTGAGGAATGAATGTAAATATATACTCTCGTCCATCTCACATGAATTTGAACTTCTTCTAGTTCTCTCTCTCATAGGTATGGAAAAGAGTGCATTTGTTAGATAAACGGCTGCATACCATGTAACTGAGGCCAAGTAAATCTCGTCTAGAAAAATAACTCGTAAGTCACAGCAGCCACATTGCACTGCTACTTGGTTGAGTTTGTCGCAGTCCACCATCATCCTCCAGGATGTTTCTGTTTGTTTGTAGAGGCCAGTTTGGAGAATTAAACGGGGATATGACGGGGGACCACAACCCTTACATCCTTTAGGTCTTTAAGGGGACTCTTTTTTTTTTTTTTTTAATTTCCCCCATCCTGCTGTCTTCTCAGGATCAACTGTTGTTTTTAATTTACTATCTCAGCCAGTTGGAGGTTAGTTTCAGAGGCTTTCATGTAGCTTTTCCCACTTCAAGAGCTCTTACTTCATGGGTCGAGGACCCAACATCTAGAGGAGAGGTAGTTTTGCCAATTACCAATTACACCCATTCCAATTATACATTCAGAAACCAGGAAAATATGCAACAGATGGGTTTATAGACCCAGGGAAACACAGTGAGATGAAACTGGGCCGGGACTTCAATTACTCTGTGGTCTCCATATGCCTCTGCTTTAACACAGAGGCCTTGATGTTGCTTCTGATCCCTAGGTAAAGATGTCAACCCAGACCCCATGATCAGCAGTAGCTGAATTGTCTGCATATTCCTCTGTACCCAATATGCAGTTACTGAAATAAAAGGCTGTAGGGTACTTTAGAGAGGTGCTGGGAGAATCATTACCAAATACACTTCTTTGATATTGCAGGGTTCTTCCTACCAAGGACCTGACCCCTTCTTCACTCAGTGGGTTTTGTGTCTGAATATTCGCTCAGTTCCAGAAACTAAACAAGGGACACTGACGTTTTATTAGCCTGCTCTCAGCCTCCTAATCTTCTATCCTTGATTCTTTTTATTATATAGATTGAGCAATACCATTATTGACTGTGCATTCATCTTGTCCTTAGAGAGGCTGTGCTCTATTAAAAATCTCCATGGCTCTCTGTGGGTCAGGACATCCTGACTTTGTTACACCCACCTTGCTTCTGATGGTTAAGTGCTGCCAAGTAACACTTGTTGGGGGATGATTCTATTATCCCCATTGTCATGAGGGAGTTTAGTTCTATAATACCATCTCCTACCATTACCTCAGATCCATAGATCCATACAGAACAACCAAGTGAGCTTCTCAGTAGTGCTTGTTCTCCTCCATACATCTCATTTCTTATTGCTTTGGTAAACAGAATGTCCTCTGGGCCCTCCTACAAAATGTAATTGCCTATTGGGTTTTTTGACCTTAACTGGTGAGTTTTCTGGCCTTACTTGTATGTTCACTCTAATACACTCACTTCTTTTTGATCCCTTCTTCCATCATCTGCCATGCTGTTCTGTCATTTCTATTCACTTAGTATTGGCTACACTTTTTCAAAGCTTCCGGGAGCCATTGTAGCATGGTGTTAGGACCATCTCTTGGGGTCCTGTCAAGAATGTTAGATCCTATATCACAGGAGAGTGATACCAACAACTATCCTTTACACCACTCTATGTCCTGCTTTCCTTGATCTAGCACTCTTTGGATCCAAGTCGAAACATATTATTCTAGCTCCTGCTGGCTCATGTTGGCTAGGTCCTTTAGCTCCTTTGAATATAATCTATTTAATCCCTTAGCAGGTCCAGCACTTTCTCAGCTTGGTTATGTTGTCCTGTGACTTGACATAATTATTGATCTGGGAGCCAGTAAGGGAGGTTGAGTGGATCCTTAGCAATGGGGTAGGAGAGAGGAAACTTTGTTTTGTAAAAGCAGAAGGCCTTTGTATAATCTTCAAGAAAAAATGGAGTACTATCCTTTAATAAGAAAGAGTGGGCTAATTTGCAGACCCAGAAGATTCAGAGACATCTGGGGTTTGGGGATTTTCACACACAATCTATCTGGGAGTCCTCCCCTAAGTCTCATGGTTCTACTCCTTCCCCATCTGGGCTCTGAACTTTTATGATTGAGAAATTCAATCTTCTCTAGAGCTCTGCTACCCTTATAATTAATTCCTAGGCCTGAGCCTCAGTTTTTCCTGCCCCATGACTGTAAGAGATAAAAGTCTCTTTATACTCTGCCAAAGAGACCCTCTGACTTTCACGTTTTGCCATAAATCAATGATTAATCACCCCCAGCCTTTCTTTACCTTTTTGCAATGCATTAATTACACTCAGCCATCCAATTCCATTGTCCTTATAACTAGTTGGAAACCCTGGTAGCATAGTGGTTAAGAGCTAAGGCCGTTAACCAAAAGGTCAATAGTTCAAATCTACCAGGTACTCCTTGGAAACTCTATGGGACAGTTCTACTTGTCCTATAGGGTTGCTATGGGTCAGAATCTATTTGACGGCAATGGGTTTTCAGGTGGTTTTCTAATTAGTTTTCCTCAGATCTCTAAAAATCCTGAAGTATTGCAATGGCTAGTATCTTAGGCTGGGTTGTCTAGAGAAAAACCAGTGAAGCATATATATATATATATATATATATATATATATATATATATATATATATACACACACATAGACATATATGCACTTATATAGAGAGAGAGAGATTTATTGCAAGAAAATGGCTCAAGCGGTTGTAGAGACTGGCAAGTCCCAAGTCTGTGGGTCAGATACTGGGCTGGAGGTTTCTCCTCACTCACTCAGCTGCAGGGCTGACAAAGCCAAGATTGGCAAGTCAGACGGCAGGCCACTGGTTCATGGGCTGTAGAGGCTGATGAATCCCAAGATCGGCAGGCAGTACACCAGGCAACTGGCTCAAGTTCCAAGAACTGGAGGTCAGATGATGATGAGCTGAAGCAGGCTCCAAAGCAAGCAAGCAAGCTTTGCCAGAATGTTCCTATATATATTGGATGCAGACCACACTCCCAAAGAAACTACCCTTCTAATTGATTGGCTGATAACATCAGATCACATCAGGGAGAATGACTATATGATTACACAACTGCTAAACTACATCATCACATAACTGCCAAACTACATCCATCATTACATAACTGCCAAATCACTGAGAACCATGGCCCAACCAAGCTGGCACAGCCTTAAACATCACAGCTAGCGCATTCCCTTTCCCTGATATCCCACTCCTATTCAACATTAATTGAAGTTTTAACTGTACAGCTAGAGCATGCCAGGGGCTATCAGTACCTCACAAACCGCCAGCGATAGTGTCCTCATTGACAGCCAGGCTGCCCATTCAGAGTTATCCCCCACTGAGGCCAGGGGATCAGGTTTTTGTGCCCCTGCATCAACCAGTCATTGGATGTGGGCTGCTTCTGGAAAGATGGGACAAAATTTGGCCAAAGCAGCTCCTACAGTTCAGGGGAAGGACACAGATGAAAGCTGTCTGCAGCTTCCAGCTGCCTTGGTCCTGATCAAGGCCACATGACACATCATATACAATACATTTTCAGTTACAGGGACATCTTACCACCACCATTCACCCTGCAAGTGTCTGTTCAAATGTCATCTTTCCAGTAAGGCCTTCCCTGGCGCTCCGTATTCACCTAACTCTGCTTTATTTCTCTCCCCAGCACTGATCTCCACCTGAAACTCTTTAAATTTTTGTTAATTATTTATCTCCTGCCATTGGATTGTAAGTTCCAAACTTTCTGTATCCACATTACCTAGAAGGGAGCCTGGCATAGGTAGGTGCCTGTCATGGGTTGAATTATCTCCCCCTAAAAATGTATGTGGCAACTTGGTTAGGCCATGTGTGGTTGTTCTCCATTTTGTGATTGTAATTTTCTGTTGAGAGGACTAGGGTGGGATTGTAACACCACCTTTACTCAGGCCACCTCCCTGATCCAAGGTAAAGGGAGTTTCCCTGGGGTATGGCCTGTACCACCTTTTATCTCTCAAGAGATAAAAGGGAAGCAAGGAGAGAGTTGGGGACTTCATACCACCAAGAAAGTGGCACCAGGAGCAGAGCACATCCTTTGAACCGAGGTCCCTGCACCTGAGAAGATCCTTGACCAGGGGAAGACTGAGGACAAGGACCTTCCTCCGGAGCCGACAGAGAGAGAAAGCCTTCCCCTGTAGTCCACGCCCTGAATTTGGACTTGTAACCTACTGGACTGTGAGAAAATAAATTTCTCTTTCTTAAAGCCATCCACCTGTGGTATTTCTGCTATGGCAACACTAGATGACTAAGACAGTGCCCTACAGAAAGAAATGAAATACCAAATATATATTGAGCACCTACTATGTGCACCTCGCTGGAATTACTGTGAGGACAGAAGTAAATTCCATATGTGAAAATATCTAGCTCATAGTAGATGTTCAATACAAGTAAATGGTATAAAAATAGAAATAAAAGAAATGCCTGTTAAATACACATTTACAAATAGAACTGGGGTAAGGAAAATGACCTTTTCCCTCCAGAAAGATACTGAAATTCGAGCAACTCGGCAGCGGAGAACAGAGACTGAATTTCTTACCCAGAGCTTAAGGGAAGGCCTTTGACTTTCCAGAATGCAGGGAGATTTAGGACTCGTTTTTATTTCTTCCAGCTCCCTCATTTAATTGCAGACTTAACAGAGGCTCAGACCTATAAAAGATTCACCTTGTTTCTCTGAATGTATACATTATTTACCGTTCAGTCTATAAAATATTTACTCATTTTCTCAGCTGGCTGCCCTCTGCTTGGCCTTAACTACCTCACTGCTGCTCAAAGCTGATCAAATAGGTGGCCGGCACCTCTCCAAAAATGGACTGAGACAGCAGCTGAAAGGGGCCCATATTTTATGTATTTGTCGGTGTGCATAGCAGTCAAGGGTGTTGAAAGCCTTTCTGAAGGTACCGAGGAGGGGTGTGGGGCTTCCCACCTCTCCTAACCCCGCCAAAACATGGTTTTCTTTGATGGGTACACTACATCCACCTACTCAGGGTGCACTTAGAGTGCACCTACCGTATGCTATAGGTCTTACAGAGATGGATGGCAATAATGCAGATTTCTATGTCCTATTCTCACAACTGGACCAATAAGGAACATCATGATAAACTGAGAAAATATTGAAGTTGTCAAGGATTTCATTTTCCTTGGATCCACAATCAATCCCCCTGGAAGCAGTAGTCAACAAATCAACTGACGTATTGCATTGGGCAAATATGCTGCAAAAGACCTCTTTAAAGTGTTAAAAAGCAAAGATGTCACTTTGATGACTAAGGTGTGCCTGACCCAATCCATGGTATTTCCAATCACCTCATACGAATGTAAAAGCTGGACAATGAATAAGAAAGATGAAAGAAGAATTGATGCCTTTGAATTATGGTGTTGGCAAAGAATATTGAATATACCACCGACTGCCAGAAGAACAAACGAACCTGTCTGGAAAGTACAGCCAGAGTGCTCCTTAAAAGCAAGACGGGTGAGACTTCATCTCACATACTTTGGACTTGTTATCAGGAGGGATCAGTCCCTGGAGAAGGAGATCATGCTTGGTAGGGGGTCAGTAAAAAAGAGGTGAGATAGATGAGACAGATTGACACAGTGGCTGGAATAATGGACTCAGACCTAGCAATGATTGTGAGGATGGTACATGACTGGGCAGCATTTTCTTCTGTTGTACACAGGGTTTCTGAATTGGAACTGATTTGACGATATCTGATAACAACAAATGCCCTTTTTGGGAAGGGCAAACCCAATGATGAGTCCTCACAATGAGAAAAGGCCAAGGTCGTGAGCTCTTTCTCTTGCACCTAGCCTGTGTAAAACATGTGGCTTTGGGAGCCAGATTTTTGGGTTGAAATTCTTATTCTACCCCTTATGAATTATACGTCCTTGAACAAGTAACCTAGTCTCTGGTTGCCTCAGATTCCTCCGGATAATACTGTAGTCCCGATTTCATGGGGTTGCTGTGAGGATTTAAAAAATTCATAGATGTGAAGCACTGAGTACATGGTGCCTGGCACGTAGTAAGCATTCAATTCACTTTAAATAGGAGGAGGAAAATCCTCAGGAGGGCTCCATGTGGTAGATATTGTTATGTTCCCCATTTTATAGTGAAAAGCAGATTTAGAAAATGTATTTTGCCTAAATTTGCTTGTAAGCAAAAGAGTCAGGATTCAAACTCCTGTCTGCTTAATTGCAAAGACTATATAGGGTGGCTAAGAGTCAGAATCGACTGGACGACACTGGGTTTGGGTTTTTTTTTTTATTGTACTTGTAACCACTGTTTACACACATACGTATGAAAATGTGGCATGTTTGTCATGCATATCATGATTTGAGTGACACTTCCACATCCCAATGAGATTATAGTCCCTTATTATTTGCCTTTATAACACTCCTTTCATTGCAATTATCATGAATGTAGTAATTTTTTACATTTTATTATTATTTGCTACTGTCTGAATCCCTCCCTAACTGTATGAGGGCAGGGGTTATGTCTGTATTTATAGTGCCTGAATGTTTTAAGGAGCTTTGGTAGTGCAATGGTTCAGCTCTCAGCTGCCAACTGAAAGGTTGGCAATTTGAATCCACCTAACCACTCCTCAGGGGAAAGACCTGGTAATCTGCTCCTGTAAAGATTATAGCCTAGAACACCCATAGGGCAAGTCTACTCTGTCACCTGGGGTCACTTGGAGTCAAAATTGACTCAATGGCACCTAAAAACAACAGGTGAATGTTTTAGATGCATTGGCATTTAGTCTTCGAAACAGCTTTAGATTATAAGAAATATTTTTGTTCCAATTTTATTGGTAATGAAACTGAAGCTCAAATAAACTAACTCATCTAAGGACACACAGCTAAAAAAATGGGAAAACTATGATTTTTATCCAGGTCAGCCTGATTCCTAACCCCATGGCCCTCCACCTGGGCTACACTGTCTTCTTAGAAAGATAGAGGAATGAACTCTTCTATATTAAGAGCCACTATGTTGGGTACTATGCTGAGGTTCTTTATCATCATCATTTCCTTTAGTCTTTACCATAAATGTGTGTTCAAAACAAGATTTTTGCTAAAACAATTTTTTTGTGTGTGAACTCAGATACAATCCTTGTTAGAATGAGCTGTCTTAGTTTCCTAGTGCTACTGTAACAGAAATACCACAAACGGCAGGCTAAAAGTTCAAATCAGGGCCTCAGCCATGCAGATTCCTTCCTTGTTGGATACCCCTGGGTATTCCTTGGTTCCTTGGCAATCTTCACAAGGCATTTATCTTACTCAGTATATGTCCCCTCTGAGTCTAATCTGCCCTTTTTATAACTCTGATGTGATTATATATATAAAAAAAAAAAACTATTTTCAAGAGAGATTACATCCACAGGAATGAGGTTTAGGGTCCCAACATATATTTTGGGGGGCACAATTCGGTCCATAACAAGCTGGCAAGGAGAAAAAGGAGACAAGCCCTGAGCAGGAAAAGAGCAGGAAAAACTGACAAGGCTATAAAGCCCTTCTCTCCAATAAATCATGTCCAAAAAATAACGGGTGTGCAGATGGGGCTCAGGTGAACACAAATGTCAGGAGCCCAGGCCAGAGTGAGAGAGGGCAAGGGATGGACTGGGAGTGAAGGATGTGTTCACCCCATCATTTTGGTTGACTTGTGACATACTATCCCTTACTATACCAAAGCTCTTCTTTCTTTTTATTAAAAAAAAAATTCAGGTACCATTTATTTTCTCATCTTTTATGTTCAGTGACTATTTGATTCTCAGTGAACACCACTGGTAGAAATATTCGCCATAAAATAAAATTGGCAGTGGATAACACTGCACACAGTCCAATGTGTTATTGGCTACAAATTAACAAAGGCATCAAATCTATGTAAACAAAGAGTAGATTTTTCAAACTAAACTTTGTAGAATTAGTGTCCACAAAAGAAAATTTGCAGTGGCAGAAACATTAATTAGTTAAACTTGACATGGACAGAAAAGCCACTGATTGATAGGATATTACTTATGCAATTTACAAAGAAATATTTAGTTCTAATAAATATTAAAATGGGGAATCATGAACTGCGCTGGATAGATATTTAATCAAAAATGTAAACTATATGAATAGTTTACTCCAGAAAGGTTTTTGATTCATCAATGTAGATATAATTCTTATTAAAATAACCAAAAGATCAGCAGCTGGAATCCACTAACCGCTCCTTGGAAACCCTATGGGGCAGTTCTACTCTGTCCTACAGGGTCACTTTGAGTCAGAATCAACAGATGGCAATGGGTTTCAGTTTTTGTTTGTTTTAATTTGTAGATAAGGAGTTCTGATGGTACAATGGTTAAGCTCTTGGCATTGGAAGCCAGGCAGTTCGAACCCACCAGCTGCTCTGCAGGAGAAAAGACCTAGCGATCTGCTTCTGTAAAGATTCCAAAAAAACCAAACCCATTGCCATCCAGTCGATTCTGACTCATAGTGACCCCTAAAAAACCCTAAGGGGCAGTTCTACTCTGTCTTATTGGGTCACTATGAGTCAGAATCTATTCGACAACACACAACAAAAACAACAACAATTTCTAGATGAAGAAACTTATCCAAGGTCATAAAAGATTTAGTGCCAGGGTCAGGAGTCTTTCTTGATGAAAATGGCACAGTCTCTTCATGGAGTGAAGACCACCTAGACCTCCTTCCTGGAGTTGAGGGCATTTCACAAGAGGGGAGAAGGTGCCATTTATCTCCTAGGTCTTTCCAAAGGTGTTGAGGCAGGTGTGGCTGTGCCTCTTTCCAGGCAGAAACATACAATTGGCACATATTAATTAACCATCACAGACTTCTGGGAAAATAGAAGAGAATTAAACAGTCTCTGAAAACTAAATTCAGAGTGTCAGCTTCTTGAAGACTGGAACCGTGTCTTTTTGTAGTACAGTGCATAGTACAATGCCTGCTGATCAGAAGATGATTTTTAAAATGACCAAATGAATAAAAGAACAAATAAATGAATGAGTATAAATTGATTAAATAATTAACCAATTTTGTAGGATTATTTTCAGAGCCAGAAGTTTAATCCAACCCCTACGTTTTTCAGAGACAACATTCAAACAGCAAATTCTTGGCATGAATTACAGTTAAAATTGGGTCATCTGAACACAATAAAAAAATGCAAAAATCTCATGACTCATTTTACCCATTTTCTCTACAGAATCCTTTTCCTGGCACAAGAAACTTTAATTCAACTAGCTTCCTACAGCTCTTCCTTCAATAGAAGCCCAAGACTTCTCTAACAGCAAAGCTATTTGGGTTGAGTCTCACCACCTGCCTGGTTCCGCTCTCGCCCAGTTATGGTATCTTGAGGTAGCTTTGAAGAAAAAGCTGGCAAAGCTGGAGGAGGTCATCCAGCAGCCTGGATGATTCACAGATATTACCATCAACATCAGGAAATTGTAAGTTTGTTTTGCCAGAAGCCTGACCAAAGGAACTGGAACTTTCATCTACGTTCTGTTCTTTCTCCCACTTTGACTTTCCCAAATACAATCTGCTTCTGGTCCTCAGTCAAATTCTCTTCTAGTTGCAATGATTTTTTGGCTTCTGTCAAGGTTGAGATTCCGTGAGACTACGAGGAACTTGAGAGCAAGGACCTGTCTCTATTCATCTATGTATCCTAGCACTTACTGAAATGCCTGGTATAAAGAAGGAGCTCAATTAAATGAAGACATGAATGAATGAATGAATTTTATGCTTCAAAGTTCAAGAAGTATTCAAGAATTATAGCATCTATGCTTAGCCTAAAGTATGATTTCAACATATGTTGAATAAATGTCTGAAATAATGAATAAATGGTTGATGTGAATACCCATTAATGAGCTATTAGTTATGTGCCAGACCCTACGTAGGAATGTTTCATGTGCTATCTTACTTAATCCTTTGAATAAGGATTATTAGTTTACGATTAACAAAGTAAATGTTAATAAAAAATAATGAAGAGCTGCCTTAACTAAGTACACAAAGTGGATGGCTTTAAATAGCGGAAATGTATTGTCTCACAGTTGTGGAGGCTAGAAGTCCAAATCAACATGTGGCTGGAGCATGCTCCATCTGCAGTCTCTAGGGAAAGATCCTTTCTCGTCCCTCACAGCTGCTGGTAGCCCCAGGTGTTCCTTGACTTAAATGCATATTTACATGGCTATACTTCCTCTCTTTCTCTGTGTTTCTTCCTTTATAAGGATACCACTCAAATTGGATTAGAAACCATCCTATTCCAATATGACCCAAGATTAACTGATAACAACGTCAAAGACCCTATTTCCAAACAAAGTCACATTGACAAGTACCAGGGGCTAGGACTTCAACATGTCTTTTTTTGGGGGGGGGGGGCACAATTCAACTCATAGCAACAAAACTCCTTTACTTTTTTCTCCTTAGTGCTTACCGCTATCTAACATACCATATGTTTTACTTACACACCTTCGTTATAGTCAGTCACTAAATTTAACCTTCATGAGGGCAAAGATTTTTTTGTTTGTTTACTGCTGTTTCTTCTGTACCCAGAAAAGTACCAAATAAATGCTCAGTAAATATTTGTGGCATGAATATTGAGTGAATATCATTATCCCCACCTTGCAAAGAAAAGGCTGAATTTAGAGATGCTAAGAAAAACCCCTGATCTTACAATGGGCACTCCATAGTTTTCCATTCTTTTGTTACAAACTGGTAACTACATTGTGAGGCAGTATCATTATTCTCATTCTAGTGAGGTGAACACTGAGGATCAGGAAGATGGTGGGGTCACCAGCTCAAAGTCAAAGAGCAGTTCATCTAATAAAGGGCTGAGCCACAATTCAAACCCTGGGCAGTGTGGCTCCAAAACTCTCGCTCTTCCCATGACCTGATGCCACTTTACAATGAGAAAATGACCAGTCCCCACACTGAAATATCTGTGGAAGAAGAGAATAGATAGAACCTATTCCAATCCAAGCCTTAACTTAGAAAGATCACACTGAGCAAAGAGCATTCTTTTAGCATTAACAATGCAATAAACACTGAATGCAGGAGATTAAAACAAAGTTATTAGGAGAAAGTTGTGCCAATGGCTTCTTGAGTTCTTAATGAGATGCCTACAGTGTCTAGAAGTAAGCAATTTCCCAGGGGGTTCTTTGATGTGAAAGGAATAGTAAGAAGCTCCTTAGTGGTACACAGACATATCCTCTCACATACACACCAGCTCAGGGCTCAGCAAAAGACAGTGCGTAAATGTCTGGAGTATTACATAAAAGCTGTCTGCCCAACCAGTCAAAGCTATTAAAATCCATCTCACTGAAATGAACCCTGAGAGCAGGTCAAACAAATCTAATTTTTATTGTTCCTTAAGGAGATGGCTATGTTGGAGACAAAGGAGAAAGGCAGGAGACAAGTTAGGAAAAAAAAAAAAAACACCCTGAGAGGCCTTAAAAAATTAAATGTTCAAAAGAGCTGTGGCAGGCAAGATAGATGATATATTACAATGCTGGTTTAAACCTAATTGATGACTAATGTTGTAATGCGTCTGAACCTACACTGATCTATTATCCGTCTGGTTCAGGCTGAAGGGACATTGCAAGGAGAAAAATTGCTAACAGTTTTAACCTGATGGAACTTTAAAAAAATAACCAGCCCAGTTACTTTAAAAGATTAATGGTTGGGTGGTGACCTTCTAATGTATATCAGGGTCTTGCAATGCAAAATCAAATGTTAATTAAATAGAATCCAGTGTAGGAACAATTCAGAAGGAGCATGTTTTAGAGCTCAAGAGGCCGTTGGGAATTGTGTTGTCAAGGTTCCTACAAAATGTTTCCAAGAAATTACCAATGAAGAGGGAGTAACAGCAGATAATATAGAAGTCACTGAAAAATCAAATGTATACACAAATACCATCTGGATAACACCTACATACAGGTTATATAGAGTAGCACATGGGTACAGCTAAATCATAGTAATATATATTTTTTTATTTTATTGTGCTTCAGGTGAAAGTTTATAGTTTATAATGCAAATTAGTTTGGTATTCAAAAATTTACATTCAAGGGGAGGCAAAAACACTGACTAGACAACAGATAAATGGTAACTTTGGTGAAAGGTAAGACAGTACATAATACTGGGGGAAGTCAGCATAAGGCAAAGTCATAGAAGCCTCATAGACACATCCAAACTCCCATAGGGATCAAGTTACTGGGCTGAGGGCTGGGGACCATAGTCTTGGGGGACATCCAGCTCAATTAGCATAATATAATTTATAAGGAAAATGTTCTACACCCAACTTCGGTGATAGCATCTGGGGTCTTAAAAGCCTGTGAGAGGCCACCTAAGGTACACCTACTGGTCCCACCTATCGGAAGAAAGGGATAATGAAGAAAACCAAAAACACAAGGGAAAGATTAGTCCAAAGGACTAATGGACCACAAGTACCACAGCTTTCACCAGACTGAGGTCAGTACAACTAGATGGTGCCCACCTACCATCACTGACTGCTCTGACAGGGATCACAATAGAGGGTCCCAGACAGAGCCAGTGAAAAAAGTAGAACAAAATTCAAGTTCACAAAAAAAGACCAGATTTACTGTTCTGATGGAGACTGGAGAAACCCCGAGAGTATGGCCCCTGGACACCCTTTTAGCTCAGTATTGCAGTCACTCCTGAGGTTTACCCTTCAGCCAAAGATTAGACAAGCCCATAAAACAAACAATAATACATGTAGCTCAACCATGTAAACAAGACTAAATGGGCACACCAGCCCAGGGGAAAGGGTGAGAAGTCGGGGCGGGGGCGGGGGGGGGGCGGACAGGAAAGCTGGATGAATGAAAATGGGGAAATCAAGTTGGAGAAAGGGAGAGTGTTGACGCCTCTTGGAGCTGGCAACCAGTATCACAAAACAATATGTGTATTAATTGTTAATGAGAAACTAATTTGCTCTGTAAATTTTCACCCAAAGAACTATTAAAAAAAAATTATACACAAATTGTTTTTTGAAGCTGCAATCCCCACATTGTGTCCACTCTCTTCCCTTTCTTTTTCCACCCTGGGTTCCCCATGTCCATTTGTCCAGTTTTTCTGTCCCTTCCTGCCTGCTTATCTTTGCTTTTGGGCAGGTGTTACCCATTTGTTCTTGAATACTTGACTGAACTAAAGAAGCACATTTCTCAGGTGTGCTATTGTTTGTTTAATAGGCCTGTCTAATCTTTGGCTGAAATGTGGACCTCAAAAGCGGCTTCAGTTCTGAGTTAGCAGGGTATCCGGGGGCCATAGTATTGGAGGTTCTCCAGTCTCCGTAAAACCAGTAAGTCTGGTCTTTTTTTGTGAATTTGAATTTTGTTCTACATGTCCCCCTGCTCTGTCCAGAACCCTCCATTGTGATCCCTGTCAGAGCAGTAGGTGACGGTAGCCAGACATCATCTATTTCTTCTGGGCTTAGACTGGTGGAGGCTGTGGTAGTTGTGGTCCATTAGTCCTTCGGATTGCCATTTTCCTTGTGTCTTTTGTTTTCTTCACTCTCCTTTGCTCTGAATGTGATAGGACAAATAAATCTATTTTAGATGGCCACTTACAAGTTTTTAAGATCCCAGACACTACTCACCAAAGTAGGATGTAGAACATTTTCTTTATGAACCATGTTATGCCAATTGAGCTAAATGTCCTCTGAGACCATGGGCCCCTGCCCTCCGCCCAAGTAACCTGGTTCCTCAAGGTGTTTGGATGTGTCTAGGAAGTTTCTATGACTTTGCCTTGGTCAAGTTGTGCTGACTTCCCCTGTATTGTGTGTTGTCTTTCCTTCCATCACGGTCATTTTTGAAAGGGGAGGGTCACCAACAGAATTGCTTAAATTCACTGGGGTGGATCAGAGAGGCTTTATTTTCTTGATCTGAAACAACCTCAATACAACCCTCAGAAGGAAAAACAGGCAAACAATACAAGAACATGTCAAAAGGAATCAGGAACCAACTTAAAAGGACTTCCGATGGACAAATCGAGGATAAATTTAATTACGAAGTAGTGAATGTAATAAATTATAACCATAGACCAAAATAAGAACCAATGAGTTCATACCAATATAAAAGAATTAATGAATAGTTTAATGAATATGGAGAAAGGAAGTCTCTTCATTAAGTAGAATTATAACTAATAAGCATATAAGAAATGAGGAAAATAGAAGATCATCTTTGGCAACCAGCAAAGTAGTAATTATTTCAGGTAAGAATCATCAATAGATACTAAAATTAGTGTGAAAAAAAAAGAGAGAAAGAGAAACAAAACATTTACATGTTTCCATAGTATATCCATTCTGAGGACACCTTGACCAAGGGATCATACTTAACATATCAGTAATGGGACAAACTGACACCATGTGCCCCTGATGTAATACACTGAGGATACACACAATTTCTGTGATGTTCTTCCAAAAATACAGAACCTGAATTTAATAATAGGGAAATACCAGACAAATTGTGGAACACTCTATAAAATAACTCACCAGTTCTCCTTAAAAGCATTAAGGTCAAGTATCAAGACAAAGAATGACTCAGTAATTATTCCAGACTAAAGGAGACTAAAGGGATTGTGAAAATACAAAGAAATACAACCTGTGACCCTGTATTGAATGCTAGAGCAGGAAAAAAAAAAAAAAAAGACATTTGTGGGACAACTGGACAAATTTGCATAACAGATGTAAATTAGATATTAATATTGTATCAATATTTCTTTCCCGAATTTAATAATTGTACTGTGGTTATATATAAATAAAAGTTAAAATTTGGAGAATTTGGGAAAAAAGTTAGATAAGCATTCTTTGTTCTATTTTTGCAAGTCTAGGATAATTAGTCAAGTCTAGCATAATTTTTTTAAGTATGAAATTATTTCAAAATGCAAATCAAAAAAATTTAATACATAGAATGTCGTTTTTTTGTGCTTTCTTTGAAGACCCATACCTAGCTTAATTGTTCCAAGATCTGTTCTCCTCAGAGATGGAAGAGCCACCACCGAAGCCAGGATGTCTTCACTCAATTGGGAAAGGAAGGAATCAGGAACAGTAAGAGGTTAATGTGATCGCTTCTAACCAAATTCATCAAAAACAGTGCCAGATAGCATAAGAGGCATGACCAGCCACCAAACAGCTTTGCCTGAACTGCCCACATGGGTTGAGTACAGGGGCTGCACAGGAGCCCACTGGGAACAAGCAGCTCTTTTCTGACAATGCCTCAGGAGGAGGGAATCATTACTCACAATTATAATTATACCATTTATTTTGCACGTACTTTGAGTTAGTCTTTGTCCTAATCTCCTTAACGTATTATCTAATTTCAAACTTATAAAATCCTCTGAAAGAGGTATTTTCCTATTTTGAAAAATGGAGAGAAAACAGACGTTTTCTAAAACAGAGATTTAGCAACTTGGCAACGGGTGGAATCAATGACTCCAGAGTCCGTGCTTGTTACTCTTAACCATGGTATATACTGCACAGCCAAAACTAGAGTACAGAGCCCACCTATCAGTGACTTTTAAAAATTCAGCTAGGTCTGAGCTATAGCATAGTGTGAATGTTGTTATGGGAAACGGAAAGGAAAAAAAAAGAAGAATTTCTGAGTCAATTAAACAAGTATATAAGCAAGATTTTCTCAGGGCCATTTAATCTACTTAGGAGACCGATGATTGCTTGTGCTTAGTCATCAAATTGACTTCGCTTATTTCCTACTAGCCATTAAGGTAAGGAGCCCTGGTGGCACAACAGTTAAGCGCTCAGTTGTTAACAGAAAAGTTGACAGTTCTAACCCACGTAGTGGCTCCATGGATGAAAGACCTGACGATCTGCTCCGATAACGATTCAACAACCAAACCCATTGCCATCAAATTGATTCTGACTCATAGCGACCCCCTAGGACAGAGTAGAACTGCCTCATAGGGTTTCCAAGGCTGTTTGGACATGTTATGAGGAGAGACAAGTCCCTGGAGAAGGATATCATATTCAGTAAAGTCAAGGGTCAGTGAAAAAGAGGAAGACCCTCCATGAGATGGATTGACACAGTGGTTGTAAGAATGGGCTCAAACATAATGGTTGTGAGGATGGCACAGGTCTGGGCAGTGTTTTGTTCTCTTGTGCATAGGGTTGTTATGAGTCATAACCGACTTGATTGCACATAACAACAACTCTTTACTGAAGCAGACTGCCACATCTTCTACTCTGTCACGTGGGGTCACAGTGAGTCAAAAATCAACTTTATGGCACTTAACAACAACTGCCATTACCATGCTAATTGCTAGTGGTCCTCATCTGTTCTTTTGAGTCAACAAGGATCTAGCGAACATCTTCTTGTGCAAAAAAAAAAGTAGTGCCAGGCTTTTGGGAGATAGAAAGATTTTAGTCACTCATTGGACCTAGTGACCACAACCCATGTTAAGGTCCACTATAGCTGCTATAGCCATTTGCCTTTCTTCATTCCCCTTCTCCTCCTCCTCCTCATTCTTTTTTCAAATTATGAAAACACAGGAATGGGAGGAAATCATTTTAACGGGAAGATTTAGGAAGACTTATAGAGTGATGGAGAGCCGCTGGTGGCTCAGTGGTTAAGAGTTGTGGCTGCTACCCAAAAGGTCGGCAGTTCAAATCCACCAGCCACTCCTTGTAAACCCTGTGGGGTGGTTCTACACTGTCCTATAGAGTCGCTATGAGTCAGAATCGACTCCACGGCAGTGGTGTGTGTGTGTGTGTGTGTTTGGTATAGAGTGGTGGTGCAGTGGTTAAAGTGATTGACTGCTACCTAAAGGTCAGTGGTTTAAAACCATCAGTGCCTCCGTGGGAGAAAGATGCAGCAGTTTGTTTCCATAGAGATTTACAGCCTTGGAAACCCTATGGGGTCGCTATGAGTCAGAATTGACTTGACGGCAGTGGGGTTTTTTGTTTGTTTGTTTGTTTGTTGATATACAGTGGAGAACCCCTGAGTAGCACCTTGAACAAGAGGAAAGATTTTGATATGCAAGGCTGAAAGAAACAGGCAAAGAGCTCTCTGGAACAAAGCTGTTCTGGTGGGAAAGTACAAGCAAATAAGAACTAGTGTGAACTAGACACAGCATACATGCTGGGGGTAAGGCACAATGGGGGAGGGATAGGAGTGACGAGGCTACAGAGGAAGGCTGGGGGCTGACCTTGGAAGGAGTCTGCATTTGACCTTCTGGACCAATAATTATCGAAGAATGGTCACTTGAAGGAGGGGTAAGTGTTTAATAAGCAGATCTCGTGTCATCATGCTAAATTGGCTAAATCCAATTCCTGAAGACCAGGCTCAGAAATCTGCATTTAAATAAACTCTCCAAGAATCTTACAAACACTAAAATGCCCCATTTGGACACAGGTTGATATTATTGCATTCCATTTTAAAGAACGAATTATATAAAAAAAGAAAAAGAAATAAGATCGCCTGTAATTCAAACTTTTTATAATATGAACTAATTGACCCTCTGTTTTGTAAGATTCAGTATTTTTTGTTCATAATGACTCATTTTCCATGTTATATTTTGATGAAAGTGAATGAGACAAGTGCCCAAAGGTAGCAAAATAAGAACAAATACTCTTGGGGAGAATTATTAGCTTCCCTAGTGGTGTGTGAGCAGATAATGAGCTGCCCAGCAAGGAGACACTGGCCACCTTCCAGACTGGCCATGACCACTCAAGCTCCTGGACTACTGGCTGGAAAGGTCAAAGTCATATTTTATTAAGTTCAGCGAGTTCAACGAAAACATTTTGTTAAAAAACCTCATGTACTTGGTAAATATGCTTCTAGGGTTTTCTTGAAAGGTTTATGAGAACACCATGACTTAGTGCTAAGTTAGGTGAGTAAAAGAATCAGAATGCACCCTTCAGAGGGGTGTGTGTGTCTCTTTGTAAATCTGTGCTTAACCACCCAGATAAGAGCACAAGCTCTGGGGTCAAAAAGACCTGGGTCCAAACCATAGTTCTTTCACTTACTGGTTGTATGTGGAGGCAAATCACTTAATGCCTCAGTTTCCTCAACTGAGGAAACTAGCCTGACTCGAGCCATGATATTTTCTATCACCTCATATGCATGAGAAACCTGAGCAATGAATAAGGAAGACCAAAGAAGAATTGATGCCTTTGAATTATGGCATTGGCGAAGAATATTGAATATACCATGGACTGTCAAAAGAATGAACGAATCTGTCTTGGCAGAAGTACAGCCAGAATGCTCCTTAGAAGCAAGGATGGTGAGGTTTCATCTGACATACTTTGGACGTGTTATCAGGAGGGATCAGTCTCTGGAGAAGAGCGTTTTGCTTGGTAAAGTACGGGGTCAGTGAAAAAGAGACAGACCCTCAATGAGATAGATTGGCACAGTGGCTGCAACAATGTGCTCAAGCATAACAGTGGTTGTGAGGATGATGCAGGACCCGGAAGTGTTTCGTTTTGTTGTACAAACTGTCACTACGAGTTGGAAGCGACTTGATGGCACCTGACAACAACATAATGCCTAGCTCTCCAGATTATTTTGAAGGTTGTTCTTTCCCCCAATATCTGCATGGCTAATGATCACCTCTCTTTGGGTCTTCTTTCAATTGTTACTTTTCAGTGAGGCCTTCCTGGCCTTCATATTTAATACTGCAAATAAGATCCCCTCCCCAACACTTTTTATCCTCTTTCCATGCTTTATTTTTCTCCTCAGTACTTATAACTACATAATATACACTATATAAAATGGTGGAAACCCTTGTGGTTTAGTGGTTAAGGGTTATGGCTGCTAACCAAAAGGTCAGCAGTTTGAATTCACCAGGCACTCCTTGGAAACACTATGGGCAGTTCTACCCTGTCCTTTAGGTCACTATGAGTCAGAATTGACTCCATGGCAATGGGCTTGGATTTTTTTTTTTTTCTTTTTGGTATATAAAATGGTAATATACATTACGTTTTTATCTTATTCTCTATCTCCAACACAAAAATTTAAACAACATAAGGGCATGGATTTTTGCCTGTTTTGATTACTACTACATCCTTATGACTAGAACAGAGTTTGGAACATAGTAAGTGCCTAATAACTATTTCATGAATGAATGGATGGACGATTAAATAGTTAGTCAATGTGAGGATTTGTGTCTCAGAACTTCTGGTCAAGATGGCTCTATGGGTTCATGCTACCACTATGTCTCAGCTCCAGATACCCAACAATAACAGATAAACCACAAAAAGAAAAATACTAAAACCTAACAGAGTTATGTAAGGTGTTGCTTAAGGTAGCATAAAGGATCTGGGTGAAAGTTACACAGGAACTTTCTGTATGATCGCCACAATTCTTCTGTAGGTCTATTAAATTTTTTTTTTTTAAAGCATAAGTTTATTTCAAAAAAAAATTTAAAGCATAATCAAGGGCCAGAGTTATCTATCAGGCCAAGACAGCTGGCAGTTGAATTTCTGGGGAAATGGGAACCAAATGTGGCAGTGAACCACAGCGAACCTCACTTACTAAAGCTGAGAGTCTGTGGCGGGGCTCTCCTATAGATGGAAGTAGGCTTAAAATTGCACCACCTGTTGTCTAGAGCCATGGTTTGTAATAAAGCCCCATGAGGGAGCAAAGCAGCTGTGCAACTAAGACTTGGACCAAGCTGTCTACTATCGGCTCCCTTCTAGAAGAGAGTAGAGAAGCAATATTTGAAAAGATAATGGATGAAAATTTTTCAGTATATGGAAGGTAGACCATTAGACTCAGATTGAAATCAACAGGAGGCCCAAAAGATAAATAAAAATAGAACTATACTTACCTAAAAGTACAGAAAATCATGGCTACAAAGAAAATCTTCAAAGCTACTAGAGAAAAGTGGTATATTACCTAGCACAGAACAACAACAGAACAACAATTAGGCCGATAACAGGTAACTCATCAGCAGTAATCTCTGCCAGAAGACAATAATGTGTTTTTATGAAAATAATGCACGTGCTATATGATTTTTGTCAACCAGACAACCCCCTCACATATTATTTTCCTAGGCACGCTATGCACATTATATGTGTGTGTTATTTATGTGGGCATGTTACATGCGAAAATACAGTAGACAAATTCAAAGTTCTGAGGGGGGGGAGTAGATGACTTAGACTTCAGAACCCAGTATAACTATCATTCAAGAGTGAGAGAGAAAAAAAAAAAAAAGAGTGAGAGAAAGACATATTCAGATGCACAAAAAAAATCAGAGCATTTACTACCTGTAAATACTTGACGGCACTGGGTTTGGGTAGATACTTGCTGCAAGAACTACAAAAGCTGTTCACCTGTAAAGAGAAAACACAAAACAAAATGATAGGGACACATTCAAAAAGTAGTAATCGAATTAACTGCAAACAAATTAAATTCATCCATTAAAAGCTACTAATTATCATTCTGAGTTTTTTAACTCACCCAGCTATACATTTCTTAAAAGAGGCACATCCAAAACAAAATTGCACAAGAGATCAAAACTAAATGAATAAAACAAGATATAGTGTCCACATATAAATCAATAAAGCTGGCACAGCTATATTAGTATTAGACCAAAAGCAATGCAAGGCAAAAACCATTAGTAGAAACAAAAGATACAGATAATAATTAAAAGAACCTCTTTAAAGAAGACATAATAATCATAAACTTGTATTTACCTAACATTGGCTAAAAATATAGTATACAAACACTGAAGGAATCACCAGGAGATCAGCAAAAATTTAATAATGATGAGAAATTTAAAATCTTTTTCGAAGATAATTTAATAGTCTTGAGCATATATACATGTAAATATACACAGATACACACAGATAGACACATGTATGCATCTAACATAGAGAATACATATGCCTTACCCAGAAAGCTTTCCCACCACTCATCTGTTAGTTTGTCCTACCATGGGGGCTTGCACGGTATTCAAATACCAGCAGGGTCATCCATGATGGACGGGTTTCATAGGAGCTTCCAGATTAAGATAGTTGAGGAGGAAGGCCCTGGTGGTCTACTTCTGAAAAAATTGGCCAGTGAAAGCCTTATGAATAGCAGAGAAACATTGTTTGATATAGTCCTGGAAGATGAGGCTCTCAGGTTGGAAGGCACTCAAAATATGACTGGGGGAGAGCTGCCTACTCAAAGTAGAGTCAACCCTAATCACGTGGATGGAGTCAAGCTCTTCTGATCTTCATTTGATGATGTAGCATGACTCAAATGAGAAGAAACAGCTGCATACATCTATTAATAATAGGAAAGTGGAATGTATGAAATACAAATCTAAGAAAATTGGAAGTTGTCAAAAATTAAATGGTATGCTTGAAGATACATATCATACGCATTACTGAGCTAAAATGGACTGGTATTGGCCATTCTGAATCAGACAATAATTTGGTCTACTATACTGGGAATAACAAGTTGAAGAGGAATAGCATCACATTGACAGTGAAAAACAACATTTCAAGATTTATCCTGAAGTACAATACTGTCAGTGATAGGATAATATACATACACCTACAAGGAAGACCGGTTAATACAACTATTATTCAAATTTACCCACCAACCACTAATGCCAAAAATGAAGAAATTGAAGATTTTTATCAGCTTCTGCAATCTGAAATTGATCAAACATGTGATCAAGTTGCATTGATAATTACTGATAATTGGAATGCAAAAGTTAGAAGCAAAGAAGGGTTGGTAATTAGAAAATATGGCCTTGGTGCTAGAAATGATGCTGGAGATCGCATGATAGAATTTTGCAAGACCAACAACTTATTCATTGCAAATACCTTTTTTCAACAACATAAATAGTGACTCCCCAGATGGAATGCACAGGAATCAAATTGTCTACATCTGTGGGAAGAAAAGATGGAGAATCCCAACGTTATCAGTCAGAACAAGGCCAGGGGCCAACTGCAGAACAAACCATCAGTTGCTCATCTGCAAGTTCAAGTTGAAGCTGAAGAAAAAAAAAAAAAAAGTCTACAAAAACCAATTTATGACTTTGAGTACCTGACACTTGAATTTAGAGGCTATTTCAAGAATAGATTTGACTCACTGAACACTAATGATGGAAGACCACATGAGTGGTGGGATGACATCAAGGATATCATACATGAATAAAGCCAAAAGTCAGTAAAGGACAGGAAAGAAAGAAAATACCAAAATGGATGTCAGAAGAGACTCTGAAACTTGCTTTTGAATATTAAGTAGCTGAAGCAAACTGAAGAAATGATGAAGTAAAAGAGCTGAACAGAAGATTTCAAAGGGTGGCTCAAGAAGATAAAGTATTATAATGACATGTGCAAAGACCTGGAGTTAGAAAAACAAAAGGGAAGAACACTCTCAGTATTTCTCAAGCCGAAAGAACTGAAGAAAAAATTCAAGCCTCGAGTTACAATATTGACAGTTCTACAGGCAAAATGTTAAACGATGCAGAAAGCATCAAAAAAAATGATGGAAGGAATACGTGGAGTCACTGTACCGTAAAGAATTAGTCAATATTCAACCATTTCAGGAGGTAGCATATGATCAAGAACCAATGGCACTGAAGGAAGAAGTCCAAGCTGTACTGAAAGCATTAGTGAAAAACAAGGCTCCAGGAACTGAAGGAATCCCAATTGCAATGTTTCAACAAACAGCACTGGAAGCACTCACTCATCTCTGCCAAAAAATTTGGAAGACTACTACCTGGTCAACTGACTGGAACAGATCCAAAGAAAGGTGATCCATCAAAATATGGAAATTATCGAAAAATATCATTAATATAATGCACAAATTAAATTTTGCTGATGATCATTCAAAAGTGATTGTGGCAGTACATTGACAGGGAACTCCGAGAAATACAAGCCCGATTCAGAAGAGGACATACAACAAGGGATATCATTGCTGATGTCAGTTGGATCTTGGCTGAAAGCAGAGAATACCAGAAAGATGTTTACCTGTGTTTTACTGACTATGCAAAAATATTTGACTGTGTGGATCATAACAAATAATGGGTAACATTGCAAAGAAAGAATGAGAATTCCAAAACAATTATGTTCTTGTGGGCCTGTACATAGACCAAGAGGTAGGCATTCGAACAGAACAAAGGAATACTGCATGGTTTAAAATCAGGAAAGGTGTGCATCAGGGTTATGTCCTTTCACTACACTTATTCAATCTGTATACTAAGCAAATAATGTGAGGAGCTGGACTATATGAAGAAGAATGGGGCATTAGAATTGGAGGAAGACTAATTAACAGCCTGTGATACAACCTTGCTTGCTGTGAGGAGGACTTGAAGCACTTACTAATGAAGATAAAAGACCACAGCCTTCAGTATGGATTACATCTTACCATAAAGAAAACATAAATCCTCACAACTGGACCAATAAGTCACATCATGATAAACACAGAAACAATTGACATTGTCAAGGATTTCCTTTTACTTGGACCCATAAGCAACACCCATAGAAGCAGCAGTCAAGAAATGAAATGATGTATTGCATTGGTCAAATTTGAAGCAAAATACCTCTTTAAAGTATTAAAAAGCAAAAATGTTACCTTGAGGACTAAGGTGCACCTGACCCAAGCCAAGGTATTCTCAATAGCCTCATACCCATGCAAAAGCTGGACAATGAGTAAGGGAAACTGAAGAAGAATTAATGCCCTTGAACTATGGTGTTGGCAAAGAATACTGAATATACCATGGACTGCCAGAAGAACGAGCAAATCTGTCTTGGAAGAAGTACAGCCAGAATGTTCCTTAGAAGTTAGAGTGGCAATACTTTGTCTCATGTTTGGACATGTTATCAGGAGGAACCAGTCCCTGGAGAAGGACATCATGCTTGGTAAAGTCAGAGAAAGAGGGGAAAATCCTCAATGAGATAGATTGACACAGTGGCTGCAATGATGGGCCTCACAACAGCAAAGATTGTGAGGATGGCACAGGACAAGACAGTGTTTCTTTCTGTTGTATATAGGGTCACTATGAGTTGGAACTGATCCAAGGGTACCTAACAACAACAGCAACCTCTCCCTGCCTTGTTAATCTGGAATATGTGTCTCAAACTTTTAGACTAAATCATGCCTGGATCTCTTAGGCAGAATTAGTCATTTCAACTCAAGGCTCCTTTCTTATATTCCATATACCTCATATAGCTCTTATCTCAATATTTTTAGTAATTTGCTTGTCTCCAGTGCCTTGTTGTCAGGCACTAGTATCCTAACCATCTCTGTAACACAAAAGCTCGGCCACAGTTGTTGTTGTTAGTTGCCATTGAGTTGACTCTGATTCATGTGCCACGTACATCAGAACAAAACATTGCCTGACCCTACGCGATCTTTACAATTATTGGTATGCTTGAGTGCATTGTTGCAGCCACAGTGTACTTTAAGCGACTTCTAACCCGGGGTATTCATCTTCCAGCACTCTGACAGTATGTGATACATATTTTTCATAGACTAATTTTCAGGAGTACATTGCCAGGCCTTTCTTCCTAGTCTTCTCCGTTAGTTTGGAAGCTCTTCTGAAACCTGTCCACTATGGTGACCCTGCTGGTATTTAAATACCAGTGGAATAGCTTCCAGCCACCACTTAGCAACCATCAAGCCACCACAGTACAACAAACTAACAGACAGGTCATGGCGGCACATAGTACATAGTTGGTCATTTCTTGTTGGATGAATAAATCCATAGTACCAGCCCTTAAAGAGGCCACAAGATGAAATAATAAGCAGCTAACACGCATTGAGGAGCCCTGGTGTAGCAGTGGTAAAAGCACTTGGCTGCTAACTGTTATAGCTGCAGTTTGAACCAACCAGCCACTTTGAGGGAGAAAGATGTGGCAGTCTGCTTCCATATAGATTACAGCCATGGAAACCCTATAGGGCAGTTCTACTCTGTCCTGTAGGGTCCTATGAGTCAGCATTGACTCAACGGCAAAGGGTCTGGATTTTGGTTGGTTTAACATACATTGAAAAAGTCTAGGTGCCAAGCACTCTTCTAAGTGCCTTACAGGTACCATCCTATTAATCATGCCAGCATCCGTATGAGGTAAGTGTTAGGATTATCTCCCTTTAAGGATGAGGACATTGAGACCAGTAAGCTTTTGTAACCTGTCCAAATCACACAGTTACTAAATGGCAGACCCAGTGTTAACTTCGAACTCTCTGATCTTAAGGTCTGAGCCCTTCCCCATCACACCATACTACTCGTATTTTGTATATGAAAACATAGTCGCTAACAGAAAGCAGTATCTGCTGAACAACCATTGAACAGAGTAGACAATAAATTCGGTCCTTTTATGCCAAAAAGATTAGTAACACAAAACCATATCTTGAAAAAATTATAAAGTGACTCTCACACCTTCCGCTTTTGCCTGTGTCCTCCCCCACGTCTCTGGAAACATATCTAAGGGGGGAGGTAAGTGAAGAACTAAGGTGGTGACCTTCATTGGAATCCAACTCCTCTCTGATGCCTGGGGAGTTATTCCAGAGCCAACCACACTGGCTGCCCTACAATTCTATAGTCTCAGCAGGAATTCTTTTGGCTTGCTGAACCATTGGGCTTGCTGCTTTCCAGTGTCCTTAGCAGGGACAGCAGGAGTGAGTAGTATTAAGGGCCCATGTAGACAGTTGGGTGGTTGCTTCTCTCCTTTATATTATCCAGAGATGTCAGCTGTAGGTTTGTAGATGGAGTGTGGAAAAATCTGGAGAAGAAAAAAAGAAGACAGCCACATTCTTCTTTATCATAAGAACATTATGAAATAATTTATTTGGTGCCTGGATCATATGAGTCATGAACTAGCATACATACATATATGTATGTACAGATATACCCAATTGGCATGTTAGCTTATTTCCACTGAAGACTCAAAGAGAAAACATTGCTTTATTTGAACAAATATGTATCAACTCCTCTGAGGTCTGGGAGCCCTGGTACTCCATCGTAGCGTCACTGAGAAGTTATTTCACAGCTTACACTGTCCGTCGTGTTTGTTTTATGGTACATCTGACCACAGTTTATGAGACAATTCACCACTGAATAATTTCTATCCAAACGTAGAAGCTGGAGACAATGTCATCTGAGCCTAACATCAAAGCTGAAGTAGTTGAAGGCTGCAGTTGAGCAATCAAGCAGTTGGCAGGGTGAACATTGTAAAGCCTTTGACTGCAGAACTGGGAGTGCAAATTCCTAGCCAGTAATTTAACATCAATGACCCCTTTTAATAAATTATCTCAAAAAGCCCCTCTGATTTTCACAGTGGCTCTCTTAAGTCTCCAAATTGGTGAGAGAGATAATAATCAAAATAATTAATACTCTGTTTTTACTAACCATTTTTACTAGAGAGGGTTAAAACCAAAAAAAACCAAACCCACTGCCATCGAGTCGATTCCTACTCATAGCAACCCTATAGAATGGAGTAGATGTGCCCCATGTGGTTTCCAAAGAGTGCCTGGTGGATTCGAACTGACCTTTTGGTTAGCAGCCAAACTCTTAACCACTATACCACCGGGATTAGAGCTTTAAAATATATTACCAATTCAATTCCAATAAGCACTCTCTTAAGGCTTTATTCTCTCTAAATTACAAATGAGGAAAATAAAACTCTCAGAAGGGAAATGGTTTGTTTCGGCAAAATCATAGTTGTTAGGAAGTAGTAGAGGCAAGACTTATACCTAGATTGTCGTGTCAAATCCAACATTCTTTCCACTGTACTGGAGTCTGTCTGCATCTTATTTTGTAATTATTTTTAAACGCCCTCAGATGTGGGTCCCGAAGCCAAAGAGCTAGAATCTCTGCTGTTTCACAAGGGAAAGCAGATACTTGAACTGAGAGGGATCTTAGAAACCATCTGGCCCTATTGTCTTGCTTTATAATGAGAAAACCAAGGTCCAGAGAGATGGGGTGGCTTGCTGATATAAAAGGCAGGATTAGAACCCAGATGTCCCCCTTTTTCAGCCTTTCCGCTACTCCCTGATGCTTCATCAAAAATGCTTTCCCTCCAAACTCTTGAAACTGTATTTATTTACTCAATCTGTATTTACTCATCCCTTATTATGGGACAGTTCTTGTTTTACTTATGGAGAAAACAAAGATTTATAAATATAACCCTTAGTCCTGTACAGAAGATAAACAATTGTACTTACTATGTTGAAGGTTTACACAGATGAAATGGGTAAGCAAAGAGAGAGTAGAGCAACCAATTAAGCTTATGGAACAAGGAAAGACTTCACTGAGGAAGTATAATTCAGTTTTCAAATAAGAGAATTTGGTCAACCAGACAATGGAGAAAGGGGCTTTGCATGCAGAGAGAATTATTTGTATAAAGAAATCAGAGCTGTGAGAAAACACTGAAAGGAACATGTAATCCTTAGGTATGGCTATGTCTTAGTCATCTAGTGCTGCTATAACAGAAAAACAAGTGGATGGCTTTGACAAACAGAGGTTTATTCTCTAACATTTTATGAGGTTAAAAGTCCAAATTCACTGTGCCAACTCCAGGGGAAGGCTTTCTCTGTCAGCTATGGGGGAAGGTCCTTGTCATCAATTTTACCCTGGTCTAGGAGATTCTCAGAGCAGTGACCCTGGGTCCAAAGGGCATGTTCTTCCCCTGGCGCTACTTTTTTTTTATATCTCAAAAGAGGTTGGCTTACTTCTGAGTGGCTATCTAAGATACTCCACTGGTCTCACCCCGTCGGGAGCAAGCGAGAATGAAGGAAACTAAAGACACAAGGGAAAGGTTAGTTCAAAGGACTAATGGACCACAACTACTACAGTCTCCACCAGACTGAGTTCAGCACAACTAGACGGTGTGTGGCTACCACCAATGACTGCTCTGACAGGGATCACGATAGAGGGTCTTGGACGGAGTCGGAGAAAAATGTACAATAAAATTCTAGCTCACAGAAAAAGACCAGACTTACTGGCCTGACAGAGACTGGAGAAACCCTGAGAGTATGGCCCCCAACACTCTTTTAGCTCAGTAATGAAGTCACTCCTGAGGGTCACCGTTCAGCCAAAGATTAGACAGGCACATAAAACAAAAATGAGGCTAAAAGGGCACAGCAGCCTAGTGGCAAGGACTAGAAGGCAGGAGAGAACAGGAAAGTTGGTAATAGGGAACCCAAGGTGGAAAAGAGAGAGTGTTGACATGTCGTGTGTGAGGTTGGCAACCGATGTCACAAAACAATATGTGTACTAACTGTTTAATGAGAAGCTAGCTTGTTCTGTAAACCTTCATCTAAAGTATAATAATAATAATAATAATAATAATAATAATAATAATAATAATAAGAGGTTGGCTTAAGACACAACCTAATCTTTTAGACTAATTCCTGCTTCATTAACATAACTGCCTCTAATCCTGCTTCATTAACATCATAGTGGTAGGATTTACAACACAGGGGAAAATAACATCAGATGACAAAATAGTGGGCAATTATACAATACTGGGACTCATGACCTAGCCAAGTTGACAAATATTTTTGGAGGACACAATTCAATCCGTGACAGGCTAGATTATCAGGTACGAAAAGGGCATGATAAGAGAAAAGACTGGAAAAGAAGGAGCTATATGAAGGCTTTGTATGTCATACCAAGGAATATGGGCTCTCTCTGTCATAGTAAGGAACTATGAAAACCAGAAAGCAGCAGATTTCATTCACAGACTGACTCTGTCTCTGAGTATTATTGTACCCCACTTTAGAGATGGAGAAATTAGGAAGCTCACAGAAGATAAATACTACTCTCTGGTCATCCAACTTACATGTGGAAAGGTCTGTATCAAGATACAGGCATTCTGAACCCAGTTTCGAAGTTGTTTGGACATCGCCATACTGTCTCTCAGAACATCCACTTTTGAAAGGGAGAAATGAAGTGCTGGGGTCATTCCTAAAACACACAGCATGAGAAGTACAGAGGACCCAGTCGGCTCCGTCCCTGATGAAATATCAATCTGGGCAGTGCTTACTTCCCAGAGCTTTTTTCTGTTGGTCTGTACAGTTTTGATTCTCTTCCCCTAGCTTCTGAAAAACAAACAAAAACAACCATTCTTTTCTCTGCCCTTATCCCTTGCAGGGTTTATGTTGACAGGAAGGGCAATAAAATGCACTGGGAAAAAGAGGCTGCTCTCTCCAGCTTTGCCCTTAAAAGAGCAATTCAATCAATGACAGAAAAACCACCCAGATTTTTTCTCATGCTTTTTTTTTTTTTTTTTTTCCTTAAATGTGTGTGGATTATCTTCTGGAAAGGACTTTTGTCTCTAGACACTTTCCCAGGAATGAACATTTTAAGGCTGCTGTTTCTAGATGGTTTTGAGTTCCAAAACAAATTTTATCTACCCTTTTATGCTAAAAAATAAAGTCCCTAGGTGGGGCAAATGATTTGAACTTGGCTGGTAACCAAAAGGTTGGCAGTTCAAACCCACCCAGTGGCACCACAGAAGAAAAACTTGGTGACCTGTTTTCATAAAGATTACAGCCAAGAAAATCCTATGGAGCAGTTCTACTCTGTAATACTTGAGGTCACCATAAGTCAGAATCAACTAGATAGCATAACAACAACAACATGCTTAAAAAAATATTTATTTTATGTTCTATTCCCTCTGTGATATACTTTCTGCTCTTTGTGATCATAGAAGTGAGAAACAAAAAACACCAGGTCATCAGGAAAAGGTTTTAATTCTGTCAGTTCAAAGTTTTTTTTTTATATATACAGCATTTAGTATAGTCAGTTGTAGCCATTCATTGACAGCATTGTACCTGGCCCAGGGTAGATGCTCAATAAGTGTTAAATCATCCGTATGCTTGGTTACCTTCTCTAGCATCTCGGGTAAAAGCTAAAAGTAATAACAAAAAAGTATATAAACCATCCACGTACGGTTGAGCAAACTTCTAAAACTATACAAAAATATAATTAAGGAAGCAATATGACTCACACCAAGAAATTTAATAGAGGAAACTTAGTATGAGGAACTAATTTCATATGCATTGGGAAAGCTAAAGGTGCAAACAAGGGATGGAGGAGAACCCAGAGAATAGCAACAGCAGGGATCCACTATCACTCCTAAGAATGGCAAAACAAAGGCAAGAAGTGGTGTTATCAGAACTCAGAAGCAAGAGCCACATATACATGGAGAGGTTGACAGTGAGACATTGAACCATGGAGAAGATAAGACCACTGTGAAAATGCCCCGCATTCTCTCTTCCTCCCTCTACAATCTCTGGCTAGTGCCTCCCACTGGTCAAGTCTAACGGAGTGATAAAAAGCAAAAATGCAAGAGAAATATAGTTTGCAAGGTTTAGTTCCCTACAATACAAAGAAGACCAAGGGAAGTAATGGGTGTCTGAGATCAAGCAAGAAACAGATACGTATGCTTCACTTCAAAGGGAGAGCCACAGTTAACATTCTGACATATTTGCTTTACATTTTTTTTTCATTTGCAAAATTAAGATCATACAAGTTTATATTAACTTTACATAAAGAACTTTGTCTTGAAACTCAGTTTCTGAAAGATAACCTCTAAAAGAAACCTTGGATTTTAAGTGTCTTCATAAGGACTTCAGACCATACCTAACAGATGAGGTGAAGAGGTGACTCTGGGGTGGGGGCTGCCCAGACCAGGAAGTCCCACAGAGTAACACCTTATGATCACCTCATAATATCAACCCACCTCAGGTGAGAGGGGCTGGAGTTTACATTACACAAAAAAAACCCTCTCCCATCAAGTCGATTCCAACTCATAGTGACTATGATTACATCGTGAGACCCCAAATAAAAGCTCTGAACATAGAAGTTCCATGAGCTCCCCTTTGGGTGAAGGACATCCATGCATGTGAGCGGGTAGCATGTGCCTTTCTGGGACATGGAAGCTCCGCATTGGGAACCCTCCCAGGCCTTACTCTATGTACCTCTTCGTTTGTATCCTTTTTTCCTACAATAAATTTTAAGTATAGTGTTTTCCATGAGTTCTGTGAGTTGTTCTAGTGAATTATTGAACCCCAGAGAGTGGTGGAAACCAGCAGATCAGAACTTAGGGAGCCCAGGGAGGCTCCCAAGCTTATGGCTGATGTCTGTCTGTTTGGCAGTCTGACAGAGAGTGTCCTTTTAATCTGAGAGATCTGACCTATCTCCAGGTGTCTAGGATGATAAAGAAGTGTCACATGGGTGGCTGGTGTCGGAATTGAACAGAGAAGTGAAAAGTGGGGATTTGATTTATGTTGATTATTATCCTTGTAGTATACTTCTCTTTTTACTCAGTATTATTTCTTATGTATTTTTTCCACATCATTCAGACTTTTTTTATAACCTTGATTTTTATGAATGTGTAACATTGTGTTTTTATGGAGGTAGTATAATTCATTGGCAGTGGGTTTATTTCTTTATCGCTAGACATAAAAAAATATATCCATGAAAGTAATCTTTAAGAAAAAAAAAAAAGCTGGAAGATTTTAACAGATTTAAGACTTACTATCAAGCTACAGTGATTAAGACAGTATGGTATTGATGCTGTTAGAAAAACAGACCAATACAGCAGAATAGAGTCTAGTAATAGACACACACATATAGCATCACTTGATTAAAAACCAGAAATTCAGTAGGAAAAGAGAGCCTTTTTAATAAATGATGCTGGAGAAATTGAATATCCATGTGGAAAGAAATAAATCTCGATCCCTACCATGTACAAAATTAATCTGAAGTGGATTAAAAACCTAAATGTGAAAGCTAAAACTATCAATCTTCTAGGAGAAACTATAGAAGGATATCTCCTGCTTTTACGTATCCAAAAGTGTATTAAATAGGACACAAAAAGAGCTTCTGTTATGGATTGAATTGTGTCCCCCCGCCCCCAAAAAATGTGTTGTAAATCCTAGCCTCTATGCGTATGGTTACAACCCCATTTTGAAATGGGTTGTCTTTGTTACTGTGTTAATGACACAGGATTAGTGTAGTCTGTATCTTGAGTCAATCTCTTTTGAGATATAAAAGACATTAAACAAGCTAGCAAGAGAAGAGATGGGGAAGAGAAATGCCAAGCCACATGAAGACTGCCCAGGAGCAGAAGCTCAGGAGAGACAGGGACCTTCTTTCAGAGCCAACAGAAAGAGAAAACCTTCCCCTAGAGCTGGCACCCTGAATTAGGACTTCTTGCCTTCTAAACTGTGAGGAAATAAATTTCTGTTTGTTAAAGTCATCCACTTGTGGTATTTCTGTTACAGCAGCACTAGATAACTAAGACACCTTAAAAGGAAAAAAAAAATGATAAAACGAACTTTATTAATGTTAAGAATTTCTGTTCATGAAAAGGCATCATTAAAAAGTGAATAAGCAAGCCACAGACTGGAAGGCACTGTTTGTAACACTCATACCCAACAAATAACTCATACTCAGAATATGTAAAGAAATCCTTGCACCAATCAATAAGAAAAACACAAACAACTCAATTTTTAAAGAGCAAAAAGACTAAAATGGGCACTGCACCAAAGAAGATATTCAAGCGGACAAGTGTATGAAAGTGTGCTCAATTTCATTAGTAATCATGGATGTTATTGTTGTTGTTGTTACATGCCGTCAAGTTGGTTCTGACTCATAGCGACCCTATGCACAACAGAATGAAACACTGCTGGGTCCTGTGCCATCCTGTTGCTATGCTTGAGCCCATTGTTGCAGCCACTGTCAATCCATCTCATTGAGGGTCTTCCCCTTTTTTGCTGACCCTCCACTTTACCAAGCATGATGTTTTTCTCCAGGGACTGATCCCTCCTGAAAACATGTCCAAAGTATGTGAGACGCAGCCTCACCATCCTTGCTTCTAAGGAGCATTCTGGTTGTACTTCTGCCAATGCATATTTGTTCCTTCTTTTGGCAGCCCATGGTATTTTCAACATTCTTTGCCAACAGCACAATTCAAAGCTGTCAATTCTTCTTTGGTCTTCCTTATTCATTGTCCAGCTTTTGCATGCATATGATGTGATTGAAAATACTGTAGCTTCGGTTTGGCACACCTTAGTCCTCAAGGTGATATTTTTCCTTCTCAAAACTTTAAAGAGGTCTTTTTTTTTTTTTTTGCAGCAGATTTGCCCAATGCAATGCATCTTTTGACTTCTTGACTGCTGCTTCCATTGGTGTTGGTTGTGGATCCAAGTAAAATGAAATCCTTGACAACTTCAATCTTTTCTTCATTTATCATGATGTTTCTTCTTGGTCCAGTTGTGAGGATTTTTGTTTTCTTTATATTGAGGTGTATTCAAGCCCTCTTCACTTTCAGCAAGGAAGGTTGTGTCATCTGCATAACACAGGTTGTTAATGAGTCTTCCTCCAATCCTGATGCTCTGTTCTTCTTCACATAGTCTAGCTTCTCGGATTATTTGCTCAGCATACAGACTGAATAGGTATGGTGAAAGGATACAACCCTGACTTACACCTTTCCTGACTTTAAACCATGCAGGATCTCTTTTATCCGTTCCAATGACTGCCTCTTAATCCATGTACAGATTCCCCTTGAGCACAATTAAGTGTTCCGGAATTCCCATTCTTCACAATGTTATCCATAGTTTGTTATGGCTCACACAGTCCAATGCGTTTGCATAGTCAAAACACAGGTAAACATCTTTCTGGTATTCTCTGCTTTCAGCCAGGATCCATCTGACATTAGTAATGGTATCCCTGGTTCCACATCCTCTTCTAAATCTGACTTGAATTTCTGGCAGTTCTCTGTCAAAATACTGCTGCAGCCTCTTTTGAATGATCTTCAGCAAAAATTTGCTTGCATGTGATATTAATGATATTGTTCAATAATTTCCACATTCATTTGGATCACCTTTCTTGGGAATAAGCATAAATATGGATCTCTTCCAGTTGGTTGGCCAGGTAGCTGTCTTCCAAATTTCTTGGCATAAACGAGTGAGCACTTCCAGTGCTGCATCCTTTTGTTGAAACATCTCAATTGGTTTTCTGTCAATTCCCAGAGCTTGTTTTCCTACAATGCCTTATGTGCAGCTTGGGCTTCTTCCTTCAGTACCATCAGTTCCTGATCCTATGTTACCTCCTGAAATGGTTGAACATCGACCAGTTCTCTTTGGTATAGTGACTCCGTGTATTCCTTCCATTTTCTTTTGATGCTTCCTGCATTGTTTAATATTTTTCCTGTAGAGTCCTTCAGTATTGCAATTCGAGGCTTGATTTTTTTAAGTTCTTTCAGCTTGAGAAATGCTGGGTATGTTCTTCCATTTTGATTTTCCATCTCCAGGTCTTTGCACATGTTATCATAATACTTTGCCTTCTCAAGCTGCTCTTTGAAATCTTCTGTTCTGCTCTGTTACTTCATCATTTATTTCTTTTGCTTTAGCTACTCGACATTTTAAAGTAAGTTTCAGAGTCTTTTCTGATATCCATTTTGGTCTTTTCTTTCTCTCCTGTCTTTTTAATGACCTCTTGCTTTCTTTATGTACGATGCCCTCGATGTCAATCTACAGCTTGTCTGGTCTTCAGTCATAGTGTTCAACACATCACATCTGTTCTTGAGATGGTCTGTAAATTCAGCCAGGATATACTCAATGTTGTGCTTTGGCTCTTGTGGACTTGTTCTAATTTTCTTCAGTTTCAACTTGAAGTGGCCTATGAGTAATTGATGGTCTGATCCACAGTTGGCCCCTGGCCTTGTTCTGATTGATGATATTGAGCTTTTCCATCATCTCTTTCCACAGATGTGGTCGATTTGATTCCTGTCTATTCCGTCTGGCAAGGTCCATGTGTGTAGTTGCCATTTACGTTGTTGAAAAAAAGGTATTTGCAATGAAGAAGTTGTTGGTCTTGCAAAATTCAGTCATATGATCTCTGGCATCATTTCTATCACCCAGGCCGTATCTTCCAACTACTGATCCTTCTTTGTTTCCAACTTTCACATTCCATTCACCAGTAACATCAGTGCATCTGTATTGCATGTTTGATCACTTTCAGACTGCAGAAGTTGATAAAAAAAAAACCTTTAGCCTTAGTGGTTGGTGCATATATTTAAATAATAGTTGTATTAACCGGTCTTCCTTGTAGGTGTATGGATATTATCCTATCACTGACAGGGCTATACTTCAGGATAGATCTTGAAATGTTCTTTTTGACAATGAATACAACACCATTTCTCTTCAAGTTGTCATTCCTGGTGTAGTAGGCCATATGATTGTCTGGTTTAAAATGGCCAGTACCCCCACGACAGGAACCATTCCCAAAGCCAACTCTTCAGACAGGGATTGGACTGGACTATGGGATAGAAAATGGTACTGGTGAAGAGTGAGCTTCTTGGATCAAGTAGACACATGAGACTATGTTGGCATCTCCTGTCTGTAGGGGAGATGAGAGGACACAGGGGGTCAGAAGCTGGGGAAATGGACACGGAAATAGACAGTGGAGGGAAGCAGTGTGCTGTCTCATTAGGGGGAAAGCAATTAGGAGTATATAGTAAGGTGTATATAAATTTTTGTATAAAAGTCTGACTCGATTTGTATACTTTCACTTAAAGCACAATAAAATTTTTTTAAAAAAAAGCATGTCAAAAAGCTTTGGTGAAGACTGTAAAATAAACTGAGAAGAGGCAAATGAAAGGATTGGTGAGTAGTATTTACAGTAAGAATATTCAATGACCCAAAGAGTATGGTTTCACAACCTTTAATGAACTTATATTGGACATTGTGAAACAGTTATCATATAGCCCTACCTGGGTTAAAATCCTGGAGTCACCATTTAATGGATGTGTTATCTCAGACAAGTTACTTGAACTCTTTGAACCTCAGTTTCTTCTCTACCAAATCGATACGTCTGTTGTAAGTACTAGTGCCAGCTATATTGTTGCCATTCACGAAATTATAATTATAATTTTTATTTTTGTAATTAATAAAATTGAGTAGGTTAGGGAAACCTTAGAGATTAGTTTAGGCTATTCAACCTCATCGCTTTTCAGGAAAAGAATTTAAGTTTCATAAAGATTTTGAGATATGTTTAAAGGTGCATGGATATTTAGTGGCAGAGCCAGGTCAAGAACCAAAAAAAAATTTATAGTTAGAACAAAGCAAGAGTCAAAAGAAAATTGGTAGTATAATTCAAATCATACATAATTTAATAATTTCTCCTCTTTTATTTATCATTATATAAAAAAAGAAAAGACTATTGTGTGTCTTCTATATTTAAACTATTTTGTAGGACATGGGGAATGCAGAGTTACAGAATATTATCCCAAGAGTGATCAATATGGTACAGAAAGTTCAGTGAGTGAGGGTACAGAAATAATTGGGGGTGGGGAGGAGAGCAAGAGAAAGAACCATGATTAAATTCAATTTTTTAAAACAGAAATAAATTATGATATAGTTTTGTAGTAGTTTCATATACATAGATCTTCACAGATTATAAGAAATACATAACTCTGAAACAGGAACAAAACTGTAGAATAAGTACTCTATGCCATATTAGAAATTAGGTCTCTAACGATGACATCGGTAATAGTTCAAACAATTATGAAAGATGTAAAATTTCATACTTATTGAACCAATAAAAATTGGCTATTTTGAACATAAAAATTAATTAATTAATTAATTAAGTGGGCAATACCAGTCCCTTTCAGCTCACTAATACCAAGGATATCAATGTTTATTCATTCCATTTTTGACGTTTTCCAATTTTTCTAGCTCATACTTCTTACATTCCAGGTTCTTATTATTAATGGATGTTTGCAGCTGTTTCTTCTCATTTTGAGTCATGCCACGTCAGCAAATGAAGGTCCTGAAAGCTTGACTCCATCCACATCATTAAGGTCTACTCTACTTTGAGGAGGCAGCTGTTCCCCAATCGTGATTTGAGTGACTCCCAACCTGAGGGGCTCATCTTCCGGGACTGTATTGGACAAAGTTCCGCTGCTATTCATAAAGTGTTCACTGGCTAATTCTTCTCAGATGTAGACTGACTGGCCTTTCTTCCTAGTCTGCCTTAGTCTGGAAACTTAGCTGAAACCTGCCCACAATGGGTGACCCTGCTGGTATTTGAATAATGGTAGCATAGCTTCCAGCATCACAGCAACACGCAAGCCCCCACAGTATGACAAACTGACAGACCAGTGGGGGGATATTCAAGATAGTCACAACGAGATACTACTATATACCTACTACCCATACTGTACTTGTTGCCATCGAGTCAGTTCTGACTTATAGCAACCCTATAGGACAGAATAGAAATGCCCCATAGTGTTTCCAAGGAACAGCAGGTGGATTCAAACTGCTGACATTTTGGTTAGCAGTAGAACTCTTAACCACTGTGTCACCAGGGTTTTATATGCCCACTCCAAACCAAAACCAAACCCAGTGGTATCGAGTCAATTCTGACTCATAGCGACCCTATAGGACAGAGCAGAACTGCCTCATAGAGTTTCCAAGGAGCGCCTGGCGGATTCAAACTGCCAACCCTTTGGTTAGCAGCCATAGCACTCAACCACTACACCACCAGGGTTTTCATATGCCCACTGGAATGGCAAAAATGAACAAGACTGACAATATCAAGTACTACCAAGGATTTGGGACAAATGGAACTCTCATACATTATTACTTTTGATGGTTAAGATTGTGTGTCAACTTGGCTGGGCCATGACTCTCAGTGGTTTGGCAGTTATGTAATGACATAATTTGGCAGTTATATAATGATGTAATTTGGCAGTTATGTAATGGTGTAGTTTATCCTCCATTTTGTGATATAATGTAATCACCTCCATGATGTGATTTGATGTGATCAGCCAATCAGTTGTAAGGGGAGTTTCCTTGGGGATGTGGCCTACATCCAATATACATGGATGTTCTGGCAAAGCTCACTGGCTTTTGCTTGCTCTGGATCATAAACATGGCTCATCATCATCTGACCAGTTCTTGGGACTTGAGCCTGCGGCCTGCCCTACTGCCTACTGATCTTGGGATCCATTGGTCCCCGCAGCCTACGAGCCAGCAACTTGCCTTTTTACCTTCTGATCCTGGATTTGTCAGCCCCTGCAGCTACGTGAGTCAGGAGAAGCCTCCAACTTGATGCCTGACCCACAGACTTGGAACTCGCCAGACTCTGTCTCTGTCTCTCTCTCTCTTTATGTATATATACGCATCACTGGTTTTGTTTCTCCTGAAAACCCAGCCTAAGACATTGGTGCCATTGAAAAATCATTAAGAGTACTTTGGAAAACTGTTTTGCAATATCAGTTAAAACTATGGCATAACAATTTCAATCCTGGTAGTTACTTAAGAGGAATGAAAGCATGTATCCATCAGAGATATGTACAAGAATGTTTACAACAGCTTTATTCATAATAGCCCCAAACTGGAAACAACACAAGTGTCCATCAATAGAAGAATGGATAAACAAATGGTGATAGATTAATACCATTGAATGGAACACAGAAATAAAAAAGAACAAGCCATTGATACACACAACAAAATGAATAAACTATAAACATTAATCTGAACGAAAAAGTCAGACACAAAAGAGTGCCTACTGTATGATTCAATTTATATGAAGTTTTTGAACAGGCAAAATTATCTTTGGGAATGGGTTATTGACTAAGAAAAGGCATTCAGGAATCTTATGACATATGCACCACACCTTTGTTATCCAACCTGGGAAGATGGGTCCTTGTCCGGAGTGCTCAGACCTGCCAATAACCCGGACGCTGGCCCTTAAGAAAAAGAAAGTAACTTTGTTCGCAATGCGCAGAGCAAGGAGCCAGGAGAATTTTCCTCAGATCTAATTCCTGGAATGGCAGGGAGGCAGGACTTTTATGTGATTAGGCAGCAAGATGGCAGTCATGCAGATGCACTGGGACGGGTTTCCCCCGCACAGGTGCTGGGGGGAGGGGTCCCACGCAGGCTTGCGGGGTTGGGGGGTTCTTGTGTAGGTATACGGGGTGGGGGGTGGTTTTCTAGGCAGACACACTGGGAGGGAAAAGTCTTAGGAGAAAAATACGTAGGGTAGTTAGCAGGGCCAGGTTACAATTCTCCCTTGAGTTGTAGCAATTCCTTACTCTTACGGGATGAGGGTCTAGGACTCAGCTGGCTACTTCCTGCTGACATGGGGTGAAGTTAGGGACCAAGACTGCGGAATTGCCTAGCATCTTTTGTTTGTTGCTGTTTAGGATCAGGTGGGGGCAGGAGGAAAAAGAATGTTACTTATCTTCATGAAGAGTAGTTTGAAGTCCTCTGGTGGCTTGCACTCCCACTCTGGCTCAGCAGGTTAGTTGTCTTTGTAGTCTCACAAATGGACCACAGTCTGCTGACTAGTGCCAGTAGGTGAGGTCTTCAAAAGCTTGTCTGGATTGAGGGGTCCTCACTTCACTCTGGTGTGGTGAATCCAAGGCTTTGTTCCAGCAATCTTCAAGGAATAGGTGGCTAGTAGAACCTGGTAGGGGCCAGTCTGCTTGGACTGGAGCTGGCTGGTGGGGTCATGGTTGTTCCACCTTTTTACAAGGACCTGGTCTCCTGGTGCAAAAGGATCAAGAGGGATATCTGTGGGAAAGAACAGACAACTAGTAGCATGCTGGTTAATAGCCTTTAAGGTTTCATATAGTTACCTAAAAAAAATAAAAACCACATTGCCATCAAGTCGATTTCCACTTATAGTGACCCTATAGGACAGAGCAGAGCTGCCCCCCTAGAGTTTCCACGGAGTACCTGGTGGAATCGAACTGCCGACATTTTGGTTAGCAGCAATAGCACTTAACTACTATGCTACCAGGGTTTCCGTAGTGACCTAAGATATCTGGAAACATTTAGTTCTTAGATTACCTTAGGATCATCTGAAGCACTTAACAGCCAGGCTACCTTAAGGAAAGGCCTCCCATATAACATTTCATAAGAGTTCAATTGGAGTCTGCTTCTAGGGGCCACCCAGACTCTCAACAGGGCAACTGGCAGTAGTTTGATACAGGACAAGTTGGTTTCTTGGCAGAGCTTGGCCAACGTCTTTTTCAAAGTGTGGTTTCCTTGAATTATGTGACTCTCCCTTCTGGTGCCAGGTGTAGTTCATGACTGCCACTTCTGTTGGTAGGGTGACTACTTCTTGGAGGGCTGATTTCTGCCATGTGTTTTATTTCCTTTTTAGCTGACGTCAGGAGTCCGTGGGCATGAAGTACCAAAAAGGTATACCTAGAATTTGCATATAGATTGGCTCATTGGTTGGAGGTCAGTTGGAGGGCCCAGATCAAGGCAATAAGTTCTGCCTTTTGAGCAGTGCCTTGGTTTCTTTGATCTCATGGAGGGTGACTGCGGTGTAGCCAGCTTTTTAGACTCCTTGTTCCACAAAGCTGCTTCCATCTGTGAACAGCTCTAAATCAGGGTTAGTGAGAGGCTGGTCAGACAAGTCAGGTCTGCTAGAACACACTTCTTAAATTACCTGGACACAGTCGTGTTGTAGGTTCCCATCCTCTAATGAGGGTAGCAGGGTTGAAGGTGGAGACAGTCTTCAGCATCACAGCAGGACTGTCGAGTAGGATAGCCTAGTACTTGCTGAGTCATCCCACCATTAACCACAGACCACCTTTCTGTTCAAGCAAGGGAAGCACACAGTGGAGGAATTAGGACCACGGTAGGCTGGCCAAGAGTCTTTGTCAGGAGTTCACATGTAGCTGTGACCGCCTGAAGGTAGGTGGGCCAGCCCTGGGCCACAGGGTCTAGTTGATTGAAGAAGTATGCAATTGTTTGCTTCCACGGCCCTAGAGTCTGAGTAAGCATCCCCAAGGGCAACTCCTTGCCTCTCCTGTGTGTATAGCTGGAAAGATTTCTTGATGTCTGGCAACCCTAGGGCAGGGGCAGACATCACCTTGTCTTTGATTTGTTGAAAACCTATCTGACGTTCTGGTGTCCTTACCAAGAGTTCTGAATCACTCCCTTGGACAGCCTGGTGTTTGGCAATGAGTCCAAAATTAGGGATCCAGATTCTACAAAACCCTATCATCCCAAGGAACCTGCGCAACTATCTCTTAGTGGTTGGGGAAGCCTCCCGGGCATTGCCTATTTTCGCTCAGGTAACAGCTTTCTTTTTCCTTGTGATATTTTGGACCTTAGGTATTTTACTTTAGGGGCAGAGGTCTGGACCTTTTTCTGTGAGACCTTGTATACCCAGTCTCCTAGAAAGTTTAGTATCATAACTATTTTTGTTAGAGAGTTCCTTGGTGCAACTGGCAATGAGAATGTTGTCTACGTACTGGAAGACCATTCTGTTCTTGAGGTGCATGTCCCAAAAGTCTCTGGCTAGTGCCTCCCCAAAAAGAGTGGGGCTATTCTTAAACCCCTAAGGTAAAACAGCTCAGCAGTATTGAGTCTTAGTTTCTAAGTTGGGGTCCTCAGGCAAATATCCCAAGGCAAATATCTCTTGGGACTTTTCCTCCAGAAGGACACAATAAAAGGCACCCTTTAAGTCTAAAACTGTAAAACACACATAATCTCCTGACAAGACTGTCAGTAGAGTGTATGGATTGGGTGCCACTGGGTGAATGTCTTCTGTTACCTGATTCACTGCCCATAGGTCCTGCACAAATCTATACTCCTTAGTGCCTGGCTTTACTACGGGCAAAATAGAGGTGTTGTAAGCAGATTCATGGGAATGAATAAGTCCATGTGCCAAGAAGATTTCTATCAGAAGCTGTAAGCCTAGTTTAGCCTCTTGCTTCAAAGGGTACTGCTTGAGACATGGGATAGTGTGGTTCGGTTTAAGTGTTACCTGAACAAGGGTCACCATCTTTGCCTTACCAGGAATTCTGGTGGCCCAAACCTGGGGATTGATTTGGTTCCAGAGGTGCTGGGGTAGGAGTAGAGAATCTGTAGGGGGCAGCCTGCTGCAAAAGGGCCACCTGTAGAGCGCAGGCCTTATTCGATTCCACTCCTACTTGGAGATGATCAGCTGAAAAGGTGACTCGAGCATTTAACTTGGTTAATGTATCTCTCACCAAAAGGGGATTAGTACTTTCAGGCACATACAAGAAGCTGTGAGTCAATTCTATACCTCTGACCTGACAGTCCACAGGTTAAAGGAATGGCTTACCAGTAGGCAGGTTTTCCAGACACCCCAGTAATGGTCATGTTTCTTTTAGAAAGGGTCCTTTTAGGGTGTTTAAAACTGAGTAGCTTGCACCCTTGTCCACCAAAATCCAGTAAGTTGTCCCCCCATAATCGCTGTAACCCGGGGCTCCTCGTGGGAGATGGGGATTGGTTGAGTGAGCTGTAGGGGAGTCCCTGCATGCCGTCAGCCTGAGTCTTCGGCTGACAGTGGGAGCTGCGTTACAGGTTTTTTCTTAGGCTCTTGCTCAGGTTGTGCCAGCTATGAGGGGCACTCTGGTTTCCAGTGGTCTTCTTGTTTGCAGTAGGTGCACTGTCAGGGGCCTAGTTTTTGGAGGGCTTGGTTTGACCACCCATCCCCCTGCGGCCCACAGGGACTTACCCTGTGGATTATTCCACTGGATGTTTGTCTGAGTGGCAGGTTAGCTCCAAGAGCTGCTGCCAGGAATGCAGCTTGTTGTTTCATCTCCCGATTTTCGTTCATTTTCCATACCTGGTCTCAATTATTGGAAACCTTAAAGGCAATCTCGACAAGTTGTGAATTATTCATTCCCAAACCTCCTTCTAACTTTTGAAGATTTTACCTGGTGTTGAGGGTACTCTGGTTGATGAAAGTCATATTTATTAACCTAACCCGTTCTCTGAGTCCTGAGGGTTTAAATCAGTGAACTGTCAGTAAGCCTCAGACACCCGTTCTAGGAAACCAGAGGGATTTTCTTTGGGGCCTTGCTGCACATCCTGAACTTTTCTAAGGCTATTTTGTTTTGGGGTCCGTTGTTGCAAACCTATTAGACAGTTGCAGTAATGTTCTAGTTGCATTTCCCCTAACTGGTCATTTGGGTACCAGTTTGGAACAATGGCAAGTATAGCTTGGGCAGCTGGGAGCTGAATATTGTTCTGAGGGTTGAGATTGTATAGCCTCTCAGCCTCTTCATGTGCCTTTTCTAAGACCATCCTCTGTTATTCTGGAGTTAAGACTATTTAGAAGTGACTGACAATTAGCCCGATTAGGGTGATGTGCAGCAAAAATGGACACAAACAGACCTTCAGTGTATTCTGGGTCATTTCTATGCACTGGAAGATTGTTCTTCCAATAGTATAGGCCAGAAGTGGAGAACAGTTTGTGGACCAAGATAAACCCTCTGGGTTGGCCATTGTGATCCGGTCTGGTAGGCATTTGTCTCAGAGGAAATTGCCCTGAGGAGACGTGCACCTCACTACAGGTGTGTGCTGGGGAGACTACTCACAGGGCAGGATCAGGAGTTTCTGACTCACGAGGGACAGGTGAGCAATTTCCTGGAGGGGTGGCAGAGGGTTCTGCCAAAGGGGTAGTGGCTGCAGCAGGGGCCGCTTATTTTGCAGCCAGTGGGGCTCTAGCAGCCGGTGCCAAGCTGGAAATCAGTCCTGCACCTCCAGGTGGATAAGGAAGAGGGGCACAGGTGGAGGTAAAGGGCTAAAGGGATATGGATCTTTCTCTGCGTCCAGAAGGACTGGGGGTTTCCTATCTCTGCCTCTGTCTTCCCCTATAGTCTGCAACCAGTTTACACTGTTTTTGTAGGTTTGTGTTTTGCCAGAGAGACATAAAGATCTGTACACAGGAGATTTCATCTCATTTTCCTTCTCTTTTGCAAATTCCAGCCGGTACTGGGGCCAGGCAATGTTACAGAAGACCAATTTTTAAGTATGCAACCTAAAGCGGAAGATCTGGGGGCACTAGGTTGGTTTCTCATATCTCACTCACACATACACACTCAGAACCAGAACTAGAACCAGAACCAGGACCTGACCAAGGATGCTATAGAGCCCAGGTGGCACAGTGGTTAAGAGTTCAGCTGCTAACCAAAATGTTGGCAATTCGAATCCACTAGCCTCTCTTTGGAAACCCTATGGGAAGTCCTACTTTGTCTTGTATGGTTGCTATGAGTCAGAATTGACTCGATGACAATAGGTTAGAGCTGCTATAAAAGAAATACCACAAGCGAGCAGTTTTAAAGAACAGAAATATGTAAATCAGTGTCTCAGCCATGTTGATTCCTTCCTTGTCATTAGGCCCAGTGTCCCTTAGTCTTCGGCATTCCTTCGCTTATAGATGATCCTCAGTGGAATCTGTCTTCCCACAGTGTCGGTGTCCATTCTACTCTTTTATAAGTCAGAAGTGATTAGATGTAGAACCAACCCTACTTGCATAAAAAAAAAAAAAAGCATATGATCTAATTAATGTAACAAAGAAAACCCTATTTTCAAACAGGATTACATCCACAGGTATAGGGGTTAGGAGTCCAGCGCCTGTTTGCAGGGGTACAATTTAATTCATAACACTATCCCATAGGGTTCAATAAGAATTAAATCATTTAGAATATTGCCTGTGTCTTCTAAGCTTTTAGTCAAGCGTTAGCTATTATTATCAGTGAAAATGCTGGATTAAGCAATATTAACATTGCTAAGGCCGTCGACACATGTCACAAAATTTCTTTGTTGATGAGAAGACCTGACAGCAATTATAATGAAGCAAACTATGTTCAGGTGTTGCTGAATATTAATGAGAAAGAACAAATCATTCTGGTTACACAAGAGCCACCAAGATGTACAACTTTAATGCAAGCACAATACAACTGAAGAAGGCTGGATTTGAAACTTGCTGTTGTAAATGCCTTGTTCTACAGATTCCACCTTGAAATTACTATCAGCACTTTGGTACCTGTTCTTCCTTCTGAGTTCTGCTGACTTGCTTCTCCAACTTCAACTTCAGTTACTGCCCACTGGCCATCATCTTATCTTGCCCTAGCACCCTTATGTGGAGTTTCTATAACTGGTGTCAAGCCCCATTTTAAATAGAGATGGAAGAGGAATGAGTACAAGCAAAGACACAGAGGAGCACTTTCATTAAGGCTGAAACATATGCCTACCCTAAAAATAAACAGAAACCCTATTACCGTCCAGTCAATTCTGACTCATGGGGACCCCCTATGTTATAGAATAGAACTGATCCATAGTGTTTTCTTGGTGGTACTCTTTAGGAAGAAAATCACCGGACTTTTTTTCTGAAGCATCACTGGGTGATTCAACCCACCAAGTGTTAGTTTAGTAGTCAAGAGCAAATCATTTGTGCCAACCAGGGACCTATGCCTACCGTATATACCCATTGCCGTCGAGTCGATTCCAACTCATAGTGACCCTATAGGACAGAGTAGAGCTGCCACATAGAGTTTCCAAGGAGCGCCTGGTGGATGTGAACTGCTGGCCCTTTGGTTAGCAGCCGTAGCACTTAACCACTATGTCACCAGGGTTTCCATGCCTACCCCAGAGCCCAGCAATTCCAATACCATGTATTTACCTAAGAGAAATGAAAATACGTGCTCTAGTGATGGTAGAAGAGTTGATGTGCCTGATACGCAGGGTGCATGAGGTGGAGAGAGTGGTAACTCAAAGTCATCTCTCCCTCTTCCCACCACCTTGTCCCCTCCCCACTCACTCTCTATGCTCCAGTCAGTATAAATTACTTAATGTTCTTGGATACTGCTCTGCTTTCTTTTGTCTCTGAACCTTTGCACATGATGTTCCCTCTGCCTACAACACCATTTTCAATTGTTATCAGTTGGCAGGCTTCTATCATCCTTAGGATTCATCTTGAGCATCTCTATGTCCATATCCCCTCCAGTGAGAATGAATGAAAGACTAATACATCCAGAGTGACTTTTCAAGCCTGTAAAATTGAGTTCCCTAATTAATGTTTTTAGATGGTTCCTCACTGCCTTAGGATCAAAGTCTAGAGATGTATGGCTCAAAACAACCTGGCCCTGACTGCCACTCCAGCCTCATCTCTCCTCTCGTCTTCTTCATGCTCCAAGTTCCAACCATGCTGAACTACTTTCAGGCCCTTGAACGTGACACACAGTCCCTCCCGCCTCTGACACTTAGCACGTGCGTTCCCTCCACCATGAGTACTCCTTTTTCTGCCACTCATTCCACCAGCTGGCTGACTTCTATTCATCCCCAGATCTTGGTTTAAATATCCCTTCCTCAGGAGAACATTCTTTGAATCCCCAGATTTGATTAGCCACTTCCTCACCCAATATAGTCCCATAGCCCTCAGGTCTCTATGTCTCATGATACTCATTATGCTTTATGGACTGTTTATTCATCTCTTTCTCGCTAGGCTAGAAGATCCAGGAGGGTGAAATCGTATTTATTTTGTTCACCTTTTCACTTCCAAATCCAAGTACACTGTCTTCAGCAGGTTTTATCTCCATCATTTACATTTAGGTACTCAATAAGTAAAGAAAAACATTGATGTTTCAGTGGTAGAATTCGCACCTGCAATGCAGGAGACCCAGATTCACCTCCTGGCCAATGCACCTCATGAGCTGCCAATACCATCTGTCAGAAGAGGCTTGTGTGTTGCTAAGATGCTGAACAAGGAACCCTGGTGTCACAGTGGTTAAGCACTAGGCTGCTAACCAAAAAGGTTGGCGGTTTGAACCCACCCACTGCTCCACAGGAGAAAGATGTAGCTGCTTGCTTCCGTATGGAAACCCTGTGGGGAAGTTCTACTCCATCCTATAGGGTCACTATGAGTCAGAATCCACTCGACAGCAGTGAGTTTATGGTACTGAACAGATTTCAGTGACGCTTCCAAGCTCAGGTAGACTAGGAAGAAAGGCTTGGTGGTATACTTCCAAAACTCATCCATTGAAAACCCTATGGGTCACAGTGGTCCAATGCACAACCAATTATGGGAATAGCACTGGACCAGCCAGTGCCCAGTCATTGTGCATGAGGTCACCATGATTTGGGGGCCGACTCAAAGGCAGCTTACAGCAACAACAATATTTACTTGTAGGTACTCAATAAGTATTTGCTAAACGGAAGAATGGTATAGGTCTGTGTGTGTGTACATCTATGCATCTTGAAAAAATTACAAACAAAATTATAAATACCAAATGCATTGGTTAATTTGCATTTGCTTTCTCCCCTAGATCTATTTTCTACCCTTCTTTGCCCTGTTTTATGCTCTGGGAAGCTGATCTCCTCAGGTTATATCACAACTACAATCTGGCTCCCAGTTGGGCTCAGTCAATGGGCAGCATGAACAAAAAATGAAAGAAGGTGCTCAGAGAAGCTGGGGCATTTCTTCTTTGCTCCTTACTTGTTTTGGTGCCTTTTTTCTGGCAACAGCTGTGACCTTCTATGACTTGACTCCTGCTGAGAAGCTGCTTCTCCAAGGTGTCACCTCTTACAAGACCCTAGCACACTACTTCTTTCCCTTGGTCCTTTGGCTTCAGGGGAGACAATCACGTCTCACTATTACTATTTTCAGATGCCTCTAGATCCCTTGTTTGCTCCCTTCATTATGCCCACACTCTAGGTAGTCCATTATAATCTCTTTATTTAAGCTATCTGAATGAATTCTTATTGCCAGGGACTCTGGCAATGCAGTTGACAAATGCGGATTATTTGACTCCCATCTCCTCAGCTTCAGGTCCTGGTTTAGAGGTAACACTTTTAGGCTCCCTCAGTTGCCTAGCACTTACCACTCTGCTTCCTGATCTCTCTCCCCTACTGGACAGTGAGCACCTTGAGGCCAGGGACAGCATCTACTACATCTCTGCATTCTCAGTGTCTACGACTGTGTCTGGACTACAGTTAACAAGCAATGCAATCACTGTTGTTCCCTCCTGCCTCTGTAAAATGATGCAATTGGACCCAACTATCTCTAAAATAGTTTTTAAATCTTTCTAAGTAAATGAGGCAAAGAAAATATTCTCTTTAGATCTTTTCTTCTGGCAGAGTTGCCCAGGAAGATGCAAACACATTTGCCTTTTCTGGGATGATGTTGGGGCTGTTTCTAGTGGGGTAGATGTCATAGGAAGCTCATGTTGAACAATTTATGTTGGGGAAAAGATTTACCACAAAATATCACAGTTTAGATCAGATTTAATAGACCAATAAATGGCTGCTTAACAAGGTCAGTTGGTTACTGTTACATTACGTTTCCTAAGGGACTTTGTTCTGTTCTACTAAAAAGCTGCAAAAGGCTGTAAAGTATACCAAAAAAAAAAAAAACTCCGTTGCCTTCAAGTCAATTCTGACTCATAGCAACCCTACAGGACAGCATGGAACTGTCCCACAGGATTTCCAAGGCTGCTATTAATCTTTCTGGAAGTAGTCTGCCACATCTTTCTTCTGTGGAGTAACTGGTGAGTTCGAACCGCCGACCTTTCAGTTAGCAGCCAAATGCTTAACCACTGCTTCACCAGGGCTCCTATAAAGTATATTAAAAAAAAAACCAAAACCGTTGCAATCGAGTCAATTCCAACTCACGTATAGGTCTTCCAAATTTGATAAAAAGAAATTTCAGTTCTTTTTTTGGAAATTGCTCTTCTTAAATGACAGTGTGAAAACAAACCTCAAATGTTTTCTTTTCCAGGCACTTCCTTCATGTATTTTGGAGAAAGTTTGGCCTGACTTATAAGGAAACCCCTTAATTGTCCCTTAAAAGTGGAATTGCGTCATTGCGGATAAGACATGGTGTTCAAATAGCTCCCCGGGGGCTGGACTCTTGGAAACTCAACAGGATTTTAATTGTAAGCAGACAATTTGTTTTGGATTGTATGCAGAGCATGAAAATATAACTGCTATAGGATTTAATAACATATAAGGGGATTAAAGTTTAGTATTCCTCTGCTGCTTTACTACTTGGTCCTAGTCATCTTTGTAACAAATGAGCTCATCATCTAAGGTTATTCTGTGTCCTTTTGAAATCTGAAATTTATTAATTATTATATCCTATGCACTTTGAAGGGCAATGTCAATCTTATTCACTCCTGTATCATCAGTGCCTAGATCATCTGTTCCCAATAAATATACTATATTTCATTGAGTGGATGACACACTTCTTTTCATAGCTTCACATCTCTGAAATCAGAATGCCTCATATAATCAATGGCATGTCATAGATTAATCAGCTTTCTCTTTTTCAGTGGTATATAAAGTCATGATGCATATGATAATTGGTGGCATCTTAGAGTTAGTGAAATGTGGATGGCAAATGTGTAAGGGTAATAAATTTAAAAAGGGAAGGTATTATTATCTCCATTTCACAGATAAGGCTCAGAATAGTGCAGCAAATTGCCCAGAGTCACAATTTCTTCTAGGAAAAATAGAGCTGGGACTCAAACCCCAGTCTGATTCCAAAGTCCATAACCTTTCCATTACATTGTACTATTTCCAAGTGGAGACTTCAGATAAACATTTTACAAATTGATATGTTAAAATCTGGGATGCTTTACTGCAGTTTTAACTTTCTGTACCCTGGTGGTCCCTACTTCAAGCAAGAAATGCCTTCCCAAAGAGCTCTCAGAAGTGATCAATGTATATTAGTTTTCGTTCTTGATGACAAGTAACAGAAACTCATCTCCATCCAGGTTAGGCAAAGGTGGAATTAATTGGAAACATCAACAGGTACTTCACAGCTCCAAGCCAAGGTAAATGTTGCATATAGGTGGAGCTCAGGAACAATTGGAACCAGGGACTCAAATTATGACCGGACACTATGTCATGTTTGCTTCTTTCTGTGTACAGCTTCAGTTTTCTCTTTTACTGCAGGTCCGAAATTTCCACAGGCAAAATCATGGTCCTTGACAGCTCCAGAGTGCTACAGCTTAGCACTTCAGCTCTGTGAGGCAGTGTCTTAGTCATCTAGTGCTGCTATAACAGAACTACCACAAGTGGATGGCTTTAACAAAGAGAAATTTACTTTCTGAAAGTCTAGTAGGCTAGAAGTCCAAATTCAGTGTGTCAGCTGCAGGTAATGGCTTTCTCTCTATATCAGCTCTGAAGGAGCTTCTCAGGTGCAGGCACCCCAGGTCCAAAGGATGCGCTCTGGTCCCAGTGCTGCTTTCTTGGGGGTAAGAGGTCCCCAACTCTCTGCTTGTTTCCCTTTCCTTTTATCTCTTGTAAGATAAAAGGTGGTGCAGGCCACACCCCAGGGATCAGGGATGTGACCTTAGTAAGAGTGTTACATCCCACCCTACTCCTCTTTAACATACAATCACAAAATGGAAGACAACCACACAATACTGAGAATCATGGCCTAACCATGTTGACACATATTTTGGGGGGACACAATTCAATCCATGACAGGCAGGTTAGTCCAACTCTTTCAATCTCAAAACTAGAAATCCTGAAGAACGGCCTCATGGCCCAAGTTCATCCTCATTTCTTGATCCATCCACCCACACAGACCAAGAAATGAGGCATTAGGTGGAGCTACTCTGCATGTAATGGAAGTCCCACAGCAATTATGCCAATCAAGTTAGAGAGAAGAAGAGTAAGTCCCAGAAAACAAAGGTCATTGGCAGAAATTCCTAAATGTTTGCTTTACAAAGCCACTGGGATGTCTGGATGCCATGTGTATAGATGATCAAAGAAGAAGGGCATAAATTTTTCCAGCTGTGGAGATTGGTGGAGAATAGAATTCAAGATAGACCTTGCAGAGTGGTTGGGATTTGAGTATGTGGAGTTGTGAGGACAGGGTATTCCAAGTGAGGAAACAGCATAACACATGCATAGAACTTATAGTCTAGTTAGTAGCAGATCATATAAAAACACAAATATATAACCAGGAATTAAAAATAGTGACATGGAAGAAAATATATCTGAAGATATGAAAAAGAAAACTTGACTTGGAAGGATTAAAAAGGGTATACCCTGGATTTCCCTAAGCTGCTTAACCACAGAGCCATTGTTTATGGAATGTCTGGGGCACTAGGAAATGCTCCCTAGGATGCAGAAATGGAAATTGGTGCAAATGGGGGATTTGAATTTAGGATGGCGAGAAAGAGAGTAAAGACAAAGGAGGAGGAAGAGAGAGAGACAGAGAAGGCAGAGGAGAAAAAGGAGGAGGAGGAGGAGGTGGGATTCTTATAATAATGAAGGCTCCCTTCCCACCCCACCCCACCCCCACCACAAATCCAGAGACTTTTCCAGATTACCCTCACCTACAAGTAATTTTTACCCCCTTGTCAGAGTAAAAACTTTTTTGTCAGAGTGCCCCAGTGTTGGGCTGTGTCAGGAGGGTCAAAAAAGCAAACAAAGCCACCTCCTGGTGCAAATCAGGGGCCTGGTTAATAGGGAGTGAGGGGTCAACCTTTCCTTTTCTGTCAAGGTCCCAGCTGCAGAAAGGATTGCAGGTGCTTGCATTTGGACTGTGGTGATGCCTTTTGTAGCAGCCTTTCCTTCCTTACCTCAAACAATAGCTCTTCTTGAGCTGCTCAGAGTTCACTTACAGAATGAGATTCAAAAGGCAGGTGGCTGTTGCCATCATTGCTTGATTATTCTTCCAGAACTATTCTGGCCACCAGAGTTAAGATTAATGGTTTAACCACCAGAGCAACAACATTGTATTAATAATAATGTTATTAATCATAGTTAACATATGAGCATTTTCTATGGATCAAGGACAGTGCAAAACAATGTGTGTAGAAAGTGTTCAAAGAATGATGGTATGATTAGTATAAATAGGTGTTTTTCATCCTTGTAACTGCACAACCTGTTTCACCAATCTGGGGTGTAAACAAGGCCACATTTTTGTAATTAAAATTAAAATTAAGATTAGCTTGGTTCCCTGCCCCTCCCCCTTTTTTTCTTCCTCCCTTTGAATTGCTTTCCCAGTCCAAAAGCAGTGCTATTTCTAACACTTCTCAGAGAGAGAACTGGAGAGCCTGGTACATATAAGAATGGCTCTTCTTCAGTAGCTCTAGATTTTGACACTGCCACATAGGGTCGTCATTGCAGTTGGGTCCTACCTAATCAGGTTCAGCCTCATCTTCTGCTTCTGGAAGCCTCACCTTCCCTGACTAGGTCAATGACATCCTTGCTCTTTTAAATACCAGTTGCTGCAAGTCAACTCCAACTCATGGGGATCCATACATGCCACAGTAGAACTGTTCTCCATGGTTTTCAAGTCAGTGACCTTTTCTAAGCAGATTACCAGGCCTATCTTCCAAGGCATCTTTGGGTGGACTCGAATCTCAAACATTTGCTTAATAGTCAAATACGGAACCATTTGCACCACCCAGGGTTTGCTGTTTTAGACCCTTCCAAAGAAAGACAATACCACTTTCCCAATGTTATTATTGGCCAAGGATCTTCCACAACTGTGCTCTCAGCTGTCATTGAAGTGTACCCACCAGCACCTTTTTTTTTTTTTTATTGTACTTTAGATGAATGTTTACAGAACAAACTAGCCTTTCATTAACCAGTTAGTACACATGCTGTTTTGTGACATTGGTTACCAACCCCACAGCATGTCAACACTCTCCCTTCTCGACCTTGGGTTCCCTGTTACCAGCTTTCCTGTCCCTTCTTGCCTTCTAGTCCTTGCCCCTGGGCTGGTGTGCCCCTTTAGTCTTGTTTTGTTTTATGGGCCTATCTAATCTTTGGCTGAAGGGTAAACCTCAGGAGTGACTTCATTACTGAGTTAAGAGGGTGCCTGGGGGCCCCACCAGCACTTTTGATCCTTCCTTTGCCACTACTTACATGCTGATATTGAATCTGGGTCATCAGTCCAGAAATTTTCTCATGGCAAGTTCCTGTTTAGCAATCCTTCATGTCCTTTCTGCCAGTAGACTTCAGTTGGGGTCATTTTAGTCATTGGAAAGGCGTAATAAAGCTGGGCGTCCAAAGGAATTCCAGATCACAATGCCTGCAATGCCTTCATGCCTGGTGGCTACTCATTCCTTAAGTACACTCTATGCAAATTTGCCTACTTCCACCCTAGTGAACGTCTGTACATATCAAGGGAAGCAGCTTTTTAAACCACCAATAAAACGCTTTGTTAGATTCTCTCTGGCAGTGGGTACCCACTTGCCTTATGTTTGCATAACTGAGAAGGGCCATCAAGTGAAGAGATTCTTCCAAGATCAGAGACAGATGACTACTGGCTTTCTGCTTTGTCTTAGACAGAGAGGCCATTTTTAAATGGAAGCTTATTAAAAAAAAAATTGGAGGGGGGTCCACCTAATCATGCACTCCACTACATTTACACCTCTGTTCTTTCTCTATCTGGTTTGTTGGCTCATGGTTTTTCCTGCCTCTCCTATGCTCTAAATGTGAGTTCTTAGCTGTCTTAGGCAGTGCTGCTATAACAGAAATACCCCAAGTGGATGGTTTTAACAAAAAGAAATTTATTCTGTCACGGTCTATTAGGCTACAAGTCCATATTCAGGGTGTCAGCTCCAGGAAAAGGCTTTTTCTCTCTGTAGGCTCTGGAGGAAGGTCTTTGTCATCAATCTTCCCCTAGTCTAGGAGCTTCTCCACCCAGGAACCTCAGGTCCAAAGGATGTGCTCTGCTCCCAGCACTGTTCTTTTGGTAGTATGATGTCCTCCATCTCTCTGCTTGCTTCTCTCTTTTATACTGCAAAAGAGATTGATTTAAGATACAATCTAGTCCTGTAGATATCATCAATATAACTGCGATTAATCTATCTCATTAACATCATAGTGATATGATATACAACACATAAGAAAATCACATCAGATGACAAAATGGTAGACAATCACACAATACTAGGAATCATGGCCCTGCCAAATTGATACATGTATTTTGGGGGGACACAATTCAATCCATGAAAATAGCCTTCTGCTTTTCTCTTTCTTTTTTCTTGGCATTTGAATCCTAGCTCCTAGCATCAAGTATGTTGATAACTATACAAGTCTTACTCCCCTTACCTGGGCTTTGTTGGATACTACCTAGAATCTGGCACTGAGATGGCACCCTATATGCTTTTATTGAATAAATTTCTTATCTCTAGATTCAGAAGAATGTCTTCATTTTTATACCCCCTTTAACATGAAAACGCTGGTGGCGTAGTGGTTAAGAGCTACGGCTGCTAACCAAAAGGTTGGCAGTTCAAATCCACGAGGCACTCCTTGGAAAACTTATGGGGCAGTTCTACTCTGTCCTTTAGGGTCTCTATGATTCAGAATTGACTTGATGGCCATGGATTTGGTTTTGTTAGTTTGTTTGTTTTCCATAAAACCGCTCCTCCCTCAACTATCTTTTTCTGAGGTAATAGCTTACACAAGAGTTTTTCTTTTCATTGTAAGGTACAAAGTAGTCCTCCGTGTGATGTTTTTAAAACATGGTCTAAAAATTCTTTGACACTCCTCCTAACAAGAGGTGGGGTTTATATCCCCTTCCCTTGAATCTGTTTTAACCAAGACAGTACAGCACAAATTATGCTATGTGACTTCCCAGACTGGGTCAGAAAAGATCATACAGCTGTACCTGGTTTTCTTGGGATGCTTGACCTAGGAGAAGACAACCACCATGTAATAAGTCTGACACTCTGTGACGACCATGCCACAGAGTCTCCTGTTGCTATCTCCTATTGATAGCCCCAGGTTAGCTCCCAGCTAACAGCATCAATTGCATCAACATCAAACCCAACCAAACCTTTAGATGACTCCAGCCTAAGAAGATATCTGACTGCAACCATATGAGAGGTCCCAAGCAATAACTGTCGAGTAAGCCCTTACCAAAGTCCTCACCCACAGCATTGTGAAAAATTAAGTGGTTTTCACCACTAATTTTAAGGCAATTTGTTATGCAGCAATAGTAACTGAAAAAATCTCAAATAGATACTAAAATATTTGAACTTCCAAAGTATAATTTTTTTTTAAAAAGTTATAAACATGACTCCAACACAAATGTAAAGTGAGTACATGCCCAAAATTAATATTGATTAATGAAGAAAACAGCAGGTTAGTAAAGATCATTCAAAAACTATTTGAGACAAAGAGTATTTATATGCACTGGTGGTATAGTGGTTAAGAGCTACAGGTTAGCTGTTCAAATTCACCAGGCATCATTGAAAACTCTAGGGGGGAGTTCTACTCTGTCCTATAGGGTTGCTATAAGTCAGAATTGACTCGAAGACAGTGGATTTTTTCTTTTAAGAAGGACTATTAGAATAAGATTATTTAGGCTAAAAATGAAATGAGTTAATATCCTACAGGACATTAAAATCTTAGTCTTTGGGGTTATCTTCCAAACAATAATTATTTATGTCTCTGTCAGAAAATTTTCTATAAGTTATTCTGTAACTTTACAGTCTTGGCCTTAAACGATAGTAAATAGTGTGTCAAATATTCACACAGAAAATTAAATAATACTTTGGTAAGCCTATTAGACAACACTTCAGCATGATATTGAAAGAATATATAGCTATTTTTTTTGTCCTGTTTCTGACTTTTTGATATTTTTTTCTGAGTAGGACCTACTCTAGATCTCATCTTCTCATAAAGGTCTCCTTAAGATTGAAAAGTCTTTTTAAGGTTGAAAATGACCAAGGCACAGATTGGGGAATAGTAGGGCTTCAGTTTCTATGACAGGCAGTGGAAAAGAGATTATAAGGGAGGATTCTGTCCTAGCACCTTCCAACCACATCATGTCATCGCTCCCCTCCTTCCTGCGTTGTGGCTGTCATTCAGCAAAATTTGTGGTTTTCAGATATTATGTGGGTTAGAGAGCTGACCAGGTATTTTTCCTTTTGAAATAATGAGATGCTTAATGGTAAAGAAGATTATGCTGAGAGAATGTCCTGAATATTGAGTTCAAACTCTCTTAAAATCTCTCATAGTATGACATATTTAAGTAGAAAATATTTGTATGAAAAAGCAGAAAATGTCCTGGACTTAGAGTCCCTTTTCCAACCCACTACTTATTAGCTGAGTCACTTTATCTCCCTGATACCTTGCTTCCTGACAGAAGGATGGATAAATACATTGCGGTGTATTCACTCAATATAATATAATAAGCTGTGAAAAGGAAAAAACTCTGGGTACATGCACCAGAATGACTGGATCTTTGTTATACAGTACTACATACACACATATTATATATAAAAAAACCCAGTGCCGTCGAGTCTATAACAAAAAATTACATATAGTGTTATATATATATATACATATACATATATATATACACACACACCCATTGCCACTGAGTAAATTCCAATTCATAGTGACCCTATAGGACACAGTAGAAGTGCCCCATAGGGTTTCCAAGGAGTGGCTGGAGGATTTGAACTGCTGACCTTTTGGTTAGGAGCTGAGCTCTTAACCACTGTGCTACCAGGGCTCCATATATATATATAGTGGTGCCACAGTTAAGGACTGGGGTGCTAGCCAAAAGATCGGCGGTTTGAACTCACCAGCAGCTTCACAGGAGAAAAGACCTAGCAATCTGCTCTTGTAAAGATTACAGCATAGGAAACCTTATGGGCAGTTCTACTCTGTCATGCTGGATTGCTATGAGTCGGAATTGACTTCACAGCAGCTAACCACAGCAACAACTACATATATGTACGTAGTGTGTGTGTGTGTGTATATATATATATATATATAACCCAAACCAAACACAGTGCTGTCGAGTCGATTCTGACTTATAGCGATCTTATAGGATAGAGTAGAACTGCCCCATAGAGTTTCCAAGGAGTGCTTGGTGGATTCGAACTGCTGACCTCTTGGTTAGCAGCTGTAGCACTTAACCACTACGCCACTAGGATTTCCATATATATATATATGGAGCCCTGGTGACACAATGGTTGCGCACGTGGCTGCTAAACCAAAGGCTGGCTGTTTGAAAACACCAGCAGCTCCATGGGAGAAAGACTTGGCTATCTGCTTCTGTAAAGATCACAGCCTAGGAAACCCTACAGTATAGTTCTACAGGTATGTATATATATATGCCGTGGAAGCAGCAGTCAAGAAATCAAACAACGTATTGCTTCAGGCAAATCTGCTGCAAAATGCCTCTTTAAAAAGTTAAAAGGCAAAGACGTCACTTTAAGAACTAAGGTGTGCCTGACTCAAGCCATGGTGTTTTCAATCACCTCATATGCATGCAAAAGCTGGACAATGAATAAGAAGACAGAAGAAGAATTGATGCCTTTGAATTATGGTGGTCGTGAAGCATATTGAATATACCATGGACTGTCAAAAGAACAAAAAAGCCTGTCTTGGAAGAAATACAGGCAGAATGCTCTTTAGAAGTGAGGATGGTGAGACTTTGTTTCACGTACGTTGGACATGTTATCAGGAGGGATAGATCCTTAGAGGAGGACATCATGCTTGATAAAGTAGAGGGTGAGTGAAAAAGAGAAAGACCTTCAACAAGATGGGTTGACACAGTGGCTGCAACAATGGGCTCCAGCATAACAGTGATCATGAGGATGGCGCAGGACCAGGCAGTGTTTCATTCTGTTGTACATAGGGTCGCTGAGTTGGAACTGACTTGACAGCACCTAACAGCAGCATACACAACACACACACACACACAACACACACACACACACGTATACTATATATACTATAACACACATATATGTATGTGTAGTGTACTATATGTATTCTGGATGCTATATGTATTCTTTGAGATATATTAAAAGAAGGGACTAAACATCACAAGACTTAGGAGAGTGGTTATTTTGGATGGGGAGACAGAAAGAGGGAAAGAAAAGGAACATATGAGTAGATGTACTATATTTTTACACAAATAACATGTACCCTCTACATTTATTTGCCAGCTGTGCCTCCCTGCATAAGGTGTTTTCATAAGCGCGGCTATACCGACTTTATTTTACATGTTGCTGTAAAAAAGTTAGCATAGCATGCTTATAAAAGTACCTCAAGGGGGTGGGTGTGATTGGCAAACAAATGTAGAAGGCACACATTATTTGCATAAAAATGGGGTAAGTGCCAATGTTCTAGTTCTAGTGCTTGGTGGCAGGTTCACAGATATTTATTTTATTGTTTATAAAAAAAGGATGAGAGTATACTGTGGACTAAAGATTATAATTAACTTTGTGCAACAACAATAGCAAAACAAAACAGACAATAAATATCATTGACTTTCTTCCTGAGGTTCTTCTCCAGGAACTGTTAAAGAAAAGAAAGCATTTTCTTCACTCTTAATTATTCACATAGCTCTTTGTCCCACAAGTCTTTAATTAAAGTTAAAAAATAATTGGTTTCGGCATTCTTAATGGTTTTCGACCTTTGGAAACTGTTACACAGTTATTTACTTTGTATCTCTATAATCAGTCCTTTTCCATTTCCCACTCAAATTTGTAATATAACAAGGTATAAAATATTCAAATAGTTGAAAAGAAAATGCTAGAGTACAGATAAGATAAAGTTAAAACCTTGGAGCCTGACTCATGAGGCCTTTCACACTCTCATAACCAAACTCGAACTTGTCCCCTGACACAACCTTCATTCTAGTCAAACTGAAAGTCTCCTGTTCCCTGAACACATGGTAACTGTTTACACCTCTGTGCTTTCCCCTTCTTTCCAATATCTTTATCACCATTTCTTCCCCCTCGGAAAATTCCTACTTTTTTTTTTTCAAAACCATACTTAAATGTCACCTTCTCTGTGATGTTTTCCTGAACACCCCCAGGACATTTTGTTGCTACCTCTTCTATGCTCCTATATTACTTGAAAAACACCTCTATTATAGCCCTTAAAACACATTTGTTGTAGTTATTTCTTTATACATGGTCCCCCTATCATTGGTGGGAGGTACTACACCTACTTCACCTCAGAAATGCCAGACACACTATGGGTAGTAAATACTTGCATGAGTAATTGATTGAAAGATTATTACCTTAAGCATTTAATACCTTCTTACTGGCACTGCTGAAGAGATCAAATGTCTAGTCAGGAAGCCTTTTTAAAGGAGTTTTTATGTGGAGCCTTGAAGAACGACAAACCTCAAGAAGGGGTTATCCTCTCTGCTGACTCCATACATTCCTAGTTGTTATCTTTCTTGATCTCCACCCAGAAGACCCATCTCCATCCTAGGAACAGACCTCCCTTGAGTCCCAATAAGGGAGAAGATAACTCTCTTGTGAGAGATCTTCACAGGAAACACACAAAGAAAAACTGTAGCCACAACTTTGGGTGGCCTGGGAAAATTTCCGGAAGGGGGAAGTTGTAAGATATTTTTATGTTAATCCTATTTGGTGAAATGTATTCCTTCTTCTGGAAATGTGCATGGATGAAAAGGAAGTCAGTGTAACTGATAACCGTGGCTACTATTGGAGCCCCTGCTAAATGATTTATTTCACCACACAGGGGTAAGCATAGGCATGTACAAGTGCTACCCGCTATCAAGTCATGACAAAAGAACAGGATTTGGAATCAGATCTGGGTTCAAACCCATGTCTCATATACTTGCCAAGTATCTTTGAGCAAATTGCCTAACTTTTTTTTTTTTAAATTAATTTTTATTAAGCTTGCCTAACTTTTTTGATCATTTAGTTTGTCATTGATCGAATGGGAAAGAAATAACATTTACCTCTTTGGACTGCTGTAAGAGAAAATGAGATATAAAAACAATCAACCCATAAGAAGTGTTCAGTAAGTGGTAACGATTACTACTACTATTTGAACTCTGTTTTGCAGAGGGGAAAAAAAAAAGATGAGGGGCAGGCAATTTTATTTACCTTACAGGATGGTTAAGTGGGGAAGCATTTTGTAATAATATTTAGGACAGTGCTTGATACATAGGTTGTCATTCAGTAAATATCTGAATCAAGGAACGATCTTAAAAATGAAGAAGTTGATTTAGGATGTCTTAATAATTTTTTTTATTTGTAGCCAGACACTCTCTTTGACAATCTTAAATAGCTATGGATCATTTCATCAGGGGTTATATATGTTGTCGTTGTTGTTAGGTGCTGTCCAGTCAGCTCTGACTCATAGTGACTCTATGCACAACAGAACAAAATATTGCCCAGTCCTGCACCATCCTCACAATAGTTGTTGTGCTTGAGCCCATTGTTGCAGCCACTGTGTTTGTCTAGCTCCTTGAGGGTTATCCTCTTTTTCACCAAACCTCTACCAAACGTGATGTCCTTCTCCAGGGACTGGTCCCTCCTGAAAACATTTCCAAAGTACGTGAGACGCCAAGTCTCACCATTCTCGATTCCGAGGAGCATTCCAGCTGAACTTCTTCCAAGGCAGATGTGTTTGTTCTTCTGGCAGTGCACAGTGTATTTAATATTCTTCACTAACACCATCATTCAAAGGTGTCAATTCTTCTTCAGTCTTCCTTATTCGTAGTCCAGCTTTTACATACATTATGAGGTGATTGAAAATACTTTAGCGTGGGTCAGGTGCACCTTAGCCCTTAAAGTGACATCTTTGCTTTTCAACACTTTAAAGAGGTCTTTTGCAGCAGACTTGACCAAAGCAATACATCATTTGATTTCTTGACTGCAGCCTCCATGGACATTGATTGTGTATCCAAGTAAAATGAAATCCTTGACAAATCCAATCTTTTCTCCATTTATCGTGATGTTGCTTTTTGGTCCGGTTGTGAGAATTTTTGTTTTCTTTATGCTGAGGTACAATCCATGCTGAAGGCTGTAGTCTTTGATCCTCATCAGTAAGTGCTTCAAGTCCTCTTCACTTTAAGAAAGCAAAGTTGTGTCATCTGCCTATCGTAGGTTGTTAATGAATCTTCCTGCAATCCGGATGCCACTTTCTTCTTCACACAGGCCAGCTTCTCAATTATTTGCTCAGCATACAGACTGAATAAGTATGGGGAAAGGATACAACCCTGATGCACACTTTTCCTAACTTTAAACCACGCAGTATCCCCTTGTTCTATTTGAACAACTCCTTCTTGGTCCAGGTACAGGTTCCCTATGAGCCCAATTAAGTGTCCTGGCATTCCCATTCTTTGCAATATTATTCATAATTTAAAATATATATATATGTATATATTTAAAAATCGAATAAAATTTTAGTGATTCTCTGAATCTATGCAAAATAGGGTCCTTGGATCCCCAGGTTTAAAATACCTGATCCGAATAAAGGTATAAAATAAAGGTTGGAGGAAATGCAGATTTTGCATAGGCAGATTGTCTTTTCCCTTGTTTTAAATGAGTAAGCCCATTATTCTTTGTTAAAACTCAGTTAACTGAGGCAGACCCAGTCTTAAGTATAAATTAATAAGCTTCTTTGGTAGAAGAAACAGGAAACAATGACAAGTATTTAATCTTTCCTCTTCCAGGCTGGAGTGGTTTATTCTCTACCCTCTTTGGACATGCTGTAGATTTTAATCCCCTTTTAGCCTTTTCTTTCATTAGAGTTAATGGAATTGTTCCCCTTATGTCCTCATTTTCTATTCCTCAACCTGTCTGGACTTTTGCCTCCAAAGGTTAACATTGCGATGAAGTAATGTAATTCATCATTACTATTTAGACAGATTTATTCAGAGTTCTCTTCCTCCAGATGTCTGTAAGCATGGTGAATCTGACATCCACAGTTGCCCCAGTGGGGTTGGGCATTATATTTATAGTATCCAAGCCCCAAACTAAAAAAACAAACAAAGAACCCTTAAAAAAAACAAAACGAAATAAAATACTTCAGGTTTAATCAGAATAGAATGACAATGTATTTCTAAACAATTGTCCCAGTTAGGATACAAAAATGCCTTTGAAGTAAGAGAGTTGAGCATTGTCTGGCCACACAGACAGACGAGCTTTGGTGAATTCAGTTTGAATTAATTTACATAGGAACGTTGAAGTTAACCCTACCCAACATTTCTGGATTTGATAAAATTTGCTAAGATGTAAAGTCACAGGCTTAGAAGGAACCCTAAAGGATATTCATGTAGTCACAGCAGATATCAGTAATTGATCACAGCATGAACTTCTCTGTGAGCAGCTTCTCAACAGAGGTCCTCAGGTAGCCATTACCAATCAATTATAATGGCCCCAGGGGTAGAAATCTAGTTGGCATTCCTGATATAATAAGGAATTCATTTTGGGAATACCTTCATCACCATCCCCATACTCAAGCCCCTCTTGTGAAGGTGAACTCCTTGTAGCCTGTTCCATCTTGGGACTGTAATGCTTTCTTATCTAAGAGTTGAAATTTGTCTACCCCATTGGAATTGATTTTCTTCCCTGGGACTATGCAAACCAAATCTAATCCCTTTTCTGCTTGACAAATATTGAGAGATTTCTTTAATTAATTGCTTAATTGACTATCTGTTGAGCATCAGCTATGTCCTAGAAACTTGGAGTATCATGGTGAGCAAGATAGATTGCTGTTCTCACAGAGTTTATATTTTAACAGGGAAGAGATTTGATGACAACCATGGCTCTTCTGGTCTCCAGGCTAAGCACTCATGATTTCTTCAGCACTGTATACAGTTCCTTCACCATCCTGCTCAGCCTCTTCTAAATTTTCTCTAGTTGGTCTTGGCCCCTGTCAAAGCATGAAGCCTAAACACCAGGTGGAAGGCAGGGAAAAGCAAAGCTCTTTAACTGCTCCCCTTCTCTATTAAGTCCTCTCCCTGTGAGTCTCTGAAGTCCTCATCATTATTAGCCTTTCATTTGATTCCCAGCTGCTCTGTGGAGTAGAGAATGAGAATAATTCCTAGATAATCTGAATGAACTTGAGTGGGTGCCAGTTTCATTCCGATCTGGGGCTTTTCCATGGCATGGTTGTTTAAGAGCTGAGACCACAGACTTCTGGGTCAAATAGACTTGGGTTTAAGTCTCAGCTCTGCCACTTACTAACTTTAAGCAAGCAGGGCCAGTTTTACAGGTATGTGACCTGTACAGTTGCACAGTGGTGCCTCTTGCCTAGAAGGGCCCTGCACTTGTTTAAATCCTCTGATATTGCCTACTCAAAATTCTTCGTAATTTTTGAACAAGGAAACCTGCATTTTTGTCTTACACTGGGCCCCACAATTATATAACTGGTCCTGGAGCCCTGGTTGGAAACCCTGGTGGCGTAGTGGTTAAGAGCTACAGCTGCTAACCAAAAGGTTGGTAGTTCGAATCTACCAGGCACTCCTTGGAAACTCTATGGGGCAGTTACATTCTGTCCTATAGCGTTGCTATGAGTCAGAATTGACTCGATGGCAATGGGTTTGGAGCCCTGGTGGTATAGTGGTTAGCTCAGCTGCTAACCAAAAGGTCAGCAGTTTGAATCCACCAGCCGCTCCTTGGAAATGCTATAGGGCAGATCTACTCTGTCCTATAGGGTTGCTGTGCATCGGAATCAACTCAACAGCAATGTATCAATGGGTAAGCAAGTTACTTAATTTCTCTAAGCTTTAATGTCCTTATCTAGGCAACAGGGATGATGATGTTACCTACCCCCAAAGGTCCTGATATGCTTTAAAAGAGATAATATATGCCATGCCTATCCCATAGTAAGTCTCTCCCACAAATGTAATTCAATGTTATTGTTATTTAGACTATGTGACATCAACTATTATGAATTTAGTGTATGTGCTGCCAAAGTGGGCACTTACAACTTCTTTGTACTCTTTTTTGTTCCTCTTCTATTCTCTCAACTAGATAATAAAGGGACTCTAACTTTTTTTTTTTTTAAACCGATTGTCTGACTTCTTTGGTTTTAAATTACAAAGACTATTCCTCACTAATTTACGTAAAAAGGAATTTTTGGAATGATAACATGACCTCAAGGGAAAAAAAATTAAAAAAAAGAATGGAGAATCTGATTTGGAAATTAATCAAAACAGTTCTCTTCTAGGTGAGAGTTTTACCAAGGATGCAATCAGGGGTGGGCAGATTATCCAATAGGCAAGATAAGCATAGTGTTTACCTTGCTTACCAGATAATCTGTAGTGAACAATTTCACATTTTTTCATCACATCGAAGGTTCTGCTGCTAAGTATGGCTAGCATCTGTCTCTCTCCCAACCCCACAGCACTTTCTTACAGAATCAAAGCTTCTTTTTAAATTTATAATCCCTGACAGGGGCAGATGACCCAGTAAGCAAGGTAAGCAGGGTTTACTTCTGCTTACTTACTAATCTGTAGTGAGAAATTTCACATATGTTTCATCACCGTGCTTACCTTGCTTATTGGATTATCCACCCCTGGATGCAATCCATGAACTCCTACCGCTTTTAGGCTCTTTGTGACTTTACTGAGGATTCAAACTCCAGAGGAGTGTGGTTGGCCTAGCTTGGTTCACGTGCTCAGCCCCAGGCCAGGCGAGGGCATCTGATTACAATCCCATAGACTGGGCCTGGGAGGATTCACCAAAAGGAAAATAGTGTTCTGCTAGGAAGAGGAAATAGATACAGAAAAATAAAACAAAACAACAAATCTTCTCCAGAGTGCCTGCTATTCATTTCCCTTATATACATACCTAGCATGAGGCAGGAATTCTGTAGACTTTTGTTGATTAAATCAATGATGGCGTGATCTTATTTAGTCCTCACCCAACTTCCAGATATAGGTAATATTATTCCTATTTTAAGATGAAGAAACTGAGGCTCCAAGAACTTAAATACAATTATACCTCATTTTGTTGCACTGTGCTTTATTGTGCTTCCTAGATATTGAGTTTTCTACAAATCGAAGGTTTGAAAACCCTATGTTGAGTAAGTCTATCAGCACCATTTTTCCAACAACATTTGCTCACTTCACACCTCTGTGACACATTTTGGTAATTCTTGCAACATTTCAAACTTTTCCATTATTATTGTATCTGTTGTGGTGATCTGTGATCAGTGATCTTTGATAATGCTATTGTAATTGTTTTGTGGCACCACAAACCACATTCATATAAGATGGCAAACTTAGTGGATAAATATTATGTGTGTTCTGACTGCTCCACTGACACCCATTCCCCTATCTTCCTCCCTCTCCTCAGTCCTCCCTACTCCCTGAAACATGACAGTATTGAAGTTAGGCCAATTAATAGCCCTATAACAGCCTCCAAGTGTTCCAGTGAAAGGAAGAGTTGCACATCTCTCACTTCAAATCAAAAGCTAGAAGTGATTAAGCTTAGTGAGGAAGACACATACAAAGCTGATACAGGCCAAAAGCTGGGCCTCTTGTGCCAAACAGTTAGCCAAGTTGTGAATGCAAAGGAAAAGTTCTTGAAGGAAATTAAAAGTGCTACTCCACTGAACACAAAGATGATAAGAAAATCAAACACCGTTACTGCTCATATGGAGAAACCTTTAGTGGTCTGGATAGAAGATTAAACCAGCTACAACATTCTGTTAAGCCAAAACCTAATCCAGAGCAAGACCCTAACTCTCTTAAATTCTATGAAGGCTAAGAAAGGTGGGGAAACTGGAGAAGAAAAGTCTGAAGCTAGCAGAGGTTGGTTTGTGAGGTTTAAGGAAAGAAGCCATCTCCATAATGTAAAAGTTCAAGGTGAAGGATCAAGTGCTGCTGTAGAAACTGCAGCAAGTTATCCATAAGATATAGCTAAAATAATGAAGGTGGCTACACTAAACAATAAATAGCCCTATATTGGAAGAAGAAGCCATCTAGGACTTTCTCATAGCTAGAGAGAAGTCAATGCCTGACTTCAAAGCTTCAAAACACAGGCTGACTCTGTAGTTAGGGGCTAATGCAGCTGGTGACTTTAGTCGAAGCCAATGCTCATTTACCATTCCTAAAATCCTTGGAACCTTAAGAATTATGCTAAATATACCCTGCCTGTCCTCTGTAAATGGAACAACAAAGCCTAGATGACAGCGGATCTGTTTACGATGTAATTTACTGAATATTTTGAGCCCACTGTTGAGACCTACTGCTCAGAAAAAAGATTCCCTTCAAAATATTACTGCTCATTGACCATTGCACCTGGTCACCCAAGAGCTCTGATGGAGATATACAAGGAGATTAATGTTGTTTTCATGCCTGCAAACACAACATCCATTCTGCAGCCCATGGATCAAGAAGTAATTTCAACTTAAAGTCTTATTATTTAAGAAATGCATTTTTTAAGGCTGTAGCTACCTTAAACTCCACTCAGAGATCTAGGCAAAGTAAATTGAAAACATTCTGGAAAGAATTCACCATTCTAGATGCCATTAGTAACTTTCATGATTCATGGGAGGAAGTCAAAATATCAACATTAACAGGAGTTTGGAAGAAGTTGATTCGAACCCTCATGGATGACATTGAGGGTTCAAGACTTCAGTGGAAGAAGTAACTGCAGATGTGGTGGAAACAGCAAGAGAACTAGAATTAGAAAAGGAGTCAGAAGATGTGGCTGAATTGCTGCAATCTGATGATAAAAGTGACAAATGAGGAGTTACTTCTCATGGATGACCAAAGAAAGTGGATTCTTGAGATGGTATCTATTCCTGGTGAAGACGCTGTGAACATTGTTGAAATGACAACAAAAGATTTAGAATATTACATAAACTTAGTCGATAAAGCAAGACAGGGTTTGAGAGGATTGACTTCAATTTTGAAAGAAGTTCTACTGTGGGTAAAATGCTATCAAACACTGTTTCATGCTACAGAGAAATCTCTCAAGAAAGAAAGAGTCAATCAAAGGCAGCAAATTTCATTGTCTTATTTTAAGAAATTGCCACAGCTATCCCATCTTTCAGCAACCACCATCCTGACCAGTCAGCATCAAGGCAACATCACTGAGGCAAGACCCTCCACCACCAAAAAGATTATGATTGCTGAGGCTCAGATGATAGTTAACATTTTTTAGCAATAAAGTATTTTTTAAATTAAGGTATGTACATTGTTTTATAGATGTAATGCTATTTCACACTTAACAGTCTACACTATAGTGTAAACATAACTTTCATATGCACTGGGAAACCAAAAAATGCATGACTAGCTTTACTGAGATATTCGATATATTGTGGTGGTCTGGAATTGAACCTGCAGTAGCTCAGAGGTATGCCTGTAGTTCCCTAACTACTACACAACTACTAAGTGGTAGAGTTGAGGTTAAAATCTGGTACTGTCCGATTTCCCCTGTAAGGTCACTATGAGTTAGAGTTGACTTGACAGCAGTGGGTTTGGTTTTTGTTGTTGTTTTTACTATCTGATTCCAAAGCTTATGATTTTTACGCCATGGCATGCTACCAGCCTTCCTTGAGGTGTGTCTGAGTTACCTAGGGCTGCTGTAACAAAAAAAAAGAAAAATACCACAAGCTGGTGGCTTTAAAGAACAGAAATTTATTTTCTCACAATCTGTAGGCTGAACGTCCAAAGCAGGGTCTCAGCTGTGTCAATTCTTTCTGTGGGCCTCCCTCCCAGCTTCTTTTGTCTGCCAGCAATAGCTGATGTTCCTTTGCTTGTAGATAGGTCCTTGTATAGCATCTGTCTTCCCCTTGGGTGTGTGTGTCTGTCCTCCTGTGTCTGTTTTTCGCTTTTTATGAGATAGCACTCAGAACGGATTTGATTTAGGGCCCACCCTACACTGGTATGACATTATTAACATGACAAAAGAAACATCTATTTCCAAACAGGGTCAGAATTACAGGTACAGGGGTTAGGGCTTTAATGTAATATTTTGGAAGACACAATTCAATCCATAACAAGGTATATGTGAGGGACCATTATAAACCCCTGTACCTTCTGCAGTGTCTCCCCAAGTCACAGGAGCTTGATGAATTACCGTTTGTTTTTGGGTTCTAGACAGTTTATCCGGGCTGGGGAAAGTTCTTCTTTTGGTTCCCCACTAACTTCAGAGAGGAAGTGATTTAAGCTGTGTGACCTCGGACAAGACACATCTCCTTTCTGAGCTTCAGTCTCTCTCATAAGGTTATTATGAGGATTGGTTGAGAAGATGATTGTAAAGCCCTGAGCACAGTTCTTACACGTAGAAAGCCGTCAGAAATGACACCTTATCTAGAGTCTAAGAAAAATTTAGAGAAACAGGAAGAACATGTGTTTGTGGTTCCGGGAAGGGGAGGAAGGTGATTGCATGTGATAACTGCCTTTATCTCTAAGTGGAAACCAAGGAAGAGGCATCAGGGCTCACTACCATATTTTATCAAAGTTAAGAATGCATTAGATGAACTATGAATTCTACACAGCTCTTAGAAAGAAAAAGCATTGAAAATTAAACTAAGACAAAATGCTTTCTCATTACTTCAAGTTTTCATTTTCTTCATACTAAGAAAATCTCTTTTAGATGTTGAGCACTTTTTCACGGGTTTATTGACCATTCATGTATTTTCTTTTGTGAAGTGTTCTTCAAGTCTTCTACCCATTATTAAAATTGGGTGGTTTGTCTTTTTATTATTAAGTTGTAAACATTCTTCATATAGTCTGGATTAAAATCCTTTGTAAGATAAATATTTTGTGCATATTTTTCTCAGTCTGTGGCTTGCCTGTTCATGTTCTTAGCAGTGCCTTTTGATGAAGTCTATTTTATTACTTTTTATTTGGTGGTTATTCTGTGTGCTGTACTATTTGGTTACATATCATTTCCATCACTAGGCTGTGGGTTCCTAGAGGGAAAGAATGTGAACATGTTTACCTTTTGCCCCAGCCTCCAGAACAATGCCTAACACGCAGAGGGCTCCATAAGTGCAGCAGTAAGTTTGCTGGCAGGAAGACGAGAAAACACACGTGCCCCTTTCCTCACATACAGTGGCCGTAATTTATTATTTTCCCCTGCTTGATTCTCTTTGCAAATCAGATTTCCTCACCTTCCCCTCCCCCCCAACCCATTTACCCATTCTGGTTCAAGTAAGAGTGACCTCTTGCCAACCCATTCCTTGGCTGGGCACTTGACCAAATCTGGGTCAGTCAAAGCCTTGCCCAGAGTTCTTCCAAGAAATATGAAGATGGAGATATGCTCATTCTCCTCCCACAGGATTTTAAGGACTTTGTAAGGCCAAAGCACATTGTCATCAAACATTTGCTTGCTAAATGAATAAAAAATGAATCTTTGAAAGGAGCAAATTCATTCTGTCTCTATTTTAGCAGTGGAACATTTATCAAATGAATTTTTTCAAATAGAGTCTGTCATGTAAAAATGATAAAAGTAGTGTAGTTCTAATTAAAGATATATGTGTGTGTGTGTCTGTGAATGTGTATATGTTTGTAAGTACATTTGTTTATATGCATGTGTCTGTGTGATCTGAATACCTGTATGTCTATGTGTTTATCTCTGTATTTGTGACTGTTTATACGTGTATGGTGTATAAAAGAATATGAGACTGTGTATGTGCATGTATGTGTATCTGTGTGTGAGTGTGCATTTATGTTTGTGTGTGTTGTCTATGAGTTCTGAGTGTCTAGATTTCCTTGTAATTATATTTGCGCCTCTGTGTCTTTATCTCTGTGTGCTATATTGCGATTTATAGTATAATTGTATTTTTGTGGCTCTATTTGTGTGTCTGTGTGTATACATAAGTGAATATGGGTTTACGTGTGTGTATTTGTGTATGTCTGTGCACTCTGTGTGTATGTGTCTGCATGTATGTTTGTGTAGATACACGTGTGTGCCTGTGTGTGTCTGTGGGTATGTTTGCATGGCGATAGGTGTGTACGTGTGTGTGTGTGTGTGTGCATGACTAGGGATTGCGGAAGGGAAAAGCTACCTGTATCCTATTCTGTAAAGAGCCCTGGTGTCACAGTGGTTAAGGGTTTGGCTGCTAACCAAAAGGTTGGCGATTTGAACCCACCAGTTTCTCCACGGGGAAAGATGTGGCAGTCTGCTTCCTTAAGGATTACAGCCTTAGAAAACCTATGGAGCAGTTCTACTCTGTCTTATAGGGTCGCTATGAGTCAGAATCAACTCAATGGCATACAACAACAATACTATCCTGTACTTGTACAAATTAGAAAAAGTTGCCTTCTTTGGTGGGGTATAAGTAGCCTCACAGACACAGGTCTTAGGTAGCAGAGTGATGATTGGATTTGAGGTCTTAGCAGAGAACATCTTGGTCATGAGAGATGGAGAGGATATGAGGGGGCATTTTGGAAGGTTTAGAATTGGAAGTCAATCCAGTCTCTCATTTGCCTTGCAGGCAACTTCCCAAAGAACTCAGTCTGAAATTACCAAAATCAATGCTCTCTAATGGTGTCCAAAGGACATGATTATAAGAGAAGTCCACAGCAGAATCCACCTCAATCCACACACTGCACAGGCTTCAGGGCCTCCTTCTTTGACTCGGCCCCTGAGGCCTTGAGCATGCACCTCCAGCAGGCCTTCTCCCACCTCTCCTTCCCTAAGCCAGAGTCCTGTCTTGTCCCCACCTGTTGTCTTGTGGGGGAAAAGGCTCCTCAGGGTTTAGAGTTGTGCACTGTTTTCATAGCTCATCACGTATTTGCACGTTTATTAAAATGACTCATGGGCAAGAGGCTGCAGGGTTGGGAGGGGTGGTGTTAAGAAGAGAAAGATATAGGTGATATAGAATTGATTTACATGGTGAGTGAAGTCTTGGAAGTGAGAAGTGGGTGAGCAGTTCAAACTTTGGAAGAGAAAACTGGGGTTTCGGGTTGAAACCAGTAAAATTTATTAGTTCTTACATTCATTTGAAGCCTTCAGATCCAATGTGAACATTTCTGCCCACCTCATGTTCTCAGTGGAAACTTCCTCTTCAACAGTTTGACTTGTAGTGTCTTGCGATAGACAACCTTGGGGAAGTTGCTCAACCTTTATGAACCTTCATTTCTTAGGTAATAATCCCTACCTTTTTTTTACTCACGTGGGTGGTTTGGAGGAATAACTGAGATATTGTATGTGAAGGTGCAGAGCACAGTGCTCAGTAAAGGTTAGGGCACACTTTCCCTCTCCTTTGCATTCCTCACCCCATCGTCTTCCCACCAGCCTCTGGGCACCTACAGATAGCATTATACCCATGCTTTTGATATGACTGCCAGCTTTGGCCTAGCACCTTGAAAGCACTCAGTATTCAGTAGATGTTTGTTGAGTGAAGAGATGAAGGCAGGCAGGCAGACAGACAGAAGGCAAATAATAAATGTTGTCATTGTTGTTAGTAATAAATGTTGTTGTTGTCGTTAGCTGGTGTCAAACCGACCTCTGACTCATGGCGATCCCATGCACGTCGGTATAAAATGCTGCCTGATCCTATGACATCCCTGTGATCTGTTGTAGATTAGACTCTTGTGATACACACAGTTTTCAACGGATAATTTTTGGAAGTAGATTGCCAGGCCTTTCTTCCTAGTCTTAGTCTGAAAGTTGTGCTGAAATCTCTTCAGCATCATAGAAACATGCAAGTCTTCACTGACAGATAGGTGGTAGCTGCTCATGAGGTGCACTGCTCATGAGGTTCGATTGGGAATTGAACCTGGGTCTCTTGCTGGGAAGATGAGAATTCTGCCACTAAACGACCAATGCCTCGTAAGTAATAGAACAAAACAAAGCAAGCAAACAAAAAAACTCATTGCCTTTGAGCTGATTCTCACTCATAGTGACCCTAAAAGACTGAGTATAACTGTCCCATAGGGTTTCCAAGGAGCAGCTGGTAGATTTGAGCTCTTGACCTTTTGATTAGCAGTTGAGCTCTTAACCACTGGGCTCCAAGTAATAAATAGTAGACAAATTATAAAGAAAGCAGGTTGTAACATTTTCCCATGTTTGGAAATGAACTACCGGCACCCTTCAGGGATAAAAGTTAAGCAAACTAATGATTTTGTATATAAAATATAGCTCTGGGTGATGGTCAGAGTGAGGAACTCAGTAGGCTTTTCTAGTCAGTGGTTACTCCTTACTGACCATCTGTTGTGGTCTCCAGTGAACTATTTCTGTTATTTTCCTCCTGATATGACTGTGGATTTGGTAGAGAGAAAGTGTGTATGCAGTGACACCTGTTCCTGCCCAAAGACCAAGTTTAGTAAGATTTAAAGGAATCTAAATTGAGAAAGAAAGATAAGAGAAAACTAGCCTGATTAAAAAAAAAAAAAAAATGAGAAAATCAGTAGGCAGACAAGGGCTGCCACCACCATGTTGTTGTTGGCAGGTGCCGTTGAGTCGGTTCCAAATGACAGCGACTGTTTTAGTCATCTGGTACTGCTATAACAGAAATATCACAAGTGGGGAGCTTTAACAAGCAGAAGTTTATTTCTTCACAGTAAAGTAGGCCAAAAGTCCAAATTCAGGGTGTCAGCTCCAGAGGAAGGCTTTCTCTCTCTTGTCAGCCTTCTCATCAGTCTTCCCCCAGACTAGGAGTTTCTTTGTGCAGGAACCTCAGGTCCAAAGGACCCGCTCTGCTCCTGGTGCTGCTTTCTTGGTGGTATGAAGTCCCCAACTCTGCTTGCTTCCCTTTCCTTTTATCTCTTGAGGGACAAAATGTGGTGCAGGCCACACCCCAGGGAAACTCTCTATACCTTGGATCAGGGAGGTGACCTGACTAAGGGTGGTGTTACAATCCCACCCTAATCTTTTCAACATAAAATTACAATCACAAAATGGAGGACAACCACACAATACTGGGAATCATGGCCCAGCCTAATTGATATACACATTTTTGGGGGGACATAATTCAATCAGTGACAGCAACCATATGTACCACATAATGAAACACTGCCTGGTCAAGCATTGTTGCTATGCTTGAGCCCATTGTTACAGCCACTGTGCCAATCCATCTTGTCGAGTGTCTTCTTTTTTTCTGCTGACCCTGTACTTTTCCAAGTATGATGTCCTCCAGAGATTGATTCTTCCTGACAACATGTCCAAAGTATGTATGATGTAGTTTCGCCATCCTTGCTCCTAAGGAGCACTCTGGTTGTACTTCTTTCAAGACAGATTTGTTCTTTGTTTTTGAAGTCCATGGTATACATGATATATTTAATATTCTTTACCAACACCACAATTCAAAGGCATCAATTCTTCATTCTTTGTTATTCATTGTCCAGCTTTTGCATGCACATGATGCTATTGAAAATACCATGGCCTGAGTCAGGTGCACCCTCAGTCTTCAATGTGACATCTTTGCTTTTCAACACTTTAAAGAGGTCTTTTGCAGCAGATTTGCCCAATGCAATGTATCTTTTGCTTTCTTGACTGCTGCTTCCATGGGTGATGATTGTGGATCCAAGTAAAATGAAATCCTTGACAACTTCAGTCTTTTCTCTGTCTATCGTGATGTTGCTTATTGGTCCAGTTGTGAGGATTTTTGTTTTCTTTATGTTGAAGTGTAATCCATGATGAAGGCTGCAGTCTTTGATCCTCATCAGTAAGTGCTTCAAGTCCACTTCTCTTCCAGAAAGCAAGGTCGTGTCATCTGCATGTCACAGGTTGGTAATGAGTCTTCCTCCAATCCTGATGCCCCATTCTTCTTGATGTAGTCCAGCTTCTCGTATTATTTGCTCAGCATACAGATTGAATAGCTATGGTGAAAGGATACAATGCTTGCGCACACCTTTCCTGACTTTAAAGCATGCTGTATTCCCTTGTTCTGTCCGAATGACTGCCTCTTTATCTGTGTAGAGGTTCCTCATGAACACAATTAAGTGTTCTGGAATTCTTATTCTTCGTAATGTTATCCATAATTTGTTATGATCCACACAGTCGAATGCCTTTGCATAGTCAATAAAACACAGGTAAACATCCTTCTGGTATTTTCTGCTTTCAGCCAGGATCCATCTGACAATGATATCGCTGCTTCCACATCCTCTTCTGAATTTGGACTCAATTCCTGGCAGTTCTCTGTGGATATACTGCTGTAGTCACTTTGGAATAGTCTTCAGCAAAATTTCGCTTGCATGTGATATTAATGATATTTTTCAATAATTTTGGCATTTGTTTGGATCACCTTTCTTGCAAATAGGCCACCACCACAATCATATGCATTTATTAACCAACTGCTATTACAGGGCATCTGGAGCTCTGGTGGCATAGTGGTTGACAACTCATCTGCTAACCAAAAGATCGGTAGTTCAAATCCACCACCCGCTCCGTGGAAACACTACAGGGCAGTTCTCTCTATAGGGTCTCTATGAGTTGGAACCGACTCTACGGCACCTAACAACAACAACAATTACAGAGCTCTGTGCTGGTTGCTGAGATTCTAAAGCGGATGGTGGGGTTCTTGCCCTCCAGAGGCTTCCAGTCTAGGGGATGGAACTGGGTGGAAGACAAGTATCAAGCACATGCTTACTATCTGTTCAGCACTGGGGTAAATGTTTAAAGATATGTGATGAAACAAATATTGCTGTCCAAGAAAACTGACGCTCAGAGAGGTTTAGAAACTTTCTCTAGCCCACTCAGTAAATGAGAAGTAGAAATGGGAGAAAAACCCAAGTCTGTCTGGTTCTAACGCCTTTGTGCTGCTCACAGAACTATGAGCATTAGGGCAAGCATGTACAAAGAGAATTAACTTACAAGGCATCTGTCATGGATTGAACTGTGTCCCCCCAAAATATGTGTGAATTCGGCTACGCCATGATTCCCAGTATTGTGAGATTATCCACCATTTTGTCATCAGATCATTTTGTAATCTGATGTGATTTTCCTATGTGTTGTAAATCCTACATCTATGATGTTAAGGAGGCAGGACTGGAAGAAGTTATGTTAATGAGGTAGAACTCAATTTTTAAGACTAGGTTGTTTTAAGCCAACCTCTTTGGAGATATAAAAGAGAGAAGTGAGCGGAGAGACAGGGGGAACTCATACCACAAAGAAATAAGAGCAAGGAAAATAGTGTGTCCTTTGGACATGGGGTCCCTGAGCCGAGAACCTCTTTGACTGTGGAAGATTGATGAGAAGGACTTCTCCCCAGAGCTGACAGAGACAGAGAGCCTTCCCCTGGAGCTGTTACACTGAATTTGGACTTCAGGTCTCCTAGACTGTGAGAGAATAAATTTCTCTTTGTTAAAGCCATCCACTTGTGGTATTTCTGTTATAACAGCACTAGCTAACTAATACAGCATCCTGGGTTCAGTGTCAAGTGAGTAGATGATAAGTGTTGCAGGAATTCAGAAGAAAAGGGATTTATTAGAACAAATCCACAAGAGCCAAAGTATGACCTTGAGTATATTCCACTTGAACTTAGAGACCATCTCAAGACTAGATTTGACACATTGAACATTAATGACCAAAGACCAGATGAGTTGTGGAATGAAGTCAAGGACATCATACATGAAGAAAGCGAAAGCTCATTAAAAAGACAGGAAAGAAAGAAAAGACCGAAATGGATGTCAGAAGAGACTCTGAAACTTGCTCTTGAAAATTGAGTAGCTAAAGCCAATGGAAGAAATGATGAAGTAAAAGAGCTGAATGGAAGATTTCAAACGGTGGCTCAAGAAGACAAAGTATTACAATGATATGTGCAAAGAGCTGGAGTTAGAAAGCCAAAAGGGAAGAATACACTCGGCATTTCTCAAGCTAAAAGAACTGAAGAAAAAATTCAAGCCTCCAGTTGCAATAGTGAAGAATTCTATGGGGAAAATATTAAATAACGCAGGAAGCATCAAAAGAAAACAAAACAAAAAAAAAACCAAACCCAGTGTCGTCGAGTCAATTCCAACTCATAGCGACCCTGTAGGACAGAGTAGAACTGCCCCATAGAATTTCCAAGGAGCGCCTGGCGGATTCGACCTTTTGGTTAGCAGCCATAGTGCTTAACCACTATGCCACCAGAGTTTCCGCATCAAAAGAAGATGTAAGGAATACACAGAGTCACTATACCAAAAAGAATTTGTTGACGTTCAACCATTTCAGGTGGAAGCACATGATCAGGAACTGATGGTACTGAAGGAAGAGCTCCAAGCTGCACTGAAGGCACTGGTGAAAAACAAGGCTCCAGGAATTGATGGAACACCAATTGAGATGTTTGAACAAATCAGTGCAGCACTGGAAGTGCTCATTTGTTTATGCCAAGAAATTTGGAAGACAGCTACCTGGCTGAGTGGAAAAGATCCATGTTTATGCCTACTCCCAAGAAAGGTGATCCAGCCAAATGCAGAAATTATTGAACAATAAATATCATTAGTACCACATGCAAGTAAAATTTTGCTGAAGATCATTCAAAAGTGGTTGCAGCAGTATATCAACAGGGAACTGCCAGAAGTGGAAGCCGGATTCAGAAGAGGTCATGGAACCAGGGATATCATTGCTGGTATCAGATGTACCCTGGCTGAAAGCAGAGAATACCAGAAAGATATTTACCTGTGCTTTATTGACTATGCAAAGGCATTTGACTGTGTGGCTCATAACAAATTATGGGTATAGCACTATGAAGAATGGGAATTCCAGAATACTTAATTGCATCCATGAGGAACCTTACATAGATCAAGAGGCAGTCGTTCGGAGAGAAGAAGGGAATACTGTGTGCCTTAAAGTCAGGAAAGGTGTATGTTAGGGTTGTATCCTTTCACCACACCATTCAGTCTGTATGCTGAGAAGCTGAACTATATGAATAAGAACACGGCATCAGGATTGGAGGGAGACTCTTTAAAAACCTGCATTATGCAGATGACACAACTTAGCTTTCTAAAGATGCAGTAGACTTGAAGCACCTACCGATGAAGATCAAAGACTACAACCTTCAGTAAGAATTACGCCTCAACATAAAGAAAACAAAAATCCTCACAACTGGACCAATAAGCAACATCATGATAAATGGAGAAAAGATGGAAGTTGTCAAGGATTTCATTTTGCTTAGATACACAATAACATCCATGGAAGCAGCAGTCAAGAAATCAAAAGATGCATCGCATTGGGCAAATCTGCAGCAAAAGACCTCTTATTAAAGTGTTAAAAAGCAAAGATGTCACTTTGAAGACTAAGGGTGCACCTGACCCAGCCATGGTGTCTTCAATCACCTCATATGCATGTGAAAGTCGGATGATGAATAAGGAAGAGCAAAGAAGAACTGATGCCTTTGAATTGTGGTGTTGGTGAAGAATATTGAATCTGCCATTTACTTCCAAAACAAGGACCACAACTGTCTTGGAAGAAGTACAACCAGATTGCTCCTTAGAAGCAAGGCTGGAAAGACTATGTCTCATACGTTTCAGGCACGTTGTTGGGAGGGATCAGTCCCTGGAGAAGGACAGCATGATTGGTGAATTATAGGGTCAGCGAAAAGAGGAAGACCCTCAACAAGATGAACTGACACAGTGGCTGTAACAACGGGTTCAAGCACAGCAAGGATTGTGAAGGTGGCACAGGATGGGGAAGTATTTCATTCTGTTGTACACAGGGTTGCTACGAGGCTATGAGACGGAAGTGACTTGGTGGCACCTAACAACAACAGCAACAACAGGTGAATAGAAAGGGAAACTTTACAGAGGAAATAGGATCTCAACTACAACCTGAAGGCAGAATATGATTCCAATAAGAGATGAAATAAGGAAGAGGCTTTGCAGGCAGAAGCCATGATCTACACAACAGTAAGAGGTAGGAAAATTCTTGTCTTCCGGGTTTGCATTATGCAGTGTGGAGTACTGGAGAGAACACAGTTTTTTGAAATTCACTAACACTGCAGCCCTAAGTCTCAGTTTCCCCATCTGTACAATGGGTGTGATACTAGCCACTTCACACTGTTGTTGAAGACCAGAGACAATGTATGTAAAGTACCTGGTTCTTCAAAATCACGAATCTAAGTTAGACCTCAATATAAATGGGGTCCCTTCTCTCATAGTGTCCTATTTTTCTTCTGACTTGGAATTGAACTAATTATACATATATGTGTTTATTTAATGTCTGCTTAAGTTTCATGAGGATAGGGACAATGCCTTTCTCTGCACTCTCCTCAGTGCCATGAAGAGTAGGCACTAAATAAATCTCTTTTAACTGAATATATGAATGTATGAATTCATGAATAATGATCCTATTTCTGTGCTATGGCTCTAAGAATCTGTGAAAATACATACCTTCTGGTCAGAGGACAGGTTGCTGATGAAAGGAAAGGCATCAAAGAATGCAGCTACAAATTCACAGGACTTCCAGCAGTCATCAGTGAAGTCACCAGGTCTCTTTCCTGCCTCCCAGTGCTGCATGTAACCATCTCTGAGCAGGAAGGGAATTGCACAAACTTCCAATTCAGTTCTTGTGGACTTGCTCTGATTTTCTTCAGTTTCAACTTGAACTTGTGTATAAGCAATTGATGGTTTGTTCCACAGTTGGCCCCTGGCCTTGTTCTGACTGATGATATTGAGCTTTTCCATCGTCTCTTTCCACAGATGTAGTCAGTTTGATTTCTGTGTGTCCCATCTGGCGAGGTCCATGTGTATAGTCACCGTTTATGTTGGTGAAAGAAGGTACTTGCAACGAAGAAGCCCTTGGTCTTGCAAAATTCTATCATTCGATCTCCAGCATTGTTTTCATCACCACAGCCATATTTTCCAACTACTGATCCTTCCTCTTTGTTTCCAACTTTCCCATTTCAATCACCAGTAATTATCAATGCATCTTGATTGCATGTTTGATCAATTTCAGACTGCAGCAGCTGATAAAAATCTTCTATTTCTTCATCTTTGGCCCTAGTGGTTGGTGCATAAATTTGAATAATAGTTGTATTAACTGGTCTTCCTTGTAGGCATATGGATATTATCCTATCACTGAAAGCATTGTACTTAAGGATAGGTCTTGAAAAGTTCTTTTTGACTATGAATGCAACACCATTCCTCTTCAAGTTGTCATTCCTAGCATAGTAGACTATATGATTGTCCGATTCAAAAAGGCCAATACCTGTCCATTTCAGCTCACTAATGCCTAGGATATCGATGTTTATGCATTCCATTTCATTTTTGACAATTTCCAATTTTCCTAGGTTCACACTTCTTACATTCCAGGTTCCAATTATTAATGGATGTTTGCAGCTGTTTCTTCTCATTTTGAGTTGTGCCACATCAGCATATGAAGGTCCCGAAAGCTTTACTCCATCCACATCATTAAGGTCGACTCTACTTTGAGGAAGCAGCTCTTCCCCAGTCATCTTTTGAGTGCCTTCCAACCTGGGGGGCTCATCTTCCAGCACTGTATCAGACAGTGTTCCACTGCTATTCATAAGGTTTTCACTGGCTATGCCACTGGTGTTCAGATACCAGCAGGGTCACCCATGGAGGACAAGTTTCAGCTGAGCTTCCACACTAAGACAGACTAGGAAGAAGGACCCGGCAGTCTACTTCTGAAAGCATTAGCCAGTGAAAACCTTATGAACTAACCTTTTCTCATCTATAAAAGTGAAATGATAATTCAAGTCTAACCAAGATGAGATCTGCCGTAAGTTCATGAGGCAAGTATCGTGTATCATCTGTTCCATTCCTGGGGATACCCCGAAGAAGACCTGGGGGGAATGTCTTGGGTTAAGTAGTAAACACTTTACAATGCATTTTCATATCTGTTACCCCATTTATTCTTTTCAGTACCCTGGAAAGGTAAGATGGGCAGTTATTGTTTTTCCCATGTTATACTGCAATTCACACAGGTGGTAAATAACCAGGAGCCTTGGTGGCACAGTGGCTAAGAGCTTGGCTGCTAGCTAAAAAGTTGCAGTTCAAATCTACCAGGTGCTGTTTGGAAACCCTATGGGGGCAGTTCAGCCTTCTCTTATAGGGTCGCTATGAGTCAGAATCAACTCCACGGCAATGGGTTTGGGTTTTGGTTTGAGTACCTCATATCTTCCAGTGAGTCCACTGCTAGGTCTTTGGGTATTTTGTTGTAAGTGAAAGGGGAACCATGATGATGTAAATGACAGAAATAAGCCTAAACTGGAATCCGTTGCAGAGAGGCAGTACAAAGGCTGCCGGGCTCTTAGTGTGGCCTCAGCCTCACTGAGCCTCAGTACCCTCATCTGTAAGATAATGATATGAACACCTATTTTTTTCTGGGGGTTGTTGTGAGGAATAGCAGACAATGAATACCACACACCTAACACATAAAGCCAGCTCAATAAAACCATTGCTATCACCAAGGCTTACCTCTCAGAACTGGTGTGTCCTTAGAAAGTCACTTCCCTTTACATGGCCTCACTTTCTTTTTCTAGGAAAACAATGGGTTTGGATTCAATGACTGCTACGCTATCTTCCAAATCTAGGGTTCCATCAGTCTGGGAACTTGCCTTTCTCTGTGTGACTTTTAATGGATATAGCTCTGATTGGATCTTAGGTTGGGGCTCTCCCTCTGGTTACAACCTAGCTACATGTCGTTTTCTTTCTCTCCGCATTTGTAAAGTAGGGATAAATAGTATCCTGTTATTGGAAAGGTAAGGACTGTGAGGCTTAAATGAGATAGATGTGTCCATTACCCACCAGCCAGTAGATTCCTCAAAAGCAGGGATTTGCTTACATAATGTCATGCCTACTTCACAGGGCTGGCCACAGCATTAGATATGTAAATTCATGTCAAGTATGAAGAACAAGACCTGGCACAAAGCAAGCATTCAATGAACATTATTTTTTTACACCAGTATATATAACAGTCCTCATGCTCAATAAATGGTCAAGAAGTAGAATTACAGGAATCATACCCATTAGGGGCTGCGGAGAGTTTGCCTGGGTTAAGTTCTGGGAAATGAGCCCACAGACCAGAAAACCCCTGGCTGAAACCAAGACAGACCTATTCGTTTCCTTTAAAAGCCAAGGCGAAGGGCGGGGCCTAAATTAGGTTGCCTTCGGCACAACCAGCAGACCAAGCAGAGCCCAGCGGTGCCGGAGGTGGCGGGAGGACAGGCGCTGGCCAATCCCAGGCCCGGTTCCAAGGGCCAATCGGGGCGCGTTTTACAGGGGCCGGCCACAGCGGGTGGGGCCGGGCGCGGGGTGGGGCTGCTGCCGCCGGCCGGGACCGCCCTATTGAGGCGCGGCGGGGTTCCGCTCAGCTGCCTGCAGAGCCCAGCTAGCTAAAATGTAATTTCAGATTGGACAAGTAAGTGACCCTCCTCTCAGTTCCACGTGTGCATTAGGGGCTTTGCAGGCGTGCAGACTGTCAGCGGGCACGTCAGGGAGGAAGGTCCTCCAACCCCAGAGCGCACCGCGCCAGCGCCTTTCTCCCCCTTGCCGCTGCCTCTTCCTTCTCCTCCTCCTCTGCGGGCCTATGCCACCCTCACCAGCCGGGCCTTTGGTATCCCGGCATGGTTAAGTCCCCTCTGTCCTCAGTGAGGCTTCTGGGCAACTCTAGGAAAGGGTTGGCCTTTCCTGTGTTCCCAGGGTTGCCCTTGAGATGTCTGGGACCTGGGATCCTCTCCGAGTTAACTATGTCCTGTACCTCTCTCCTTCCCCAAACCCTATGTTTTAGGACAGTAAGACTTTTCCAAAGCAGTTTTTTTTTTTTTTTCGGAACTTTTTAATTCAGATGTGGCTACCTTAGGCATTGTAAGGCCAGTGCTGTTTTCAGCCACTTGTGATAGTATTTAAAGTGAAATTTAGTTTAGATGCTATCATCCTGTTTGGTTACAATTGTCCTGGTAGGAAAGGCCTAGGGGTATCTTTCTGTTTTTATTAATTTCTTTTAAGGTTGACAAGATGCAAAAATAATAACTTTCCATAATCTTGACTGTTTTCCACTAAAGCCCTTCTTAAGCCTTAACACTAATTTTGTTCCCAAATTAAAGGGTCAGTCATGACCAAAATAATGGAAGAGGTTTCATCTTTACATTAATTTTTAAAATTTGACATCTGGAGGCAGGGAGTGATTATGCGTTTGAATAGCATGTCAGGAAAAAAGACAGTTCTGTTAGTTTGTGGCTATTTAAATGGTAGAGTTTTGCTTGCTTTTCCCCTCTTTCCTATAATCCAGCAAGTATATATTATGATTTTTTAATTTTTAAGTTGCTGGCTATGTCTTCCAGGCTGCTGACTGCCTCCTGGTCATCTGGGAGCCTCCTGTTAATGCAGCCCTCCTGCTTGGCTCTTGACCTGATGGCCACTGCCTGGCTCTTAGGAGGGCTCAGAGCAGGTGAGGAGGATCTCCTAGTGGGAGGCTCAGAGGACTGTCCTTAAGGATGGCTGGGGGAACACAACAGAGGAGTGAAACAGGCCTGGAGATTGGGTTTGAGGGGGGCAGATTGGGGGCCTTCCTGGCTGGGTTTGGAAGTCAAAACACATGTGTTGAGAGAAGGAAACAGCCCAGAGGGTGGACAGTTGTGTCTTTCTGGATGAATTAAGAAGTTTACTGGGAGGAGACCGGGCCATCTTCCAACCTGTGTTATTTTTTGCTGTTGGCCTTGTCTTTTCCTGGAATCTGGTTCCCTTTCCCTAACCTTTCTGTTAGTTCAAATCACAGTCAATTACCAGCTGGTTTTTAAAACAATTTGAGGTAATGAGTCTTGCCCTTAAACTCTCAGCCAGAATAGGACCCCCTAAGGGGATTTGAAATAATTATTTTGCTTGAATATACTGTAGAGATCACTTAACCTCTTCCCTTCCCACCCATTTTGTAAGGGAGGGACATAGAATCAACCCAGGTGGTATAAGAGGAGGTCATCCAGAGCATTTCTTCCATTCACTAACTTGTTCACTCATTTTATGGCCCATACTGTTGGGCTGAACAGGCCATTGCTTTATCCCATCATATGCTCTATCCAGAGAAACTTACTGAGAGCCCAGCCTCTAGAAAGTTACACAGTGATCTGAAGATCATTCTAATTAAATACACTAAATGCCCCTTACCCTTTTCCTTTCTTTTTATTTTTGAAAAAGCCATAGCACAGAAGAATAATTATAGTAACTGGAAATATTTAGCATGGAAGAAAGAAGAATCAATAGGGGGCTGTGAGAGCCATCTTGAAACATTTGAAGGAATAGCCCTAAGATGGAATAGGCTGTTTGGATGTTCCCTAGGGATAAAAATTAAGACTAAAATTAGGAAGGCATATAAAGCAGAGTCCAACTCAATACAAGGAAGACCTTTCTTCTTATTACATTAATAGCTGCTTGTAGTGAAATTCAGATGGCACAAAATCACCCTGCAAGTCTCCACTGTATTCCATTCCCTACATGTAACGGCAGTAAGCAGGTTTTTGTGTATTCTTGAAATCTTCTGTCGTAGGTCTCTCTACAATATAGTACTTTTCAAACTTTAGCATCCATCAGAATCACATTGAAGACATTTAAAGCCTGGATGTGGGGGCCAACCCCTCCAGAGTTTCTGAATTGGTAGATCTGGGCTGGAGCCTGAGAATTTGCATTTCTAACAAGTCACCAGGTAGTGTCGAGGGTGCTCTTCTGGAGACCCCAGTGAGAGCCACCGAAAGCCAAACCCACTGCCTTGGAGTCCGTTCTGAATCATAGCAACTGGTGCTTTATCCTTTGTGCAGGAAATAACAGAGAGTTCCCACGTACCCCTCTCCCTGCCACACAGTTTCTCCTATTATTAACATCTTACATTAGTGTGATACATATTTTACATTTGATGAACCGATATTGATATATTATTAACTATTTTTTTTTTTTTAAAGTCCATGTGAGGATGGCACAGGACAGGGCAGAATTTCCAGGGTAGTTTTGTTCCGTTGTTCTTTTGTAAGAGGATTGTTAATGAATCGGAACCTACTCGATAGCACCTAGGAACAGTGAAGTCCGTAGTTTACATAAGGGTTCACTCTGTGTTGTACAGTCCCGTGGGTTTTGACAAATGTATAAAGTTATATGCAACCCATTACAGCATCGTACCGGGGCCGTGGTGGCTCAGTGGTTAAGAGCTCAGCTGCTAACCAAAAGGCGAGCAGTTCAGATCCACCAGCCACTCCTTGGAAATCCTATGGAGCAGTTCTTTATCCTATGGCGTCACTGTGAGTCAGAATCAACATGATGGCAACAGGCACAGTATCATACAGAATAGTTTTATTGCCCCTAAAAGTGCCCTCTGTTCCACCTATTCCTCTCTCCCTTCTCCCTCTGAATCCTTGATGGGCAGCCACCGATCTTTTTATTGTCTTTATTGTTTTGCTTTTTCCAAAATGTCACATAGTTGGAATCACACAGTATGAAGGTTTTTTGAACTGGCCTTTTTCATTTTGCAATATGCATTTAAGGATCCTCTAGTCTTTTTGTAGCTTGATAGTGCATTTCCTTTTATCATTGAATAATACTCCACCTTTTAAAGGACATCTTGGTTGCTTCCAATTTTTGACAATTATGAATACAGTTGCTATAAATGTTCATATGCAGGTTTTGCGTGGATATGCGTTTTCGACTCATCTGGGTAAATACCTAGGAGCGTAATTGCTGGATCATGTGGTAGACCTATATTTAGCTTTGTAAGAAATTGCCAGACTGTCTTCCAAAGTGGCTGTACCATTTTACATTCTCACCAGCAATGAATAAGAGTTCCTGTCGCTCCACATCCTTGCCAGCCTTTGACGCTGTCCATGTTTTGGATTGTAGCCATTTGAATGTCTAGTGGTATTTCACTATTGTTTTAATTTGCAATTTCCTAATGACATATGATGTTGAGCATCTTTTCATATGCTTATTTGCCATCTGTATATTTTCTTTGGTTAGATGTCTGTTTAGATCTTTTGCCCATTTTGCAATTGGATTGCTTGTTTTCTTTTTCTTTTAAAGTTTTTATTGTGCTTTAAGTGAAAGTTTACACATCAAGTCGGACTCATACAAAAATTTATAAATACCTTGCTATATACTCCTAATTGCTGTCCCCCTAATGAGACAGCACACTCCTTCCCTCCATTCTCTCTTTTCGTGTCCTTTCAGCCAGCTTCTGACCCCCTCTACCTTCTCATCTCCCCTTCAGACAGGAAATGCTGACATGGTCTCATGTGTCTACTTTAGCCAAGAAGCTCATTCTTCACCAGTATCATTGGCTATCCCATAGTCCACTCCAATCCCTGTCTGAAGAGTTGGCTTTAGGCATGGTTCCTGTCTTGGGCTAACAGAAGGTCTGGGAACCATGACCTCCAGGGTCATTCAGGTCTCAGACCATTAAGTCTGGTCTTTTTACGAGAAATTGGGGTCTGCATCCCACTGCTCTCCTGTTCCCTCAGGGGTTCTCTATCATGTTCCCTGTCAGGACAGTCATTCCCTGTCAGGCAGGCACCATCTAGTTCTTCTGGTCTCAGGCTAATGTAGTCTCTGCTTTATGTGGCCCTTTCTGCCTCTTGGGCTCATAATTACCTTGTGTCTTTAGTGTTCTTCATTCTCTTTGCTGCAGGTGGGTTGAGACCAATTGATGCATCTTAGATGGCCGCTTGCTAGCATTTAAGACCCCAGACGCCACTCTTCAAAGTGGGATGAAGAATGTTTTCTTAATAGATTTTATTATGCCAGTTGACTTAGATGTCGCCTGAAATCATGGTTCCCAAACCCCTGCCCCTGCTGCACTGGCCTTCAAAGTTTTTAGTTTATTCAGGAAACTTCTTTGCTTTTGGTTTAGTCCAGTTGTGCTGACCTCTCCCGTGTTGTAAGCTGTCTTTCCCTTCACCTAAAATAGTTCTTAGCTACTATGTAATTGGTGAAAACCCCTCTCCCTCGCTCCCTCCCCCTCTTCATAACCACCAAAGAATATTTTCTTCTCTATTTAAACTATTTCTAAGTTCTTATAATAGTGGCCTTATACAATATTTACCCTTTTACAACTGGCTAATTTCACTCAGCATGATGCCTTCCGGATTCCTCCATGTTATGAAATGTTTCACAGATTCACCATTGTTCTTTATCGATGTGTAATATTCCATTGTGTGAATATACCATAATTTATTTACCCATTTATCCATTGATAGGCACCTTGGTTGCTTCCATCTTTTTGCTATTGTAAACAGTGCTACAATGAACATGGGTGTGCATATATCTGTTTGTGTAAAGGCTCTTATTTCTCTAGGATATATTCCAAGGAGTGGGATTGCAGGATCGTATGGTAGTTCTATTTCTAGTTTTTTAAGGAAGCATCAAATCGATTTCCAAAGTGGTAGTGCCATTTTACATTCCCACCAGCAGTGTATAAGTGTATAAGAGAAATTTATTCTCTCACAGTCTAGTAGGCTACAAGTCTAAATTCAGGGCATCAGCTCCAGGGGAAGGCTTTCTCTCTCTGTTGGCCCTAGAGGAAGTTCCTTGTCCTCAGTCTTCCCCTGGTCAAGGAGCTTCTCAGGCGCAGCAACCCCAGGTTCGAAGGATACGCTCTGCTCCTGGCACTGCTTTCTTGGTGGTATGAGGTCCCCGTGTGCCTCTGCTCCCTTCTCTCTTTTATATCTCAAAAGAGAGTGGCTTAAGATACTATCTAGTAGATCTCATCAATATAACTGCCACTAATCCATCTTATTACATCATGGTGATAGCTTTTACAACACATGGGGAAGTCACATCAGATGACAAAATGGTAGACAGTCACACAATGTTGAGAATCATGACCCTGCCATGTTGACAGACATTTTTGGGGGACACAGTTGAATCCATGATGGTAGGTGCCAATTAGTTCGGTAGAAAAATAATCTCAGTATTGTTTTCATTTTCATTTCCTATGTTGTTTGTGGGACTGAAGATACATGTATATATTTTTCATATGTATTCATGTATTCCTTTTTTTGTGAACTGCAAGTTCATACAGGAAAGGAATAAGTATGAGCAAAGGCACCAAGGACCTTTGTTTTGAGGGGTTGTTAGTAGTTTTGTAGAACTGGAGTATGAGGGGTTGAGCTGGGGGCACTGAGGATAGATAGACAAGCAGGAACTAAAGGGCTTTGTGGGTCAAATAAAGAGCTTGGACTTTATTATGGGCAGAAGATGCATTCGTGGTTTTGAAGCTTGTGCTTTAATCCTCAGCAATTTAGAATTTTGTTTGTGCGGCCTGTAGGTGGTACAAACAGTTAAGTGCTTGGCTGGCTACTAACCAAAAAGTTTGTAATTTGAACCTACCCAGAAGCCCCTTGGAAGAAAGGCCTGGAGATATGTTTCCAAAAGGTCAACCAAAAAACCAAACCAAACCCGTTGCTGTCAAGTCGATTCGAACAACTTATAGCAACTGTATAGGACAGAGTAGAACTGCCCCATAGGGTTTCCAAGGAGATGCTGGTGGATTCAAACTGCCAACCTTTTGGTTAGCAAATGAGCTCTTAAACCACTGTGCCACCAGGACCCCATGAAAATCCTATGGAGCGCAATTCTACTTTGTAACACATGGGGTTGCCCTGAGTCGGAATCGACTGTGCAGCTACTGGTTTGGTTTTTTGGGTTATGTTTGTGGAATAGCGGACTGTTCAGTTCCCTAAGTCTAATGTTTAATCTTCAAAGAGTTCATTTTTTAGGCCTTTCACCTTAGACCTTAAAGCTACTGGGCCATGCTTCAAAACAGGTAAATGCCAGGATAGGCCGAAGACTTCAAACAGCCTCTGGCTTGCTGTTGTCTCTGAGGAAAGAGTTTTATAAGATCACGTGGAGAATGGATTTTATTGCTTTACCTAATGCTGCCCTGAGCCCTTCCCTAATTTACTGGCATCTGACAGCACTCATTAAGGTTGGTGGGTTCTTCTGTTGTTTTAATTGGAGTGACTTTCTGGGACAAGCTGTGGGTTTTGGCCAATATGCTAATAATAATGGCATTGCATTGAAGGTCTAGTTAGGTGTATGGAAAATCATTTCCTAGTTAATTATGTCATCAAATCAGCAGCAGCCTTTTGGAGAAGAAAGAGACAGAGGGGGAAAACTACATATATATTTAAATTATTGAGATCTCAAAGAAAGGTTAGGAATCCACATTTCTGAAAGAGGAGTTCATGTTAGAATAAATCACCAAGGTTGCCTGTAATTTTCTGTTATGGGTTTAGCTTTGTATTTGGCATATCAGGGATTAAACTACAATAACCGTGTGTTTAGAGTCTTTTTTTTTTTTTTTTAGAGTCAGCACCGCCCCCCCGCCCCCCAGTCCTTTGTGCCTATTCTATCATTTTGAATGAGAATGGGAGACCATAAAATCCAAATATTTGCTTTAAGTGAAATTAGTATAAATTGAGTTTGTAAAAGATAGACTGGCCTTGTTGGTCAGTTTGTCTGAGTGGGCTCTTTCTCCATTTTCCTTCTCCCCTCCATATGCATTCCTGTGGAAGTAGAGCCCTTGGTCAAAGTGGAGCCTGCCCCAGGGCAAGGAGGATGGTGCTTCAACCACAAGCTTGAGGATCTTAACCACCCAGAAGAGAGTCTTGGTGATAGTGCTCCCTAGAACTTGCCAGGGACAGAGTCCTTAGAGTCTTTTTGTCTTAAAATTTTTCCATACAATTTTTTCTTCTCCCCCATAACGCAGTTATTCCCCCTATTGCTGCATTACACTACGTTGTGCTTGCCTATGTTGTTGTGAGGAGCCCTCAAGTCGGTTCTGATTCTTAGTGACCCTGTATAAAACAGAATGAAACAGTACCTGGTCCTGTACCATCCTCATAATCGTTGCTGTGTTTGAGCGCATTGTTGCTACCCCTCTGTCATTCCATCTTATTGAAGGTCTTCCTCTTTTTTGCTGATCCTCTACTTTATCGAGCAAGATGTCCTTCTCCAGGGACTGGTCCTTCCTGATAACATGTCCAAAGTACATGAGACGAGGTTTTACCATCCGTGCTTCTAAGAAGCATTCTGGCTGTACTTCTTCCAAAACAGATTTGTTCACTCTTCTGGCAGTCCATGGTATATTCAGTATTCTTTGCCAACACTATAATTCAAAGGCATCAATTCTTCTCTGTCTTCTTTATTCATTGTCCAGCTTTCGCATGCATATGAGGCCATTGAAAATACCATCGAAAATAACAGGCTCACATTCGTCCTCAAAGTGACGTCTTTGCTTTTTAGCGCTTTAAAGAGGTCTTTTGCAACAGATTTGCCCAGTGCAATGCGTCTTTTGATTTCTTGACAGCCGTTTCCATGGGCATTGATTGTGGATCCAAGTAAAATGAAATCCTTGACAACTTCAGTATTTTCTCCATTTATCACGATGTTGCTTATTGGTCCAGTTGTGAGGATTTTTGTTTTCTTTTTGCTGAGGTGTAATCCATACTGAAGGCTGTGATCTTTTATCTTCATCAGTAAGTGCTTCAAGTCCTCTTGGCTTTCAGGAAGCAAGGTTTTGTCATCTGCATGTTGCAGGTTGTTAATGAGTCTTCCACCAATCCTGATGTCGCTTTCTTCTTTCTATGGGTATTGTCTATAGGTACAAGGAAGTAAGGAGAAGAACATGTTCAGTTAATGTACAATATTTTCTACATCAGGATTTATAGTAATATAAGGTGGTCCCTATAATCAGAGCATGAAGTATTTCTAATGATTGAGGGTCTGAAAGATTTCACACGATAAATGGACTTGAAAGTTCATTGTGAAGTGTGCCTAGGAAGAAAGTGACTTGTTACCATCAAAACGTAGTCATTTTAGGGATGGTAGCAAGAATCTAAAGCAGCCCTGGTAGCATAATGGTTCAGCTCTTGGCTGCTAACTGAAAGGTTGGCCATTTGAGCTAATCCAGTGACTCCATGGGAGAAAGACCTGGCAATCTGCTCCTTTAAAAATTACAGCCTAGAAAATCATATGGAGCAGTTCTACTCTGTGAAATAGGGTCAAAATGAGTAGGAATCGACTCTATGGCACGTAACAGCAGCAGCAAGAATCTAGGCATCTTTGGATGTTATAAATGATAATGCGTTCGGCTGCTAGCCAAGAGGCTGGAGGTTCGAGTCCCCCAGAGGAACCTCAGAAAAGTTTGTTGGTGATCTACTTCTGAAAAATCAGCCATTAAAAACCCTGTGGATCACAGTGCTACTCTGACACATGTGGGGTCACCATGAATCGAAATCGACTCAATGGCAACTGGTTGCAAGAGTCTTAACCCTGACCAAGGCAAACCTGAATTTGTCCTCTCTCTACTGGCTTCATGACCATCAGCAGGTTATTGATCCTCTCAGAATTTCAGCTTCCTCATCTGTAAGTGGGAGAAACAGTATATGCCTCGATGGGTGTTATAAATGTAGGTTCCCTTCTTCCTTTCACCATTCCAGGGAGTGGCTTGGTAGAGGTACAGAAGAAGGTATTATAAAAGGTAACGAGTTGCTTTATTAGAACAAAAGGTTTTGCCAGAAAAAGTGAGGAAGGTAAGAAGAGTTTTGTCGAGGAGAATGTGGGAGATCTGAGGTTTAACTTGCTTCAAGGGGATGTTTGTTGGCAGAGATGGGGGATGCCATTCGATGAGTCAGAGTTTTCATCCATGTTTCCTTTTTAGGAGCTATAGTGTGCGTTCAATCCCAGAGTGGTTGAATTTTGCATTTTCTTTGTGACTGCCGTTGGGCCACTGCCTATGGGGCTTTCTGAGGGTGGTGGTTTGGGGTGCCATTCAGGGACTGGCTCAGTTTTGATCCTGTGGCTGCCACATTGTGAGGCAGGTATGGGGTTTGGTGAGTTTTGACTTTCCTGCCTTGTGAATCCAACCTTGAAATTAAAGAGATGACCATCCTTTTTACAATCTGATTTAATGCCATGTCTCTCCTCCAATCCCTTCATGTTTGTCTTAAAAAAAAAAAACAATGGACTCAGTACAGAGCATAAAGTTCCTCATCAGCCTGAAAGCTATTGAGTTTCTTATCTAATGGTTGAAATGGTCATGAATTCAGTAAACTGGCACTGACATTTAAAAAAAAAAATTGCCGTTGTCTCTTCCAATTCACAGCAATCCTATAGGACAGAGTAGAACTGCCCCATAAGGTTTTGCTTGAAGTATATAAATGAACTAGGAATAATTTGAGATTAGCAAACAAGGCTACTCAAACAGGGTTGCTTCTGCAGGCAAAGAAGAATCAGCACAACTCAGGGGTTCAGTGTCTCCAGCTTCATCGGTATGTGCCCATATGTCCCCATCCCAATTTTCAGGATTCCATTTCTTCCCAATCACTGCTGTCACTTTAACATTAGATACTTTGCGAGGTTGGAAATTCAATTCATGTGGTAATTTATTGACTTGTAGAGTGAGAATCTGGGTTTGGTTTACAGAAATCTCAGCTTTGGCACACACAGAATTTCTAGGTCATTTGAGTGGCACTTTTTTTTTTTTTTTTGAGCTGAAAATTTAAAGTCCTGAGCCCAAAGTTCTCTTTCCCCACTTTGTCCAACAAATTTAAAAGCAACCGGGTAATATCATTATATTCTTCAGGTTGACAAAAATATTCCAAGGTAGCAAATATGACTCTTCAGAGCCTTGTCTCTTAGAAGTATTTAATTAGGAATGTCCGATAGTGGTATTTCGTGTATCTCTATTGCTAATCATGCTAGGGACTATCATTGCCCTCTTTACTACTGGAAATAGAGTCATTAGTGGCTTTAACCTGTTGCCTTCCAGTCGATTATGACACATAGTGACCTCGGTAGCACAGTGGTTAAGCGCTGTGGCTGCTAAGCTAAAGGTCGGCAGTTCGAATTCACCAGCCGCTCCTTGGAAGCCTTATGAAGCAGTCCTACTCTGTCCTGTAGGGTCGCTGTAAGTTGGAAACCACTCCACAGCAATGGGGTAGTGGCTTTAAATCTAACCGGATTCAAACCTGATTTTGGATTCGCTAGAGAAATAGAGGAGCCCCTTGGTGAAGTGGCTATGAGCTTGGCTGCTAGCTAAAAGGTTGGCACTTCGAATCCACCAGCCACTTTTTGGAAGCCCTGTGGGGCAGTTCTACTCTGTCCTATAGGGTCACTATGAATCGAAATGGACCTGATGGCAATGGGTTTGGCTTAGTTTTCTCAGAGAAATAGAGCACAAAAACCCCAAAAACCCACAAAAAACGAAACAGATCGTATGTATATGTTGTTAGGTGCTGTCAAGTCACTTCTGACTCATAGCTACCCTATGTACAACAGAATGAAATGATGCCCTGTCTATATATATAGTATGTATAAGCAGCCCTGGTGGGGAAGTGGTTAAGCGCTCAGCTGAACTGAAAGGTCAGCAGTTCATACCCACCAACTGCTCTGCAGGAGAAAGATGTGACAGTCTGCTTCCGTAAAGAGTTCAACTTTGGAAACCCTATGGGACAGCTCTGCCCTCTCCTGTAGGGTCGCAGTGAATTGGAATCTACTTGATGGCAACGAGTTCGGTGTTTTTTTCTTTCTATATATATATATATATATATATATATATGGGGCAGGGGGGCAGAGGGAGAGTGGAGGGAAGGAGAGAGAATTATTCTGAGGAATTGGCTCATGTGATTGTGAAGGTTGGCAAGTCCAAAATCTATAGGTCGGGTGACAGGCTTGTGTCCCAATTCAGTACGTTAGGTGATGGAGGAGTGAGAAGAATTCTGTCAGAATGCCTGTTTATAGTCTGGAAGCAGAATCCTCCCTGGAAAACAGATTTTGCTCTAAGGCCTTCAACTGATTGGATGAGACCACCCACAGTATGGAGGGTCATCTGCTTTACTTAAGGCCAACTGATTTAAATGCTAATGGAATGTAAATATTTCATAGTAACATCTACACTAGTGTTTGACCAAACAACTGGACACCATAGCCTACCCAAGCTGACACATAAAATTAACCATCTGATACATTAATTATCAACTGACACATTAATTAACCAAATAAATCTCCATCTGAGGATTTACTTCTCAGTCATCTGGGAGAATTGCCTTCATTCCTCCCAAGTGGGCTAACTCTTTGTTCATTCATTCACTTACTATGCACCAAACTTACTATTTTTTTGTGTACGTATGCATGCATTAAAGATACTGTCCTTCCTCAGCTGTGAAGATGCAGCCCTGTATCTCTTTGTAGGATGACTTTTGCACTCCTTGTTGGGGCTTTTTTTATGAGGGCCCTGGGCTCTGAGACAAGCCCAGGATGTGTTTCCCCATGTTCTGTGGTGTCTAGGGTTTCTTCACACCTGAAAGCTGGCTTGAGGTGTCTAAATATCATGGGTCCTATGTGCAAACTTCTGGGTGCTCTCAGGGCCTTGAGGTCTCTCCTGTTGGGTGACAGCAGACACACCAGGTGTGAGTGAGTGACCTCAGAGTAGAGAAAGATTTTTTTTTTTTGGTTTGGTACTTGGGCTTACATATGAGTCTCTGAAAATTGATAATTCTGTTATCTATTCCTTGATAACCTGGTGGATGTTATTATGTATTGACTAAGGAATTTGACTGACCCTTCCTTCTTTCATCCCTCCCTCCCTCCTCCTTCCCTCTCTCCCTCCCCTTCCCTTCCTCTCTTCCTCTCTCCCTCCCTCTTTCCCCTCCTATCTCCCCCCTCTCTCTCCTTCCTCCCCTCCTCATTCCCCTTCTCCCATCCCTCCTCTCTCCTTCCCCTTTCCCTCTTTCTCTATATTTCCTTCTCTCTTTTCCCTTCTTCCTGCCCTCACTCTTCCTCTCCATTCTTTTTCCCTCTTTGTCTCCTAGCCTTTTTTTTTTTTTTTAAATAAGTTCAGGAGTTTCTTAGCTTCCTATTCTCTTACTCTTCTTGTTATTCCACCCAGTCCCAATTCAGTTGCCTCCTCTCCTTCGTCATCCTGCCCTTTCTCCTTTTTCTCCTCCTTTTCCCTTTCCCTCTCTCAATTCCTCTTTCCCTTCTCCCTTCCTCCTCATTTCCTCCTCCTCATCTTCTTTCTCAGATTCTTTTGATCCTGCTCTTGATCTGTCATATACCAGGCCCTTTGTTAGGCACCAGGGCACCAGTGATGACTAAGGAGTGGTCACAGCCCTCTAGGATTTGCAGAGAGAAAGCCCTGGTTCAGCTTCTCAGTAGCTTTGAGGGAATGATTTCCCTGCTTATTCTTTGCACCCCCCCCCCCCCCCGCCCTATGCCACAAAATGTCTTGGTCGTCTCCAACCTATTGGAAGTATGCTTCTACTCCCTCGTGCAGTCCGCCCTAGTCCGTAGGTGCTTCTGGATGAAAGATATCTTCTGTTGTTAACCAGTCATGGTTGTCATTGAATTGATTCTGACTCCTGGCGACCCCACATGTGTCAGAGTGGACTGTGGCCATGGGGTTTTCAGGGGCTTATTTTTCAGAAGTAGATCACCAGGGCTTTCTTCCAAGGCGCCTCTGGGTAGACGTAAACCTCAAATCTTTCAGTTAGCAGCTGATTGCAGTAACCATTTGCATTGCCCAGGGATTTCTTGCAGTTGCTAGAAACTCCGAAAGTTTGGGAACCCTGGGAAGTGGGTTTCTTTTGAATTAGACATACAAAGTCAGTCAGCATTGACAACCTGAAAATCTTTGAAAAATGTCTCCCCCTTGAGCTGAAAGACTGAAGAAGAGCTGGGGTGGGGGGGAGGTGGTGCTGTTGGAGATGGCCTTTCACTTTAAGAAGAAAAGCACCTGTCAGCAAGCTGTACTTTTCTCTCTTTGTGTACTGTTGGTAGAACCAGTACAGAACCAGTTATTATTGCCAAATTAGCTCTTTCCCTCCCAAACTTTCTCACCAACTTCAAGCGTGTGAAGTTTGTTTAAAGTGGTACTTAGTTCTTTATGTTAAGAAGGCTGAAGTGGACAAGTTTACTCTTTGCCTTTCTTCTTAATCTTACCAAACCCCTCATAGCAAAATAAATACATTTCTAAAGTGCATGGGACTCATGTGCATGAACTTCCAGCCGAGTCCAAAGGTCAGAGTTGAAAGAGGAGATTGGATTCCTTCCAGGTCCCTGTGTTTCTGTGGATACTGCTACTGAATCGATCCCGAGGAGCGACTCTTTAAGAGCTAGGATTCCAGGTAACCTCATCCCCATGGGCGAGCTATAATCATTGGAAACAATATTATTGCTGTTAAGTTATTTAAGGGAAATGGGTAAAAAAATAAAGGGAACAGGCCCCAAATGATCAGTTTTCAGCCTGGTGTTTGTAGCATTTACCCCCTTCCTAGAATTGCTGGAATATTTTTGCAGAGAACAGCCTCCTGTTTCCATGTTCCTTTTTCCACCTTGCATTTGAGCAGCTTGCACATGTGCTGAAGAATCAGCCGCAAAGTCTGTGGTTTCTTGTGCCACATTTCTCATAATATTTATACAGACTAATATTTAATGAGCCATATAAATATTTATTGTACAAGGGAGTCTTTTGATCATAGATCGGGGCTAAAAATCAGTTCAGATCATGCTGGGGACTTGGAAAGGAGGCTCTTTCTGCCCTTTGAGACATCTTGTAACACTGAGAAGTTGGGTTTGTCTTGGGGCTTTGAGCAGCGCGGCTTGAATTTCTGTCCATTATTTACCTTTCTCTTGGTTTCCATGATCCATGTCCTGATTTCTCTCTGCCTGACCACCCTCTCTAGTTCCGTAATAATTGTTTATCTTTTTAGAGCAGTCATCTTTGCTTACAAAGAATGAGATGAAACCAAAGTTCTGACTGTCACCATTCATAAAGTGGGCTTTGGAGTCACACTGACTTTGCCTTGAATCCCAGCTTCTCAGGTTATGTGCTGTGTGAATTTCAATAGCTTTATCTCTGACAACCCATTTCCTTAAGTGGAAAATGGTGCTCCCGCTGCTTAACTCACAGGGTTATTGAAAGGATAAATGAAATCATGAAATTGAATGGGTGAGTTTCAGAGCAGAGCTCAATAAATACTGGTTGTTGCTGTGTTTGTTTATATTGTTATTGAAGAAGTTAGCAAAGGATTTGGTTTATAGTATTAGGTTGGTGTTGTGGAAAGAGCACTATACTTGCCATAAGGGACTGCTGTTCAAATCCTGGTGCTGCTGTTTATTGTTTCTTTGACTTTGGGCAAATTACCCCATCCCACTGAGGCATAAGGAGTCCCTGAGTGGTATAAGTGGTTAATGCCTTCTGCTGCTAACTGAAGGGGTGGAGGTTTGAGTCCAATCAGGTGCCTTGGAAGAATGGCCTGGAAATTACTTCTGAAAAATTAGCCGTTGAAAATCTTATGGAGCACAGCTCTACTCTGACACACATGGGGTCATTACCAGTTGAAGTTGACTTGACATCAACTGGTTTACCGTGCTATCAAATGATGGTAAGTTTACTAACCTGATTGGGAGTCAGGTGAAGTGAGAGTCACACATGTGTGGAAGTGCTTGACACACAGGAGGATCCTGATTTTTTTTTTTTTAAATGAATTAGAAAAGGGAATAATGTTTTCCATTTTGCAAGTTTTTGAGGCTAGGAGGTACTGGTTGAACAATATTTGGGATCCAGGTCATAGCAGAGAGTACTTAAAACCAGGAACAAAGGGCACAGAGCAGGAATCACAGGGATCTGTGTTGCAGAAAATTCCCTAGCAAAGATTTTATAACTCACAAGGTCAAGTTGCAGGGAAGCTGCTGAAGGTCTTAAACGTCCCCTGCTTCCCTGCTTTCAGGTCCCAGCTGTGGAAACAATTACAAAGAGATAACTTAAAACTGTATTAATGGGAAAAATGGTAGACCTGAAATATTTCATTAGGATCCTTTTCTTAGGTAAACATGAACTAGGAGGTGTGTGTGAATCATGCAGGGAAGGTATGATTCCCTTATTCCTAGCTTTGACTCTCTGGCTGAATGATGCTTTGGAGTTTTGGTGTAGAAACTGATGGTTTGCAAGAGACATGCCACCTGGTGTTGCGGAAGGGTCAGTCTCTGAAGATGGAGAACTGGGTTCTGAGTTAGTTGACTGTCTTAGTTTCCTGGTGCTGCTGTGATAGAAATACCATAAGTGGATAGCTTTGTTTTTGTTAGGTGTCATCGAGTTGGTTCGGAGCCATAGCGACCCTGTGTACAACAGAATGAAACACTGCCCCATCCTGCACTGTTCTCACAGTTGTTGCTGTGTTTGAGTCCATTGTTGCAGCCCCTGTGTCAGTCCATCTTGTTGAGGGTCTTCCTCTTTTTTGCTGAATATTGAATATACCATGGACTGCCGAAAGAACGAACAAATCTGTCTTAGAAGAAGTACAACCAGAATGCTCCTTAGAAGCAAGCATGGCGAGACTGCGTCTTACATACTTTGGACATGTTGTCAGGAGGGATCAGTCCCTGGAGAAGGACATTATGCTTGGTAAAGTGATCCCTCCTGATAACATGTCCAAAGTATGTGAGATAAAGTTTTGCCATCCTGGCTTCTAAGGAGCATTCTGGCTGTACTTCTTCCAAGACAGATTTGTTCATTCTTTTGGCAGTCCATGGCATATTCAGTATTCTTTGCCAACAGCATAACTCAAAGGCATTAATTCTTCTTCGGTCTTCCTTAGTTATTGTCCTGCTTTTTCATATACAAGGCGATTGAAAATGCCATGACTTGGATCAGGTGCACCTTATTCCTCAAAGTGACATCTTGGCTTATTAACACTTTAAAGGTCTTTCGTAGTAGATTTGCCCAATGCAATACATCCTTTGATTTCTTGACTGCTGCTTCCATGGGTGTTTATTGTGGATCCAAGTAAAATGAAATCCTTGACAACTTTAATATTTTCTCCATTTATCATGATGTTGCTTATTGGTCCATTTGTGAGGATTTTTGTTTTATGTTGAGCTGTAATCCATACTGAAGGGCTGTTGTCTTTGATCTTCATCAGTACACTTCAAGTCCTCTTTGCTTTCAGCAAGCAAGATTGTGTCATCTTCATATTGCAAGTCATTAATGGGTTTTCCTCTAATCCTGATTCCATGTTCTTCTTCCTGTAGTCCAACTTCTTGGGTTTTTTGCTCAGCATTACAGATTGAATAAGTATGGTGAAAGGCTACAACCCTGACACACACCTTTCCTGATTTTAAACCATACAGTATCATCTTTTTTTATTCAAATAACTTCCTCTTTGTCTGTGTACAGGTTCCACATAAGCACAATTAAGTGTTCTGGAATTCCTATTCTTTGCAGTGTTATCTGTAATTTGTTATGCTCCACACAGTCAAATGCCTTTGCATAGTCAGTAAAACACAGGTGAACATCTTTCTGGTATCCTTAGTGTTTAGCCATGATCCATCTGATATCAGCAATAATATCCCTTGTTCCACATCCTCTTCTGAATCCAGCTTAAATTTCTGGCAGTTCCCTGTCGATACACTGCTACAGCTGCTTTTGAATGATCTTCAGCAAAATCTACTTGTGTGTGATATTAATGATATTGGTCAATAATTTCCACATTCCCTTGGACCACCTTTCTTTGCAATGGGCACGTATATGTCTGTCAGATTTCTTGGCGTAGACGAGTAAGCACTTCTAGCACTGCATCAGTTTGTTGAAACATCTCAGTTGGTATCCTGTCAATTCCTGGAGCCTTGCTTTTCACCGATTCCCTCAGTGCAGCTGGGACTTCTTCCTTCAATACCATCAATTCTTGATCGTATGCCACCTCCTGAAATGGTTGAACGTCGACCAGTTCTTTTTGGTGCAGCGATTCTATGTATTTCTTCCGTATTCTTCTTATGCTTCCTGCATTGTTCAACATTTTGCTCATGTTGTTGTTGTTAGGTGCTGTCGAATTATTTCCCACTCATAGCGACCCTATGTACAACAGATCGAAATTACCTCCCGGTTCTGTGCCATCCTCACAATCCTTGTTATGCTTGAGACCATTGTTGCAGCCACTGTGTCTTCCTCTTTTTCTCTGACTGTCTACTTTACCACGCATGATGTCCTTCTGGAGCCCTGGTGCTGTAGTGGTTAAGAGCTATGGCTGCTAACCAAAAGATCAGCAGTTCGAATCCACCAGCCCCTCCTTGGAAACCCTATGGGGCAGTTCTCTTCTGTACTATAGGGTTGCTATGAATTGGAAGAATCGACTCGACAGCAACAGGTTTGGTTTTATTTTGCCCATAGAATCCTTCAGTATTGTAACTCGAGGCTTGAATTTTGTCTTTAGTTCTTTTCAATGTGAGAAATTCTGAGTGTGTTCTTCCCTTTTGGTTTTCTAACTCCGAGTCTTTGCACATTTCATCATAATACTCTGCTTTGTCTTTTCAAGCCACCCTTTGAAATCTTCTTTTCAGCTTTTACTTCATCATTTCTTCCATTTACTTTAGCTACTCTACATTCAAAGGCAAATTTCAGAGTCTCTTCTTTAAAGAACAGAATTTTTTTTTTTTTCCACCGTTATAGAGGCTAAAAGTTCAAATCAAGGTCTCAGTCATGCTCATTCTTTCCTTGTATGTAGTCTTGGGCCTTCTTTGGTTCCTTGGCTGATAGATGAACCTCACATGGCATCTGTCTTCTCTCATGTGTGTGTCTGTTTATGTTGCACTTTATGTAACTCAGAAGTGGTTAGGTTTAGGATCCACCCTGCACTGGTATGACCTCAACTGATTGACTGATTATATTAGATTGTGTTATGCATGGTAATTACATTACATTAGATTACGTTAAGGAACGTGATTATATTACATTATGTATAGGGGTTAGGATTCGAACACATATTTTGGAGAGACACAGTTCAATCTGTAACACTGACCTTGGGCATAGTAGGCAAGCACACCTAGTAGAACCCCCCAAAACTAAACCTGTTGCTATTGAGTCAATTCTGACCCATAGCGACCCTAAGGGACAGAGTAGAACTGCCCCATAGGGTTTCCAAGGATTACCTGGTGGATTAGTCCCTGGAAAATAGGCTCTTAATAAATGGGGAAATAACAGGATGCAGTATAGCATCCTGAGAAAAGTTAGGGACTTTGGAGTCAGAGGGAATGGAATCACTCTCTGTTCTTACTTACTAATTATATGACACACTGGAGCAAGTTACTATACCTGTACAGGACTCATTTTTCTCTAGGGTAATCCCTGGGTCACCTGCACGGTGGAAATGTGCTTCTTTAGATTTTACCGGAGAAGAATCAGGACGTCTGGGTAGTGGATGCTAAGATGGTACACCCCCTGCAGAGGAAGACAGGGAGTCAAAAGTGAGGAATCCAAGCTTGAGGAACTGGGCCAGCCACTAAGGATTCTCGCTTGTCCTTGGGACCGGCAGGGGTGGAGGGAAGCTTGGATGTTGGGTGACCAGGGTGGGATCACAGCCTAGGTGTGTAAGCCAAAATATTTGTATAGATTCTTTATTCCTGATTTATTTCATTGTTTCTCTTCTAAAAGTTTGGAATAGTTTTGGAAAGTTGCAGCTAAGGGCAGAGGGTTGTTGGCGTGCTAGGATTAGTGTTAAGGAGTAGCACTCCTGCTCCTAGGGTCCTTCATAGTAGGGATGGTGGGAAGCTAAGAGTAGGAATCCCAGGTAAAGTAAAAAAGTTGCGTCTGTGTGTGTATGTTGGGGGTGGTCAGTAGCAGGAAGGTGAAACACCCAGCCTGATCCAGTTGCCCTCCCCCAGTGGAATTCTCCTTCTAGAGCTCAACTTGGATGCCCTACATTGGGTTTTATAAATAAAGCCATTCACAGATTTTTCAGGAAGTGTGAGACTTCAGTCATAATAGTTCTATCTCTTGGGGGGGGAAAGCCTGTTCACCAGAAGCTATAGTCTTCCATGGGAGGGGTCATATTTTGTATATTTGAGATTAGAAAGTATATACTTTACCTTGTATGTAAACCAAAAGTCCAAACCCATACTGTTTCCTTTTGGTTTAGGAAGAGGGTTTTATGTGCTTCCTAGATATTCTTGGCAAAGTAGTTTTTCAGTGCTGAGGATCCTGAGAATTGATATTTGAACAAAAACTGTAGCCTTAGCACTTGCCACTTGCTGAACGCTTACTCTGTAGAATTATAATTCCGGTGTACAGAGGAAAAACAGAAACCAGAGAGAGTGAGCACCCAAGTGTGGTTAATAATCAGAGGATCTGATGAAAGAGGATGGGAAGGGACAGTGGTATTGGGTTGGAAAGAGGAAACATTAAGAAACTAAAATGGGAGGTATTATTTCAATAAAGGAAAGAACCTAAGAAGTAATTAGTGTAGAAGACCTTGGAAGTGGATTATCCAAATTCCCCCCAGGCCATTCCCTTTTATTGGCCAGGGAAGACTCTTAAAAAGACTGAGGCCAGTCTTTTGTGCAGAGCCTCATATTTTGTGTACAATTTCATTAATCCTCACAGCAGTCCTCTGAAATGAATGGCCTTAGCCCTATTTACAAGAAACCCTGGTGGTATAGTAGTTAAGCGCTTGGCTACTGTCTTAGTTATCTAGTGCTGTTATAACAGAAATACAACTAGTGGATGGCCTTAACAAACGTAAGTTTATTATCTCGCAGTGTAGAAGGCTAAAAGTCTGAATTCAGGGTGCCACCTCCACAGAGAGGCTTTCTCTCTCTGTCGGCTGTGGGGGAAGGTCCTTGTTATCAGTCTTCCCCCGGTCTAGGAGTTTCTCAGCTCAGGGACTCCAGGTCCAAAGGACACGCTCCCCTCCTGGCTCTTCATTCTTGGTAGCATGAGGACCCCCTGTCTCTCTGCTTGCTTCTGTCCTGCCTCATCAACATCATAGAGGTAGGATTTACAACACATAGGAAAGTCACATCAGATAAAAAACAGTGAACAATCACACAATAGTGGGAATCATGGCCTAGCCAAGTTGACACACATTTTTGGGGGACACAGTTCAATCCATAACAGCTACTAACAAAAAGGTTGGCAGTTTGAACCCACCCAGCCGCTCTGCAGGAGAAAGACCTGGCGATCTGCTCTTGGAAAGATTACAGCCTAGAAAACCCTATGGGGCAGTTCTGCTCTGTCACATGGGGTCGCTATAAGTTAAAATTGACTCAACAGCACCTAACAACAGCAAGATCTCTATTACAGATAAAGAAACTGAAGAAACTCTCAGCCAGGGGACCCTGCCTATTTTGTCAAACACTGTGTCCTCAACTCCTTACAGGAAGCCTAGTACATGTCGCCATTCTGCATTTCTTTGAATTGCGTATGTTATTGATTGAAAGATGTACCGTTACTAATTTATATACCAACCCATTGCAGTCGAGTAGATTCTGACTCATAGTGACCCTACAGGAGACAGTAGAACTGCCTCATAGGGTTTCCAAGGAGTGGCTGGTGATTCAAAGTGCCGCCCCTTTGGTTAGCAGCTGAGTTCTTAGCCACTGCACCACCAGGGCTCCTATATACCATTGCTAAAGAAAAAATATGGTACCAATTAATTGTAAGATGCCATTGGTAGCAAGATCCACTCTAATTTCAGAGAAGTTAAATGTGAAAAAAATGAGTATCTTTGATTAGTAAAATACAGTCATAAGCATTTGGCAAATACTTGTTAATTACATGAATAGGGCATGGAGAGATTTTTAGAATCAAGGCAAAACACTAGTGCATATAAATACAAGTTTGGAAATTCAAACTATTAAAACATGAACCTATTCCTCCCTGTTTTCTGTTGATAAACATTTATTGAAAACTGATTATGTGGCAGACACTGTGCTAAAAGCTGGGGATACAGAAATCAGTAAGTTCCTTTTCTCAGGTTCAGTCCAGGAAGACACACAAAAAATTGCAATTCAGAGTGGCAGGTGGTAAAAGAAAGTAAGGACCCAGTGTTGGCACTGTTTCCATGTCTGCAAAGGAAGTAAAAAGGCAAGGAACTTCCCTAAAGAGGAGGTGGTTGAACTGGATCTTAAAGTGTAAGTACATGGTCACCAGGCATACAAAGAAAGGAAGGGGATTAGGGAGGAAGGGCAAGTACAAAGTGATGGGGGGAGCTTGATAATGGTATGATACACTTGAGGAATACAAGGAGATTCAGGGTGTCTGGAGCCTAGAGTGAGAATAGACAGTACAGACAATATTAGACATGACTGGATAGCAGGCAGAGGACCTAGGATGTCGTGTTGGGGGGCTTGGTTATATCACAGCCATAAGCCAATGATTTCCAGCATTCCTGAGGAAGGGCCCAACAGAGCTTCCTCAGGGATTGCTAGGGGGACTCAGGAAGATTGGAGCAAGGGTAATCTTTTCTTCAAACAGAGCAGCTCTGCTTTTATCTGTTTTATTTAAATTTTCCGTAAGTAATAGCAGCTTGAAGAAAAGGTATTGCTGCTGAATGCAGAATGGATGATTTGAAAACTGGTGCTAGTGGTCACATAGAGCCTCTGAAGAGGTTTAAATGAGGGAGAGAGATTGAGAACCCACATTAACTGGAGCCTGAGATGGTGCTCTGAAGCTCAGATGAAGGTAGCAAACATTATTACCATTAACCAGTTGTTGTTGAGTTGATCCCAACTCATGAAAACCCAACTCATGTGTGTCAGAGTAGAATTGTACTCAATAGGGTTTCCAATGGCTGATATTTTAGAAGTAGATCACTAGGCCTTTCTTCCAAGGTACCTCTGGGTAGACTTAAATCTCCAGCCATTCGGTTAGCAGCCAAGTGTGCTAACTGCACCACCCAGGGACTCCATTATTACTGTAGCTTTCCCATTTTCTTCTTCCCTTGCTGGTGAACCCCAAAGCTGAGAGGGGGAAAAACATGGTTTGGAAATCATTTTAGTAAAGTCAGAAGCAATCACTTTTAATGAAGCTGCTTTTTACTAGGGCAACTATCCAGGAAGCAGTAACTGAACATCTGCTGGCTGACTTTGTTTTAGAATCCCCAAGCGTGACTTTACTAAGGAAATATTATCTTTTTGAATTTGAAGGACCTACAATGCTGCTCAGGTTAAAATTAGACTCTGGGCGCTAAGATTATCCTGAGCTCACCTTGGGAGTTGTAGCATGTTCAACAGTACAGTTGTTTTTGGGGCTTGTTCTTATTCTTTTAAAGGCCATTCTGGAAAATGAAAGCCCCTGTGAGATTTTGGTGTCACGTGGGCTAATCTGACCAAAGGGAATTAGAGCAGCAGTGAGCAGCAGTGAAGGTCAAGGAATTCCTGAGTGTTGTCTGGTCAGATTTCCTTATAACTCAGGAGGGGTCTGTAAGGAAAACAGATTGTCTAACAAATTCCTAATGCTGTCTCCCTCCAGGCTCCTTCCCAATACCCAGTCACTTCATGACATGACTGCAATATATTTGCCTCTTTTCTAAACCTATAGCTCAATCTCTGAAGAAAGAATAGAGTGTAGGAAAGACTGTGAGACTTGGTGTTGCACATATCTGAGACTTCAGGTCCAGGCTATTCCCTAAGTGATGCTTGGTAAATGTCTTAACTTCATAGAGACCTGATTTCTTCATCAGTATAATATGCAGCATTATGATAACACATGCTTAATATTTATAAAGGTATGGCCCTAGCATTAAGCAGAGTTTCTTACTCTTGGAGTCTCATTTTTTTTTTTTTGAATAAAATTTTATGTTTTCAGGAAGGCTTACATAATAGTTTAGGTTCCCATTCAACGATTTCTACATGAGTTGTTCACTAACATTGGTCATATTCTTTGCAATGCATGAACATTCTTGTTATTTCTGTTCTGATTGTTCCGTTTCCATTAGTCTAGTTTCCCTTTTCCCTCACATTCTCATTTTTGTTTTAAAGTAATTTTTGATTATTTGGCCTCATATAAGCGATTTTTTAAAGGAGTGACATTATTTTTTGAACCAATTTATTGTTTAGCTATGAAGTGACCTCCGAGTTAGTTTCAGTTCAAGGTTTGAAGAGTATCTCAGGGCAGTAGTCTTAGGGAGTCCTCCAGTCTCAGCTAGTACAATAGGTTTTTTTTTTTTTTAGGAATTTGTGGTTCTGTTCCACATTTTTCTCCCATTCTGTTAGGGTCTATCTGTTGTGGCGCTGATCAGAACGGTTGGTAGTGGTAGCTAGGTATCATCTAGTTCTTCTGGTCTCGGGATAAATGATGACTTAATTCATGTAGGCTAGTTTTTAGTAGTCCTATAGACTAATTTCTTCTTTGAGTCTTTGCTTTCCTTCTTTCTTTTTTGTTCCAGATGAATAGAGACCAATAGTTGTATCTTAGATGGCGTCTTGGAGTCTCATCTTGACGAGCTATAAAATTGAGATTTAATGGACTCACCTTCCTATGTCATAGTGAGGAGTAGAGGGGACACATGCACTTTTCACAGTGCTTGGTGCATAATGGGTGCTTAACAGATATTGTTTGAATGAATGACTGAAAGGAAGGTGAGGTTCCTTTCAGTACCATTGCCACTGTCCTTGTTGATTCAGATTCACTGAGAATAAATTCATATTCATTGCTTTTAGTTTCTAAGTTCTCTGACAACCCTGTGTTTACCTTATAATACACACCACAACTTTGCTTAAATAATCATGTAATTAAATGCTTAATATTCACCCTGTTCTAAGAACATAAACCCCATGTCTGAGGCCATTCTGTCTTGTTTACCCACCAACTCTGTGTCTTAAATTAGCACATGGTTAGCACTAAAAGTTTTTGTTGGATAAATAAATAATAAAAGACTACCAGTTAGTTAGCTACACCTCTCTTCACTTTCCAGATGTTCTGTGACTGTCTTTGCAGACCCGCTCGTCTTCACATGGTTTTTGCACTTGATCACCATAGGTTGAAGGGCCACAATGTCTGGCGGAGATCAGGAACCAAGGAGCTACTATGTGGGTGTGGACGTTGGAACAGGCAGTGTCCGCGCTGCTCTGGTGGACCAGAAGGGGGTCCTTGTGGCTTTTGCAGATGAACCAATTCGAGAGTGGGAGCCTCGGTTCAACCACCATGAGCAGTCCTCCGAGGACATCTGGGCTGCATGCTGTGTTGTCACAAAGGTATGGGCAAAACTGTGTGGTTCTCTCCTTGGCATGCTTCCTTGCACCCACCTGCTGAGTGTTTATTGAGTGCCCACCTGGTGCCAGAGACTACTTTTGAGAAACTTTAGACGCAGAGGTGAGCAAGATGCAGGCTTTGCCTTTAAGGGGCTCACGGCCTAGTGGCAGAGATCAGTAAACAGCAGAGATATGATAGGATGGGTGCTGTGAGGAAAGTAACTGTGGCTGAAACGGAGGAAAGAGCTAACTCTGTGAGGGAGCTCAGTGAAGACATGACAGAGGATGTGGAACCTCAGATGTGACAGAATGTGGAAAAACTCACTGAAGTCATAGCTGCCACTTGTAGTGCCTTATCACATGCCACATGCTGTGTAAAACGTGTTAATATGCATTATTCGATGGCACTGGGTTTTTTTAGTTGAGTCCTCACAGTGCCCCAATAAAGGTGGTACTGTTATTGCCTCAGAAGAAGGGCCTGGTGATCTACTTTTGAAATATCCATTGAAAACCTTATGGAACACAATCTACTATGACACACAGGAAGTCACCGTGAGTCAGAGTTGACAGCAAATGGATTTTATTTTTACTCCCAGGGAGCAGTGGTAGTTCAGTGGTAGAGTTCTTGCTTTCCATGAGGGACACCCAGGTTCGATTGCGAGCCAGTGCACCTCATAGGTAGCCACCACTCATCTGTCCGTGGAGGCTTGTGTGTTGATATAACAACAATAATGCTGGTTTTTAGAGGTGGAAATAGAGGCATAGAAAGGTTAGGTAACTTACCTAAGTTCATACAGTTAGTAAGTAGCAGAGGTAGGACTGGAACTTAAGCAGTCTGACTCTAAAAAGCTTTACTTTTAATCACTGGACTACCTGGCTTCTCAAGTGGACAAGTGAGGAAAACATCATTTTAGGCAGAGGGAACAGCATGTGCAAAGACCTGGAGGCATGAAAACATGGTGTGTTCTGAGAAAGGAAGGAAGTCAGGTAAGACTGGAGAATATCTGATAGGAGACATGCAGATATTCCTGTTTAGTGAGTTTGGATACCTAAGAGCATTGGATTGAGTCTGCTGGCTTGGGAAAGGAGGTGATGCTGGATGATACTTACTCATTTTTAAAGTTTCATTTGACCATTTGATTATTTTATTTCCCAGTGATCAGGAATAGCAGAGACTCTTGTTTTTTTTTTTCCAGAGGGAGAAATAAAATCCTGGTTTCTCTCTTCTCCCTGTCCCTAGTTTAGTTCCTTAAATATTCATGAGGAGCTTGGTAATTTGCCGATGGACAATTCACCATTCTGTCCTTATTGATCAGGCTGTTCAAACTTTAATGAGCTCTGGGCTGCTGTTAGTACCCCTGGAGAAGACAGCAGAGAGAGGAGGTGGGGGTGGGCAGCACTGGAGCATTATACAGGAATAAAAGAGGGGGCACATCTTCTCTTCTGCCTGTTTAATTCTCCTCCCCCCTCCCTCCCCTGCTCCTGCCATGGTGAGAATCTTCTACTCTTTGCCCTTGGGTCTCCTTTGTTCTTCTAACGTATAGCCTTTCTTGCCATTAAGGAAATTGTCAAGAAGAAAATATAATCCCCTGATGAATAGCTACTTTAAAAAAAGATCTACTCTAAGTACAGCTTGGTTTAATGGTAGATTTTTAATCATCTCCCAGTGGTAGCCAACTTGTCATTTTTTTGAGCCCCACTAGCTGCCTGAGTGCTGTGGGCATTAGTCCTAAGTAATTCTCTTTCGTTGTAGCAAACCTGAATAAAGCTATTGGGCCTTAGGCTGTTCCCCTCAAATGGGAGTATGGATATGTGGCTGTATGCCAGAAGCCATGGGATAAGAATGATGCATCTACTTGAAACATCATTGCTGGTATGAGGTTTAAGGGGAAGCATCCCTATATTAGAGAGGTAGCACACCACAGGGGTTAAGAGCACAGATTCTGGAGCCAGACAGCCTAGACTGACCTCCCAGTGCCAACATATAGTACCTGTGATCTCCAGCAATTTGCTTAGTGCTTCTTGCCTCAGCTTCCTCATCTGTGAAATGGGAAGATAATAGTGCCTACTTCCATAGGATTGTTATGAGAATTAAATGACTTAATACATGTAAAATCCTGGAAATGAGTAAGCACTGTGTTTTGAATGGTGATAATGATGATAATGGAAACGAGCAGGCTATGGAGGAGAATGGATTTCTAAGGTAAAATACTGAAAAGTCAAAGAGCTTTTATAATTGGGGAGGCATCTCTTAGGAATATTTACTCACTCTCCTACTGGTTAGGGTTCTTTCTCTGTAAGATTTGGAGGAGCACTGGTTTAGGTGACATAGACCATGTCCTGGCCTGTCTGTTCTTGCCTATGCATTCCAAGAAGTTGAGAGCCTGAGAGCCGTTGTATTTTCTTCTTTTTCCCTAAGCCATTCACATTTCCTTAGTTGTTTTTTTACCCTTAGTCAAGTTAATAATGATAATGATGATAATAATAATAAAATGATGTTAATGGCAGCTGATGTTTGTTGGGCACCAGTTATGTTCTGGGTGCTATGTTAAGCACTTTATACCCATCACTTCATTTTATCCTCATAACAACCTTTTGAGGTATTTATTGTTCTCTCCATATTAGTGATGGAAAAAATGAGGTTTGAGGAGGTTAAGTAACCAGCTTGAGATTACATGACTCATAAGAGGAAGAGTTAGGATGCCGTTGCTGCTGCTGCTACCTCGTGCTCTGCCCCTTGCCTTCCTTTCCACCCTCATCTCCCTCTACATGCCCCTTGGCCTGAAATTATACTATGCTACGTGAAGGTTCCTGAATTTGCCGTTATGTGTGGAATCATGAGCTTACCTGGATTGTTGTACTTAGCATAGTAAATTATAAGTGCTTTAATAGGCTCAGACAATGCTTGTTGAATAATGAATGAATGAAAGGTATCTGTCATTTTTATGTCTGGAATGCTCTTTTCTCACTTTCTTCACCTGGGCACTTTATAAGGTTGCTGAAGCATTACTTCCTCCTGGAAGCCTTCCTTGGTGTCCTCTGGCAATCCCTGCCCTGCCTTGCCAACCTCAGGGGAAAGAGAGGGTGAAAAACTCCTCTCTACTGCCTCATAGCTCACCATCATCACCTGTACTGTGACCTAGCCCTTATCAGATTATATTTTAATTGTTGGCTTGTTTGGTCACTTTAAAACCATGAGCCAAACTCTTGGAGAGATTCATCCCTATCCCCAGATTTAACACATTGGCTGGCACAAATTGGGTGCTCAATAAAGGGCTATTGAATTAATGCTACTTAGAAGTAACAACAAACAGATAATACTCCGGCGCCCCTCAATTTGTTTACTCGTTGCAATAACTGTGAGCTAGGAAGGACAACCGCCATTCTTCCCGTTTGACACACAAGGAAATTGAGGCTCTGAAATTAAGAAGTATTAGAGACAATACTAGAACCCCAGTGTGATGACTCCACATCCTTTTCTCTGTCCTACTACCCACTGCCCCTGAAATTGACAGGTCTTTATTGAGCCAGTACCCAGCACACCTGCAAGGTTCTATGGAAGCACGTAAGTCCTAGAGGACATATACAGTTCCAGGTATTAAAGGCTCATATCCCTTTCTGGAGCCACAAATCTTAATCACCCCAACAAGGCGATAACATTATAAGTGAGTATATGATTCGTACTGACCAACCATTAGGAAGAAGAAGATAAGCTATGTTATGGAACCTGGAAAGGTGGGTCCTTGTCCAGCACGCTCAGACTTGCCAATTATCTGGATACTGGTCTTTGAGAAAGAAACTTTATTGCAGTGCACAGAGCAAGGATCTGGGAGGAAGTTCCTCAGATCTGGCTCACCAAGCTACAGGGAAGCAGGGCTTATTTGTGTTTTGGACAGCAAGATGGTGACTGCGCAGGTGTACTGGGGAGGGAAAATTCTAGAAGGCAGCCAGAAAACAGGTGATGTGGTCCTTATAAGACCTCTCACTTTTGAATAGGATCTGAATGATGATTTGCCTTCTGATTTGTTCCTCCTGTTGCTGTGTCCTCTGTTGAAGTCAATTAGTGGTCACAGCGGGCCCTCTTGCACTTGTGGGGTAGGCCAAATCTGGCTTGGGCTAGTTTAAGGACTAACGGAAATTTATCGGCATTCATAGGGTCAGGTTACAGCTGGAGGAATCTTTTAGCCAAAAGGCATTTGACAAATGTCATTCCTTCATTTAGTTTACATTTATTGAGCACCTACTGTTTGCTGTACTCTTTGCTAAGCACTGGAGCATATATAGGAGAGGTATACAGCAAACTCTCTGCTGTAAATATGAAACAGTTTAGTTACGTGGCTAAAGCCAACATATGTGAAACATATATATCAAGGAAATGGCTCACACAATTGTAGAGGCTGGAATGTCCCAAGTCCGTGGGTCAAGATAGATGCCTCTTCTGATTCACATAGCTGCAGGGACTAGTGAACCCAAGATCGTCAGGCCAGACAGCAGGACTCTTGGTCACATGCTGCAAAAATCTACAAATCCCAAGATTGGTAGGCAAGGTAAGCTGCTAGGTCAGGTCCCAAGAACCAGAGGTCAGACGAACAGGAGCCAGCTGTAGGACCCAGAGTGAGCAAAAGCCCATGGGTGCTGCCAGAAAGTCCACCTGTATTTAATGCAGGTCCTACCCCCAAGGAAACTGCCCTTCAACAGATCGGCTAGTCACAGCAGAATCTATCATGGGGGTGATCACATTATATCAAATCTCATCATGGAAGTGATCACATCATTGTACGACTACCAAACTACATCATAACTGCCAAACCACTGGGAATCATGTCCCAGTCAAGTTGACACACAACCCCAACGATCACATAGTACATAATTTAAATTACATTTAGGGTATATATAATATAGTATGTATATTCTATATAATTTATATAGTATATTTATAGTACCCCTCTGCCTTCAAGTTGATTCCAACTCATAGCAACCCCAAAGTATAGAGTAGAATTGCCCCATAGGATTTCCAAGGCTATAATCTTTAAGAAATCAGATTGCCACATCTTTCTTCTGTGGAACAGCTAGTGGGTTCAAAATGCCGACCTTTCAGTTAGCTGTTGAGTGCTTTAACCACTGTACCACCAAAACTCCTTATTATAATTGGTATAGTATATTTATATAGCTTCTGTACAGAATTATATATGTGTATTTACAGTATACATACATAATATATAAACTATAATTACATAGTTATATATATATACTATAAATATACATATACAATTCTGTATATCAGCTGTATAAATATGTTGTTGTCAGGTGCCCTTGAGTCACTTCCGACTCATAGCAGAACCAGTGTATAACAGAAGGAACCACTGCCTGGTCCTGTGCTGTCCTCATGATAGTTATGCTTGAGCCCATTGTTGCAGCCACTGTGTCAGCCCATCGTGTTGGGGATCTTCTCCTTTTTCAGTGACCCTCCATTTACCAAGAATCATGTCCTTCCCTGGACTGATCCCTTTTGATAATATGTCTAAAGCACGTGAGATGTAGTCTTGCCATCCTTGCTCTAGGGAATATTCTGGCTATACTTCTTCCAAGACAGATTTTTTTTCCTTCTTTTGGCAGTCCATGGTATGTTCAATATTCTTCACCAACAGTATAGTTCAAAGGCCTCATTTCTTCTTTGGTGTTCCTTATTTGTAGTCTAGCTTTTCCATGCATATGAGGGGATTGAAAACACAATAGTTTCGGTCAGGCCTTCAAGGTGACATCTCTGCTTTTTAACACTTTAAAAAGGTCTTTTGCAGCAGATTTGCCCAATGCAATGCATCTTTTGATTTCTTGACTACTGCTTCCATGGATGTTGATTGTGGATACAAGTAAAATGAAATTCTTGACAACCTTAGTCTTTTCTCTGTTTATCATGATAATGCTTATTGGTCCAGTTATGAGGATTTTTGTTTTCTTTTTGTTGAGGTGAAATCCATACTGGAAGCTGTGGTCTTTGATCTTCATCAGTACGTGCTTCAAGTCCTCTTCAATTACAGGCCGCAAGGCTGTGCCATCTGCATAGCACAGGTTGTTAATAAGTCTTTCTCTAATCCTGATGCCATGTTCTTCTTCATATAGTCCAGTTTCTTGGATTATTTGCTTAGCATACCGACTGAATAAGTACAGTAAAAAGATATAACCCTGATGCACACCTTTCCTGGCTTTAAACCACACAGTATCCACTTGTTCTGTTCAAACAACAGCCTCTTAATCTACCTTCAGGTTTCTCATGACCACAATTAAGTATTCTGGAATTCCCAGTCTTCGCAGTGTTATCCATAATTCGTTATGATCCATACAGTCAAATGCCTTTGGATAGTCAATAAAACACTGGTAAACGTCTTTCTGGTATTCTCTGCTTTCAGCCAGGATCCATCTGACATCAGCAGTGATATTCTTGGTTCCACGTCCTCTTCTGAATCCAAGCTGAGTTTCTGGCAGTTCCCTATTGATGAACTGCTGCAGCCACTTTTGAAAGATCTTCAGCAGAATTTTACTTGCATGTGACATTAATGATATTGTTCGATAATTTCTACATTCAGTTGGATCGCCTTTCTTGGAATAGGTGTAAGTATGGATCTCTTCCAGTCAGTTTGCCAGGTAGCTGTTTTCCAAATTTGTTGGCATAGATGAGTGAGCACTTCCAGCTCTGTATCCATTTGTTGAAACATCTCAATTGGTGTTCCATCAGTTCTTGGAGGCTTGTTTTTTGCCAATGCTTTCAGCGCATCTTGGACCTCTTACTTCAGCATCATCAGCTCCTGATCATATGCTACCTTCTGAAATACTTGAACCTTGACCAGCTGTTTTTGGTTTAGTGACTCTGTGTATTCCTTTGATCTTCTTTTGATGCTTCCTGCATCATTTAATATTTTCCCAGTAGAATCCTTCGCTATTACAACTTGAGGCTTAAATTTTGTCTTTAGTTCTTTCAGCTGGAGAAATGCCAAGCCTGTTCTTCCGTTTTGGTTTTCTAACTCCAGGTCTTTGTATGTGTCATTAGAATACTTTTTCTTCTTGAGCTGCCCTTTGAAATCTTCTGTTCAGCTCTTTTCCTTCATCATTTCTTCTATTTACTTCAGCTACTCAGTATTCAGGAGCAAGTTTCAGAGTCTCTTCTGACATCCATTTTGGTCTTTCTTTCCTGTCTTTTTAATGATCTCTTACTTTCTTTATGAATGATGTTTTACTTTCTTTATGAATGATGTGGTTGATGTCATTCCACAACTCATCTGCTCTTAGGTGAATAGTGTTCAGTGCATCAAATCTATTTTTGAGATGGTCTCTAAAGTCAGGTGGGATGTACTCAAGGTTGTACTTTGGCTCTCGTGCAGTTCTAATGTTTTTTCAGCTTCAACTTGAACTTGCACGTGAGCAATTGATGGGTCTTTTCCACAGTTGGCCCCTGGCCTTGATCTGACTGATAATATTGAGCTTTTCCATTATCTCTTTCCACAGATGTAGTCGATTTGATTCCTGTGTATTCCCTCTGGTAAGGTCCACGTGTATAGTCGCTGCTTATGTTGGTCAAAAAAGGTATTTGCAGTGAAGAAAGCATTGGTCTTGCAAAATTCTATCATGCATCTCCACGGTCATTTCTATCCCCAGGGCCGTATTTTCCAACTACGAATCCTTCTTTGTTTCCAACTTTCACTTTCTAATCACCAGTAATTATAATGCACCCTCATTGCACGTTCGATCAATTTCAGACTGCAGAAATTGGTAAAAATCTTCAGTGTCTTCATCTTTGGCCTTAGTGGTAGGTGTGTAAATTTGATTAATAGTCATATTAACTGGTCTTCCTTGTAGGTGTATGGATGTTATCCTATCACTGACAGCATTGCACTTCAGGATAGATCTTGAAATTTTTTTTTTTTGACGATGAATGCAATGCCATTCCTCTTCAAGTTGTCATTCCTGGCATTGTAGACCAAAATTCATAAGAGTTCCAATCTCTCTGCAGCCTCTATTTGTTATTTTCTATTTTTTTGATTCATGCCAGTTATGGGGTGAGATGGTATCTCATTGTGGTTTTGATTTGCATTTCCTCATGTGTCTGTTGGCCGCTTGAATATCTTCTTTGGTGAAGTGTCTGTTCATTTCCTTTGCCCATTTTTTAATTGGATTATTTGCCTTTTTGTTGTAGAGGGGTTGGATATTCCTATAGGTTTTAGAGATTAGACCTTTGTTGGATTTGTCATAGCCAAATTTTTTTCCCAGCCTGTAGGTTGTCTTTTTACTCTTTTGGTGAAGTCTTTTGATCAGCATAAGTGTTCAATTTGTAGAAGATTCCAGTTATCTAGCTTATCATCTGGTGTCTTTATCTTGTTAGTTATGGTTTGTATTCTGTTAATGCCGTGTATTAGGGCCTCTAAAGTTGACTCTATTTTTCCTTCTATGATCTTTATAGTTTTTGGTTTTGTATTTAGGTCATTGATCCATTTTGAATATGACTATGTGTATGGTGTTAGGTATGGGTCCTGTTTCATTTTTTTGCAGACGAACGTCCAGTTTTGCCAGCACCATTTGTTAAAAAGACCATCTTTTCCTCACGTGATGGACTTTGGGCCTTTGTTGAAGATCAGACAACCGTAGGTGGATGAATTTACATCTGAATTCTCAATCCTGTTTCTTTGGTCAATATGTCAGTTGTTATACTAGTACCAGGCTGTTTTGACTACTGTAGCTGTACAGGTGGTTCTGAGGTCAGGTAGTGTTTTCTTCTTCTTCAACAGTGCTTTACTTATCTGGGTCTTTTTCCTTTTCCATATAAAGTTAATGATTAGATTTTTCCATCTCTTTAAAGAATGCTTTTGGTGTTTAAATTGGGATTGCATTGTATTTGTCGATTGCTTTCGGTAGAATTGACATTTTCACAGTGTTAAGTTTACCTTTCCATGGATATGGTATGTTTTTCTATTTATGTAGGTCTCTTTTGGTTTCTTGCCATAGTGTTTTGTAGTTTTCTTTGTATAGGTCTTTTATATCCCTGGTTAGATTTATTTCTAAGTATTTAATTTTTTAGGGGCGATTTAAGTAGTATTGTTTTCCTGATTTGCTTTTCGTAGTTCTGTTTATTGGTGTATAGGAATAAAACTGATTTTTGTAGGTTTATCTTGTATCTTGTTACACTGCTGAATCTTTCTATTAGTTCCAGTAGTTCTCTTGTGGAGTCTTTTGGATTTTTTTTATGTATAGCATCATATAATCCTTAAATAGGGATAGTTTTACTTCTTCATTACCGATTTGGATGCCCTTTATTTCTTTTTCTTGCCTTATTACTCCAGGTAGGACTTCTAGCACAGTGTTAAATAGGATTGGTGATAAAGGGAATTCTTGTCATGTTCCTGTTCTCAAGGGGAGTAATTTCACCCTCTCTCCATTACGAATGATGTGGCTGTTGGTTTTGTATAGATGCCCTTTTATGTTGAGGAGTTTCCCTTCTACACTATTTTATTGAGAGTTTTTTTATCAAGAATGGATGTTGGACTTTGTCAAATGCCTTTTCTGTGTTGATTGAGAGGATCAGGCGATTATTTTACTTATGTGGTAGATTACATTGATTGAACCATCCATGCATATCTGGTATGAATCCCACTTAGTTGTCATGTATTATTATTTTTTTTATATGATGCTGAATTCTATTGGCTAGAATTTTGTTGAGAATTTTTATATCTATAGTCATGAACGATATTGGTCTGCGATTTTCTTTTTTTTGTGGTGTCTCTGCCCTGCTTTGGTATCAGGGTTATGCTGGCCTCATAGAACGAATTTGGAAGTATCCCTTCCATTTCTATGATCGTAAGTAGTTTGGGTAGTACTTTTGTAAGCTCTTCTCAGAATGTTTGGTAGAATTCTCTAGTGAAGCTATCTGGGCCAGGGCTTTTTTTCTTTTTTTTTTAGGTGGTGGGAATTTTTTTTTTCAGTACCTTTTCAATCTTTTCTCTTGTTATGGGTCTGTTCAGATTTTCAACTTCAGTTTGTTTTAATTTGGGTAGGTAGTGTGTTTCTAGAAATTTGTCTATTTCTAGATTTGCAAATTTATTGGAGTATAGTTTTTCGTAGTACTCTGTATGATCCTTTCTATTTCAGTTGGGTCTGTTGTAATGTCTCCCATTTCCTTTCTTATTTGCATCCTGTCTTGTTTTTCTTTTGTCAGTTTGGTCAATGGTTTGTTGACCAATTTTGTTAATCCTTTCAAAGAGTCAACTTTGGTTTTGTTGATTCCTTCTTTTGTTTTGCTATTCTCTATTTCATTTATTTCTACTCTGATCTTTATTATTTCCTTTCTTCTGGTGACTGTGGAGTTCTTTTGCTGTTCTCTTTCTTTCTGTTCAAGTTGTGTAGCTAATGGTTTGGTTTTGTCCCTTTCTTCTTTTTTGATGTGTGGATCTGTTGCTATAAATTGACCTCTGAGAACTGCCTTTGCTGCATCCTAAATGTTTTGGTATGATGTATTTTCATTCTTGTTTGATTCTAGGAATTTTTTGATTCTGACTTTGATTTTTTCTATTACCCAGTGGTTTGTAAGCAGATTGTTATTCAGTTTCCTTGATTTGATTTTTTTCCTTGCTTTTCCTGTTATTAATTTCTATTTTAATGGCATTGTGATCAGAGAAGATACTTTGTATTATCTCAGTGTTTTGGATTTTTTGAGGGTTGCTTTGTGGCCTAAGATGTGGTCTATTTTGGAGAGTGTTCCATGTGCATTGGAAAAGAATGTGTACTTTGCTGCTGTTGGGTGGAGTGTTCTGTATATGTCTATGACATCAGGTTGGTTGATGGTGGCCCTTCAATCTTTTGTATCTTTGTTGAGTTTCTTTCTAGATGTTCTGTCCTTTACCGGGAGTGGTGTGTTGAAGTCTCCTGCTATTGTTGTGGAACTGTCAATTTCTCTTTTCACTGCTGTGAGAGATTGTTTTATGTATTTTGGAGCCCTGTCATTGAGTGTGTAGATTTTTTTATGGTTATGTCTTCATGGTGAATTGTTCCTTTAATCATTATGTAATGCCTTCTTTGTCTCTTATCGTGTATTTTGCTTTAAAGACTATTTTATCTGAGATTAGTATTGCCACTCTTGCTCTTTTTTGGTTGCTATTTGCTTGATATATTTTTTCCATCCTTTGATTTTTAATAAATTTATGTCCCTGTTTCTAAAGTGTTTCTCTTGTAGACAGCATATTAATGGGTCCTGGCTTTTTTTTTTTTAATCCATTCTGTCACTCTCTGTCTCTTTATGGGTGCATTTAAGCCTTTTACATTCAGTGTGATTATTGATGGAGACCCTGGTGACATAGTGGTTAAGTGCTGCAGCTGCTAACCAAAGGGTCAGCAGTTCGAATCCTCCAGGCGCTCCTTGGAAACTCTTCGGGGCAGTTCTACTCTGTCCTTGATAGGTGTTGGTTTATTGCTGTTATTTTGTAGTGCTTTTTTTCTGTGGTGCTGATGTTTTCTTTGTTCCTCTAACTGTCCTGTTCTGAATTCCTTTTGTTTGTGTATCTTTTTTCCTGAGACTTCATGTTTTTCTTCTTTATTTTGTTGAGTAGGTTTGTTATATTTCTTTGTGGTTACCTTGAAATTTATCCTTATCTTCGTAAGTTTGAACCAGCCTTTTAATACTTCATAATGCCGTGATTTCCTCTCCATTTGAAAGTTCTATACCTACACTGTTTATTCCCTCTTTTATATTGTTCTGATGTTTTTGTCATTTACAGATTGACATCTCTGCTTCCCTATTGTAAATTTTTTAGTTTTGTTTTATCCTTGCTTGTTCCATTCAGTGCTTAATCAAGTTCTTTATTCTTTCATTTGGTACTTAGGGTTCCAGGATTGACATTTGTATCTCTTTTACTTAGTTTTTTTGAGTCTTTGTTGCAGAGGGACAGCATGGTGCTTCTGTCTATAGTGTCATATTGGCCATGTTGGCTTTGTCTCCTCCATTTCTTTTTTTGTGATTTCCCATTTTTCTAGATTCATACTTCATACATCAATGTTATGATTATTAATGGATGCTTGCTGCTGTTTCTTCTCATTTTGAGTTGTGCCACATCAGCAAATGAAGGTCCTGAAAGCTTGACTCCATCCATATCGTTAAGGTCTACTCTACTTTGAGGAGGCCGCTCTTCCCAGTCGTATTTTGAGTGCCTTCCAACCTGAGGGACCCATCTTTCAGCACTATATCAGACAGTGTTCCACTGCTCTTCATAAGGTTTTCACTGGCTAATTTTTTTTTTCTGAAGTAGACCCCTGGGACCTTCTTCCTAGTGTGTCTTAGTCTGCAAGCTCAGCTGAAACCTGTCCACCATGGATGACCCTTCTGGTATTTGAATACTGATGGTATAGCTTCCAGCATCACAGCAACACCCAGGCCCCAACAGTACAACAAACTGACAGATATGTGGAGGATATAAATATACTATATAAATTATATATGCTATATCATTGATTTGATTTATTATTACTTTTTTTTTATCACCACTAAAATATAATCTGCAAAAGAGCATGAATTTTTTTAATGATTTTTTTCTCCATTTTTTCCCAAGTGTCTATCTAGAAGAGCGTACAACCAATCCTAAAAGGGGCTTGATTGTATTTGCTTAGGGACTGAGGACCCACTGAATGAGTGAGTGATTGAATTCTGTAGGCAATAGGCAGTGACGGGCCTAATGGTACTGGGGATCTCATAACCCCACATATGTCCCCTAAGCTGACAAAGGCATTCATATGAAGATTTAAAAGAACATAATACCAGCTATACAGAGCTTTACTGTGAGCTGGATTCTGTCCCTGAGGCCCCAGGTTTGACCGTTGTTCCCAGTGGAGCTCAAGATAAAATCAGGTATGCATATGACCCCCTAGTTCTTAATTTGGAGGGTTTGTAAGGAGAACTGTCTTCCCATCCAATATGGCAGAGCCTGCTGATTTAAAACATGTGCAGTACTGAACTGATTCCCACATTAAGAACAAAGCAGTGCACAATCCTTTCCCCAAATATTTGTTTGCTGGCCCATAGCTACGAGTTGACAGTTGTTAGACATGGACCAGGCTACCAAATGAGGTTGCAAAAATCTCTTCTGGAAATTCTTTAGAAGAGCAATGTGCTTTCTTTCTAGCTGGAGAAATTCCCTTGATGCCACGTTGTTGGGGTGAATTTACTAGGCTGCTTTCTTCTTCCATTAATGAGAGTATAAAAAAAGAATCATCAGGCCACCAGGTCAAGTCCCAGTGGCCTTCTGGGTAGTATGACCCTGGCAACCATCTTTCTTGGATGATTTAGATGGGGTGGGGTGGGGGAGTAGAAGAGATAGTTCTACTCAGCTGTGGATAAATGTGATCTTAAGGCATTTCCTTGTAAGGCTGGGGAAATAATAGTGGCTACCTAGCTAAATAAGGTTTAAATACATGTCACAACTATTCTTCCAGTTTCTTGTGATAGGTCTTCTTTTTAGAGATATAGACACTGAGCCTTTGTGAGTGAAAGGCCATGATTAGAATATAGAACTCCGTGAGTCTTCAGAGGAGATTCATAAAATAGATTGAAGGAAATGATTCCTTTACTCTTACAGGAAGGTTACTCCCTCCATAATTCTTAGGCTTGAGCCTATCTAGTCTTCTCTATTGCTGTTCCCTTTGCCAGTCATTTTTATATGTGCTTACATGACACAGCATGCTGTGCTATATATGCATAAAAATATTCCATGACCACAATTTATAGGCATCAGTGGTTTTTTCCCATTCTTTACATTTCTTGAAAAGTTTAGTGGTTTCAAGACACTTTCAAACCCATTGTCTCCTTTGATCTTCACCTGGAGTTATCACTCACTCTCATAATCCTCATTTTATAGATCAGAAAACAGGCTCAGAAAGATGATGAGATTAGAGCAGGGTTATCAGATCCCGAAGTGGTAGAATTGGGACTAGAAGGTCTCTTTGACACCTCTTTTCCACTCAAAATGGAAACCCTGGTGGCATAGTGGTTAAGTGCTACAGCTGCTAACCAAAGGGTCAGCAGTTCAAATCTGCCAGGTGCTCCTTAGAAACTGTATGGGGCAGTTCTGCTCTGTCCTGTAGGGTAGCTATGAGTCGGAATCGACTCAACGGCACTGGTTCTTGGTTTCCAGCCCAAAGCTGCCTGTGGTTTTGAGTTTTATTCAGACATCTAAATTTTCTCACTTAATTCCTTTCTTGAGTAACTTCATGCTGTGTGAGATGAGCTTGACCAACTAAGATGTGTATTCTCTCAGCATAGAGCAGTGTAGGCCTAGAGGGCCATGACAGATAGAAGACAGGGTGAATTGATTGACTAATTGATTACTGTCCCAGGTGTTCAAAGAAGATCTGAGGTGGCTAATTTAATGTAGTAACAGCTTCTTTTTATTGTACATTTACCGATATTTAGCTAATCACACCTTAGGTTGCTCAATTCTTATATTTGGGAACCAAGGGAACTTGTTATATGACTTCCCAAAGTCATGTAACTAGTACATGACAGAGCTGGGATTCAAACTCAGGCAGCTTGCATGCAAAGCCAAGGATCTTAACCTCTTCCCGGTGCTTTCCAAGGCAAGTTGGAAGGACATTCCAGGCAGAAGAAGCTATGCCTGTAAATGCTATAGAGACACAACCAGCAAGGCAAGAGAGCAGTTGGAATGGCTAGAATTGTATTGTCTTCCCTTGGTCATATAGCCACAATGGCAGGACTAGGATTTGAATCTGGGTTGACACATTATCATGAGACCATGCGGCTTGTCAGGGAGAAAATAGTTTTGTCCTCACACTCTTTTACATCTACATTGCTCAGTGTGATAAAGGCATACAGCACATTCAACTGGTGGTGGTGGGGGCCAAGGTATTGCCAATAGTCACAGATAGGTCACTAGCAAATGTTCTCCCCGAGAACATATTCCCTTTCCACAGGGTGAGGTTTGGCCAACAGAAAATTCTCTGATGACAGAGGCAGACAGAATGATGAAATAGAAAGACTACAGCCTCTAACTTTGAATTCTGCCTCTCCCGTCTGCTGGCTGTGTGTCAGGGTCAAGTTCCTTAACCTTTCTATGTCTGTTTGCCCTCCCCTCCCCTTCCTAACTCTCAATTTATTTTTTATGAAGTGGACATAGTAAATGTTTCTTTTAGAGGTCTTTTGTGAGGATTAAATAAGATGATGTATGTAAAGCACGTGGCTCATATTGATGCTGAATATTAATATGGTAGCATTTTAATATTGCTATTATTTGAAAAAAATTAATTTTTGTTGTTGGAAATTTACCATAATTGTGTGTAGATCTTATCTGAGGAACATGTTAAATAGTAAGAAGTATATTCCTAAATTATAAGTCTGCCATTCCCAAATAGACAAAATAGAAGGATTACCCATTTTAAGGTAAATTTCACTAAATGGGAATGGAAGGATACTTTAAAGTTGACTTTTGTGGGATTTTAAAGGTTATTGTCATGTTTTAAGTTAATGGGAAACATTAATGATTATGGTTACTCATGCTTTTTTTCAAAAAAAAGGAAACTAAAAACAAAAATAAAAAATAGAAGTAATCAATAAATCTATTATTCTATTACTTTAAAAATAACAAGTGAAAAGTTGCCTGTCATCCCCAACTGCAATTTCTACTCTCAGAGGCAAGCAGTGTTAACAGTTTTCATATATTCTTTTCGTTTTTTACTTTATTAATATGTCATGGATGTAATCTTAGAGTGGGTTCTCTAGAGACGCAAAACCAGTAAAACACAGAAGCATATGTGTGTGTGTATATATATATCTGCATATACATATATTTACATCAAGGAAGTGGCTCACACGGTTATAGAGGCTGACAAATGCCAAGTGCATCCATCAGGCATCAGTCTGGAGGCTCCTCCTGACTTATGTAGCTGCAGGGACTGGAAAATCAAGACCGACAGGTCAGACGGCAGGCTGTTGGATCACAGCCTACAGAGGCTGACGAATCCAAGATTGGCAGGTAAGATGACAGGCCATTGGCTCACAGGCTGCGGAGGCTGATAAATTGCAAGATCGACAGGCAATATGGTCAGGAGGCTGCTGGCTCAAGTCCCAAGAACTGGAGGTCAGATGATGATGAGCCAGATGCAGGATCTAGAGCAAAAGGAAGTGAGCTTTGCCAGAAGGTCCACATATATTGGATACAAGCCACACCCCTGAGGAAACTCCCCTTACAACTGATTGGCTGAGCCCATTAAATCACTTCATGGAGGTGATTACATCAGATCACAAAATGGAAGGTGACTACATAACTGCCAAATTATATCATTACATAACTTCCAGACTACATCATAACTGCCAAAACACTGAGAATCATGGCCCAGCCAAGTTGATACACAACCTTCACCATCACAGACATCTTTCCATTTCAGCTTTTATAGCTTGAACTTTTAAAATATTTAACAGTTTTCTTGATGTGTAATTTATATACTGTGAAATTCAGATGATACACTCAGTGATTTTAGTGAATTTATACAGTTGTGCAATCATCACCATAATCAATTTTAGAACACTTCCATTACCCCTAAACGTTCCATCGTGCCTGTTCACATTCAGTCCCCTGTCCCAGTCCCAAGGAACTACTTACCTGCTTTCTGTCTTTATAGTTGCTTCTTTTTAGAAATTTCATATAACTGGAATCATACAGTATGTTGTGTTTTGTGTCTGGCTTCTTTTGCTTAGCATAAATTTTTACCCATGTTGTTGCATATGTCAGGAGTTTGTCCTTTTTTCTTACTGAGTAGAATTCTGTGTTAGTTTCTTAGTGCCATTGTAACAGAAATACCAAAAGTACATGGCTTTAATGGACAGAATTTTATTTTCTGACAGTTTAGGAGGCTAGAAGTCCAAATTCAGGGCACCAGCTCTAGGGGAAGGCTTTCTTTGTCTTTTGGCTCTTGGTGAAGGTCCTTGTCCCTTTTCAGCTTCTGTTCATTAGTTCCTTAGCAATCTTCATGTGTATAGGATCCATCTTTCCCCTATTGTGCTTCCTTGCTTCTGTGCCTAATCTGCTCTTATATCTCAAAAGTGATTGGCTTAAGACACACCCTATACTGATACGGCTTCATAAACATAAAAAAAACCCTACTCCCAAATGTGATTGCATCCATAAGTATACCAAAACCAAAGCCAGTGCCGTTGAGTCGATTCCGACTCATAGCGACCCTATAGGACAGAGTAGAACTGCCCCGTGGAGTTTCCAAGGAGCGCCTGGCGGATTCGAACTGCCAACCCTCCGTTAGCAGCCGTAGCACTTAACCACTATACCACCAAGTGTAGGGGTTGGGATTTACAAAACATGTTTGGGGGGACATAATTCAATCCAGAACGTATTCCATTATATGGATATACCATATTTTGTTTAACCATTTGGTGAAACCATGATGGACATTTGGTTTGTTTTCAGTTTTGGGCTATTATGAATAATGCTACTATGAATATTCATGCACAGCTTTTTGTCTGGACACATATTTTCATTTCTTTTGGGTAGATACTGAGGAGTGAAGGTGCTGGGTTGTGTGTAAGTTATGTTTAAGAAGTCTAAGATTTTTTTCAAAGTGGCCATATTTTATGTTCCCACCAGTGATGAATGAAGGTTCCACTTTCTCCACGATTCTCTAACACTTGGTATTGTTGGTATTTTTTATTATAGCCATTCTAATGTGTGTGTCATGGCATCTCACTGTGGTTTTAAGTTGTGTTTTTCTAATGACTAATACTGTTGAACATGTTTTTAATGTATTAGTCATTTGTATATCTTCTTCGGTTAAGTATCTATTCATGTATATCTGCTCATTTTATAACTGGGGTGTTTGTCCTCTTATTATTGAGTTATAAGAGTTCTTTATATATTCTGTATACAAACTTATTATTAGACACATAATTTACAGGTATTTCCTCCCAATTTATAGTTTGTCCTTTTGTTTTCTTATTTTTTTTTGTGCAGAGCAAATTTAAAAAATTTTGATGAAGTCCAGTTAATCACTTTTCTCTTTTGTGGATCTTGCTTTTTAAGAAACCTGACTACCAAAGCATAACAATTAGTTGGTATTCACCTGGAGCAGCAGAGAAAGAAGAAGAGCCAGGAATAGGAGGAGGAAAGGAATGTGTGGCTAATTGTGTTCATGAATAAATGCCCCCTTTGCCATGAGACCAGAAGAAGTGGATGGTGCCTAGTTACCACTACTGAACATTTTGGTCAAAGATTCTGTAGAAGAATCCTGATCAAAAGTGAGAAAATACAGAACACAATTTTAAGTTTTCAGGGACTCCAGACTTCCTGGAGCCATAGAAGCTGGATGAACCCCTGAAACTATTGCCTCAAGATTGTTTTTGAAAGTTAAACCAGAAATATTCCCTGAAGTCTTCTTAAAACCAAATAATGGTTTAGCTTAACTAGTAAAAAATATCTGCCTTGAGCATTGTGCTCTTTTAAGATGTACCTATATGGGATCAAAGTGACAACAGCAGCTCGAAAGATTACATAGGAAACTTAGGGGCAATGATTTTATGTTAATGGGGAGAAACAGCTCAGAAAAGGAGGGTGAGAATGATTGCACAGTTCTAAGAATGTAGTCAATGTCACTGTATTGTACATGTGGAAATCGTTGACTTGGTGTATATTCCTGCTGTGTATATTCTCAATAACAACAAAAATAAATTATTAAAAAAAAAATCTGCCTAACCCCAAACCATTAAGTTTTCCCCAGTGTTAACTGTTTCTAGATGTTTTGTAGTTTTAGCTCTTAGATTTAGGGAGATGATCCATTCTGAATTAGTTTTTATGGATAGTTAAGGTAAGGGTTTAAGTTCTGTTTCATTTTTGCATATGTGCATTCATTTATCCCAGCACCATTATCGAAAAGACTATCCTTTCCTTGTTGAATTATCTTGGCATCTTTATAAAAAAATATAACTTTGCTATAAGTGTTTAGGTTTAGTTTTTATCTCTCTGTTATGTTCTTTTAGTCTATAAATTTATCCTTATGCCAGTAACATACTAGCTTAGTAAGAGAAGCTTTATAGTAAGTTTTGGAATTGGATAGTGTAGGTTCTCCAACATTGTTATTCTTTTTAAGAAATATTTAGGCTCTTCTAGGTCCTTTGGAATCGACTCGACGGCACTGGGTTTTTTAGATCCTTTGGATTTCTGTATGAATTTTAGGATCAGCTCGTCAATTTTCACAAAAAAAGTCTGCTGGGATTTTAATAGATTTTGTGTAGAATTGTCATTTTAACAATGTTGAATTTTCCATTCCGTGAATATAGTATATTTCTCCATTTTGTAGTTTTTGTAGCAATGTTTTGTAGTTTTCACAGTATTGAGGTCGTAAACTTCTTTTTATAAATGAATTTCTAAGTATTTTATTTTATTTTTATTGCTATTGGGAATACATGTTTTCTTAATTTCATTTTTGATTTGTTTCCTGCTAATATGTAGAAATACAACTGATTTTTGTATGTTGATCTTGAATCTTGCTAAGCTCCTTTATTAGTTCTAGTAGCTTTCTTTTGGTGGATTCTTTAGGATTATCTACATATGAGACCATGTCATCTGCAAATAAAGACACTAACTTCTTCCTTTCCAATCTGTATGCTTTTATTTATTTTTAAACTGCATTATCATACTGTCTAGAACCTCCAGTGCAAGGTTGGATGGAAGCGCTTAAAGTGGACATCCTTCCTTTGTTCCCTGTAGGGGGAAATCATCTGTTTTGCCATTAAACATGACGTTAGCTTTAGGTTTTTGCAGATGACTTTTATCAGGTTGTGGAATTTATCTTCTATTACTGGTTGTTGAGTTTTTTTTTTTTTTTTAATTATTTTTCTGCATCCATTGAGATTGTCGTTGGATGTTTGTGCTTTGTTCTATTAGTATGTGGATTACATTCATTGGTTTATGGATATTAAACTACCCTTTCTTTCTTGAGATAAACCCTACATAGTCATGGTGTATAATTTATGTTTTATGTGTTGCAAGTATTGATTTTTTAATATTTTGTTAGGATTTTTACACCTGTGTTCATAAGGGATATTGGTTTATAGTTTTCTTAACGATTTCTTTGTTTGGCTTTGGTTTTAGGGTAATACTGGCCTTGTAAAATTTGTTGGAAAATGTTTCTTCCTTCACTATATTCTGAATGAGTTGTATAGGATTGGTACTGTTTATTCCTTAAATGTTTGATGGAATTCACTAGCGAAGCCATCTGGGCCTGGAGTTTTCTTTGTGGGGACTTTATAAGTACCAACTTGATTTTTAAAGCGTAAATGCTTCCCTTTTTTGTCATACAGCTTTGATTTCCAGAGCCCTGAAATGATGGTTTTTTGACAAACTTGTACAGTTTTTATACCTTTCTTTTGCTAAGAGAAGTTGCTGACCTCTTTATAACACAACTCCTTTAAGTTGCTTCTCTACCTCCTTTTTATTAGTGGCTACATAATCCATATTACAAATGTATCATGATTTATTTAGTAAAACATAGTTTTCCCATTATTTAAATATTTTTCAGGTCATGTTGGAATTAACATTCTTTTACATATAGCTTTACTTATTTATACTAATATTTCATTAAGATAGATTCCTAGAAGTGGGATTGCTGGGACAGAAGTTATACATATTTTTTAATTTTAATAGATACTGCCAGATTATTCTCAAATATATTTGCACCAATTAGATTCTTACCAGAATGTTCGAGAAGGTCCACTTCTACATATCTAGCCAGTACTGGATACTGTTAATCTTTTATATTTTTGCCAATAGGAAAAGCAAAATTGGTATATTTTACTTGCATTTTTTTGATTATGGTGGTGTTGAGAATCTTTTCATATGTTCCTTGACCATTTCTTTTTATTTTATGAAATGGCTGTCTATGTCCTTTACTAAATTTCTGATGAGATTGGTTATCTTTTTTTTTTTTTTTGATTAATTTGTAGGACCGTTTGGTATTTTATGGAACCCTGGTGCCACAGTAGTTAAGAGTTTGGCTGCTAATCAAAAGGTCAGCAGTTTGAATCCACCAGCTGCTCCTTGGAAACCCTATGGGGCAGTTCTACTCTGTCCTATAGGGTCACTATGAGTCAGAATCAATTTCAGGGGAACAGGTTTGGTTTTGGTATTTTAGTAATATTCAACTTGTATCTGTTTTATGTCATAAATATTTTTTTCTGTCCTGTCAAGTTTTCTTCTAGTCATAATTTGTCTTCAAGTTTTTAAAAGTTTGGTGTTTTAATTAATTAATTTTTGTTTGTTTTTAAAACAGAAAGTTGTACAAGGAATCGAATTAAACCAAATTCGAGGACTTGGGTTTGATGCCACGTGTTCTCTGGTTGTTTTGGATAAGCAGTTTCGTCCTTTACCAGTAAACCATGAAGGTAGGACCATTCCTATTCCTTTTCCTGGTGGTGCGAGACTGGCTCAGGGCAAATTTGGATGATCAATTCAGAGGATCCACATGGGACATGAGGTCAGGTGTGTGTTTCTTACCACTGATAGTGAGATTTAGACCAATAAGCAACCTCATAATAAATGAAGAAAAGATTGAGGTTGTCAAAGATTTCGTTTTACTTGAATCTGCAGTCAACAGCCATGGAAGCTGCACTCAAGGAATCATTTTTGCATTGGTCAAATCTGCTACAAAAGGCCTCTTTAAAGTGTTAAAAAGCAAAGATGTCACTTTAAGGACTAAGGTGCGCCTGACCCAACCCATGGTGTTTTCAGTCGCCTCATATGCATGTAAAATCTGGGCAATGAATAATGAAGACTGAAGAATTATCACCTTTGAATTAGGGTGTTGGTGAAGAATATTGAATATACCAAAGACTGCCAAAAGAACAAACAAATCTGTGTTAGAAGAAGTAGAGCCAGAATGCTCATTAGAAGCCAGGATGGTGAGACTTCATCCCACATACTTTGCACATGTTATCAGGAGGGATCAGTCCCTGGAAAAGGACATCATGCTTGGTAAAGTAGAGGGTTATCGAAAAAGAGGAAGACCCTCAACAAGACAGACTGGCACAGTGGCTGCAACAATGGGCTCAAACATAACAAAGACTGTGAGGATAGAGCAGGACTGGGCAGTGTTTCATTCTGTTGTACTTAGTGTCACTATGAGTCGAACTGAGTCAATGACACGTAACAACAACAAAAGGGATTGGTCAGTTTTGCCATCCCGCTGGGCTTGAAATAAGCTACCCTAGAGGCAGAAAAGAGAAGATCCCATGACCACCAAGGAAGAACAGCCTGGAGCTAACACGTCCTTTGGACCCGGGATCCTGCACTGAGAAGCTCCTGGAACCAGGAGACAGAAAGAGACAGCTGTAAATTGAAGACAGTGAGAAGTGGTGATAGAGAACCAGCAGTAGAGACCCAGAAGCAGGAGAGAAAAAGCTAAATGCCTTTGGGCAGAGGTTGGGGGCCAGGGAGACGCATGCCTACAAGCATGGCTCGGGAGAGGTTGTCCTGATGGAAAAAATGTATCCTGAGTTTTTCTGAGCCTGCATTGTAACCTTTTATTTCCCTAATAAACCCATAACTGTGAGTATTGCCTGTGAGTTCTGTGTAACTGTCTTAGTCATCTAGTGCTGTTATAACAGAAATACCGCAAGTGGATGGCTTTAACAAAGAAAAATTCATTTTCTCACAGTCTAGTAGGCTCAAGCCCGAGCCCACTGCCACTGAGTCGATTCTGACTCATAACAATTATAGGACAGAGTAGAACTGCCCCATAGAGTTTCCAAGGAATGTCTGGTGGATTTGAACTGCCAACCTTTTGGTTAGCAACCATAGCTCTTAACCACTATGCCATCGGGGTTTCCTCCAGTAGGCTAAAAGCCCAAACTCAGGGTGTTAGCTCCAGGGAAAGGCTTTCTCTCTCTGTTGGCTCTGGAGGAAAGTCCTCCTCGTCAGTCTTCACCTGGACTAGGAGCTTCTCTGGGTAGGAACTCTGAGTCCAAGAGACCTGCTCTGCTCCCGGTGCTTCTTTCTTGGTGGTATGAGGTCCCCACTCTCTGCTTGCTTCCCTTTCCTTTTATCTTTTGTGAGATAAAAGGTGGTACAGGTGAAAACCCAGGGAAACTCCCTTTACATTGGATCAGGACTGTGACCTGAGCAAGAGTGTTACGTCCCACCCTAATCCTCTTTAACCACAGGCAGAGATTATGATTTATAATACATAGGAAAATCATAAAATGGAGGACAACCACACAGTACTGGGAATCATGACCTAACCAAATTGACACATATTTTTGGAGGACACAATTCAGTCCTTTACAGTGACAATTGCGATGAATTATCGAACCCAGCAGAGAAGTAGAGAGAGATGTGGGAGGGACAGTTGGTGTCAGAATTGGTAAAGATGGTGGAGAGAGGAGGCATGTCTGACTTTCACCTCACAGCAATCAGCCTTGGGCTGTTGATCTTGATTCTCCTTCCCCCTTGTGAAGTTAGAGCAGGTCAGACACAGCTCCCACGCAGTTTTTATAGGGCCTGTCACTGCCAGATCTGCCGTTGGGTTCCTTCCAGGCCTGTTGCTACCGGCTCTGCTGCTGGGTCCCTTCTGGGCCTCTGGCTGTCTTCAGTGTTACAGCCCTTGACCCATGTTGCAGTTTTTTAGGAGACTCCTTGCCTCCTCTTTCTCTCACTTTGCTTCTTCTTTCTTCTTGCTGTTTCTCCTTGTTTCATTCTGTCTGAAAAACCTCTGTCGAATTGGCTGCATATATACACAAACTCCTTGTCAGTTACAAGACATGGCCCTCCCACCAGGGCTACAAACTGACCGGTCCCCTCTTGGTAGGCCATAGACACTTCATTTGCGTAGTGGGCTATAGACACTTCATTTGTATAGTCTATTGGTCAATCCCTGCAAGGCGCATGCCAGTCACAGGGCAGGCTGCAGCCCAGGACCAGACAGAAAGTATCAAACCACAAGTTGTTCACAGTTTACTTAGGAAATACCAATCAACCTGGACAAAAGTAACAAACCCTCTGGGGTAGAAAACGAAGGCAAAGATAACTCTCTCAAGTTGTCTTTTCAAAGAACCAAGCAAAAGGCTGTATGAAGGAACTAATTTCACCACAGGTGTGGAGGCCAGAAATTACTTCCCAGAAGTTAAAAGCTTGGAGAACAAATGGTAGGAGTAGGGTGGAGTAGGAGGCTAGGTGAGGGAGAGAGTTGGCTCCACAAAGTACAAGAGCTAGAGTAGAGAACCTGAAGGAAGGACATGGAAGTGAGTAGCCTTGAAACAGACAAGTGATTTGGACATTTTCTATAAAGACAATGTCAGTGCTTGTATTTGCTTTGTGAATGAAGCTCCTGTCCCGTGTACATTTGAGTGGGTGAGCCAAGCTTATTTAATGGAAACAGAGCAAGGCAGACAGGACCATGTATTCACACAGAATTTGGAAGTAGGTGGCCTGTTTTCAATAGCCACATCAAAGGACATTCACATTTTGTGATGTTCTGACAGACACTTGTGACTACAATAATGAGCTGTTTTAAAAGTAAAGTGCCATTAGGCCTACCATCAGCGTTTTTTTGAGATGGGTGAGGGTGTGTCCCTTTTCAGGAATTTTATCCAGTAGCACTAGCACTGGGCTTGCAAACCTAAAAGTTAACACTAGGAGTCCTTGAGCAGTGTAAATGGTTAAAGCACGTGGGTGCTAACCGAAAGGTTGTAGGTTTCAGACCACCCAGAGTCACATTGGAGGAAAGGTCTGGCAAACTACTTCTGAAGAATCAGCCATTGAAAACCATATGGAGTATAATTCCACTGTGACAGAACACACATGGGGTTACCATGAGTCAGAATCAACTTGATGGCAACTGGAAAACTGGAATTACATATTTGTATATGTATGCATTAGTAGTCATATTAACTGGTCTTCCTTGTAGACATATGGATATTATCCTATCACTGACAGCGTTGTACTTCAGGATAGATCTTGAAATGTTCTTTTTGAGGATGAATGCAACACCATTCCTCTTCAAACTGTCATTCCCAGCATAGCAGACTGTATGATTGCCTGATTCAAAATGGCCAATACCAGTCCATTTCAGTTCACTAATGCAGAGAACGGGAATTCCAAAACACTTAATTGTGCTCATGAGGAACGTTTACTTAGATCAAGAGGCAGTTGTTCGGACAGAACAAGGTGTGCATCAGGCTGTATTCTTTCGCCATACCTAATCAATCTGTATGCTGAGCAAATAATATGAGAAGCTGGACTATATGAAGAAGAATGGGGCACCAGGATTGGAGGAAAACTCATTAACAACCTACGTTATGCAGCTGACACAGCCTTGCTTGCTGAAAGTGAAAAGGACTTGAAGCACTTACTAATGAAGATCAAAGACCACAGCCTTCAGTATGGATTGCACCTCAACATAAAGAAAACAAAAACCCTCACAACTGGACCAATGAGCAACATCATGGTAAATGGAGAAAAGATTGAAGTTGTCAACAATTTCATTTTACTTGGATCCACAATCAATAGCCACGGAAGCAGCAGTCAAGAAATCAAAAGATGCGTTGCATTGGGTAAATCTGTTGGAAAGGACTTCTTTAAAGTGTTGAAAAGCAAAGATGTCACCTTGAAGACTAAGGTGCACCTGACCCAAGCCATGGTATTTTCAAACGCATCATATGCATGTGAAAGCTGGACAATGAATAAGGAAGACCAAAGAAGAACTGATGCCTTTGAATTATGGTGTTGGCGAAGAATATTGGATATACCATGGACTGCCAAAAGAACGAACAAATCTGTCGAAGTACAACCAGAATGCTCCTTAGAAGCAAGAATGGTGAGACTGAGTCTTACATACTTTGGACATGTTGTCAGGAAGGATCAATCCCTGGAGAAGGACATCATGCTTGGCAAAGTATAGGGTCAGCGGAAAAGAGGAAGACCCTCAATGAGGTGGATTGACACAGTGGCTTCGACAATGAGCTCAAGTATAACAACGATTGTAAGGATGGTGCAGGGCCGGGAAGTGTTTCGTTCTGTTGTGCATAGGGTCGCTATGAGACAGAACCGACTTGATGGCACCTAACAACATGGATTACTATAAAAGTCAGAATTAATCAAGCAGGTAATAGAAATGAGTGAAATAGGCCAACTTTGAGAAAAACAGCAGCACATATGTGAAAACAAATTCCAACTGACATTTAATCTTCTAATAAGCGGAATACATTAGAGACTGCTAGTTATCATGGCAACAACTAACTCCCAGAGCCTACAACCACTAACAACCTGTCTGGGGCTAGATTCTACTTAAGAACCCTTAGTTATGACCACTACTGTAGAAGCACCTTCCTTTTTTTTTTAAATTGTGCTTTAGGTGAAAGTTTACAGCTGAAGTTAGTTTCTCATACAAAAATTTATACACACTTTGTTATGTGACCCTAGCTGCCACTCCTGTGATTTCACTTGCATACACCTCCTTTCCACCCCAGATTTCTGGTGTACAGTCAACCAGCTCCTATCCCCTTCTACCTTCTCATCTTGCCTCCGTACTGGAACTGCGCATCTACTCTTGTGTATCTACTTGAGCTAAGAAGCACACTTGTCACCAGTATCATTTTACGTCTTATAATCCAGTCTATTCTTTGTCTGAAGAGTTGGCCTGGAAATGGTTTTCGTTCTGGGCTAACAGAGTATATGGGGAACATGTCTTCTGGGGTTCCTCCAGTCTCAATCAGACCATCAAGTTTGGTCTTTTTTACTAGAGTTTGAGTTTTGCACCCCACTTTTCTCCTGCTCCATCAGGGACTCTCTGATGTGTTCCCTGTCAGGGCAGTCGTTGGTGGTAGCTAGGCACCACTAGTTCTTCTGGTCTCAGACTGATGGAGTCTCTGGTTTATGGGTCCCCTTTTGTCTCTTGGGCTAATATTTTTCTTGTGTCTTTGGTGTTCTTCATTCTCCTTTGCTCCAGATGTGTTGGGACCAATTGATGTATCTCAGATGGCCGCTTGCTAGCTTTTAAGACCCCAGACACTACTCACCAAAGTGGGACACAGAACATTTCCTTAATAAACTTTGCTGTGCCAGTTGAACCAGATGTCACCTGAAACCATGGTCCCCAGACCCCCGCCCCTGCTACACTGTCCGTCTAAGTGTTTGGTTGTGTTCAGGAAACTTCTTAGCTTTTGGTTCAGTCCAGTGGTGCTGAATTCCCCTGTATTGTGCATTGTCCTCCCTGTCACCGAACATAATTCTTGTCTAGTATCTAGTAAGTGAACTCCCCTCTCCCTCCCTCTCCACCCTCAAAACCATCAAAGAATGTTTTCTTCTGTGTTTAAACCTTTTCTTGAGTTCTTGTAATAGTAGCCTCATATAATGTTTGTCATTTTGTGGTTGACTAATTCACTCAGCATGATGCCTTCCAGATTCATCTGTGTTTAGATATGTTTCACGGAGTCATCTTTGTTTATTGTAGCATAATATTCTGTTATGTGAATATACCATAATTTGTATATCCATTCGTCTGTTGATGGGCACCTAGGTTGTTCCCATCTTTTTGCTATTGGGAACACTGCTGCAATGAACATGGGTGTGCATATAGCTATTCCCGTGACAGCTCTTATTCCTCTAGGATATCATCCAAGGAGTGGGATTGCTGAATCATATGGTAGTTCTAGTTCTAGCTTTTCAAGGAAATGCCAAATCAATTTTCAAAGTGATTGTACCATTTTACATTCCCACCAGCAGTGTATAAGTGTTCCAGTCTCTCCACAACCTCTCCGATATTTATTATTTTGTGCTTTCTGGATTAATGCTAGCTTTGTTGGGGTGAGATGGTATCTGATTGTAGTTTTGATTTTCATTTCCTTAATGGCAAATGATCGTGAGCATTTCCTCATGTATCTGTTAGCTACCTGAATGTCTTCCTTGGGAAAATGCCTGTTCATATCCTTTCTCCATTTTTTAATTGGGTTATTTATCTTTTTGTGGTTGAGGTTTTGCAGTATCTTATAGACTTTAGAGATTAGACCCTGATCAGATATGTCGTAGCCAAAATTTTTTTCCCAGTCGGTAGGTTGTCTTTATACTTTTTTGGTGAAGCCTTTTGATGAGCATAACTGTTTGATTTTTAGGAGCTTCCAGGTATTTAGTTTCTCTTCTGGTGGTTCTGCATTGTTAGTTATGTTTTGTATTCTGTTTATGCCATGTATTAGGGCGCCTAGCGTTGTCCCTATTTTTTCTTCCATGATCTTTATTGTTTCAGATTTTATATTTAGGTCTTTGATCCATTTTGAGTTTGTTTTTGTGCATGGTGTGGAGGTATGGGTCTTGCTTCATTTTTTTTTTTTTTGCAGATGGATATCCAGTTATGCCAGCACCATTTGTTAAAGACACTGTCTTTTCACCATTTAACAGACTTTGTGCCTTTATCACATATCAGCTAGTCATAGGAGGATGAGTTTATGTCTGGATTTTCAATTCTGTTCCACTGGTCTATGTATCTGTTGTTGTACCAGAACCGGGCTATTTTGACTACTGTGGCAGTGTAATAGTTTCTAAAGGAAGATAGTGTGAGGTCTGTCACTTTGTTCTTCTTCTTCAGTAATTCTTTACTTATCTAGGGACTCTTTACAAATGAAGTTGGTGATTTGTTTCTCTGTCTCATTAAAAAATGCCATTGGAGTTTGGATCGGGATTGCATTATATCTATCAATCGCTTTGGGTAGAACTGACATTTTCACAATGTTGACTCTTCCTATCCATGAGCAAGGTATGTTTTTCCACTTATGTAGGTCTCTTGGTTTCTTGCAGTAGTGTCTTCCAGTTTTCTTTGTATAGGTTTTTTCCATCTCTGGTTAGATTTATTTCTAAGTATTTTATCTTCTTCAGGGCTATTGTAAATGGTATTGACATGATGATTTTGTCTTCGAAGTTCTCTTTGTTGGTGTAGAGGAATCCAAATAATTTTTGTATATTTATCTTGTATCCTGATACTCTGCTGAACTCTTCTGTTAGTTTCAGTAGTTTTCTTAAGGATTCTTTAGAGTTTTCTGTGTATAAGATCATGTCATTTGAAAACAGAGATACTTTTACTTCTTCCTTACCAATCTGGATGCACTTTATCTCGCCTAATTGCTCTGGCTAGGACCTCCAGCACAATGCTGAATAAGTGTGGTGATAAAAGGCATCCTTGTCTGGTTCCCATTCTCAGGGGGAATGCTTTCAAGTTCTGTCCATTTAGGATGATGTTGGCTGTTGGCTTTGTACCCTTTATTACGTTGAGGAATTTCCCATCTATTCCAGTTTTGCTGAGAGTTTTTTTTTTTATCATGAATGGGTGTTGAACTTTGTCAAATGCCTTCTCTGTGTCAACTGATAAGATCATGTGGCTCTTGTCTTTTGTTTTATTTATGTGATGAATTACATTAATTGTTTTACTAGTGTTGAACCATCCCTGCATACATGGTATGAATTCCCCTTGGTTGTGGTGAATTTTTTTTTTTTTTGATATGTTGTTGAATTATATTGGCTAGAGTTTTGTTGAGGATTTTTACATCTATGTTCATAAGGGATATTGGTGTGTAATTTTTCTTTTTTTGTGGTGTCTTTACCTAGTTTTGGCATTAGGGTTATGCTGGCTTCATAGAATGAGTTTGGGAGTATTCCTTCCTTTTCTGTGCTCTGAAATACATTTAGTAGTAGCAATGTTAACTCTTCTCTGAAAGTTTGGTAGAATTCTCCAGTGAAGCCATCAGGGCCAGGGCTTTATTTTGTTGGGAGTTTTAAAATTACCTTTTCAATCTCTTCTTTTATTATAGGTTTATTTAGTTGTTCTACCTCTGTTTGTGTTAATTTAGGGAGGTAGCGTGTTTCTAGAAATTTGTCCATTTCCTCTAGGTTTTCAAATTTGTTAGAGTACAGTTTTTCATAGTATTCTGTTATGATTCTTTTAATTTCAGTTGGATCTGTTGTGGTATTATCCATCTCATTTATTTTTTGGGTTATTTGCTTCCTCTCCTGATTTTCTTTTGTCATTTTGGCCAATGGTTTATTGATTTTGTTGGTCTTTTCAAAGAATGAACTTTTTGGTCTTGTTACCTCTTTCAGTTTTCTATTTCATTTAATTCTGCTCTAATTTTTATTATTTCCTTTCTTCTGGCACCTGAGGGCTTCTTTTGCTGCTCTCTTTCTACTTGTTCAAGTATTAGGGTTTAATGTTTTAATTTTGGCCCTTTCTTCTTTTTGAATGTGTGCTGTTATTGCTATAAATTGACCTCTGAGCACTGCTTTTGCTGTGTCTCAAAGGTTCTGGTAGGATGTGTTTTCATCCTCGTTTGAGTCTGTGAATTTCTTTCCTCTATCCTTAATTTCTTCTACAGCTCAGTAGTTTTTGAGCAAGGTGTTGTTCAGTTTCCATGTTTTTGATTTTCTTCCTTTGCTTTTTCTGTTATTGATTTCTACTTTTATGGTTTTAAGGTCAGAAAAGATGCTTTGTAATATTTTGCTGCTTTGGATTCTGTTAAGGCTTGCTTTGTTGCCTAACATATGTTATATTCTGGAGAATGTTCCATGTGTGTTGGAAAAGAAAGTATACTTGGCTGCTGTTGGGTTGAGTGTTCTGTATATGCCTATGAGATCAAGTTTGGTTGATTGTGGCATTTGGATCTTCTGTGTCTTTATTGAGCTTCTTTCTGGATATTCTGTCCTTTACCAAAAGTGGTATGTTGATGTCTCCTACTATTATCATGGAACTGTTCATTTCTCTTTTCGATGCTGTTGGAGTTTATTTTACTTATTTTGGACCCTTGTCGTTGGGTGTGTAAATAATTATATCCTCCTGGTGTGTTGATTCTTTAATCATTAAATGGTGTCCTTCCTTATCCTTTGTGGTGGATTTTGCTTTAATGTCTATTTTGTCAAAGATAAATATTGCCACTTCTGCTCTTTTTGAGTTTTGTTTGCTTGATACATTTTTTTCCCCATCCATTGAGGCTTAGTTTGTGTCATTAAGTCCAAGGTGTGTCTCTTGTAGGCACCATGTAGATGGATTGTGTTTTTTAATCCATTTTGCCACTCCTCTGTCTCTTTATTGGTGCATTTAATCCATTTACATTCAGCGTAATTATGATAGGTATGAGTTTAGTGCTGTCCTATTGATGTCTTTTTTGTGTGTTGTTGACAGTTTCTTTTTTTCACTTAATTTTCTCTGCTGAGTCATTTTTATGTATTTTCTTTTTGTCTTTTTCTTGTTGATTTTGTATTTGATGAGTATGTTTTTTTTTGTTTTTTATTTTGATGTATAGGATTGTTGGTTTACTTTGTGATAACCTTAATATTTACCCCTATTTTCTAAGTTGCGACCAATTTTTGTTTCTTTAAATCACCTTGACTTCCTCTCCATATGAAAGATCTATGAATATATTTTTTAGTCCCTCTTTCTTTTTTTAATATTGTCATCTTTTACGTGTTGATATCTGTATTTCCCTATTTTCAGTATTTTAGCTTTGATTTATTTTTGTGACTTCCCTATCTGGGTTGATATCTGGTAGCTCTGTCATGTGTTCTAGTCTTGTTATCTGAAGTTGCCGATTTTCTAACTGGAGGACTCCCTTTAGTATTTCTTTTAATTTTGGTTTGATTTTTTACAAATTCCCTATACTTCTGTTTATCTGGAAATGTCCTGATTTTGCCATTGTATTTGAGAGAAATTTTGCTGGATATATAATTCTCAGGTGGCAGTTTTTTTTTTTTTTTTTTTTCCTTCAAAGCTTTATATATGTCATCCCATTACCTTCTTGCCTGCATGGCTTCTGCTGAGTAGTCTGAGCTTAATCTTACTGACTCTCCTTTGTAGGTGACTTTTCATTTATCCATATGCTGTTAAAATTCTCTCTTCAGCTTTGGTTTTGGCAAGTTTGATTATAATATGTCTTGGTGACTTTCTTTTGGGACCTACCTTGTGTGAGATTCGTTGAGCTTCTTGGATAGATATCTTCTCATTTTTCATGATATCAGGGAAGTTTTCTGCCAAAAAATCTTCAACAATTCTCTCTGTATTTTCTGTTATCCCTCTCTGTGCTGGTACTCCAATCACTCATAGGTTATTCCTCTTGATAGAGTCACACATAGTTCATAGGGTTTCTTAATTTTTGAAAATTCTTTTATCTGATTTTTCATTAAATAAGTTGATGTCAAGGGTTTTATCTTCAGTCTCACTACTTCTGACTTCCATTGCCTCAATTCTGCTGCCGTGACTTTCTGTTGAGTTGTCTAATTAAATTTCATTGTTGATCTTTTGGATTTCTGCTTGCTCTCTATAGATTTTTGCAGCCTGTTAAATTTGTCATTATGCTCTTGTATAACCTTCTTAAGTTCCTCTGTTGCTTTGTCTGTGTGTTCCTTGGCTTGTTCTGTATTTTGCCTGATCTCCTTACTGATTTCTTGAAGAGTTCTGTATGTTAGTCTTTTGAATTCTTCGCCAGGTAATTCCAAGAAGTTCTCTTACCAAGAAGGTTTCTTTTATTTATTTATTTATTTTACCGTATTTTTTAGTTTATTGTGCTTTAAGTAAAAGTTTACAAATCAAGTCAGCGTCTCATACAAAAACACCTTGCTATATGTACTCTTAGCTGGTCTCCCCCTAATGTGGTAGCACACTCCTCCTGTCCACCCGGTACTACCTGTGTCCATTCAGTCAGCTCCTGACCCCCTCTGCCTTCTCATCTCTCCTCCAGACAGGAGCTGCCCACATAGTATCATGTGTCTACTTAAGCCAAGAAGCTCAATCCTCACCAATATCATTTTCAGTCCCATAGTCAGTCTAATCCCTGTCTGAAGAGTTTACTTTGGGAATGATTCCAGTCTTGGGCTAACAGAGGATCTGGGGACTATGACCCCTGGGGTTCCTCTAATCTCAGTCAGACCAGTAAGTCTGGTCTTTTTATGGGAGTTTGAAGTCTGCATTCCACTGTTCTCCTGCTCCATCAGGGATTCTCTGTTGTGTTCCCTGTCAGCACGGTTATTGGTGGTAGCTGGGCTCCTTCTAGTTCTTCTGGTCTCAGGCTGATGGAGTCTCTGGTTTATGTGGCCCTTTCTGCCTCTTGGGCTCATATTTGCCTTCTATCTTTGGTGTTCTTCCTTCTCCTTTGGTCTAGGTAGGTTGAGACCAGTTGATGCATCTTAGGTGGCTGCTTGCTAGCATTTAAGACCCCAGACACCACTCACCAAAGTGGGACGCAGAATGTTTTCTTAATACATTTTGCAATGCCAGTTGACTTAGATGTCCCCTGAAACCATAGTTCCCAGACCTCGTCCCTGCTACTCTGGCCCTGGAAGGCTTCTTGGTTCTTTGTTTTGGTGGCTTGCAGAAGCCATCATGGTGTGCCTTTTTACATGATTTGATTTTGACTGTTACCTCTGAGCCATCAATAAGTTATTATATTTATTTATTTTATATTTACTTACTGTGTCCTAGGATCTTGTTTTGTTTTGTTTTGGTATGCCCTAATAGGCTGGTCATGTGAGCTAGTTTGATTGTTGGGGTCTTTGAAGCGCTCATGTCCTGTCCCAGGTTGCTGGAGCTGTTACTAAGTATGTGAGCCCAGGAGTTTATTTACATTTCTTGTGTGGATTCAGCTCAGGTGTCCAGGTTGTTGGTCACTGAGTTATGATGTTGGCTCTCACCTACGGTCCTTTATGGACAGGGGTGATTGGAGTAGGCTGCAGTAGGGGGTCATGCATTGATCAAGGCAGGGAGCTTACTGCTGCCCCTGAGTGTCTGGGTAGAAAGTGTGTCCCTATTCCCTAGAGCACATAGATAGGTGAGTTTTGCAGCCAGACTATGGGCATTCAATTCTGTTGGCTGTAAGGACTGTGAGACCACTTATTCTTGGACCTCTGTCACGGGTAGCTCGGTGGAGTGAGTGGAGCTACCAGTTCTCAGGCCCCTTATGTGAGTAGGTGAGGACCATTCTTAATGGGCAGAGTGGCATCAAATGTCATGAGTCTGCCACTCCCCCTTATAGCAGATACAGATGAAAACAGGCTTCAAGTATATATCCTGTTTTGCTGTGCTAATGAGGGCCTATGCTGCTGAAATGAGCCCTCACAGGTCTATGCAGGGGTGAAAGGCATTCAAAGTCCATGACTAAGCAAAAGGGTTGTATCTGCCCTGAGTTCCTGGTTTAGGGAAGCTGGCATATTATTTTTCCGGTTTGATAATTTGTTCCCTCTCCAAAGCTGGGAGAATGGCTCTGGGTGCACAGTGTGTCCTACTTCCAGCCCAGGGAGGAAAGCAATCCATGAAGCAGATCCGGACCTGGAGCAGAGTGGGGAAAGGGAAGGTAAATGGGAGAGAGGTACTTGCCAAAAGTGCTTTTTTTTTTTTTTTTCCTGGTCTGCACAGCAGGTTAGATGCTCGTACTTATCTTTTGCCAGTTGAGCACTGTTTCTTGCTGGTTCTGGTGGTTTGAGCAGACTCTCCACCACTCGGTCTCTCCTGATGTGGAAGACACGTCCTGAGCATCACTGTTTGCCGCACCAATTGTACAAGGCAACGCAGCCTACAGGGTACCAGTGCCAGTCAGGTCAGGTCTGGCCACTCCTCACTGCTTATGAACCGTCTTTCCCTCCCTCTGCCACTCAATTTAATTCCTCAACTTTATCTTTGATGTTCAGGGCTCCTATATTGTCATATAAAATTAATCTCTTGCTTTTTGGATCTTTGTTGTAAGAGGGGGCACAGGAAGTGTCTGCCATCTTGGTCCTGCCTCCCTTTTTTAAAAAAAATTTTGTTGTTTTCGGTGAAGGTTTTACACAGCAGTTTAGATTCTCATTCAGAAATTTCTACACAGTTGTTCAGTGAAATTGGTTACATTCTTCACAATGCATGGACATTCTCCACTGTTCTGGTTGTTCCGTTTCCATTAATCTAGTTTCCCTGCCCCTGTACGTTCTCATCTTTGTTTTAAAGTGATTGTTGACCATTTGGTCTCATATAGATGATTTAAAAAAAATTTTTTTTACTGTGCTTTAAGTCAAAGTTTACGAATCAAGTCAGTCTCTCATATAAAAATTTATGTTTAGCTTGCTACATACTCCTAATTGCTGCCCCCCTAATGAGACAGCACACACTCTTTCCCTCGACTCTCTATTTTCGTGTTAATTCAGACAGCTTCTGACCCCCCTGCTCTCTCATCTCCCTTCCACACAGGAGATGCCAACATAGTCTCATGTGTCTACTTGAGCCAAGAAGTTCATTCTTCTCCAGTATCATTTTCTATCCCATAGTCCAGTCCAATCCCTGTCTGAAGAGTTGGCTTTGGGAATAGCTCCTGTCTTGGGCTAACAGAAGGTCTGGGGACCATAACCTCCAGGGTCCTTCTAGTCTCAGTCAGACTGTTAAGTCTGGTCTCTTTATGAGAATTTGGGGTCTGCATCCCACTGCTCTCCTGCTCCCTCAGGAGCTCTCCGTTGCGCTCCCTGTCAGGGTTGTAGCCAGACACTGTCTAGCTCTTCTGGTCTCAGGTTGATGTAGTGTCTGGTTTATGTGGTCCTTTTTGTCTCTTGGGTTCATAATTACCTTGTGTCTTTGGTGTTCTTCATTCTCCTTTGCTCCAGGTGGGTTGAGGCCCACTGATGCATATTAGATGACCGTTTGCTAGCTTTTAAGACCCCAGAAGCCACTCTCCAAAGTGGGATGCAGAATGTTTCCTTAATAGATTTTATTATGCCACTTGACTGAGATGTCCCCTGAAACCATGGTCCCCAAACCCCCTCCCCTACCATGCTGGCCTTTGAAGCATTCAGTTTATTCAGGAAACTTCTTTGCTTTTAGTTTAGTCCAGTTGTGCTGACGTTGCCTGTATTGTGTGTTGTCCTTCCCTTCACCCAAAATAATTCCTGTCCAGTATCTAACGAGTGGAAACCCTCTCCCTCCCCGCTCTGGTAACCGTCAATGAATATTTTCTTCTCTGTTTAAACTGTTTCTCCAGTTATTATAATAGTGGTCTTATACAATATTTGTGTTTTTGCAACTGACTAATTTCACTCAACATAATGCCTTCCAGATTCCTCCATGTTATGTAATGTTTCACAGGTTCATCATTGTCTTTTATTGATGTGTACTATTCCATTGCGTGAATATACCATAATTTATCCGTTCATCCATTGATGGACATCTTGGTTGCTTCCATATTTTTGCTGTTGTAAACAGTGCTGCAGTGAACATGGGTGTGCATATATCTGTTCGTGTAAATGGTTTTAATTCTCCAAGATATATTTCAAGGAGTAGGATTGCAGGATCATATGGTAATTCTATTTCTAGCTTTTTAAGGAAGTGCCAAATGGATTTCCAAAGTGATTGTACCATTTTACATTCCCACCAGCAGTGTATAAGTGTTCCAGTCTCTCCACAACCTCTCCAACATTTATTATCTTGTGTTTTTTGGATTAATGGCAGCCTTGTTGGAGTGAAATGGGATCTCATTGTAGTTTTGATTTGCCTTTCTCTAATGGTTAATGATTGTGAGCATTTCCTCATGTATCTGTTAGCTACGTGAATCTCTTCTTTAGTGAAGTGCCTGTTCATACCTTTTGCCCATTTTAAAATTGTGTTGTCTTTTTGTAGTTGGGTGTTTGCAGCATCCTGTGGATTTTAGAGATCAGATGCTGATTGGAAATGTCATAGCTGAAAACTTTTTCCCAGTCTTTAGGTGGTCTTTTTACTCTTTTGGTGAAGTCTTTGGGTGAGGATAGGTGTTTGATTTTTAGGAGCTCCCGGTTATCTAGTTTCTGTTCTGCATTGTTAATGTTTTGTATACTGTTTATATCATGTATTAGGGCTCATAGCATTGTCCCTATTTTTTCTTCCATGATGGTTATCATTTTAGTGTTTATATTTAGGTCTTTCATCCATTTTGACTTCGTTTTTGTGCATGGTGTGAGGTATGGATCTTGTTTCATTTTTTTGCAGATGGATATCCAGTTATGCCAGCACCATTTGTTAAACGGGCTATCTTTTCCCCATTTAACTGACTTTGGGCCTTTGTCAAATATCAGCTGCTGATATGTGGTTGGATTTATGTCGGGATTCTCAGTTCTGTTCCACTGGTCTATGTATCTGTGATTGTACCAGTACCAGGCTGTTTTGACTACTGTGGCAGTATAATAGGTTCTAAAACCAGGCAGCGTGAGGCCTCCCACTTTGTTCTTCTTTTTCAGTAATGCTTTACTTATCCGGAGCCTTTTTCCCTTTTATATGAAGTTGGTGATTTGTTCCACCATCTCATTAAAAAATGTTGTTGGAATTTGAATCGGAATTGCATTCCATCTATACATCACTTTTGGTAGAATAGATATTTTTACAATGTTAAGTCTTCCTATCCATGAGCAAGGTATGTTTTTCCATTTATGTAGGTCTCTTTTGGTTTCTTGCCGTAGTGTCTTGTAGCTTTCTTTGTATAGGTCTTTTACATCTCTGGTAAGATTCATAAGTATTTTATCTTCTTGGGGGCTATTGTAAATGGTATTGATTTGGTGATTTCCTCTTTGATGTTCTTTTTGTTGATGTGGAGGAATCCAACTGATTTCTGTATGTTTACTTTATATTCTGATACTCTGCTGAACTATTAGTTTCACCAGTTTTCTTGAGGATACTTTAGGGTTTTCTGTGTATAAGATCATGTCACCTGCAAAGAGAGATACTTTTACTTCTTCCTTACCAATCTGGATGCCCATTATTTATTTAGCCTCATTGGTCTGGCTAGGATCTCCAGCACAATGTTGAGTAGGAGTGGTTCCCGATCTCAAGGGGAATGATTTCAGACTCCCTCCATTTAGGATGATGTTGGCTGTTGGCTTTGTATAAATGCCCTTTATTATGTTGAGGAATTTTCCTTCTATTCCTGTTTTGCTGAGAGTTTTTATCACACATGGGTGTGGAACTTTGTCAAAGACTTTTTTGTATCAATTGATAAGATCACGTAGTTCTTGTCATTTGTTTGATTTATATGATGGCTTACATTAATTGTTTTTCTAGTGTTGAACCATCCCTGCATACCTGGTAGGAATCCCACTTGGTCATGGTGAATTATTTTTTTGATATGTTATTGAATTCTGTTGGCTAGAATTTTGTTGAGGATTTTTGCATCTAAGTTTATGAGGGACATAGGTCTGTAATTTTCTTTTTTTGTGGTGTCCTTACGTGGTTTTGGTATCAGGGATATGGTGGCTTCCTAGAATGTGTTTAGGAGTATTCCATCCTTTTTTGTGCTCTGAAATACCTTTAGTAGTACTGGTGTTAACTCTTCTATGAAAGTTTGGTAGAGCTCTGTAGTGAAGCCATCCGGGCCAAGGCTTTTTTTGTTGTTGAGAGTTTTTTGATTACCTTTTCAATCTTTTCTTTTGTTATGGATCTATTTAGTTGTTCTACCTCTGTGTTAGTTTAGGTAGGTAGCGTGTTTCTAGGAATTCATCCGTTTCTTCTAGGTTTTCAAATTTGTTAGAGTGCAATTTTTCGTAGTAATCTGGTATGATTCTTTTCATTTCATTTGGTTCTGATGTGATATCGCCCAATTCTTTTCTTATTTGGGTTATTTGCTTCCTCTCCTGTTTTTCTTTTACCAGTTTGGCCAGCGGTTTGTGAATTTTGTTTATTATTTCAAAGAACGAGCTTTCAGTTTTGTTAACTCTTTCATTTGCTTTTCTGTTCTCTATTTCATTTAATTCTGCTCTAGTTTTTATTATTTGCTTTTTTCTGCTATCTGAGGGTTTCTTTGTTGCCCTCTTTCTATTTGTTCAAGTTGTACAGATAATTCTTTGATTTTGGCCCTTTCTTCTCTTTGTATGTATGCATTTATTGATATAAACTGACCTCTGAGCGCTGCTTTAGCTGTGTCTGAAAGGTTCTGGTAGGAAGTGTTTTCATTCTCATTGGGTTCTATGAGTTTCTTTATTCCATCTTTAATGTTTTTTTATAACCCAGTCATTTTTGAGCAGGGTATTTTTCAGTTTCTAAGTGTTTGATTTCTTTTCTGTTATTGATTTCTACCTTTATGGCCTTATGGTCAGAAAAGATGCTTTTTAATATTTGGATGTTTTGGATTCTGCTAAGGCTTGTTTTATGACCTAATGTGTGGTCTATCCTAGAGAATGTTCCATGTGCACTAGAAAAGGAATTATACCTGGCTGCTGTTGGGTGGAGTGTTCTGTATATGTCTGTGAAGTCAAGTTGGTTGATTGTGGCATTTAGATCCTCCGTGTCTTTATTGCGCTTCTTTCTGGATGTCACGTCCTTCACTGAAAGTGGTGTGTCAAAGTCTCCTATTTAATTGTGGAGCTGTCTACCTCACTTTTCAATGCTGTTAGAGTTTGTTTTATGTATCTTGCAGCCCTGTCATTGGGTGCATAAATACTTAATATGGTTATATCCTCCTAGTATATTGTCCCTTTAATTGTTATTTAGTGTCAAACTTTGTCCTTTGTGGTGGAATTAACTTTAATGTCTATTTTGTTGGAAATTAATACCGCCAATTTTGTTCTTTGATTGTTTTTGCTTCACATATTTTTTTCCCATCCTTTGAGGTTTAGTTTGTTTGCGTCTCTTAGTCTAAGGTGTGTCTCTTGTAGGCAGCATATAGATGGATCATGTTTTTTTAATCCATTCTGTCACTCTGTGTCTCTTTATTGGTGTATTTTGTCCATCTACATTCAGCGTTAAGTATAGATAAGTATGAGTTTAGTGCTGTCATTTTGATGTCTTCTTTGTGTATTGTTGGCAGTTTCTTTTTCCCACTTAATTTTTTATGCCGAGTGGCTTATCTTTATCTGTTGTCTTTTCCTCTTATTTGTTATTGTTGACTTAGTATCTGCTGTTTTCTTGTATTTTTTTTTTTTGATGAGTAGGATAGTTTGTCTCATTTGTGGTTACTTCAATATTTACCCCTATTTCTCTAAGTTTAAATCTATCTTTTATTACTTTACACCTCCTCATTTTGATCTCCATATGAAAGATCTATGACTACATTTCTCTCTTTATTGTTTTAATGTTGTCTTCTTTTACATAATAACATCTCTGTTTCCCTGTTTTGAGCATTTTTTTATCTTGATTTCTTTTTGCGATTTCCCTATATGGGTTGACCTGTCATTGCTCTGTCCAGTGTTCTGGTCTTGGGTTGATATCAGATATTATTGCTCTTCTAGCCAAAGAACTCTCTTTAGTATTTATTGTAGTTTTGGTTTGGTTTTTTTTTTTTTGATTAACTTTTATTAAGCTTCAAGTGAACATTTACAAATCCAATCAGTCTGTCACATGTAAGTTTACATACACCTTACTCCCTTCTCCCACTTGCTCTCCCCCTATTGAGTCAGCCCTTTCAGTCTCTCATTTCGTGACAATTTTGCCAGCTTCCCTCTCTCTCTATCTTCCCATCCCCCCTCCAGTCAAGAGTTGCCAACACACTCTCCAGTGTCCACCTGATTTAATTAGCTCACTCTTCATCAGCATCTCTCTTCCCCCTGCTGACCAGTCCCTTTCATGTCTGATGAGTTGTCTTCGGGGATGGTTCCTGTCCTGTGTCAACAGAAGGTCTGGGGATCATTGCCACCGGGATTCCTCTAGTCGCAGTCAGACCATTAAGTATGGTCTTTTTATGAGAATTTGGGGTCTGCATCCCACTGATCTCCTGCTCCCTCAGGTGTTCTCTGTTGTGCTCCCTGACAGGGCGGTCATTGATTGTGGCCGGGCATCAACTAGTTCTTCTGGTCTCAGGATGATGTAGGTCTCTGGTTCATGTGGCCCTTTCTGTCTCTTGGGTTCTTAGTTGTCGTGTGACCATGGTGTTCTTCATTTTCCTTTGCTCCCGGTGGGTTGAGACCAATTGATGCATCTTAGATGGCCGCTTGTTAGCATTTAAGACCCCAGATGCCACATTTCAAAGTGGGATGCAGAATGTTTTCATAATAGAATTATTTTGCCAATTGACTTAGAAGTTCCCTCAAACCATGTTCCCCAGACCCCTGCCCCTGCTCCGCTGACCTTTGAAGCATTCATTTTATCCCGGAAAGCTCTTTGCTTTTAGTCCAGTCCAATTGGGCTGACCTTCCATGTGTTGAGTGTTGTCTTTCCCTTCACCCAAAGAAGTTCTTATCTACTGACTGATTAATAAAAAACCCTCTCCCTCCGTCCCTCCCTTCCCACTTCATAACCAGAAAAGTATGTGCTCTTCTCAGTTTTTACCATTTCTCAAGATCTTATAATAGTGGTCTTATACAATATTTGTCCTTTTGCCTCTGACTCATTTCGCTCAGCATAATGCCTTCCAGATTCCTCCATGTTATGAAATGTTTCAGAGATTCGTCACTGTTCTTTATCGATGCGTAGTATTCCATTGTGTGAATATACCACAATTTATTTACCCATTCATCCGTTGACGGACACCTTGGTTGCTTCCAGCTTTTTGCTATTGTAAACAGAGCTGCAATAAACATGGGTGTGCATATATCTGTTTGTGTGAAGGCTCTTGTATCTCTAGGGTATATTCCGAGGAGTGGGATTTCTGGGTTGTATGGTAGTTCTATTTCTAACTGTTTAAGATAACGCCAGATGGATTTCCAAAGTGGTTGTACCATTTTACATTCCCACCAGCAGTGTATGAGAGTTCCAATCTCTCCGCAGCCTCTCCAACATTTATTAATTTGTGTTTTTTGGATTAATGCCAGCCTAGTTGGTGTGAGATGGAATCTCATCGTAGTTTTAATTTGCATTTCTCTAATGGCTAATGATCGGGAGCATTTTCTCATGTATCTGTTGGCTGCCTGAATATCTTCTTTAGTGAAATGTGTGTTCATATCCTTTGCCCACTTCTTGATTGGGTTGCTTATCTTTTTGTGGTTGAGTTTTGACAGAATCATGTAGATTTTAGAGATCAGGTGCTGGTCTGAGATGTCATAGCTGAATATTCTTTCCCAGTCTGTAGGTGGTCTTTTTACTCTTTTGGTGAAGTCTTTAGATGAGCATAGGTGTTTGATTTTTAGGAGCTCCCAGTTATCTGGTTTCTCTTCATCATTTTTGGTAATGTTTTGTATTCTGTTTATGCCCTGTATTAGGGCTCCTAGGGTTGTCCCTATTTTTTCTTCCATGATCTTTATCGTTTTAGTCTTTATGTTTAGGTCTTTGATCCACTTGGAGTTAGTTTTTGTGCTTGGTGTGAGGTATGGGTCCTGTTTCATTTTTTTGCAAATGGACATCCAGTTATGCCAGCACCATTTGTTAAAAAGACTATCTTTTCCCCAATTAACTGACACTGGTCCTTTGTCAAATATCAGCTGCTTATACATGGATGGATTTATATCTGGATTCTCAATTCTGTTCCATTGGTCTATGTGCCTGTTGTTGTACCAGTACCAGGCTGTTTTGACTACTGTGGCTGTATAATAGGTTCTGAAATCAGGTAGAGTGAGGCCTCGTACTTTCTTCTTCTTTTTCAGTAATGCTTTGCTTATCCGGGGGTTCTTTCCCTTCCATATGAAATTGGTGATTTGTTTCTCTATACCCTTAAAATATGACATTGGAATTTGGATCAGAAGTGCGTTATATGTATAGATGGCTTTTGGTAGAATAGACATTTTTACTATGTTAAGTCTTCCTATCCATGAGCAGGGTATGTTTTTGCACTTAAGTATGTCCTTTTGAATTTCTTGTAGTAGAGCTTTGTAGTTTTCTTTGTATAGGTCTTTTACATCCTTGGTAAGATTTATTCCTAAGTATTTTATCTTCTTGGGGGCTACTGTGAATGGTATTGATTTGGTTATTTCCTCTTCAGTGTTCTTTTTGTTGATGTAGAGGAATCCAAGTGATTTTTGTATGTTTATCTTATAACCTGAGACTCTTCCAAACTCTTCTATTAGTTTCAGTAGTTTTCTGGAGGATTCCTTAGGGTTTTCTGTGTATATGATCATGTCATCTGCAAATAGTGATAGCTTTACTTCCTCCTTGCCAATCTGGATACCCTTTATTTCTTTGTCTAGCCCAATTGCCCTGGCTAGGACTTCAAGTACGATGTTGAATAAGAGCGGTGATAAAGGGCATCCTTGTCTGGTTCCCGTTCTCAAGGGAAATGCTTTCGGGTTCTCTCCATTTAGAGTGATAGTGGCTGTTGGCTTTGCATAAAAAAAAAAGCCCTTTATTATGTTGAGGAATTTTCCTTCAATTCCTATTTTGGTAAGAGTTTTTATCATAAATGGGTGTTGAACTTTGTCAAATGCCTTTTCTGTATAAATTGATAAGGTCATGTGGTTTTTATCTTTTGTTTTATTTATGTGATGGATTACATTAATGGTTTTTCTGATATTAAACCAGCCTTGCATACCTGGTATAAATCCCACTTGATCAGGGTGAATTATTTTTTTGATGTGTTGTTGGATTCTATTGGCTAGAATTTTGTTGAGGATTTTTGCATCTATGTTCATGAGGGATATAGGTCTATAATTTTCTTTTTTTGTAATGTCTTTACCTGGTTTTGGTATCAGGGAGATGGTAGCTGCATAGAATGAGTTGGGTAGTATTCCGTCTTTTTCTATGCTTTGAAGTACCTTCAGTAGTAGTGGTGTTAAGTCTTCTCTGAAGGTTTGGTAGAACTCTGCAGTGAAGCCATCCGGGCCAGGGCTTTTTTTTGTTGGAAGGTTTTTGATTACCGTTTCAATCTCTTTTTTTGTTATGGGTCTATTTAGTTGTTCTACTTCTGAATGTGTTAGTTTAGGTAGGTAGTGTTTTTCCAAGAATTCATCCATTTCTTCTAGGTTTTCAAATTTGTTAGAGTACAATTTTACGTAGTAATCTGAAATGATTCTTTTAATTTCATTTGGTTCTGTTGTGATGTGGTCCTTCTCGTTTCTTATTCGGGTTATTTGTTTCCTTTCCTGTTTTTCTTTAGTCAGTCTAGCCAATGGTTTATCAATTTTGTTAATTTTTTCAAAGAACCAGCTTTTGGCTTTGTTAATTCTTTCAATTGTTTTTCTGTTCTCTAATTCATTTAGTTCAGCTCTAATTTTTATTATTTGTTTTCTTCTGGTGCCTGATGGGTTCTTTTGTTGCTCACTTTCTATTTGTTCAAGTTGTCGGGACAGTTCTCTGATTTTGGCTCTTTCTTCTTTTTGTATGTGTGCATTTATCGATATAAATTGGCCTCTGAGCACTGCTTTTGCTGTGTCCCAGAGGTTTTGATAGGAAGTATTTTCATTCTCGTTGCATTCTATGAATTTCCTTATTCCCTCCTTGATGTCTTCTATAAACCAGTCTTTTTTCAGGAGGGTGTTGTTCATTTTCCAAGTATTTGATTTCTTTTCCCTAGTTTTTCTGTTATTGATTTCTAGTTTTATTGCCTTGTGGTCTGAGAAGATGCTTTGTAATATTTAGATGTTTTGGACTCTGCAAAGGTTTGTTTTATGACCTAATATGTGGTCTATTCTAGAGAATGTTCCATGTGCGCTAGAAAAAAAAGTATATTTTGCAGCAGTTGGGTGGAGAGTTCTGTATAAGTCGATGAGGTCAAGTCGGTTGACTGTTATAAGTAGGTCTTCTGTGTCTGTATTGAGCTTCTTACTGGATGTCCTGTCCTTCTCCGAAAGTGGTGTGTTGAAGTCTCCTACTATAATTGTGGAGGTGTCTATCTCACTTTTCAATTCTGTTAAAATTTGATTTATGTATCTTGCAGCCCTGTCATTGGGTGCATAAATATTTAATATGGTTATGTCTTCCTGATCAATTGTCCCTTTTATCATTATATAGTGTCCTTCTTTATCCTTTGTGGTGGATTTAAGTCTGAAGTCTATTTTGTCAGAAATTAATATTGCTACTCCTCTTCTTTTTTGCTTATTGTTTGCTTGATATATATTTTTCCATCCTTTGAGTTTTAGTTTGTTTGTGTCTCTGAGTCTAAGGTGTGTCTCTTGTAGGCAGCATATAGATGGATCGTGTTTCTTTATCCAGTCCGTCACTCTCTGTCTCTTTATTGGTGCATTTAGTCCATTCACATTCAGCGTAATTATAGATAAATGAGTTTTTAGTGCTGTCATTTTGATGCCTTTTCATATGTGTTGTTGGCCATTTCATTTTTCCACATACTTTTTTGTGCTGAGGCGTTTTTCTTAGTAAATTGTGAGATCCTCATTTTCATAATGTTTGACTTTATGTTAGTTGAGTCGTTACGTGTTTCTTGGCTTTTATCTTGAGTTATGGAGTTGATATTCCTTTTTGTGGTTACCTTATTATTTACCCCTATTTTTCTAAGTAAAAACCTAACTTGTATCGTTCTATATCGCCTTGTATCACTCTCCATCTGGCAGTTCAGTGCCTCCTGTATTTAGTCCCTCTTTTTGATTATTGTGATCTTTTACCTATTGACTTCCTTGAGTCCCTGTTATGTGTATTCTTTTATTTATTTATTTATTTTTTAGAATTAATCTTAATTTGTTTGTTTTTGTTCTTTCCCTATTTGAGTTGATATCAGGACGTTCTGTTTTGTGACCTTGTATTGTGCTGGTACCTGATATTATTGGTCATCTGACCAAACAATCTCCTTTAGCATTTCTTGTAGCCTTGGTTTGTTTTTTGCAAATTCTCTAAACTTGTGTTTATCTGTAAATATCTTAATTTCTCCTTCATATTTCAGAGAGAGTTTTGCTGGATATATGATCCTTGGTTGGCAGTTTTTCTCCTTTAGTGCTCTGTATATGTCGTCCCATTCCGTTCTTGCCTGCATGGTTTCTGCTGAGTAGTCTGAACTTATTCTTATTGATTCTCTCTTGAAGGAAACCTTTCTTTTCTCCCTGGCTGCTTTTAAAATTTTCTCTTTATCTTTGGTTTTGGCAAGTTTGATGATAATATGTCTTGGTGTTTTTCTTTTTGAATCAATCTTAAATGGGGTTCGATGAGCATCTTGGATAGATATGCTTTCGTCTTTCATGATGTCAGGGAAGTTTTGTGTCAGGAGTTCTTCAACTATTTTCTCTGTGTTTTCTGTCCCCCCTCCCTGTTCTGGGACTCCAATCACTCGCAAGTTATCTTTCTTGATAGAGTCCCACATGATTCTTAGGGTTTCTTCATTTTTTTAAATTCTTTTATCTAATTTTTTTTTCTGCTGTGTTGGTGTTGATTTGCTGGTCCTCCAGATGTCCCAGTCTGCATTCTAATTGCTCGAGTCTGCTCCTCTGACTTCCTATTGCGTTGTCTAATTCTGTAATTTTATTGTTAATCTTTTGGATTTCTACATGCTGTCTCTCTATGGATTCTTGCAACTTATTAATTTTTCCACTATGTTTTTTAATAATCTTTTTGAGTCCTTCAACAGTTTTATCAGTGTGTTCCTTGGCTTTTTCTGCAGTTTGCCTTATTTCATTTGTGATATCTTTAAGCATTCTGTAAATTAGTTTTTTATATTCTGTAAATTAGTTTTTTATATTCTGTATCTGATAATTCCAGGATTGTATCTTCATTTGGGAAAGATTTTGATTCTTTTGTCTGGGGGGTTGGAGAAGCTGTTATGGTCTGCTTCTTTATGTGGTTTGATATGGACTGCTGTCTCCGAGCCATCACTGGGAAACTAGTTTTTCCAGAAAATCCACTAAAAAAAATGCAGTCAGATCCCTATCAGAGTTCTCCCTCTGGCTCAGGGTATTTGGATGTTAATGGAGCTGCCTGGGGAGGGTGGGGCAGGGATCAGAGAGCTAGGAGAGTAGCACCTCAGAATATAGCCAGAGTTGCTTGTCTTACTTGGAATGACTATTATATCTGAGATTTCCGCGGGGGCGTCGCCTATATGTACTGGCTGTGTGGAGATTGCCCCCGGGGGCTCTGGCCCGCTGGCGTCACGGTCAGATCCTCCGCTGTCAGCCCAGCCCCCAAGGTCAAGGCTCCCTGACTGGGACGGTGCACTCCCGACTCCAAAATCAGTTGCTGCCTCCCGGGGACTCCCCGTCCCGCCAGCCGCGTCGCGCGCCGCCCCCGCGAACCGTGTGGGATGCCCCCCCCCGGGTCAGCTCAGGAGAGCGGAGCAGCTCCCCGCGCCTGCGCCGCGACTGCGCATCCCGGCTGGGACGCCGCTCTCCCTGCTCCAAGACCAGCCACTGCCTCCCGGGGACTTCTCCCACCGGCTGTGCCGCCACGCCACCCGCGCGAACTGGGTGGGACCGCCCCGGGGTCAATTCAGGGGGATGGAGCTGGACCCCGCGCTCACGCCCCTCCCGCGCCTGCCAAAATCCCGGTGGGACGGCTCACCAGCTGGGACGCTGCTCTCCCCGCTCCAAGACCAGTCACTGCCTCCCGGGGACTTCTCCCACCAGCTGTGCCGCCGCGCCGTTCGCGCGAACTGGGTGGGCACCACCCGCGCGAACGGCTGGGCCCCCCCGGGGTCAATTCAGGGGAGTGTAGCTGCTCCCTGCGCTCGCGCCACGCCCGCTTCCCACCAAAATCCCGGCGGGATGGCTCCCCGGCTGGGACGCTGCTCTCCCTGCTCCAAGACCAGTCACTGCCTCCCGGGGACTTCTCCCACCGGCTGCGCCGCCACGCCGCCCGCGCAAACTGGCTGGGCTCCCTCCCGGGATGAGTTTGGGGGCTAGGGCTGGGCCCCTTGTCTGTGCCGTCTGCCCCCCTGGGCTCTGCCCCAAATCGGGCTCCAAAGGTCACCTGACTGGTATGCTGGCTTCTGGCTCTGAAGACAATTGCTGTCTCCCCGTATTTGTTTGTTCTCTGTCTATAAATCTGTGTTTGTTGTTCAGAGTTCGTAGATTGTTATGTATGTGATCGATTCACTTGTTTTTCCGAGTCTTTGTTGCAAGAGGGATCCGCAGTAGCATCCACCTTGTCCACCATCTTGGCCCCCTCCTCCTGGTTTGGTTTTTATGAATTCCCTAAACTTGTGTTTATCTGGAAATGTCCTAAATTCACCTTCATATTTGAGAGACAGTTTTGCTGGATGTATTATCTTGGCTGGCAATTTTTTCCTTCAATGCTTTATGTAAGTCATCCCATTGCCCCCTTGCCTTCATGGCTTCTGCTGAGTAGTCCAAGCTTATTCTTATTGACTGTTCTTTGTAGGTGACTTCATTTATCCCTAGCTGCTCTTAAAATTCTCTCTTTATCTTTGGTTTTGGCAAGTTTGATTATAATCTGTCTTGGTGACTTTCTTTTGAAATCTGCCTTATGTGGAGTTTGATGAGCATCTTGGATAGATATCTTCTCATCTTTCACAATATCAGGGATGTTTTCTGCCAACAAATCTTCAACAATTGTCTCTGTGTTTTCTCTTGTCCCTCCCTGTTCTGGTACTCTAGTCTCTCATAGGTTATTTCTCTTGATAGAGTTCTACATGATTCTTAAGTTTTCTTCATTTTTTTAATTCTTTTATCTGATTTTTCTTCAAATATATTGGTGCCAAGTGCTTTATCTTCAATCTCACCAATTCTTCCTTCCACTTGCTCAGTTCTGCTTCTCTTTCCATTGAGTTATCTAATTCTGAAATTTTATTGTTAATCTTCTAAGTTTTTGATTGCTGTCCCTCTATGGATTCTTTCAGCCTATTAAATTTTTCATTATGTTCTTGAATAACCTTTTTAATGTCTTCAGATACTTTGTGTGTTCCTTGGCTTGTTCTGCATTTTGCCTGATCTCCTTCCTAGTTTCGTTCCTGATGTCTTGATGAGTTCTGTATATTAGTGTTTTGAATTCTGCATCCGGTAACTTCAGAAAGGCATCTTCATGGAGAAGATCTGTTGGTTCTTTGTTTTGAGAGCTTGTTGAGATGATCATGGTCTGTTTCTTTAAGTGACTTGATATTGACTGTTGTCTCTGAGCCATCTATAGGTTATAGTCTTAGTTTATTTTATGTTTGCTTAATTCTAGCTTATTGTTTTGTTTTGTCTTGATATGCCCAAATGGGTTGCTTGCGTGAGCTAGCTTGATTATTTTTGCTTTTGAAGCTCTGTTCTGTCATCAGATGGCTAGAGCTTTCGTCAGGTATATCAGTCTAGGAGTCCATTTACTTTTCTCATATGAATTCAGCTCATGTGTCCAGGTAGCTATTTGTCAAGTGTGTGGTACAGGTTCTGTCCTACAGTCATAGAGGGGCAGGGGTAATTGGTGTAGGTACCGGTATCTGGTTGCAGCAGGGGCTTATGCTCTGAACAAGACAGGGGGCGGGGAAGAATCCCCCAAGTATCCGTGAGGACAGCATGTCCATGTTCTCTAGACCATATATGTAGGTGGGTTCTGCAGATGGACCAGGGGTACCCAGTGCTTTTGGTTGTAAGGACTGGGAGGTACCAGTTATCCTTGGACCCCTGTCACGTGTGGCTGGGTGATCTGAATGGAGCCTCCAGTTCTTAGGCCCCTCATGTGGGTAGGTGAGGACCCTGTTAAATAGGCAAAGTGTTGTTAAGTATCAAACACCCACCCCTTTACTGCACAGCTGAAACGTTTGCAGTCTGTCAACTGGGCCTATTTTGCTGAAATAGGCCCACACAGGCCCATGCAAGGGGGAAAGGTATTCAAAGTCCGTGGGCCATTTATGCCTGGACAGAGCTGCTTCTGTTCTGAGCTCCCCAGGTTAGTAGAGCTGTCAAATTATCTTTTCCCCCAGTTGTGAATTTATTCCCACTCCAAGGCTGCATGGATGGCTCTGGGTGCTCAGCAGGGCCTATCTCAGGCCCAGGAAAATCAGCAGCCTCTGAAGGTGGATTGGGGGCGGGGCGTGGTAAAATATATGCTAGTACTTAGCTTTTTCCGAGAGTGGAGATCTTCTTTGGTTCCGGAAGTGGGAGTAGGCTGTGCGGCTGGCTGCTTCTCCCAGAGGAAACTGCAGCCAGATGCTACTACCAGCTTGCCGCAGCTGCTCCCGGAAATCGTGCCTGAGGGTTCCCAGCCATTCAGTTCTGGCAACTCCTCTCCTCTTCTGAACCGTCTCTCCCTCCCCTGGCTGTTCAGTCCGTTTCCTAACTTTGCTTTTGAAGTTCAGGGCTCCTTACTTGTCATGTTGTTGTTAGGTGCTGTCGAGTCAGTTCCGACTCATAGTGACCCTATGCACAACAGAACAAAACACTGCCCGGTCCTGCACCATCGTTACAATTGTTGTTATGCTTGAGCCCATTGTTGCAGCTACTGTGTCAATCCACCTTGTTGAGGGTCTTCCTCTTTTCCGCTGACCCTGTACTTTGCCAAGCATGATATCCTTCTCCAGAGACTCATCCCTCCTGACAACATGTCCAAAGTATGTAAGATGCAGTTTTGCCATCCTTGCTTCTAAGGAGCATTCTGGTTGTACTTCTTCCAAGACAGATTTGTTCATTCTTCTGGCAGTCCGCGGTATATTCAATATTCTTTGCCAGCACCACAATTCAAAGGCATCAGTTCTTTGGTCTTCCTTATTCATTGTCCAGCTTTCACATGCATATGATGTGATTGAAAATACCATGGCTTGGGTCAGGCACAACTTAGTCTTCAAGGTGGCATGTTTGCTCTTGAACACTTTAAAGAGGTCTTTTGCAGCAGATTTTCCCAATGCAATGCCTCTTTTGATTTCTTGACTGCTGCTTCCATGGCTGTTGACTATGGGTCCAAGTAAAATGAAATCCTTGACAACTTCAATCTTTTCTCTGTTTATCATGATGTTGCTCATTGGTCCATTTGTGAGGTTGTTTTTTTTTTTTTTATGTTGAGGTGCAATCCATACTGAAGGCTGTGGTCTTTGATTTTCATTAGTAAGTGCTTCACGTCCTTTTCACTTTGAGCAAGCAACGTTGTGTCATCTGCATAACTCAGGTTGTTAATGAGTCTTCCTCCAGTCCTGATGCCCCGTTCTTCTTCATATAGTCCAGCTTCTTGTATTATTTGCTCAGCATACACATTGAACAGGTATGGTGAAAGAATACAACTCTGAGGCACATCTTTCCTGACTTTAAACCATGCAGCATCCCCTTGTTCCATCTGAATAACTGCCTCTTGATCTGTGTAAAGGTTCCTCATGAGCACAATTAAGTGTTCTGGAATTCCCATTCTTCACAATGTTATCCATAATTTGTTATGATCCACACAGTCAAATGCCTTTTCATAGTCAACGAAACACAGGTAAAGATTCTTCTGGTATTCTCTGTTTTCAGCCAGGATCCATCTGACATCAGCAATGATATCCCTGGTTCCACGTCCTCTTCTGAAACTGGCCTGAATTTCTGGCAGTGCCTTGTCGATATACTGCTGCAAGTGTTTTTGAATGATCTTCAGCAAAATTTTGCTTGCATGTGATATTAATGATATTGTTTTATAATTTCCACATTTGATTGGATCGCCTTTCTTGGGAAGAGGCATAAATATGGATCTTTTCCGGTCAGTTGGCCAGGAACCTGTCTTCCATGTTTCTTGGCATAGATGAGTTAGCACCTCCAAAGCTGCATCTGTTTGTTGAAACATCTCAATTGATATTCCATCAATTCCTGGAGCCTTGTTTTTCACCAATGCCTTCAGAGCAGCTTGGACTTCTTTCTGCAGTACCATCGGTTCCTGATCATATGCTACCTCTTGAAATGGCTGAACATCAGCTAATTCTTTTTGGTATAATGACTCTGTGTATTCTTTCCATCTTCTTTTGATGCTTCCTGCATCGTCTAATATTTTCCCCTTAGAATCCTTCACTATTGCAATTTGAGGCTTTAATTTTTTCTTCAGTTCTTTTAGCTTGAGAAACACCAAGCATTTTCTTCCCTTTGGTTTTCCATTTCCAGCTCTTTGCGCATGTCATCATAATACCTTACTTTGTCTTCTTGAGATGCCCTTTGAAATCTTGTTCAGTTCTTTTACTTCATTAATTCTTTCTTTTGCTTTAGCTGCTGGATGTTTGAAAGCAAGTTTCAGTCTCCTCCAACATCCATCTTGGTCTTTTCTTTCTTTCCTGTCTTTTCAGTGACCTCTTGCTTTCTTCATGTATGATGTCTTTGATGTTAATCCACAACTCGTCCAGTCTTCTATCACCAGTGTTCAGTGCATCAAATCTGTTCTTCAGATGGTCTCTAAATTCAGGTGGGATATACTCAAGGCCATATTTTGGCTCTTGTGAACTTGCTCTGATTTTCTTCAGTCTCAGCTTGAACTTGCATATGAGCAATTGATGGTCTGTTCCACAGTTGGCCCTGGGCCTGGTTCTGATTGATGATATTGATCTTTTCCATCATCTCTTTCCACAGATGTAGTCATTTTGATTTCTGTGTGTTCCATCTGACGAGGTCCATGTGTATTGTCTCTGTTTATGTTGATGAAAGAAGGTATTTGCTTGTCATAAATATACTTGTTTCACTTGTGTTTTCGGGTCTTGTTGTAAATGGGATGGCAGGAAGCGTTTGGGTATTCTGCCATCTTGGCCCTGCCTCTAGATGATTTTTTAAATGAGCACAGTACTTACAGGTGATATTGATTATTTAGCTTTAGGGTGACCTCAAGGGTTAGTTTTGGTTCAAGGTTTAAAGAGTATCTCAGGGCAATAGTTTTGGGGAGTCCACCAGTCTCAACCATTTTTTTTTTAAGATTTTGAGCTTCTCTTTTTTCTCCCATTGGCTTATGTTCCATCTATTGTGGCCCTGTTTAGCATGGTTGGTAGTGGTAGCTGGGTACCATCTAGTTCTTCTAGTCTCAGGGTAGATGATGACATGGTTCTTGTAGGCTGTTAGTCCTGTACACTAGTTTCTTCCTTGAGACTTTATTTTTCTTCTTTCTTTTATGCTTTGGTTGAGTAGAGACCAATAGTTGTATGTTAAATGGCTGCTCACAAGCTTTTAAAACCCCAAACCAGGATGTAGAATATAACTCTATGAACTATATTATGCCAGTTGTCCAAGATGTCCTAAGAGAGTATGATTCTAATCTTTGAAACCAGAAAATTAATCCTGTGAGGTGTTTGGATATGTCTAAGAAGTACCTGTAACTATGTAGGAGCACCTTTCTTAATTGGTGGGTGTGGTGTAGTAGGGCACAGAGGGACAGTGAAATTAGAGTCAGACCAGGACCACATCTCAGCTTTGCTACTGCTGAGCCATGACACATTGGGTGAATCATTTAACCTTGCGTATCTGTTTTCTCCTCTGAAAGAATTGGCATAATGAAATAGTTTATGTAGCTTTGCTGTGAGAATGTGAGAGTTTGACAACTAAATGTTCAGAAAAGTTTTTTACTTTAGGTTATGAATTCCTCAATTTAAGGGAATGTATTTTACTCATTTAAAAAATTATTATTATTATTTTTTATTTTACTCATTTCAGTGGACCTAGTGCCTACAAGACTGATTATTATAAATATGTGTTGAAAAAGTATACGAATGGATGAATGGTTAGAACTATGAATGAACAGTAATTATGAGAAGCAGCTTTACATGTATGTGTGTATATATATGAAAATAAAAATACGTATGTAAACTTAGCTATAAATATAAATGTACATCAATACATATGAGCTAATATTTATTTTCCTTTCTTCTCGCCACGTACATAAGTACCTACCATGTGGCAAGCCCTGTCTTTTTAGTACTGAAGCTTCCAAGATGAGTAGGAAATTGTCCTTGTTCTTCCTGGCTCAGGTGGCTTTGTTCTGGCCCAGCAGGGTAGGGCAGCTTCAATGTGGGTCACTTCAGAGGGCAGAGGCCACAGAATGGTGATGAACAAACAGACCTCAGCCCAGTAGCGGCAGGTATTCTCTAATTAGGATATGGGGCTAGCCATGGAGCTGGTGCTTTGGGCAGCAGTCAGTCGGTGCTCCCCTTATTGGCTTTATTAAATAGAGTTCAGCTGATGATGATCTGTATGTTAGGGATGCTGTAGGAGGAATTCTCACTTTGGGTGGAACTTTAGACATTAATTATTATACAATTAAAAGACTCTGTACCTTCTACCCTGCTAAAATATATGGTTTTTAACCTTGACTGTACATTTGAATCAACTGAGAATCTTCTAAAAATCAACAATTCCTGAGTCACACTTCTAAAATTTATATTCAGTTGGTTTGGTTGGGGCTAGGGTATTGGCATATTTAAAAAGTGCCCAAGGTAATTCTAGTTTGTGGAGAATCACTGGCCAGACAACCATACAGACAACCACAATATCGGGAACAAGGACACTTCGAGGGGAAGGAGAGTGTTCCTTGTTAAGCCTGCTTAAATACGAATCCTCTCTGATGTCGCATTTTTTCTCCTTGTAGGTTGAATTGCTTCCTGTTAACAGGCCCTCTATTAAAAGGGTAGCTAGGTTGCAACCCTAATAAGTGATGAAATAACTAAAAGGTTAAAATGTACCCATTCATCAAAAGCATCCAGGTGTAGATGCCCCTCACTAGTTTCTTGCTTTTCAACAGATTATATTAAAGTAGCTTAAAGACTCTTTAAAGACCATTTCTACCAGCATGGCAGCAAAAATTCTTGATTGAATGTTGTACTTATGAGGAGTGAAGAGTGGGGTCAGGAGATTACTGGTAACCCCAGTTACCATTAAAGGCAAAACAGATAAAAGTCTTGTCATTTTTAGATGTTAACTAAAAAATGAAAAACAAACAAACAAAAAATGCAAGTAAATTAAGTATTATAGTTTAAGAACACTAAGCAGTACCCCAAAACAGTACTGTATGATAAAATAGTCTTATGGTTAATAGGTTCTTGTCTGGTCCTTCTTGCTTCGAAGATTAGAACAGCACCTGGGCTGGACAAGGGTGCAGTTGCTCTGCATCCCAAGTCTGATTCCTTCCAGCTCAGAGCCTCACTTTGGTTCGGTCATCACAGCTACAGGGGTTCTTGGGAGGGAGAGGAACCAAGGGTGATAATTTACTACCTAGGCTACTCTGTGCAACAGAACCATGGTATGTAAATGTTCTTGCTGATTGATAGTCATCTTTTTCCCTCTGTAAACCCTGGTGGCATAGTGGTTAAGTGCTACAGCTACTAACCAGGAGGTCGGCAGTTTGAATCCACCAGGTGCTCCTTGGAAACTCTATGGGTTGCTGTGAGTCAGAATTGACTCAATGGCAACGGGTTTGGTTTTGGTTTTGGTTTTTTTGGACAGGAGATTGCCAGTAACCCCGCTCACCATCAAAATCGATGCGTAGAATACAGGAGGTGTTCAAAATATTAATTGAATGAGTAAATAAATGGATGAATAATTTACCTAGTGGTAAGCTGACTGTGTTGTTGTTCGTTGTCATCAAGTTGATTCCAACTCATGGCAATCCCATGAGTGCAGAGTAGGACTGCTCCATAGGGTTTTCAAGGCTGCGGCCTTTCAGAAGCAGATCATCATGCATGTCTCCCAAGGTGCCTCTGGGTGGGTTGGAACTACCAACCTTTTGGCCAGTAGTTGAGCACTTAACTGTTTGCCCCACCCAGGGACTCCTTAGTAAGCTGACTGTATAACCCAAATTCTGCTCTGCTGAATTGCCTCCAGTTCTCTTAAAATACCTTATCTTCTCTGACCTGTGCCCGGTTTGTTTCACATGCTGTCTCTATTGTGTAGAAACTTCTTTCCCCACTCTTCTTTTACTTGGCTAATTAATGGCTAGTGATCTCAGAAGTAACTAAAGCTCTTGTCTCTCGAAGGCTCTCTGTGTGGCCTCTCTGTGCTCTTCCACTATATTCTTATGTCCAGGATTTCTGTTAGGACAGTCCCTGTTGCCGTCGAGTCCGTTCTAACTCATAACGACCCTACAGGACAGAGTAGAACTGCCGCATAGGGTTTCCAAGGAGTGCCTGGTGGATTTGAACTGCTCACCTTTTGGTTAGCAGCCATAGCTCTTAACCACCACACCACCAGGATTTCCTTTAGGACAGTCAACACACTTTAAACAGTTTTTTTTTCCATTTAACTACATGCTCCATAAAGGCAGGAACTGTATCCCAGCATCCAACCATGTCCCTGGCATGTAGTAGATGATTAATAAAAGCCTAAATGAATATTCAGTTAAGTCATTTATTTGTGATTTCTATGAGAACTGAGAAAGGATTGACTTTTCAGTCTTTGTCTAAAATGAATATTATTAATCATAAGTACAATAACATAGTCAATTCTGTTCAGTTCTCATTGTGTTGTTCTGATTGCTTTTTGAGAGCCTCTTTATGTAGAGGCAGTAGTAGCCGATTGGCCTGTCTTTATTAAAGTTGGAAGTTTACCAACAGGTGTTTGTGTCTTGAAGCAGCTACAGATACATTCTCTGCAGTAGTTTTGAAAACCACTCAAGTGACTCTAACTTGCAACTAGGGTTGAAAACCAGAGCTTAAAGCAATTTTGTTGTACAGTAGGATCAATCTCGTTAAAAAAAAAAATAAGTTTTTTCATGTCTCTGTGGAAGGTCTCGTGTACTTTGTTGTATTTGCTAAATATTACTGTTGTTCGAGTAGCTTTTGTGAGACCTGAAATCTCAGACCAGTTTTCAGGTAAGACCAGTAACTCTGTGCCTTACCCCATTATGATGATGATGACCTCATTTGGATATTTTCTTAGGTGGGCTTGTTTTTTCAAAGCTATTATATATATGGAAGAGCAAATAAATTAAAAAACAAAACAGAACAACAACAATGTCATTCGTACCTACTACTGACACCAAAAAACCCAACCAGTTGCCGTCTAGTCGCTTCCGACTCATTGTGATCCCATGTGTTTCAGACTAGAACTGTGCTCAGGAGGGTTTTCAGTGGCTGATTTTTCAGAAGTAGATCACCAGGCCTTTCATCTGAGGCACCTCTGGGTGGACTTGAACCTCCAACGTTTTAGTTAGTAGTGAGTGCATTGACTATTTGTACCACCCAGGGACACCCTGTACTGAGGATAAACAGATGAAATTTTGCCATATTTGCCTCAGGTCATTTTTTTCAGTAAAGAACTACTTGACGTTTTAGCCCTACTCCTTCTTTCCTCACTTTTCTGTTTCCTCCAGGTAACCATTCTCCTATAGTTGGTGCTTACAAACAAGTTGTTTTTGTGCTTTCACTGCATATGTAAATACCTATTACAAACAGCAATATATATTTTGTGTGTTTTTGATTTTTCCAGCTGATGTCATTATCCATGCTGATATGCATATGTTGCTCTAATTTGTTTTACCAATTTATTTATCCATTCTCTACGGAGACCTAGTTCCAAAGTCCACTTCATGCATTTCCCAACTATGATCCACTAGGCTTGTCTTCAGCCTCTGAGTCTCACTTGGTCTTTGAAAAATGATGACAATAATACTTACATTATAGGATTGTTTTGAGGATTAATTGAGATTATAGGCATAAAATGTTTAGCAAGATGTTTGGGAGACAGACAGATACACATACACACAAAGCTTTGTAAACATTTGCTACTGGCAAAGTTTTATTGTTACTGCAGTTATTTTTCCATCAAATAAAATAATGCCTAGCTCAATAGTTGCTGGCTCCTTTTTTACTTTTCCTCCTTATAATCTCCCAGATGTAGTCATTGGTATTCTCCCCATTATGCCATGTGAGGAAACAGAGAATGCAAAAGGAATACTGGCTTGTCCATCATTACATGATAAACTAACAGAGGTTGAGGAAGGGACAGTCAGTTACTCAGGGACCTACAGGGTGGTAGAGGTAAGATGTGAGGGGGCAGTGTCATGCTTGTTTTCCAAATGGTTTTAAGTTCTGTTCCTTATGATTTACTCCTCCTGAGGGCCTACTGTGTGATAGGTACTTGCCATAGCCTATATGTGCATTAACTTAGGTTCAATGAATGAAAGAACTCAGTTGATTCTTATATGCTATTAAAAAACAACAACAACAAAAAAACCCAAACCTGTTGTTATCAAGTTGATTCTGACACATAGCAATCCTATAGGACAGAGTAGAACTGCTCCATAGGGTTTCCAAGGAATAGCTGGTGGATTTCAACTGCCGACCTTTTGGTTAACAGCTGAGCTCTTAACCACTGTACCACCAGGGCTCCTTATATGCTATTAGGTCAATAATATTATTATCCCAATTTAATAGACAAGAGCACTGACGCTAAGAAAAGTTTGATAATATATCTCCGTCTGTAACTGAAAGGGAGCTTGGTGGCACAGTGTTTAAGAACTTGGCTGCTAACCAAAAGGTCGGCACTTGGAATCCACCAGCTGCTGCTTGGAAGCCCTCTGAGATAGTTCTGCTCTGTCCTGTAGGGTCACTATGCGTCAGAATCGAGTCCACAGCAACAGGTTTGATTTTTTTTGGTAACTGAGTCAGCATTCCTCTCTAGGTATGCCTGCTTCCAAAGCTCTCCACTCCACCAAACAAACTACAGTAACCGAATGAGGAAAAAACACCTTCATTAACTAATTTCAACTAAATTTTCTAGTGGGAACATAGCAGGTTAAAAAAAAAAAAATCGTGTAGCTTTTAGTTGTATCATACCATCAAAATATTTGTCCTGACCATATTTTAAAAAAAAAAAAAAAAAATTAGAGACAACCAAATTTAAAAAGCCCAAGTACTATTTCAAGCTCATTTCGTAGGCTCGTTTTCTGAATACGTATGCCCAGAAGAGTTTTTCTAGAACAGAAAGGGACAGAAAAAGAGGAAGAGAAGTTTAGAGAGAGAGAATGAATGCTAATATAACAAACTGGCAGATCTTGACTGGTTTTAGTTTAGATTTTTAGCCCTGGGGCTATGTGCAAAGAATAGGTTGCTTGTTGGTAATCTGAAACTTGGGTAAAATGTATTTATCAGCCTTCGTGGTGGACCTTTCAGTTTGTTCATTTTTGAGATATAAAATTATATCAGAAACTGTACAGCTTTTTGCTTTTGAGGACTCCTTAACTGCTGCCTTGGTTTAGAAGGAAAATAATGCGTCAATCCTCATCTCTTTCTCGTTTATGTTAGGGGATTCCTGTCGAAATATCATCATGTGGCTAGATCACCGAGCCGTGAGTCAGGTCCACAGGATCAATGAAACCAAGCACAGTGTCCTCCAGTACGTTGGGGGTGTGATGTCTGTGGAAATGCAGGCCCCGAAGCTTCTGTGGCTAAAAGAGGTGAGTGCATGACATTGAGGAGAGGCTGATATCAATAGTGGGTGGTTCCATTTATTATGGACCTGTGCATACCTCACACCATGCTAAGTATGTTATATTTGATTTTTCTCAGTTACTTTCTTTGGAGGATTGATCCCATTTTATTGAATAACTGGTTGTTGTTGAGTCAATTCCTACTCGTGTGTCAGAGTACAACTGTGCTCCATGGTTTCAGGTGCTGATTTATTGATTAGGTTGCAGTTAAATTACTGCTGTTTTTAAATGCTTAACTAATGCCAGGCATTATGATAAGTATTTCACACAAGATTGAATCTAACAACGACCTGTGAGGTAGATTCTTTTGTCTTGGTTTTGTAGACAAGAAAAGGAAAACTCAGAGACATTAACCAGCTCACTCAAAGTGACAAAATAAATACCTGACTGCAGTGCAGTGAATTATCTAATATGGCCCTTTTAGCCACTTATGGTTTTGTGATTCCCACAAAATGATTGGGTGGAACTATGCAAATAAGGTGCTTATGATTCACCAAGGGGGTTGGACGGCCTACTAATAAAGCAAATAAGGTACATGGAACCCTTGCAGGGTTGTTGTTGTTGTTTTAGGTGCCGTTGAGTTGGTTCCAGCTCATAGTGACCCTGAGTACAACAGAACAAAACACTACTTGGTCCTGTGCCATCCTCACAATCGTTATACGTGAGCCCATTGTTGCAGCCACTGTGTCAGCCCATTTTGTTGTGGGTGTTCCTCTTTTTTGTTGACCCTCTACTTTACCAGGAAACCCTAATGGTATAGTGGTTAAGTGCTACAGCTGCTAACCGAAAGGCCAGCAGTTCGAATCCACTAGGCGCTCCTTGGAAACTCTATGGGGTAGTTCTACTCTGTCCTGTAGGGTCGCTATAAGTCAGAATTGACTTGAGGGCAGTAGGTTTTTTTTTTTTCTTTTGTCTACTTTACCAAGCATGACGTTGTTCTCCAGGAACTGATGCCTCTTGATAACATGCCCAAAGTATGTGAGACACAGTCTCGCCGTTCTTGCTTCTAAGGAGCAATCTGGTTGTACTTGTTCCAAGACAGATTTTTTCATTCTTTTGGCAGTCCAGGGTATATTCAGTATTCTTTGCCAACACCACAATCAATTCTTCTTTGGTCTCCCTTATTCATCATCCGGTTTTCACATGCATGAGGCGATTAGAACACCATGAGTTGGGTCAGGCGCACCTTAGTCTTCAAGGTGACATCTTTGCTTTTAAACACTTTAAAGAGGTCTTTTGCTGCAGATTTGCCCAATGCAATGTGTTGTTTGATTTCTTGACTGTTGCTTCCATGGGTGTTGATTATAGATCCAAGTAAAATTAAATCCTTAACAACTTCATTCTTTTCTCCATTTATCATGATGTTGTTTATTGGTCCAGTTGTGAGGATTTTTGTTTTCTTTATGTTGAGGTGCAATCCATACTGAAGGCTGTGGTCTTTGATCTTCATCAGAAAGTGCTTCAAATCCTCTTCACTTTCAGCAAGCAAGGTTGTGTCATCTGCATATCACAGGTTGTTAATGAGTCTCCCTCCAAGCCTGATGCCCTGTTCCTCTTCACATAGTCCAGCTTCTTGGGTTATTTGTTCAGCGCATAGATTGAATAAGTATGATGAAAGAATACAACCCTGATACACACCTTCTCTGACTTTAAACTACACAGTATCCCCTTGTTCTGTCTGAATAAGTGCTTCTTGATCTATGTACAGGTTCCTTATGGGCACAATTAAGTGTCTATAATTTGTTATGATCCACACAGTCGAATGTCTTTGCGTAGTCAGTAAAACACAGGTAAACATCTTTTTGGTATTCTCTGCTTTCAACCAGGATCCATCTGACATCAGCAATGATATCGCTGGTTCCACGTCCTCTTCTGAATTCAGCTTGAATTTTTGGTAGTTGCCTGTCAATGTACTGCTGCAATTGCTTTTGAATGATCTTCAGCAAAATTTTACTTGTGTGTGATATTGATACTGTTTGATAATTTCTGCATTTGATGGGGTTACCTTTCTTGGGAATAGGCACAAATATGGATCTCTTCCAGTCGGTCAGCCAGGTAGCTTCCAAATTTCTTGGCATAAGCAAATGAGCACTTCTTCTGCTGCATCTGTTTGTCAAAACATCTCAGTTTATATTGCATCAATTCCTGGATCCTTGTTTTTTGCCAGTGCCTTCAGTGCAGCTTGGACTTCTTCCTTCAGTGCCATGCATTCCTGATTGTAGGGGTGGGACTATGCAGATAAGTTATATCAACCCTAATAGGGGATTGGTCAGTTTCGCCACTCTGCAAGGCTTGAAGGAAGTCAATTCCAGAAGTGGATGGAGTGAAGACCTCACTACCATCAAGAAGAGCCAGGAGTGGAGTGTGTCCTTTGGACCCACGGTCCCTGTACTGAGAATGTACTAGACCCAGGAGACAGAGAGGGAGCTGTTAATGCCAGAGATGGTTTAAGGTGGTGAGAATCAGTGGCAGAGAAACAATGGCAGTGGAACCAGGAAACTGGCACGAGACAGTACAGTAGGCTTCCTAGCCCATGGAGAGAGGCAGCTACAGTGGGAGTACCAGCCCACAAAGTGAGAGAGCTGAGCATCTTTGGGCGCTTATCGGTGGAGCTAAGTGCTGTAAAAAAGAGTTGTAACACTTGCCTGAGCAAGGAAATGGCCAGGCTGAGGTCCTGACTGAAGAACTGTATCCTGAGTCATTCTCCTGAATTGTAACCTGTTGCTTCCATAATAAACCCCATAACTGTGAGTCTGGTCTGGGAGTTCTGTGTTGCCATTGCAATGAATTATTGAACCCATCAGAGAAGTAGAGAGTACCATGGGAGGGATAGTTGGTGTCAGAATCAGTAAAAAACTTGGAGAGAGGAGGTATGTCTGACTTCCACCTGATAGGAATCAGCTTTGGGCTGATGTTGATCTTGATTCTTTCTCCTTCTCCTTATGAAGTTAGAGGAGGCCTGATGCTGTTGTACAATTTTTTACAGTGACAGAGTCAGAATTTGAACCTAAGACTGGCTGACACCAAAATCATTTCTCTTAATATCTTGTACTGTACTTAAGTTCAGAGAGGTTAATTTCCCTTCCAATTAGAAGGTAGTAGAGCTGGGTTTTAAATCCATATTTCTGACAACAACCTTCTTATTCTATAGACTTTGGCTCCAAATTATTAGTCTTTGGCCTTTTTGACATTTTAAGGTATCCCTTTCTCATCTCACCTGAACTTGAGTTTCCACATCCTGAATGATATGGTGCTCTCTGGTCGAGGGACTTGCAGGTGGTTCCCATTTCCAGATGTTAGGACTCCTTTATGAAGTGTGGAGAGTGGTGATGTCAGCTTAATGGTTCCCATTAGAGATGGATGTGTGAGAAAGTTCAAGTCCTCTGGGAATCTCAAGGGCTTGAAAGCCCCGGAGGAGAGAATTCATCTAACGAGCAAGACCTGGTGTGATTCATTTACTGGCTATAAGTTTGAGGTGGGCAGAGTCTTCAGTCACTCAAATTGTGTATGGGGGTGGGAGGAGCTTAAAGGTGCAGAGGACTTGTCCCATGATCGCTACTGTGGGGCAAAAGAGGGGGGTAAACAAGGTGGGCTTCAGTAAATAAAGCAGGTTTGGCTTATTATCTGTTTTACATACTGGATTTGTTTCGTACATTTTCAATTTGCAGAAAGGCCTCTGTAGTTGATAAGAGTTTGAAAACATGCAGTGTCGTAGGAGTCGTTGGTTTCAGGAGGCTAATTCTGACTATGTTAACAACACATTGTGGGCAAAGCAATTCTCATCCCGGGCCTCACTTTTTCCATCAGTTCGAAAACGTGATCCAAATATATGCCTGTGACTGAAATACAAATCAGGATATAAAGCCAACTGCTTACTCTGCCCCCACGCTCTGCTATGTGTTTTATAGGCATGAATTGTTTTAATCCCAACAAGCTCTGCATGGTACACTGAGGCTGAGAGAGAGGTTATATAACCCTCCAAACAGATGGTACATGCAAGTAAAAGCTGGACAATGAAAAAAGAAAACAGGAGAAAAATTGATGCATCTGAACTGTGGTGCTGGCAAAGAATGTTAAATATTCCATAGACTACCAGAAGAACAAACGGGTTAGTTTTAGAAGAAATAAAACTGGAATGAATGCTCCATAGAAATGAGGATGATGAAACTTCTTCTTGCTTACTTTAGATACATCATCAGGAAACACCAATCTCTAGGAACAAAAAAAAAACGTATTTGGTAGAAACTCAAACAAAACCTATTGCTGTTGAGTCAACTTTGACTTGTAGCAACCCTGTAGGATAGAGTAGAACTGCCCCATAGGGTTTCCAAGGCTGTAATCTTTAAGGAAGCCTACTGCCACATCTTTCTCCTTCAGAGCAGCTAGTGTGTTCAAACCGCCGAGCACTTAACCACTACCCTACTGGGGCCCCTCTCATATTTGGTAGAGCAAAATGAGGGAAACTCTCAGTGACATGGATTGACACAATAGCCACAACAATGGCTCAAACATACCAAAGATCATGAAGATGGTGCAGGACTGGGCAATACTTTGTTCTGTTATATACAAGGTTTTCATGAATCAGAGTTAACTTGATGGCAGCTAACAACAGTAACAACTGGGTTCCAAATCCCAGCTCATCCCATTATATCATGATATACCATACTAAAATCTCTTCTTGGAGCGTGCCCCTTGGGGTAGGCAGGAACAGAGACACTGGTTCTTCAAGCTGGCCTAAACTTGTTGCAAGAGAAGTGGATTGGCTATAGCACAGTGGAGTACACAGTGAAGTGTCATACTGACTTAAGCAAGGAGGAGGGGGCAGATGATCACTGGTGCATCATCAGACCTTATTGAGCACCTGCTGTATGGCCAGCTTGGGCGGGAGCGGAGAGCATATCGCCGGAGATCTAAATGTACATTTAGTAGGAACCTCTCAGGATACTTACCATCTTGCAGTTGAGATCAAACTGTACTAAATAAAGCCCAGAGAAAAATAATTAAGTTGTGGATTGCAATGGCCATGATTGTGACCTCCCAAGATCATCATCTTCTGTTTCTTTTTTTTTTTTATTCCCTTTCAGAATTTTCTGAATGAGACTCTGAACATTACCTCTCTGTGTATTGAGCTACCTAAAGGTTGAGCCTGAAATCCGTGGTTTTTTTTTTTTTTTTTCTGTAAACATACATAAGACTCCTTGCTGAGAATCCCTTTGGTTTCAGCATGTTTGAAAATTCGAAGTTAAAGAGATGTCTAAAATCAGATTGAGCATCTTCTCTTTAAAGCCTAACCAGGACGGCTTATACTGCTTCTCAAATCTTAATGTGCAAATGAATCAGCTGGAGATGTGATTCAGGTGCAGAGCCTGACTCAGTAGGTCTGGGGTGGGGCCTGAGAATTTGCATTTCTAACGAGCTCCCAGGTGATGCTGATGCTTCTGGTCTGTGAACCTACAAGACTGCTGTCAGTTCTTAAGGTTCAGCCCGTTGTGACGAATGAGCAATAATCACAGGCTTTTTTTTTTTTTTTTAATTTAAATGATACATAATGGGAGACTGAGGCATAGGGAAGTTATACAGCTTTAATACAGCTGTTTGGAAGGACATTAAAAAAAAGAAAATGAGATTGTGTGTTCTGATTTCATTGGACTGTCATTTGCTTGCTCTTTATTCATTCCTTATTTGTCAAATCTTAACCAGCTCTGAACCAGCATCTATGATAGGCCCCGGGTACATGGGTCAAAGAGAATTCAGTCTTAACCTTGAGGGGCACAGAATCCACTGGGGATAAAGGTCAGGGAGCATAAGGTAGAGACGAGTATGGAAACAGGGCCATCAGAAGATACACAAAGTGCCGTGATATAGGAAATAATTTGCTTCCTGGAGAACACATTAGAGATGAGCCTCAAAACTTGAGTGGGGTTCAGCCTAGTAGAGAAGTCAAGAAGGACACTCTATGCAGAGGCTGTGGTTCATTTATGGCATGTGAAGTAGGCCCCAGAGCAAGAGCCTGTCATGCCTAAGTGAGTGTTGTAGGACAGGAGACCAGACAAGTAGCCTAAGCTCAGCTTGTTAAGGGCCTATTTGCTGGTAGAGATTATCGTTTTTAAGCAAGGGAGGGAATATCTGATAACTTTGGCAGGCATGTAGTGATTGGATTAGGACTGAAAATGTATGTGGGGGTAAAAACTAGAATTTTCTTACTCCCCTGATGGTAACACTTTGATGGCTTTGCACTTCTGTTAGGATAAATCCCTAAATTCTTAGTATGGCCCAGAAAATAGCTGGTGATGTCATTTTTACCTTCCCCCTCTCTCCTTACCCTTACTGTGATCTACTCACAAAGATGCACTCAAAGGTCCTTAAACACACCCAGTTCTTTGCCACCTCAAAGTCTTGACCACACTACAACCTGCAAAGCAAATCTGACATGCTGCCCACTTTTGAATGGCTGTGAGCTAAGGATGGCCTTCACATTTTCAAATGATTGAAAAAAATCCAAAGAACAATAATTTGTGACCTGTGAAAATTAGATAAAATTAAAATTTTTGTGTTTATCAATACAGTTTTATTAGAATATAGCCACACACTCTATATAGACCACATGTGCTACATTGACAGAGTTGAGTAGTTGCAATAGAGACTATATGGACAGCAAAGCTGAGAATATTTACTATCTGATCCTTTAGAGAAAAACTTGTTGATCCATGGTCTTGATGACGTTATACCTTCTGCCCAGAATATTCTTCCCTCTATTCACCACTGACTCCTCCTCATCATTTAGATCTTTGCCTCAATATTGCTTCCTTAAAAAGCCTTTCTTGACCCTCAAATAGATCAGAAGTCTCTTGTCATTGTAGTCTTTATTTTACCTCATGGTACCTTTCATAAAATATGTGAATTTGCACGATGATTTGTATAATGCTTGTCCCTCTAACCATTGCAACCTACAGGAGGATGAAGCCCAATTTCATTTTGTTCATTGCAGTGTCCCTGATCCTAATCAGATGCCAGACACATAGTAGGTGCTCAAATACATACGCTTTGAATAATTTCGCTGACCCAATAAGGGGCCGTTGCAGGACTCCAGGAGAGAACTAATGAGGCCTGAATTAGGTGCTGTGGCATGGAGAAGAGATGGGTTCCAGAAATCTTTAGGGGATAAAATCAGCAGAACACTGAGCCTGATTGGCTATGAGGGGTGAATCAGATGGAGGAGTCAGAGCTGACCACTCACTTCAGTATTGCTGTCATTCATATGCAGATTGGCCTTAGCTTGGAATCAGATGTTAGAGAGAGTTGGACAGAATTTTGAGTTCAGACTTCCGGAAGGCTTAGAAGATACGTACTAGGACCACCATAGCTCTTGGGCAAAGTCATTCGGGTCCTAGTCTGTAATATGGATTTTAATCATGTCCTTTAAATTTAAGGTTTATGCGTTTCAGGTTGTCTTATGTCTCCTTAATAAGAACTGTCAGATAAAAGGGAAAATGCCGTTTGAATTTTTCATAACCCCCAGCAGTCTGGCTTTTCCATTTGGTCTCAATGATTCTGACTCTCATCTTAATGAAGGCCAAATGTAAATTAAGTTCTGTCAGGCTAGAACAGCTGGAGTCTCCTATCTTTATAAACATGAAACATTATAGTATAACAAGGTACAGACTGAGGACGGTCAAGAAAGTTAACGGGCTGATGCCGATCCTGACAGCTCACTGTTAATGGAAGATAATTAACGTGGCTTGCAGGGGCTGCATGGAGGTATTCCAATCCATCTTTTAACTCATTTCCTCTTTTTGCCATTGTCAGCAGAGCTGAAAGCTATTCATTTTATAGTTCATCATTTTCATTGTTCATCCCAAAGGCCGGGCTTTTGTTGATGGGTTCAGAAAATATGTCTGCCCCTCCCATCTCTCCAGTCCATGCCCCTTTGTTTCTGTTACCCTGATAGCATATTGGGAAAATGACTAACTGATAACTCTGAATGGCTGTAATGTAGTTTCCCAGTATACGCTGAGTTTTTGGGGAACTTGGGAGCTTAGATGCCAAGAGAGGTGGTTTCATAAGGTGCCCCTTCCTGCTGGCTGTGGAAGGTGGTTATTTGAGTATTTTGCAATCGGAACTATTGAAACCCCTGCTAGAGGTCAGGAAAGCCTGGCTCTAGTCCTTTCTGAAAAGTAAGAGACTTTCCCCAGTTCATTTTTAATGCCTTGTCTGGCCCTATTCTTTCATTCATCTTCGTGATATAATAGCACCTGTTCTCTTATCCTCCCCTATGTGTCTGTCAGTTTGTCATACTGTGGGGGCTTACATGTTGCTGTGATGCTGGAAGCTATGCCACCGGTATTCAAATACCAGCAGGGTCACCCATGGTGGACAGGTTTCAGCTGAGCTTCCGTACTAAGACAGACTAGGAAGAAGGACCCGACAGTCTACTTTTGAAAGGATTTAGCCAGTGAAAATCTTCTGAATAGCAGTGGAACATATTTGATATAGTGCCAGAAGATGAGCCCCTCAGGTTGGAAGACACTCAAATGATGACTGGGGAAGAGTGCCTTCTCAAAGTAGAGTTGAACTTATTGATGTGGATGGAGTCATGCTTTCGGGACCTTCATTTGCTAATGTGGCACAACTCAAAATGAGAAGAAACAGCTGCAAACATACATTAATAATCAGAATGTGTATTGCATGAAGTATGAATCTAGGAAAATTGGAAGTTGTCAAAAATGAAATGAAACACATAAACATTGGTATCCTAGGTGTTAGTGAGCTGAAATGGACTGATACTGGCCATTTTGAATCAGACAGTCACGTGGTCTACTATGCCAGGAACAACAACTTGAAGAAGAATGGCATTGCATTCATCCTCAAAAAGAACATTTCAAGATCTATCCTGAAATACAACACTATTAGTGATAGGATAATATCCATATGCCTACAAGGAAGACCAGTTAATACGACTATTATTCAAATTTACACACCAACCCTAAGGCCAAAGATGAAGAAATTGAAGATTATTACTGACTTCTGCAGTCCAAAATTGATTAAAGATGCAATCAGGGTGCATTGATAATTACTGGTGATTGGAAACAGAAGTTGGAGACAAAGAAGAAGGATCCATAGTTGGAAAATATGGCCTTGGTGATAGAAATGACTCTGGAGATCACATGACAGAATTTTGCAAGACCAACTACTTCTTCATTGCAAATACTTTTTTTCACCAATATAAACGATGACTATACATGTGTACCTCACCAGATGGAATACACAGAATTCAAATCTACTACATCTGTGGGCAGAGACTGTGGAAAAGCTCAATATCATCAGTCAGAACAAGGCCAGGGGCCACCTGCAGAATAGACCATCAATTACTCATATGCAAGTTCAGGTTGAAACTGAAGAAAATTAGAACAAGTCAACAAGAGCCAAAGTACGACCTTGAGTATATCCCACCTGAATTTAGAGACCATCTCAAGAAGAGATTTGACAAGTTGAATACTAATAGCTGAGGACCAGATGAGTTGTGGAGTAGCATCAAGGACATCATGCATAAAGAAAGCAAGAGGTCATTAAAAAGACGGGAGAGAAAGAAAAGACCAAAATGGATATCAGAAGAGACTCTGAAACTTGGCTCTTGAATGTCGAGTAGCTGATGTGAATGGAAGAAATGATGAAGTAAAAGAGTTGAACAGAAGATTTTAAGGGGTGGCTCAAGAAGACAAAGTAAAGTATTGTAATGAAACGTGCAAAGACCTAGAGATGGAAAACCAAGTGGGAAGAACACGCTCTGCATTTCTGAAGTTGAAAGAACTGAAGGGAAAATTCAAGTCTCGAGTTACAATTATTGAAGGATTCTATGGGAGGAAACATTAAACGACGCGGAAAGCATCAAAGGGAGATGGAAGGAATACACAGAGTCACTATACCAAAAAGAATTGGTCGATGTTCAACCATTTCAGGACATACTATATGGGCAGGAACCGATGGTACTGAAGGAAGAAGTTCAAGCTGCACTGAAGGCGTTGACTAAAAACAAGTTTCCAGGAATTGACGGAATACCATTTGAGATGTTTCGACAAACAGATGCTGCACTGGAAGTACTCGCTTGTCTCTGCCAAGAAATTTGAAAGACAGCTACCTGGCCAACTGACTGGAAGAGATCTATATTTATGCCTATTCTCAAGAAACGTGATCCCACCGAATGCAGAAATTATCGAAGAATATCTTTAAAATTTTGCTGAAGATCATTCAAAAGCGGCTGTAGCAGTATATCCACAGAGAACTGCCAGAAATTCAGGCTGGATTCAGAAGAGGACACGGAACCAGGGATATCATTGCTGATGTCAGATGGATCCTGGCTGAAAGCAGAGAGTACCAGAAAGACGTTTACCTGTGTTTTTTTTGACTCTGCAAAAGCATTGGACTGTGTGGATCCTAACAAATTATGGATAACATTTCGAAGAATGGGAATTCCTGAACACTGAATTGTGCTCATGAGGAACCTGTACATAGATCAAAGGCGGTTGGTTGTTTAAACAGAACAAGGGGATACAGCATGGTTTAAAGTCAGGAAAGGTGTGTGTCAGGGTTGTATCCTTTCACCGTACCCATTCAATCTGTATGCTGAGCAAATAATTCGAGAAGCTGGACTATATATAGAAGAACAGGGCATCAGGATTGGAGGAAGACTCATTAACAACCTGTGATATGCAGATGACACAACCTTGCTTGCTGGAAGTGAAGTGGACTTGAAGCACTTACTGATGAAGATCAAAAACCACAGCCTTCAGGATGGATTACACCTCAACATAAAACAAAAATCCCCAAGACTGGACCAATAAGCAACATCAGGATAAACGGGGAAAAGATTGAAGTTGTCAAGGATTTCGTTTTACTTGGATCCACAATCAGCACCAGTCAAGAAATCAAAAGACGCATCACATTGGGCCAATCTGCTGCAAAAGACCTCTTTAAAGTGTTGAAAAGCAAAGATGTCACCTTGAGGACTAAGGTGCACCAGACCCAAGCCATGGTATTTTCAATCACCTCATATGCATGTGAAAGCTGGATGGTGAATAAGGAAGACAGAAGAAAAATTGAGACCTTTGAATTGTGGTGTTGGAGAAGAATATTGAATGTATCATGGACTGCCAAAACAAAGAACAAATCTGTCTTGGAAGAAGTACAACCAGAATGCTCCTTAGAAGCAAGGATGGCGAGACTACGTCTCACCTACTTTTGACGTGTTGTCAGGAGGGATCAGCCCCTGGAGAAGGACATCATAATTGGTAAAGTGGAGGTTCAGTGAAAAAGAGGAAAACCCTCAATGAGATGGATTGACACAGTGGCTGTAACAATGGGTTTAAGCATAACAACAATTGTGAGGATGGTGCAGGATCAGGTAGTGTTTAGTTCTCTTGTACGTAGGGTCGTTATGAGTTGGACAGGACTCTATGACACCTAACAACAACATTCCCTTATCCTAAGGTTTGTTCTAATCTTCAGACTTTATCAAAGTTATTTTCTTTGAAGTGCTACCATTGTCTTTTTTTTTTTTTTTTTTAATGGCAACAAGGCGAAAACTATAGTTTTTCTCAGTTAGTTGTTTGGCTTAAAATTTCATTTGTAGGTTTAATATTATTCACTTATATTTATCAGGTTTTAGCAATAGAGCTAATGCCAGATATTGAGGAACTTGGGAATATAATACAGTTCTTTAACAACAAAAGTATAGTATTTGAAGCCAAACACACCTGCATTTCAGTCTTTCTCTGTTGTTTTGTTAGCTGCCCTTGAGTTGGCCCTAAACTCATGGCAACCCCATGGACAACATAATGAAATACTGCCTGGTTCTGCGCCATCCCTGTGGTGGGTTGCAGACTGGACCACTATGATCCATAGGATTATTATTGATTTTAGGAAGTAGATCTCCAGACCTTTCATCCTAGTGTGCCATAGTCTGGAAACTGCTCATCATCATAACAAACACATAAGCCCCCGCTGACAGATGGTACCAGCAGATGGTTGTGTATGACATATATTGGCCAGGAATTGAACCAGGGTCTCCTGCATGGAAGGTGAGAATTCTACCACCGAAGCACCAGTGTACCCAGTCTTTCTCTGGGTGCTGTTGAATTGATTCTGACTCATAGTGACCCTGTAGGACAGAGTAGAACTGCCTCATCATGTTCCTAAGTGTATAATCTATACAGAAGCAGACTGCCACATCTTTCTCCCACAGAGTGGCTGGTGGGTTCGAGCTGCTAACCTTTTGGTTAGCCGCCCCACATTTAACCACTGTACCACTAAACCTCTTTAATCTTTCTCTACTGCTTAGTAATTATGGGACCTTGGACAAGCTAAATCAACTTCTTTGAGTCTCAGTGTGCTTAACTGTAAAATGAGTATAATAATGTTATCTTTGTAGAAGTATTATAAGAATTTAGTGAGATATTTGGAAATTGGCTTATACAATAGATTTTCAAATAGTTTACTTTTCACCTGCATTGTGTTTAAAAATGTCTTGTTGATGGGCATTTCAGTAACATCTTACCACTAAGTAAGAGAATTTTGAGCCCTAGAATATCTTACTTCATGGAACTGGCCTTCATGAGTGGTATGTTTTTCCTGTTGGGCTAATAGCTGAGGAAAACATCGAAAACCTACTGCAAAGTTGTCAGAGACAATCATAGAAAACAGAGGAAAAGTACAAAACATATTTTCAGAGTCATTCATTTATGTGAATCACCCACATCCTGTGTGTAATAATACCTATACTGACAGGCAGCCGTCTTTGAGCTGGGAAGCAGATTGCTTCACTGAGTACTTTTTACTTGTTTCCCCTAAAATTCAAGGAGTGCCTACTGCCCTAGAATATCTTATTTTACAGGGATTATTTGATTTGATTTTCATACCAATCTTGTGAGGTAGATTTGTATCTCTTTACCGATGAGGAAACTGAAGCTCAGAAAAGTTAAATGACTCACTCATGGTCTCACACCATGTAGGCAAAACCACATCCAGAGCCACATCCTAGCTGTGTCCCCAGCTTCTACTTATGGGGGCCTGTGAGATTCATTGTGGGAACCCAGAAATGGTCTGTGCCTTTGAGAAATTACAGTCTTATTAGAGAGACAAGATACTGATCAACTGAGCAACAAGAACAAAACAAGATAATAGATGAAAATGTTAGCTAAAATATCAGGTAAGGAGTATATAGTGCTTACATGCACTTTTCTCAGCATTTTACCCATGTTAACTCATCTAATTCTCACAAGCACCCTAGGAAGTGGTTAGGAGAGGCTGTGTGCAGGGATTTGGGTTTTATTCCAAGAACAATGGGAAATAGTTGATGCGTTTCAAACATGGGTATGAAATGATCAGTTTTATGGCTTAAAAATTGCTCTGGCATATGTGCTGGGTAGGTTTTAATAAATATTTGTATAGCAGCTATCAAGTTTACAGTATAATGTTAACGGGGAGGAAAAAAAGGCTGACTGCATATGCTGTATACACAAAAAATTAGTGTCTTAGTTATCTAGTGCTGCTGTAACAGAAATACCGCAACTGGACGTTTATTCTCTCACAGTTTAGGAGGCTAGAAGTCTGAATTCAGGGTGCCAGCTCCAGGGGAAGGCTTTCTCTCTCTGTCAGCTCTGGGGGAAGGTCCTTGTCATCAGTCTTCCCCTGGTCTAGGAGCTTCTCGAGTACAGGAATCCCAGTTCCACAGGACATGCTCCCCTGTTGGTTCTTCATTCTTTGTGGTATGAGGCTTCTCTTGTCTCCTTGCTCAATTCTCTTTTTTATGTCTCAAAAGAGATTTATTTAAGATACAACCTAATCCTGTAGATTGAGTCCTGCCTCATTAGCATAACTGCCTCTAATCCCGCCTCATTAATATCATAGAGATTAGGATTTATAGCCCATAGGATAATAACATCAGGTCACAAAATGATGGACAGCCACACAATACTGAGAATCGTGGCCTAGCCAAGTTGACACATATTTTGGGGGACACAATTCAATCCATAACAATTAGTAATGGAACGCTATCCATGTTTGGCATAGCTTGCTATTATAGAACAGCACTTACACCTTTATTATTTCTTAGTAATTTTCCACTAAAAAAAAAAAAAAAAACTTGTCATAGCTAAGCTTTCTGGTTGACAACATTTTGTTCCTTAGCAAGGGATTATTTTCTTCTTAAGAAAAATGAGTTCATATGCAGTATTTCATTTAAGCCCCCCGTGACAAAATTGGAAATGCTGGTGGTGTAGTGGTTAAGTGCTATGGCTGCTAACCAAAAGGTCAGCAGTTCGAATCCACCAGGTGCTCCTTGGAAACTCTATGGGGCAGTTCTACTCTCATTCATACAGGGTTGCTATGAATCAGAATCTACTCGACCACAACGGGTTCTTGTACGGGTGACACAATATTATTAGCCCAGTATGCAGATGAAGAAACCAAGGCTCAGCGGGCTTAAGTAGCTTCCCTGTATTGTCTACTTCCTCTTTACCCCATTGGTGAGGGAGGGAGCCCCACCCTAAAGTTCTTGGGATGGCTGAACACTTGATGCCTGCTGTTGGACAGGCTAGTTTGGCAGCAGTTTATTGGTCATATATTCACAGTCTGGGGGAGGAGGACCCTGCATCCTATGCACGGTCACATGAGGGTTGCACTCAGGAGCAGAGTAAACTAGAAAGGGCTGTGGGAGGCAGGCTTTTTAGCAACAAGAGGATAGAATGCCTCCTAGTTCCTGCAGGAAGATGATTGGCTTGTTTGAATAAGTTCATGGGCTGGCAGGGAAGTGAAATCTGTTAGGTTCAGGACCAGGTGGAGTGCAGCGCGTCCAGCTGATAAGGGAACCAGCCAGGGCGGAGCATTTTTTGCTGAGTGGGGAATATCTGGAGAAAGCAGGGGAATTCAGGTTAGGCCTTTAGGCCCGGTGGGGCTTAAAGATGTCCAGGAAACACGTGAAATTTTAGGCCTTACAATACTTCCCCAAAACTATACAATAAGTAAATGGTAGAATCAGGAACATGAAGAAAACAAAAGTCCTCACAGCCGGACCAATACACAATATAATGATACATGGAGAAAAATTTGAAATTGCCAGCAATTTCATTTACGTGGATTAACAATCAGCAGTAGTCAACAAATCAAACAACTTGGATTGGACAAATCTGCTGCAAAAATCCCTTTTAAAGTTTTAAAAAGCAAATATGTCACTTTGATGACTAAGATACACCTGACATAAAACGGTGGAATTTTCAATCATCTCATATTCACGGGAAAGCTGGGGAGTGGAAAAAGGAAGACAGACGAAGAATGGGTGCATTTGAATTATGGTGTTGGTGAAGAATATTGTATATACTGTGGACTGGGACAAGAACAAACAAATTAGCCTTAGAATGAATACCACCAGAAAACTCCTTAGAAGTGAGAGTGGTGAAACTTTGTCTTGCTTACTTTGGGACACATAATCAGGAAAGACTAATCACTAGAGAAAGACATCATGTTTGGTTAAAGTAGAGGGTCAGCAAAAACAAAGGACACCCTCAATGAGATGGATTGTCACAATAGCCATAGCAATGGGTTCAAACATACCAATGATCATGGAGATGGTACAGGACTGGGCATTGTGTTCTGTTATGCATAACAGAGTTGGAGCTGACTCCATGGCAAGTAAGAATAACAACAGACCCAGGGTTCTTACCCAATCCTGCCTGCCTCCAGCTCTGGGCTCTATCCGTTGCTCCTCATTGCCTGTCCTTAAAAAGGGGGGCCTTTTTTTCTTCCCAGGTAACAGGGCTGCAGCCCACAGACTGAATGTGAACCCTAGATGGATTATGGTCAAACTGCCCTCTGTTTAAAAAAAAAAAAAAAAAAAAGATTGAATTTCCCACTTTTAAAATGAGATTTCACGTAAAAATACAGAATTTCTGCTTCTCCAGAAAAAATGAAGAACCTGGCAATGCGGAGATCACATTCCCATGTGGAAGGAATTGCTGGAGCTAAGTAGGGGCTGCCCCCTTTGGAAAGGGCAAGCGTTCTTCATCTCACAGCAGGCCCCACCCAGCCTGCTGCACTCATTTGCTTTTCCAGCCCTACCCCTCTAGGTATTTGAATTTGAGACCCAGTAAGAAAATACTTGGAGAAAATGGAAAGACTTTCCAGATGGCAAATTTCTTGGCCAGTGGCTGTAATGATTCTGTATCCACATTCTCACACCTCTGGGTCTTTGCGCAGTCTTCTTCTTTTGCCTGGCTAACTTGTAATTATCTCTTCCTTGTCCTTGAAAACTTACAATAATTCTTCAAGACTCATCCTTTACTTTGTCTAGGAAGCCTTTGTTGATTAGTTTTCTGCCCTCTGTCCCCTGTGGCATCCTCTGCTTATCTCTATCCTAGACTCTGTTACTAACAGAAAGGTTGGAGGTTCAGGTCTACCTAGAGGTGCCGTGGAAGAAAGACCTGGCAATCTACTTAAAAAAAATCAGTCATTGGAAATCCTGTGGAGCACAGTTCTATTCTGACACACATGGGGTTTCCATGAGTTAGAACAGACTCGATGGCAACTGGTTTAGTATTTAGGGCACTGCTTAGTGTCTAACATTAGTAACTCAGTAAATGTTTTGATGGATGGATGGATGGATGAATTTATTAAATCATCTCTCATGCTGTTTTTGATTATTGGGTGTGTCTGTCCAATGGTTCTGTTCCAATGTAAAGATCCACCACATGTAGAATGTAAGTTAATTTTCTGTACCCCCTTGTGGAAAGGATTGGAGGATTACCTCTTCCCACCCCTGAGCCACCCGTTGGCTACAGTCCTGTTACCTTGAGTCACAGTTTGTGTGTGAAGAGAAGGCTCAGAATTGAGTCAGTAACCCCCCGGGCCCTTCCTTTGCATCTTTGAACTCCCGGTGTGGATAACCCCCTGAAGTTGCTCATTCCTCACCTTCCAAGAATCCAGGACTCATCTGCTGAATCAAAATGCCTCTCTTTAGAAGGTTTATACCAGGATGCTATTATGTTCAGACAGCTTCCTCCCAGACTTTGAGCAATGTTGATAGTGTTGTCAGCTGTTGTTAGGGCATCTGCTGTGGATTTTCTCTCCAGGGTGGTCTGCCCGTAAACAGGCTTGTAACTAAATATGCCGAATGTTGAGGCTGATGGCCTGCCTTCATTTACATGCGCAGTGAATCCCCTACTTATCATTCTTGTGTTTGCATATTTGATTTGTGACAAATATGTACTGAATTCTTTGAGGGTTATAGTCTGATGAAGTAATTTTAAAATGTAGACTAAAAACAAAAAAAAAAGCACTTGGCCTGATACCTAGTAACATTTAATAAATATCAGCTATTATTATAATGGAGTCCCTGAGTGCTGCCAACGGATCATGCTGGGCTGCTAACCAAGAGGATCATGCTGGACTGCTAACCCAGAGGTTGGAGAGGTGCCTTGGAAGAAAGGACTGACGATCAACTTTCGAAAATTCAGCCATTGAACACCCTCTGGGGTACAGTCTGCTCTGACACACATGGGGTTGTCATGAGTTGGAATTGACTCTAAGGCAACTGTTTTTTTTAATTATTGTAATTTTTTGTGTTTTACTTTATAGCCTATGGAAGGCTTTCTCACATATTTTTCTGTGTGATCTCTGACTTGACTTTGTAAAATAAATATTACTACTTCCCACATTTACGAATGAACACAGCAAGTCTCAAACAGTTGAAATGACTAGTTTGCAAACAGGTATCAGGATTGGGTTTTAGTGAAGGTCCTTTTGACTCTAATGCCTTTTTTGTTTGTTTGTTTGTTTTGTTTACTTCTTTACCTTGCTGTCCTCATCTGAGTTGGTAAATTCTTAGCTCAATAAGGGCAGGCACCAAGTCTATCTATCTTACAGCAAGTCATACCTTGCTGTTGTATCACCAGAGCCAAACACAATGCTTGGCATGGGAAACATAGTCAATAAATATTTGTTAAATGAATTAATGTTTCCTGGTCAGCCAAGAGCTGGATTTATGAGTGTAGTACTGAAGACCATATATCCCATATACTTCTGGCCAGTCTTCTTGACTGCCCTGTAGGGGGATCAGCTACTTCCAGGAGTTTTCAGTATAACTAAAAAGGTGAGAGAAAGATAGCTAAGTTAGTCTGGCTTTGCATCTACCTAGTATGATTCAATGTAAAACAAAAAATTTTCACAGTGGCTAAAATGGGGGTCATACATTTAGGAGGAAAAATATTGTCTTTAGAAGACTCCCACTAGAAAATGCAATACGTTTAATGCATGTCGTGTTATAGTAAGTTAGCACACTCAATCTTGTCGAGCTGAACTGTCCGCCTTAGAAAGCCAGAGGCTCAGGGTATCCAGATGCATGTTGGTGAGACAAGGAAGGAGGCAGCCAGAAGTCAGGAAAAGTACACAGTACAGGATTCTTCTGCAGGGCTAAGCAAATCTAATTTCTTTGCACATCTGGGGTGGTTTTACTTTTTTTTTTTCCCTGTTATCTTCAAAATGAAAATAATATATACTGTTATGAGCTCTTGTAGCACAACAGTTAAGTGCACGGTTGGTAATCAAAAGGTTGGTAGTTCGAACCCACCCCAGTGGCTCCATAGGAGGAAGATCTGACCACCTTCTCTCATAAAGATTAAAAAAAAAAAAAATTTGTTTTTAATCTTACAGCCTAGGAAACCCTTTGGGACAGTTCTACCCCATCACATGGGGTTGTTCTGAGTTGGAATTGAATGCACGACACCTAACAATAACAACAATTGTGGGACTATATTCATTTAATCAGTGAAACAAACATTTGTCCAATAACTACTATGTACACATTACTGTGCCAGGTGATGAGGAGGCAAGGAAGATGTTAAGAACATCCTTTATCTCAAGAGCTCCCCAGCCAAGGACCAAAAAGAAGAAGCTATGAAATCATTTTTTACCCTAATATTTTTTTATCAAAATTTTCAAACGTACAGAAAAATCTAAAAAATTTTATAGTGAACACTCAGAACATCACTGTCTTAGTTTCCTAGTGCTGCTGTAATAGAAGTACCACAAGTAGGGGGCTTTAATGAGCAGAAATTTATATTCTCACAGTTTGGGAGGCTAGACATCAATTCAGAGTGTAGCTCTAGGGAGTTCTTTGTCTATTTCAGCTTCTAGTTGTAGTCAATCATTGAAGTTCCTGGGCTTATAGATTCTTTTGTCTCCTTTGTCATCAGATAATATCTGTCTTCCCCCTTTTGTGCTTGATTGTCTCTGTGGCACTGAAGTCATGATTAGGTTTAGGACACACTCTACACTGACATGGCTTCATTAATGTAACAAAGAGAACCCTATTCCCAAATGGGGTTCCAACACATATTTGGGGGGAACATAATTCAATCCATAACAATCACTAGATTCTACCACTAACATTTTACTGTACTTACTTTATCATTTATGTATCCATCTGTTCATCTCTCTATTCATCCATCAACCCATCTTATTTTTCTGGAGTAAAGTTGAGACATCATTACACTTGTGAGCCAGTTTGAAATATTAAAAATCCTTTACCTTTCCAAGGTGGACCTTCCTGAAATATTTAACAGATTCTAGTTAAGGTGTTGACCTTGTTTGATTGCTATGTACAAATGTGATTGACACCTGAAATAGAATTTATTAAACAGTTATCATGTGCTTTTAGGGCTACTGTTTCTTTTGATTCTTATGAAAACTCTTGAGGTAGATGTTATTACTTTCTCTGCCATTGAAGAACCTGGGAATGGAAGGAATTATGTAGGTGACCACTTACTGATGCTGTTACTTCTGGCAGCACTGAGATGCAAATCCAAGTTTTGAGAATTCTAGGAAATAGATTTTAAAAAGAGATGGGAAGTTTACCTGGCCAAATTCTAGCCTTTATTAGGCATGGTCTTCCTGGCTCTTTTACAGATGAGTCACCTAGGTAGAGAGAACCAGTTCTCATAGTTCACATTACAAATTCCTGATAACACATTTGTCCAACCTGAATTTTTAAGGTAAATATGAATCCCAGAATAAAAAGTTATCAAAGTTGTCCAGAGTTTAGATAAAGAATCGTACTTGAAACGGGCCGAGACTTAAGATCGCTTTCATGACACAAATTCCAACCCATTCCTCCTGTCTGTGCTCCAGCTCATTATAGCTAATTTTTTTATGGAACTGACTTTTTCCTCCTCTTTGTTTTCCTCCTAGTTATAAGTAGTTAGAAAGAATAAGTGAATGAATGATCAAACTAGTGCCTTACGTCTTCCACACCTAGGGGTCCTGGAAGTTCTTCTGCTGCTATGACTTCATTTGGGGCCTGTTTCTGTGCAATGAGCTCTCACCACTCTACTGGTTGAATGATGCAGTGTCTGACCATTCTGCTGGTTGAATAATGCAGTGTCTGACCACTGTGCTGGTGAATGATCCCCATGAAAAACAGTGTCTCTCTGCATCCTCCCTGCATGGAGAGACAGTGGATTAGGTAAAACTTGTGAGTGACCTTAGTAATAAAAGAAATTCTGATCTCAACTCTAAGGCCCATCAATACCCATGCCCACACCCTCTCAAAAATCTACTTCAGTCTGGCTTTTTGGCTTTGTAATCTTAGCGGTCAGTGTCTTCTGGCTTAAAAATGCAAGACCAGTGAACGTTCAGAGGGAATTCGAGAGCTGCCTGAGTAAGCGGCTCTGCCCTACCTGCCCTCTGTTTCTTATTAGGGCTTTGCTAAAAGGGTCTGAAATGTAGCATGGATAAACATTTTCTTCCAGTACTGCTCCATATATGGAGTGTCACAGCTTGCCCAAGTAAAGCAGGGCAAGCAATTAGGAAATAAAACCTCTCTCACCTTTCACCAACTAATTATTCATAATTTTATTAATAATAAAATATTTATTTTCCTTATCCTTATTTTTATTACTTCAACATGGGTTGGTGAAAATTATTGGTCATGGACTAGCACCAATCCATGGTCTGGCATTTGGGGACAGCTGGCCTATGTGACCCCTGGAGTTCTCCTTTAACCCTGGAATTCTGTGAACCTAAGATAGATGAGAAGAGAATCAAGGACCAGAGTGAAGGCTACTGCAGTTGTCTTGGCGTGAGGCCATGTGGTCTGGCTTTGGCCGGGGTGAGACACAAGCCCATGGACCTGAGGAGGAGAGTGAATCACTGTGCAAGTATTTATCGAGCACCTCCCTTGTGCTGGGAAGTGGCAACTGGACAGTAGGGAAAGAATATTGGGTTTTGAGATAAAGTGGCCAGTTTCACCCCAGGCTTTCTACTTACTGCCTGCATGATCTTGGGCAATTCACTTTACTTATGGGCCTGAGTTTCCTGTCTATAAAAAAAAATATTGATGGCAATATTATATATCAGAAAGTATTTGGTAGATTGTAGAGTGCTGATAGTAGTATATTTTCAAATGATGATTGTGGCAGAAAAAGTTAATTTTTGGAAAGAAAATTAGTGAGGTCTATTTTTCATATAGGATTCCCTGGGTGGTGCAAACAGTTAAACACTTGGCTACTAACTGAGAAGCTGGCTGTTTGTACCCACACAGAAGAGCGACCTGGTGATTTGCTTCCATTGAAAGCAGCCATTAAAAACCCTGTGGAACATAGTTCTACTCTGACACGCATGGGGTCACATGGTCAGAATCAACTTGAAGACAACTAGTTTGTTTCGGTTTTATTTTTCATATACTTAACTCTAGATGCTTTTAAGAAAGCCAGGAGGGAAAAAAAAAATTTTTTTTTTAAAGGGGGGAAAAAAATTCACATTGTTTGAGGGGTAGCGCCCACCCCCTTTATTTTTTGATTGTGCTTTAATCTTTACAGACACCCCAGTGGAAAAGGTATCATTATTCCTATTTCAGTAGGTGGGAACAAACTGCCAGAGGTTCATCTCATGCAGCTAGTGAGTGGTAGAACTGGGGTTCTAACTCAAATCTAAGTCAAACCTGTACTCTCTCCACAACAGCTCACAGACCAGGGTAGGAGGGAGTTGGGGTGGGAGTAAGTAAGGCCATCCTGAAATGCTCCAAGCAAATGCTTCCAGAGCAGCTTCACTTGCACTTTAAAGGGTATCATCTTCATCAATAAACATTTCTCTAGATGATGGTTGTCAGAATGAGTACATGCCAGCCTGAGCTCAGAACTAGATAATGCCTGGCTACCACCACCAACTGCTCTGACAGGGAGTCCCTGGACAAAGTGGGAGATAAATATAGAAAAAAATTCAAATTCACAAGAAAAGACAAGACTTACTGCCCTGACGGAGACTGGAGGAACCCCCAAGACTATGGCCCCTGGACACTCTGCTAACCTAGAACTGAAACCACTCCCCCAGCTTTTCAAACAAAGATTGGACAGGCCTATAAAACAAACAATAACACAAGTGAGGAACGTGCTTCTTAGTTCAATCAAACATGAGACCAAATGGGCAACTCCTGCCCAAAAGCAAGATGAGAAGGCAGGAAGGTATAGGAACTAGATGAATAGACACAGGGAACCCAGGGTGGAAGGGGGAGCATGCTGTCACATTGTGGGGTTTGCAACCAGTGTCACAAAACAATACGTGTTTAAATTTTTAAGTGAGAAATTAACTTGAATGGTTAACTGTCACATAAAGCACAATAAAATTAAAAAAAAAAAAAAGAATGAGTGCATGTTTTAGAAGCAGAATAATAATAATAAAAAAAAAAACACAGTAAAAATTCCTGTTAGGATTTTTCAAGGACGTCCATTTATTCAGCAAATATTTATTGAATATTTTATTCCAAGTGCTTTGTTAGATGCTGGGAACATATCAGTAAACAAAACAAAGTCTCTGTTCTCAAGCTATTCATACTCTAGAAGAGGAGATAAAGCATAATTGTAACGGAAATTCAAGGTACTTTGGAGGTATAACCCATTCAGGAGAGAGGGGTCAATAAGGAGGTGATATGTAGGCTAGGGGCTCATGGATGAATTGGAGTGAGGTAGTCAGTGAATGTAGCTTGCACAGGGCAGTCCAGGTGGATGTAATAGCATAGGCAAAGGTCTTGCAGTCAGAGAAAACAAGACTTCCATGGGGCTATAGATATAGTATGGTTAGAACTTAGTGAGACAGTGGTTTAGTGAGGCAGTCACAAAGCACCTTTTGAGTCCTTTTGTGTAATGAACACTATTTGTTATGAGAATATGCTTTTTGGACACATTCATTTCTTAGGGCTGCTGTAATAAAGTACCACACATTGGGTAGCTCCTAAGAACAGAAATTTATCATCTCATTGCTCTGGAGGCTAGGAGTCCAAAACTAGGGTGTTGGTCATGTTGACTCCTTCTGGGGGTCTGAGAGAGAATCTATTCCATTTCTTTCTCCTAGCCTCTGGTATCGGCTGGTGATACTTGTCATTCCTTGGCTTGTAGATGCTTCACTTCAAAGACCCTATTTCCAAACAAGGTTGCATTCGTAAGCACTGGCAGTTAGAACTTCATCTCTTTTTGGAGGATACAATTCAGTCCATAATGTTGGTCATCATGGGATGGAGCCAGTTTATTGTAACCACAATCAGAGAAAAGCCAGAAGCTACTTGGCTCACCTTTTCTGACTATCCCATCTCAAGGCCCTGGGCCTGAGAGCTGAGTGGGGGTTGACCTCTGAGCCTTCTCATGGTAGTAGTGTCCTCTGGGGGCAGAAGGAGAAGCTCTCCTTATTTCAGTCATCTGGAGACTAGACAGCCCCAGAGAGTAAAGCAGTCAGTTAACCCCTCTTGGCCAGGAGGGTGGGACTGAATAACAGGCAGGGCCTTTTCCACCTCTCATTTTGGTGGGTGTATGACTCAGATGCAGTGACATCAGCCATGACCTCATTCACCCAGAGGACAGTCAGCCTGCAGACCCAGAGCAAGGCTTTGTTTTCTGCCCTTCCTTCTCCATGCTTTCTCTTGTTGGGGACATTACCATGGTCCTGCTGTTGTTTTCCACACAGTTTTTTCTCTTTTATCACCCTTTTCTATCTTCCTTTTTCTGTTTTTCTCTTTTTATTCATTTCTCATTTTTAACTACTCCTTTCTCTTCACCCTATTCACCCTTTCTCCATCTTTCACTTTATTTTTTTCTCCTTTATCCTCTTTTACTTGATGCTTTTTTGATTAATTCTCTTCCCTGCTCATTTTCTCTTGTCTCAAATTTTCTTTCTTCCTTCCTTTCTCTCTGCCCTTTCTCCACCCTTTGAGTCAGAAATGTGTATGGAAACTGGTCTTCCTGCCTCCTATCTCTTCTCCCATGCAGGCTTTCCAGCTTGTTGTTGCTGTCCTATCCTTTCCAGAACTGTACTTACCAATCAGTGTCTGCTGAACAACTTGTGGTGGCTCCTGTTCACCTCTGACCAGTGTGTCTTAATACAAATATTTTCCTCTTATTACATCTCTCAGACTGACCTTCTCATGTGTCCTTTTCTATGGCTAATGGATCCAGTTCATTTTTCTTCCTGCACTTTTCCTCAAGCAGTTGCCCCTGCCTAGACTACCTCTTTTCCATCTTCCTTAGTCATTGTCTTCTCTCAAAACCCAGGTCAGATACTACCTCTTAAGTAACGCCTTTCATCCTCCTCCTTTCCACAGCAGTGTATTTCCCTTGTGACATTCCAGAATCCTTAGTTTCTAAATCAGGTATTTTGTAACTTGACATTATTCTGCAGTACCTTACACATTTCTCTGGAGTGTCCCATGTGCACGGATTCTTTGCTCCACCAAACTGATAAGTGGCCTAAGGTCTACCTTTATACTTGGCTGCAAACCAGGACTGATGGATAAATTGATGCATGGTCAATAAGTATTTCATTTGAGAAATAGTTATTTGATGCCTGCTCTAGAGATTCAGATGAGTAAATTATAGTCTGTACCTACCAGGAGCTAAAAGTCTAGTAGGGGAGACAAATAGGCCCCCATGTAACTGTGGAGCAAACTAACATTTATTGGGCATGTGCCAGATTGAGCACGTTAACATGTATAATCTCACTTAATCAAACCCTACTAATAATACTATGAGTTAAACATTGCTATAAATTAAAAGAATGAGACCCACAGACAGTATATGAGTACTGTCCAAAGTCACACAACTAATAAGTAGGAGAACCAAGATTTGAAGTCAGATGTGTCAGACTCTAAAGTTTCTGCTCTGGAGAACTGGTGTTTTAAGTCATAATAAGAACAATCATTTAAGAAGTGCTTACAAGTGCTTACTGTGTACCAGACTCATTTGATGCCTCAACAACCCTATGGTGTAGATACCATTATCATCCTCCATAATTATTATGTTGTTGTTATTAGCTGCCTTTGAATCAGCTCCAACTAATCGCAGTGCCATGCACAAAGGAGCAAAGAGCTGTCCAGTCGCACTCCATCCCATCATCAATTGGAGATCAGACCATTGTGATGCATAGGGTTTTCATTGGCTGAATTTTGAAGTATACTGTCAGGCTTTCTTCTTAGTTCATCTTAGTCTGGAAGCTCTGCTGAAACTTGTTCAGCATCATAGCAGCACCCAAGCCCCTACTGAGAGACGGGTGGTGGCTCTACATGAGGTGCACTGGCCAGAAACCAAACCTGGGTCTCCTGCATGGAATGTGAGAACTCTACCACTGAATCACTACTACCCCATCCCATAATTAGTACAGATTGAGGAAATGGAAGTATAGAATAGTTAAGTAGTTTGCTCATAACCATACAGCAATGAACTATGAGAGCCATGATATGCATCCTTGCAGTCTGACTCTGGATCTTGTGCTCATAGCTGCTGTACTATGCTGCCTCTAGTAGAGGGAACACAGTGTGCAAAGGCACATCAGAGTATAGCAAAAAATTGCATTAGGAGAACTGCCATTTTATCAGTCTGTTTGCAGAGTCAGAAACTGGGGGTGCTGATAGGTGAAGGTGTTTAGAGGTGAGACTAAAGAGGAAGCTTGGAGTCAAGTCACCAAAAACCTTACAACTCTTGCCCCCTCTACAGGGCCCTTTGACAAAAGATTCAGGATATGTTGCTAGAAGAGATCCGGAGTTCATGAATGCTGATCTTATTCTACTAGTTGAGTTGTGAAGAACTTTCTCAGTTGGGTCTCTTGTCCGTGCCCTACAGGAAATGATAGTCGAACTCCTCAACAGTGGTATAAATGAACAAAGAAGTCAATAAAAAATGATAATTGAAGCAGCAAAGTACAACCATCCTTTATGGATTGGGGATATGTGAAGTTTGGGTTGAAGGACATTTGGTGAAAGAAGAAGGAGTGTCACTCATGTGAGCCTGCTAGTCTGGACCAACACCAGGTTGTCCTCAGATGTCCCAAAGCACTTGACATTTGATGGAGCACCTTCCTCGCTGCAGCCCCCTCCAGTGGTGCTTGGCAGACATTCAACAGGGTGCTGCACTGACCCAGGAGTCCAAGCCAGGAAGTGAATGAATCCATTTTCCAATTAAAATGAAGCTTCTCCAAAGGACCTGCTCACCCCGAGAAGTGAAATTTATCTTCCTGGCAGTCTGGCTTGGCTAGAATGTATCTCTGCTCCTAAAACAGACTGTGAAAATCCATTAACTTGAATGAAAAAGAGAAACTGGGACAGTTCTTATTCACAACCTAATCCATTTATCCATTCATTCCTTATTTTCATTTTCACAAACTCTTATTACCATCTATGTCTCTGCTCATTCATTCATTTATTAGTTCATTCAGCTAACATTACACATCACCTATATATCATATACAATGCTAGGTCCTAGGAATAGAGAGGTTAAAAAACACAGTCCCTGCCTTTTAGGAGCCTTCTGTCTAGTGGGGAAGAAAGATGTGTAAACAGATGATGGAAATTGCAGTGATAGGGAAAGACAGAGTGTTTTGGGAGCACAACATAGGAGCACCTAACTTAGGGGATCAGGGACGATTATATGGCATGGGCAACACGTGAGTTGAGTCTTAAATGATGAGTACGTGTTGGCCGGGTGAACAAGGGAGGACATTCCAGATACGGTATGAGTAAATATATAATGGTGAGAAAAACACAATGTATGTATATGTATAATTCTAATGTAGTGTCTTAGGAAATGGTCAGAGATGAAGCTGAAGAGTAAGGCATGGGTCATATATGCTGTGTTTATGAATTTGACCTTTAACCCCAAAGGTAATAGAAGGTTTTGAAGGGTATAAAGCATACTAGATTGAAAGCTCCCTTTGAGTGGGGGCTGTGTCTGTTGTTTACACTTGTTCCCTAGCACCGAGCACAGTACCTGACACATGGAGGATATCAAATTAATACTCACTGAATAAATGAGTTATTTATATAGTCAGATGTGTGTTTTACATAGGTCATTCTATCCAGCGAAAAAGAGGAAGACCTCCAATGAGATGGATTGACACAGTGACTGCAACAATGGGATTAAGCATAACAACGATTGTGAGGATGGCCCGGGACCAGACAGTGTTTCTTTCTGTTGTACATAGGGTCACTATGAGTCAGAATCGACTCTATGGCACCTAACAACAACAACATTCTCTTCTAATTGGCTGTGTAGAGGGCAGGAATTGAAGAGATAAGACTTGGAAGTTAGAAGGCTGTGTAACAGACTACTTCAACGTGGCTTAAAAATTATTTACATCACAATTTCGCATGTTAGTAATTTGGGAAGGGCTCAGACAAATAATACTTTTGGTCTCTGCTAAACTCATTCAAAAGTCTCTGGAGAGTTGCTGGGTTGAGTTTTCAGATCTTGGCTTTGGTCAGCTCACTCACATGCCTAGAGCCTTGGCTGGCATGGTTTGTCTCTGCTTCATGTGCTCCCTCATCCTCCATCAGGCCAGCCCTAGCTTCCTCACAGGGTAGAACTACACTCCAAGAATGTGAAAACAAAGTCTTTTGAGGCCTCAGTTTGGAAGTAGCACAGTGGCGCTTCTGCTTCATTCCACTGGCAAGTTATAAGGCCAGTTCCAATTCAAGTGGTGGAGAAATAAATTCCTCCTCTTGATTAGAGGAGCTGCAGAGTCATATTGCAAAGGTCATCAATACGAAGAGGGGAAGAATTGTGGCCACTTTTATGGAATACTGTAGATGATATAGCAATAATACAGGTGACAAAATATGATGGACTGAAAATGGGACAGTGAAGATGGGGGTGAAGAGGTGGTTACAGCCATGAATTAATTCGGAGTTTAAATTAAATTCCAAGATCTTCTTACCCAATCCAAAACCTTCTCTACATGTTAGGGTTCCCTCCCTCCTTCCCTTTTTTCCATAGATAATACTACTCATAAGGATAACAACAGAATATTGTCTAATATTGTGCTGGAAGATGAGTGCCTCAGGTTGGAAGGCACTCAGAAAAGCTGCCTCCTCAAAGTAGCATTGACTTTAATGATGCAGATGGAGTAAAGCCTTTGGGACTTTCATTTGCTGGTGTGACACAACTCAAAATGAAAAGTAACAGCTGACACAGTAGCTATAAGAATGAACTCAAATGTAACAGTGATCATAAAGATATCAGAGGACTGGACAACATTTCATTCTGTTACATACAAGGTCGTTGTGATTCGGGGGCAACTCTGCAGCGCCTAACAACAAGTGACCATGCCATCGCTCTCCTGTTCCTCCTATCACTTCTGCATGTTATTATGCTTTAGGAAGGCAGACAGATGGACAAGCACAGGACTAAGTATTAGAGATCCAGATTTTAGTTTTTTCTGCCACTTCTCTGTTGTATAACCTTGATGTTATGGATTGAATTGTGTCCCCCCAAAAATATGTGTTGTAAATCCTAACCTCTATGCTGGTAGTTATAATCCCGTTTGGGAATGGGTTGTCTTTGTTATGTTAATGAGGCAGGATTAGTGTAGGGCATGCCTTGAGTCAATTTCTTTTGAGTTATAAAAGAGATTAAACAAGCATGCAAGGAAGCAGAGGTGGGGGAAGATGGATGCCACACCATATGAAGATTACTAAGGAGCCAAAGAATAGAAGCTGAAGAGACAATGACCTTCCCCAAGAGTTTACAGAAATGGAAAGCCTTACCCTAGAGCCGGTGCCTTGAATTTGGACTTCTAGCCTCCTAAACTGTGAGAAAACAAATTTCTCTTTGTTAAAGCCATCGACTTGTGATATTTATGTTATAGCAACACAAGATAACTAAGACACTTGATCATGCTTCCTCTTTGGGCTTCCGTTTCTTAATATGCGAAGTGTCGTTTGTAACTTCTTGCCTTCCCTGCCTTAAAGAATTACACAGATCAGAGGAGATGCACGTGAAAGTGCTTTGAAAACTATGAAGCACTGTAGCAGTCATTAGAGTGAATCTTGTTGATGTATCAAACACAGTACATTATTTTATTTGATTCTCACTGCATCCTGAGATAGATGCCAGGAATATGGCATTTGAGGAAACTGGGGCTTAGAGAAATTAAGTACTTTGCCTAAAACTGCACAACTAATAATTAAACACAGGTCTGGCTAACTCCAAAGTTCTTAGACCCCACATACCACGGCCTTATTTTCCTAATATGTATGGTGGGATTACACTTCTGGACAAAGCCTGCCTTGCTGAATATGATCAGTATTCAATAAAATGATAACATTTTTATGTTTGGGAAGTCACCTTTAGTTAGGAGTAAAAGTTTACCTTTCTGTACAGCAGTGGGGTTGCAGGGGAGGTGGGAGATTACATGTAAACCCAGTTTTGGGCATTAAATAATTTAAATTATACAGTGGAATTATTTTATCTTACAAATAAATTTTATAATAGCACAGTTGAACAAATCTTTCCCTAAGGGGGGTAGTCTATCTTGTCAGTTTAGACTTCTGTTTCTCAGATATCTTCTCAGCAGTAGCATAGATATTTATTCTATTTGACCTTTTAGGCTTCAGCTCAAATCTCTCCTCCAGGAAGCCTTTTCTGGCTACCCCAGCCCCAAAGCCCTTGCCTTGCTCTGAACCCTGTCTGTGATTACTCATTTGAGGCAGATATATAGCCACACACAAAATATTATGATAAAGTTATGAAGCTGACTCACCAGTCCTTGGTATCAGGCTCATTACATTATTGCCATACATCATCTTATTAATTACCTTTTTCTTTGCGTGGATCTTTCTCCAGCAGCATTGTAACTTTCTTTTAAAGGGGCCTGGCTTTAAATTTCTTTAAACCTCCTGAAATGTCTTTTTTTTTTTTTTTCCCATGAGTTAGGCTTGGCTTTTACCCTCCAGAAGTTTGTCACTTCGAGGTGGACTTTGGCCCATGAATGTATAATTAGGATATAGCTTGAGATGGAAGGCTTCACAGAGAAGGTGACACTTGAACTGGATGTTCGATAATGGGAGCAGATGGGGAAGCCAGTCCAAGTAGAGCGACCAGCATAGACAGAGGCATGGAAATATAGAATAGCATAATGCATTTGGGGAAGGAAAAGGAGTTAGGTGTGGGCTGAGAGAGAGTGCCAGGTGATGGGAAATGGGCCTGGAAGTTAATCATAACAATGGTAATGGCCAGGTTGGAGCCAGACTATTTTGTGTCCTGAGAACCATCCTAAGGAGTCATTGTGATTCTAGGCAATGAGGGGCTCTTGAACCATTTTAAACATAGAAGTAGAATGGTAAATTTTAAGATTTTAGAAAGATGCCTCTAGTAGCACAAATCTTTCAAGTTATCTGCCTATCTGACTTGAAATATTCCCAGTGTTTGGTCTTGTTCTTGTGGGTGGGCATTTGAAACACAGTTGTTTCATTCATTCTGGGAAGTTCTGGTTGGTGATTCTGACCTCATCCATGTTTCCAGCATCATTTTTCTTTTGAGAATGACATCGAGGATTAAGTTTCTTCCTGAAACACCTTTCCTCTATAGGCTATCAGCCTGTACCCTAATTTGGAATCTTGAATGTAGAATGAGGAGAAGGTTTTGCTTTTTCATGAGTAGTTGTGCTGGAAAACAACATCATGATTACTCAGAATGTTTGGGCAGGATCGTTTATTGAGTGGGGAGTTAGGGAGCTCGGCCCCCTCCCTTTTATTTACTATACACAGCAGATAGCCCAGATAGAATCTCTGTGCAGCTAATAACAAAATACTTGGCGATCTTTTTTTAACTGGAAATTCCTAGTTTCTCTTGCTGCTCATAAACCCTGGTGTTTCTCGATATACATTGCAACATCTGCCTCATTTTCCCTGCAAGCTTCCTTGGTGTCTAGAAGCCAGCAGAGACCTTACAGCTTTCCTGGGCACCTCAGTGGGAGGGAAAGGACAAAGCTCCTTCTCCTTCTCCTGAGACTGGCAGGGCAGCTGCTGCCTGGCCCTGAGTCTTGGATATACTGCTCTATTTCTACCCTCTGCTGACAGCCACAGCTGGGTGAGTTTTGAGTAGTAGCCTCCTCCCAAGAAATGCTGTGGTTTTATGAAGTAATAGATTTTTTTTTTTTTTTTTAAGTTCTTCTCTTTAGTTGCTTTCAAGCCTGGGGTATTGCTTAGCTCAACGGATTGTTATTGGAATGCAGAAGCCTTTTAGTGCCAGGTCATACACCCAAAATCACTGCTGATTTATTTTTTCTTGAAAAGACTAGTTTTTGCTAGTTGCTTGGTAACTGGAGGATAGAAATACTTAAGTCGTTCAGCACACAGAGCTCCTAGTTTGAACTGAATTCAGCTTTCACGTACTGATATACAACTGAAGTTGACATGTGTTAAGGGCATGCTGTGTGTTCTCTCTAACTTGTACAGCATTTGTACATGGAAGGTATTCTTCTGTACTTAGAAGTTAAGTGAGTTGCCCAGGATTGAAATTGAAACCTTTGAGCTTTTTGAAGTTGTATGCAAATATGTGTTTGGAAGGGCTTTTGTTAGTTTTTTCTTCTTTAAGAGTGGCGATAGCTCTATCCTGACAGTTCCAAAAGGCCAAACCCCACAGCTTTGAACAGGCCTGGGAGCCTCTAGGTGGTGACTGTGGCACAGTGGGATGGAGAACCATTCCCTTCGGAAGCCCCAGGTGACCTTGGGTTGGGCCATTGTGCTCTGAACCTCCATTTCTATATCCTGAAATAGGAGTTTTGTATATCACTGACACATCTCTGCATTGCCTTGAGCCTCAAATGAGATGAGGCACCCAAAAAACCAAGCTCATTGCTGTTGAGTTGATTCTGACTCATAGAGACCCTATAAGACAGAGCAGAACTGCCCCATAAGGTTTCCAAGGAGCAGCTGGTAGATTCGCCTTTTGCTTAGCAGGTGATCTCTTAACCACTGCACCTCTCTGTCCTATAGGGTTGCTGTGAGTGGGAATCGATTCAAGGGCAATGGAGATGAGACACAGGAGGGTACTATTGTAAACTGCTGAAGAAGTGCTAGATGGATGTAAGAAGATGACGGCTGTGTTCTGATGCAGGCCCAGCTGTTACAATAATAGAATTAATTCAGAAAGATTGAGATCTTCGCTTGGGACTGTGCCAACAGGGCAGGGGGAGGGGCAGAGAGGTTTTTCCACACAACTGGATTAAAAATCCATCCTTGGGGGCTAATATATTCTTGACTAATCTGACATCTGATGACAAAGCACTTGTGAATTATGTCACGCAGCATAGAACCAGCATGGGGTCCTCACAGATGGTCTGTCAGCATCTTGTGGTAAGGGAGCAGGCTGCTGGAGACAGTCCCTCTTATCCAGGCAAACTGTTCCCTCCTCCCTCTCTCTTTTTTTTTTTTTAATTTTGCTGACTTATCTCTGGATTTTGCTTTTGGAAGAAAGCAGAGAGTACTGGTATCTTCTGCTCTGAGAACTCATACTTCTGGCAACATTTTGTTTTTGGTTCCTCATCCTATAGAAGGCTAGGGGTCTCTGCCTTTTGACTGATGAAGCCAATATGGTCTCAAGAAGAAATGAAGCTTACAGGTGATCAAATGGAATGAGCAAATGATTGAACAATATCATTGGTATCACATGCTAGCATATCACTTTGATTCCACTTGGATGACTAAGGTGCACCTGATCCAAGAAAGCCATGGTCTTTTCAGTTGCCTCATATGCATGTGAAAGCTGGATAATGAAAAAAAGAAGAAGAATCGACACATTTCAATTGTGGTATTGGCAAACAATATTGAGTATACACCATGGACTGGCAGAAGAATGAACAAATCAGTCTTAGAAGAAATACAGCCAGAATGGTTCTTAGAGGCAAGAATGGCAAGACCTCATCTTCCTTACTTTGGACAGGTCATCAGGAAATATCAGTTACCAGAAAAGAACATCATGTTTGGTAAAGTAGAGGGTCAGCGAAAATGAGGGAAACCCTCCATGAGATGGATTGAAGTGGTAGCTGCAATAATGGGCTTGAACATACCAAAGATTGTGAAGATGGCACAGGACCGGGTTATGTTTCTTTCTGTTATATAGAAGGTCTCCATATGTTGGAGCCAATTGTATGGCAACTATCAACAACAACAGCTCCCTCAACTATCCAGCCCCCAACCCTCCTGGTATGTTTCTTTTTGGCAAGAGGCCTGAAGTTCTCTTTGAGATATTCTACTTGGGTTCCATTGTCCACAGTGGCTGTCTACATGGCTACAGGCTGAAAGCCTCCATTATTTAAGGTCTTAATGATTGCATACAAGATCTAACAGAAGCAGTTGTTTTCTGATTTGAGGAAAGTTATTCAGCTTTGGCTTGAAGTGCTAGTTGTTGCTGTAGTGGATTTGGTGGTTAATTTCTGGTGATCAGCCTTAGATTTCTGAAGTCCTTAGAAGGAGGCTGCCTTTTTTCCTTTTCCTTGACCACCAACATCACTGAAACCACAAAGCACATGGAAATAGATATTTAGAACTATCCAAAAGATGTACTATTAGTCTTACGTAGTTTCAAAGGCTGCCATTTTCTGATTGTGGCCTGTTGATATATGAACATACTACTAGTTCATAGCTGTGTTAGGTATTAGTAGTAAATTTTAAGTTTTGCTTTGTTTAATGTTAAGAAATTATGGGCTTTCAAAGAGAAGTGTAGGACAGGTCCCTTCCTAGATATAAGTTCTCAGCCAAATGCTTAGGAATTTGAAACAAACAAACATAATCATATATGGGCTTAAAACTCTGCCTTTTACATCTGAACCCTTTTGATGTTGTTATTGTTTAATGGGTCCCTGTTCCTGAGACAACACTTAGTTTACCGGCACACTGATATCTGTGTTCATGTAGTAGTGGTATGGAAGGAGTATCAGAAATAGGAGGAACTCACAGAATTTGAGAGTAAATGTGGGTTAAAGATCCATATTTGTAAAATGGATATAATAGCAACCAGGGATTTTGTGTAGCTCTAATGAGATAGATAACACATGTGGACATCCTTTATAAACCCTGAAGCACTCCTTATATGAGAGGGTTTGAAAGGTGACACTGTAGTTTGTCTCTCTGTCCAACAACTATTTATTGAGAGCCTATTGTGTGTCACTCTGTAGCAGGTACTGGGATATGTCTTGCCATGGTTTTTTGGAACTTCTGCATTGTTGCCCTTGGGCTCCGAAAGATACCCTTGTGCTTATGATAACTCCCTTTTCTTGTAGCCTCTGAGGAAGGAGTAATTGAAATCAGGACCTGGAAATTTTCCTGGATAGTAGGAAGCCTTTCTTGATGCTGCTTCTGTTTGCTTTACTCTTCTCTTTACGAAGTTCTACTTCTCTAGGTAGAGGTACTTGGCAGAAAATGGCTACTTTACAGTTTCCAAGTTTCTCTCTGCTCCAATTCCATGCATAGTCAGAGTTTCAGTGGCTCCACTTGGATCCCAGTTCTAAATTTCTGGGAGAAGGAATCTGATTAGCTCAGTTAGGTCACATGTGAATCCCTGGTCCAGTCAAGCACCCAAATATGGTAAGGGGACCAGAGTTATGTAGTACCTACTTGGCAGCTGAGCATCCACTCCTGTGGTGGGGGAAAGCAGGGAGACAGTCATCATAGGGTATCATATGAACAAGATTGACATGATCCTTGACTTCATAGAGATTACAGTCTAGCAGGAAAGAAAGCTATTGCACAAATAATTTCAGGCTGAAATAAAGGGAGGTATGAGTTGTATGACAGCCAGACCTAACCTTGAGTAGAAGGTCCTGGAAAGCCTCCCTGAGGAAGGGTATATAGAGGTTAATCAAAGAGGGCAGGGGACATGGATCCTGGGAGGGAAAAAGTGGTAGGTGAGGAAAGAATGTTCTAGACAGAGACAACTGCATACTTGAAAAAACCCCAGGGACAAGAAAAAATGTGGCCATTTGGAATGTGGAAGAAACAGATCTTTACAATTTTTACAATAATGGCTTGATCATTTGGCAATTTTCTTTGGCTTAGACTAGAAGTTCTTTGAGGGCAGAAACTATCTTTTCCATTGCTTTTAGAACTGGTTGGTGTGTGGAAATTTTTACATGGGAGAGCACCTTCAGTTTCAGCAAGTACTTTCTTAAAGTTGTTTTCTTCCCAGCCCACAACTGCTCAGTGTTGGAATCTCATTACATTTGTTGAAGCACATCCTCTCATCCTTCACTGGGAAGATGGATTGCATATTCCTCCTAGAGTGTATTTCCTCCGTCTCCAGGTTGGCAAAGAAGGATAAAAGGGAAATTAGAGTCATTTTTGAAAGGATCAATGCTGTGTGCCAATTTTTCTTTCCTGTATAAACCCCCCGCCGTGGAGTCAATTCTGACTCATAGCAACCGTATAGGACAGAGTAGAACTGCCCCATAGAGTTTCCAAGGAGCGCCTGGCAGGTTTGAACTGCCGACCTCTTGGTTAACAGCTATAGCACTTAACCACTACGCCCCAGGGTTTTCTTTCCTATGTAGTTACCACTTTTATATCATTCTCCCCTCCCAGTCCCTGAACAGATGCTTTAATGGGCACTGTTAGTTATACTTTTGTTTTTAAAAATTATGAAACATAATTGAAAATGAAGAGGGGCAGGAAAAACCCATTATTGATTCTTATATGTATTTCATTTGGCAGAACTTGAGAGAGACTTGCTGGGCTAAGGCGGGGCATTTCTTTGATCTCCCAGACTTCTTATCGTGGAAGGCAACAGGTGTCACAGCACGGTATGTTAATTACAAGTTGGGTTTCATTTGCACTCATCCATTCTCAGGTGTCTGCATATATATTGCTTTCTTGAGTCTCTTTGACTGGACATACTGTTTATACATCTGCATAAGATTTTGCATACTTGGAACATCTTGAATCCATCTTCCACCTCCACTGCCCATACCCCAACACCATTGTCCCTAGGAGGCCTGGCAGGTAGGTATCCAAGGTGAGGACCATTCATTAAAATTGGGCATGTTTGAAGGAGATGTGAAGAGTCCAGAGTGAAATGTGACTGTTTTTGCAACAGCACTGCTCATGTGATGTGTAAAATGGGAAATAATTTGTTTTGGCTCCTAGCATTAAGGTGGGAGATAATGTTTCTCAAAGAAGCTGATTTTAACTGGATAGATGTGTTATGAACTTATTTTGCTTGTTATATAAATGTACCTGGATCTTTCCAGATTGTAGAGGCTCATATGTTCAAGTCAACAACTATTTTTCAATAAATTACAAATGTTATAAATAAAGCATGTGCTACATTACTGAGACGCTTAGAAAATACTCATTAAGTGTGAAATTGCGACTGCAATAATTAGCAGAGTGGGTGTGTGTATGGGTATATATAGATAAGTTGGAAGTGAAATCTTAAAGTTTGGCAGGTCTGTTTTCAGGGGATACACAAGGTGTGGTAGTCTTTTCTTCTTGAAAATAATTTAAAATCTGGATTGAACAAACCTGTGAGGAAGAGGATTCTTTCCCAGATGACAGATAAGCCTGCATAAATGTATATATTAAGGGAACAGGTGTTGTGTCTTAAAGTCAGCTTATTCAGAGAGGGCTAAATTCTCCCCATTTTCTTTCTTATTTAAACTCAGGCAAAGCTGGGGATAGGAGCACCCTTTTTCCTGTGCTCCTCCTGTCTATCTCATTTTGTAGGGTTTGGACCTTTACATGTAGGGAGTTGATAAGAGTGTCATATTTCAGCAGCAGGGGCTGCCAGAAAGGAAATAGTGTTTCATAAAGCACATCATCGTTCATGTTGATTATTGCCCCCATGAAATGATCATTAGCCAAGGTCTCAGGTGGAAGGAGTCCACATGCATACGAAAATGGCCTTCACCTCTCTCTGCGGGTGAAGGCTCTGGAGGATTGGCCTGAACTTCACTCTGTTATCACAGGGCAGGGGCAATGTGTGGATAAAGGTCTCATCTTGGGCATTTTTCTTTTGTTCTGACATTGATTTTTCAAAATTATTTCTGGAAGGACTTTCCTCCAGGTTTTTTTTTTTTTTTTTTTACCTTTGTGTAATAGTGAAAGAAATTTGTGGTTTGATCATTTTAGCCAAATGGACTTATTAGTCAAAGTGATGTTAACAGTTGCCAATAGGCAGCTCATTTAACAGAACTAGAAATGGAGGATGACCTTACTTTCCTTCCTGTTTTCTCCAGGTGTTATTCAACCCAGCACTCTGACTTCCTTCCTGGTTCTTTCTGATCGTTCTGGATAGTCCACCCCCTCATTTCCTGATGTCTGTTGCCATATTAAGATACAAGGAATGAGCTTTTTGAAGCTAGCTCTAGCTGAGATAGATTTAAATGCAATGATATTTATATACACCCTATAGTCACAGCGTGACTCGACTTGTAGACTTTGATTTTGTCACACACTGGTTGTGTGACCTTGTGCATGTCCCTTCACTTGTTTGAGTCTCACTCTCATTATATGCAAAATGAGAATCATGATACCTAACTTGCAAGATTGTTATGAAAGTTATACAGTAAAACCTATGAAAGCTGGAAACTGTGTAAGGTGGAAACCTGTCAGATAAGGGTAACTCAAATATTTTCCACTAACACAAGCAATAGAAAAGTGGCAAGACTGTGTACCCTGTCAAAGATGAAAAACTTTTGAGATGTGGAAAAACAAAGTAGCCTGATTTATAAGGATCACCTGACTTATTTAAATATAGATCCCCAGGGCTTCCGGTTTTAAGCCCACTGAATCAGAATCTCCAGGGGAGACCTGGAAATTTGTGTGTTTAAAAGGTGCCTCAGGTGCCTGTAGGATCATGGACAACATTGCCTAACCAAATATTCATGAAAGTAGTATGTGACTCTAAGGTGCTCCGCACATGTGAGGGATTGGGATTTTTTAAAGGGCCTAATGAGTTTTGTGGAAACCCTGGTGGCGTACTGTTTAAGTGCTATGGCTGCTAACCAAAGGGTTGGCAGTTCGAATCCTCCAGGTACTCCTTGGAAACTCAATGGGGCAGTTCTACTCTGTCCTATAGGGTCGCTGTGAGCTGGAATCGACTCGACGGCGCTGGGTTTGGTAGTTTGGTTTTAATGAGTTTTTTAAGGAGCCCTGGTGGCACAAGGCTTAAATGCTTGGCTGCTAACTGAAAGGTTGGCGGTTCAAACCCACTCAGAGGCTCCATGGAGGAGAGACCTGGCGATCTGCTTCTGTAAAGATCACAGCCTAGGAAACCCTATGGGATAGTTTTACTCTGTCACATGGAGTTGCTGTGAATTGGAATCCACTGGATAGCACCTAACAACTCCAACTATGAGTTTTGTGAATTTAAAAATGAAGAGCTTCTTGTTGACCTATCAGAACATGCTTGGGGGCTTCTATTCCCTGCCCTTGACAGTCTTAGACTCTGCGGAAGAAGAATGGTTAAATGATCAGAAATTATTTATTGGCTGTCCCATCATCACTGCCATTTATTATTGGCTGGAATACTTGTGACTCATTCTGTTTTCATTAGTATATATTTACATCCCCATCCCTCCCCCCCTCCGCCCCCATACTTGATACCTTCAGAGGCCTCCTGCTATTTTCTTCCTTTCCAGTTACCTTCTCTTCCAGAGCAGAGCCTTTGGATCTTGGGGCACTGAATTCTCTTGCAGTGATTGGATGCCCTTTCCCTGGCCTGCCTACATCTTATATCTTTCTTCCGTTGTTTCCCCCATCTCTCAATTCTGTGTGGTCAGGGTGAAACAAGTAACTCCTGTAAGCTTTCTTGATTGTAAAATGAGAATGAGGAAAACACCTATACTCCTTGGGGTTCTTATATGGATTGAAGGCGGTAACAGAAGGAGCCTCTGGGTGGCCCAAACGGTTAAGCTCTAGATTACTAGAAAAAAGGTGGGTGGTTCAAATCCACCCAGAGGTGCCTTGGAAGACAGGCCTGGTGATCTGCTTCTGGAATGTCACAGCCTTGAAAACCCTATGGAGCAGGTCTACTCTGCACGCATGGGGACAGGTTGCCATGAGTCGGAATTGACTCAATGGCAACTGACAACAAGAACAGATGGAAAAACCTCCAATGCTGTGCTGAGAAATTTTTTAAAAAGAATTAGCTGTTCTATTTAGTTCCCTTTATCCATTTTAGCAGGGAGTCAATGTTAATTTTATAGCACAGTGGAAAGACAGAAGTCCTTGTCAGACTGACTTGGGTTAGGTATCTCTACCATATACCGTCTTTGGGAACCTTTTAAGCAAGTTATTTACCCCCCTGCACCTCAGTTTCTCATCTGCAATCTCTCTCAGTGTTGGTGAGAAAGTTAGAGGTACTGTGGATAAAATGCAGTACATATTTACTCAATGAATGGTTTTTTAATGAAAAATCCCCATTATCTGTCCCCTCTTCGAGAATAAGGGAGACAAGGGTCTGAATTTTTGCCAATGCCAAAAAACTTTGTTTGGGCAATAGAACATGAACTTGGCATCCTCTGGGCCAAGGAGAGGTTCAGATTTGGTGTTTATTTGGCTCTTACGTGTGATTGTTTTGGGAGGTTTTGGAGAACTGAGTGCCAAAAAGGCTAGGGAGTGTTATTTTTTTGTTTTTATTTATTCTAGTGGATTCAAGGCTAACAGGTGATCAGATTTCACCTTGTCTTAAAGCTTTCAAACTTGTTTTTGGTAGTGATCCAAAACAAGAGGTACTGTGTAAGAAGTCTTCCTCCTCCTCTACTTTCTCTTCTCTGTTTTCTTCTCCTCCTCTACCTTTTTTTTTTTTTTTTGCTTTCTCCCCTTAAGCTATTGTTCTCTTCCTCCAAAATATGGCAAGTACTCATGTTTATCTGTGTCACAGTGAAAATTACTACCTGACCTCTGACTGAACTGTAATTCAGTTCCATTCTTTGTATTATATTAATATTTTTATTGTTAATGATAATAATGGTATTCACTTAGTGCTTTTGCTTTCCTTGTCCTAGGCATATTAATAAATGTTAAATCCTTTAGTCCTCACAACCACTGGATAAAGCACTAAGGTGCTGTTATTACCATTTTACAAGTATAAGAATTGAAGCTGAATGCTTTAGAATTTGCCACATTCTGGCCATTGAATGGGAAACTGTCTAGAATTTTTGTAACATGAGATATGGAAAGTCATAAATTTGATTAATAAAATTTTGTATAAGCAGACTAAAGCATATTCATTTATATAAAACCTGCTAAAGAGATTTGAGGAGACTGGGTAATATGTAAGATAAAAACAGCAATAAAAAATGTAAAGGCATCAGAATGGAGTAAAAATATTAGCAGAATAACTAAGGTGAAGCTAAGAGTTTTATAGATGCTATAAGGTTCTGCATAATTACTGGTAGTTATAGGCTGCGCATTTGTTTTTGAGCTTCCTAGTGGCCACATCAAAGATGGAACATGATTAACTGAGTGAACAGATTAAAAATCTGATAATTGTTCAGGAAAAGTACAGCTCTTTCTAGCACTGAGATCTGAGAGAAATTTCTCCTAGATAACCAAGAGTTGGCAATATTCTATAAATTACCAAAGAGTACATCTTCTTGGTTTATTTTTTTACATAAGCATTTTACTTTTGAATAGTTTTAGATTAATGGAAAAGTTATGAAGATAGTACAGAGAGTTCTCATATATCCCACACCTGATTTTCTCTATTATTATATCTTACATTAACATGGTACATTCGTCACAATAAATGGATATTGATACATATTAGTAACTAAAGCCCATACATTATCAGTCTTTTAATGTCCTTTTTCTGTTCCAGGTTCCCATCTAGAACGCCACATTACATTTAGTAGTGATGTCTCCTTAGGTTCCTCTTGGCTGTGATAGTTACTTAGACTTGCCATGTTTTTGATGACCTTGACAATTTTGAAGTGTATTGGTCAGATATATTGAAGATTGTCCTTCAATTGGGATTTGCTTGTTGTTTTTCTCATGATGAAAGTGGGGTTATGGGTTTTGGGGAGGAAGAACTCAGAGGTAAGGTGCCATTCTCATTGCATCATATTGAGGATGCATACTATCCACATGGCTTATCACTCACTACTGCTGTTGACCTTGATCACCTGACTGAGGTAGTGTTCATCGGGTTTCTCCACAGTAAAGTTACTCTTCCTCTCCCCTTCCCCTTTCCAGGCTATACTCCTGGAAGGTATCACTATGCACAGTCTATACTAAAGGAGTGGGAGTCATGCTCCAGTCCAGAGGGCAGGGTACCTACATAAATTCTTCTGAATTCTTCCGCATGGGAGATTCGTCACTTCGCAGTTTGCTTATTTTTGCTACTTTGGTCTAAAAGAAATTGATGACCAGGTCTCTTATGTACAAGAGGCAATTCAGAGGAGCATTTTAGCATTTCTGAGACATTTCTGTGGTGTAAGGGAAAATAGGGCTGCATAAAAATAATCTCACATTTCTTTATTTTCCCATATATGTCTCACTATTTTATTTATATAGTTATATTTCTTTATTTTCCCTTCCATCTGTCCTCCAGTTCACTGTATGATTCTGTGTAGGTTGTCAGTAAATATTCTATCTTTAACATAAAATTAATGAATTTATGGTTTTTAGAAACTATAATCCCTTTTAAAATAGCAATTGTTTTATTTTTTGCATTTTTCTTATGTTTTGGTTTATCATAGGTATTATTGTGTTGTTATTGTTCTTATGGTTATTTGCTAATCTGTTAGGAGAAGATTATGGTTGGGTTATTGATTCAAATCTGTGGTCATGTTCCAAATGCAGTCTCTAGGATCTCAAGAATAGTACCATTATTTAGGCTCTTTTTCTACCTCTTTTTTGTTTTTTTTTCAATCTACTTTGCACAACTGTTTTTTTTTTTTTTTTAATTTATACCATATCTGTTTTTCCATATTAATAATTATTCTCTGAAAATACGGTTTTGATACCTGTGTAATAGTCTTATCATACGTCAGTATATCTGTATCAATTTTGCCAAATTGTTGGGCTGAAAATGGTATCTTACTGTTTTAACTTGCATTTCTTTGATTCTTAAATATAAATAATTTTTTCTTATATTTATCTACCACCTTTTTTATTAATTACCTATTTGTGTCAGCTAGGTCCCTGGGTGGTGCAGATGGTTAAGGGCTTGACTACTTGCTGAAAGGTTGGCATTTCAAATCCACCCAGAGGTGCCACAGATGACAGGCCGAGCGATCTGCTTCAGGAACGTCACAGCTTTGAAAACCCTATAGAGCATTTCTACTCTGAACACATTGGGATTCCAGTGTTTTTGTAAATATTGATGAGAACTCGTTATAATATTGTTTGTTCTGTATTTTTACCCAGATGTCATTTTTGAAAAATTTCAAACCTATAAAAAAGTTGAAAGAATGGTATATTGAACACCCATGTGTTTTGCCTAGATGATCAGTCATTAACATTTTGGTACTTTTGCTCATGAGTGTGCACATGCTCTTCCTCTCTCTCACTCGCTGTCTTATATGCATATATGTGTTTATTTTTTTGAACCTAAATTCTGCAACATGATTGTCCAAGAATACCAACATGCTCCGATTTAACCACGGTGCCATTATCACGCTCAAGGCAATTAACATTAGCTATTATTTAAACTCATAAACATATGAACAATCAAGAAGATGGCATAGGTCTAGGCAACTTTTTGTTCTGTTATATATAAAGTCACTATGAGCTGGAGTCCGTGTGATGGCACCTAAAAAAAACAACAACAACAACGAAATTGTTGTTGTTAAATGTTCGAAGTGTCACTCACCCTTTTTCACCGTTGGGGTTCTGACTGATAGCGAATATGGACAAAACAGATTAGCTAAAGGAAGAATGAGAGATTACTTTACTGACTTAGAAAATACCCTTTAACCTGTAATATACAGGGTTTCTGGTATACTGGATGGATAATGCCGCTCGAAAGTGAGGCTAAACCAGCACCTGCATGTTCAGGTGTATGTGCATATATATATGTGGGTGTGGGTGGGCAGGAAGACCAGATGTCCCAACCAGATCCAAAGCTAATAACCTAGTCAACACCTTGAATGCAGACCCTGCTCACATGTGCTTACTTAGTAGGAGATCAACACAAGCTGGTTGCACCTCGGCATAGGAAATGAAGGAGTGGGCTTAATGTTGTTCTGGGCATGAATTATCACCTTGTCTTTAACACTGGGCTCCTTAAAATGTGTCTTAATATATTCCAGTCTCTGAATAATCACATGAATCACTCTTAGCCTCTTGGAGAAAACTAAGTTAGGGGATGGGGCACAAAGTCAGTTGTGTTTCTGCCAGTGCTGCTCTGAGTGGAGGGAGTAGGTTGGATGGACGTCTCATCCTCCCTAGTGGCTGAGGCAGCAACGTAGGGGGCAGGAGGAAGAGCCCACATTCTAATGTCTGCATTTGGAGATATGGTTCCAGCCTGTGTCCCTTCCTCGGTGCTGGCCTACTAATCCCCTTTTCATTTGCATTTCCAAGATAAGACTTGAAATTATTTAATGGAAGCAAAACTGATTGAATTTAGGCCATCCTAGAAGTCACACTTATTGGCCAGACCTTGGTTGAAATATTTTGATGAGGATTTCCCAGCTAGTGTCATAAAAGTAAAGGGTTCCGGAAAAAAAAAAAAAAAAAAAAAACAGTTATTCATTGTATGTTTGATGATAAAGGTCTTTGATTTGCATTGTTTTATGGTTGTGTTGAAGGGTGATTTCTCAGAACAGTGGCATAAAACAGCTGTTCTAGGTTCTAGGAAGGACGATGTAGCTATTGTCTCTCATCAGCAGATATTTTAGTATATTTAATAATGCTGAGAAATGACCTGTAAATATTAGATTTCTTTTATCCTTGTTTTTGGGAAAGAAGTTTGTTTTCAGTAGAAAACTCAAAGTAGCAATGGCTTAAATACATAAGGGTTCATTCTCTCTCGCAAGTAAAACCCTATTAAATTCAGATATGCAGAGTCCTGGTTGAGTTATAACAGATATATATATATCTCATATATATTTTAGACCCTTGATGTCATCAAGGACACTGGCTCTTTTGACATTTTTACTTCACCATGTTCAGCCTTGACTTCCATTCTCAAGGTCACCTCATCGTCCAAGATGGCAGTTAGAGTCCCAGTTATCAATTCTACAAAAAGAAGGAAGGAGGGGCTATAAAAGGGATTTATCACACATCTGACTAGCCTTCTTTAAACAACCTTCTCAGAAGATTTGTATAGTACTCTGTTTATACATCATTGGCCAACGCTTAGGCTTATGGTCACACCTAGAATGCAGCCTGGGTGTTGAGATGCATTGCTACCTGCATAAAAATGGGATTTTCTTACTGAAAAAAGAAACAGGGGAGACTTGATACTGGGCAGGCAGAAGGGCAATCACAAAATTATAATTTCCCTGTAAATTACATTAACCAATAGCCCAGATTCTAATTTCTACTCCTATGGTAGTGACAGGGAGGGGGATGAGGGTGGTAGAGGTCATGGAGGAATGTGGAATATAGTTTGAAGCAACTGTAACTCACAATTTCCTTCCTTCATTCATTCTTTGAATATATATTTATATAGCACCAATGAGATATCCACTTGGAAACCCTGGTGGCGTAGTGCTTAAGTGCTACAGCTGCCAACCATAAGGTCAGCAGTTCAAATCCACCAGGCGCTCCTTGGAAACTCTATGGGGCAGTTCTACTCTGACCTATAGGGTCGCTATGAGTCAGAATCGACTCGACGGCAACCGATTTGGCTTTTAAGCCTGCTGTAGATAGCCACACATTTATTTAACTATTCAGACTCACTGAAGGGCTGGAATCAAATAGTCCTGAGCTCAAATTTTTGCTCTGCTGCTTATCAGCTGTGTGGATTTGGGCAAGTCATTTAACTCCTGTCAATATCTGTTCCCTCTTATAATTGAAGGAGACCAAAAACCAAATGGAGTTGCTTTTTGGAAAAAATGAAGCACCATGAGTAACCTCTAACCAGTTTCTGCTACATGCTAGTGTGTAAAAAGTATTATTTCCATGTATTATTCCTGTCTGGGTTTATGTATTTATTTTTATTTACTTTTTAATTATTAGGTGAATCCAAATTCAATCAGATAGCTTGTGGGTAGGGTTGGGGAGATGGGCCACTTAGAAACCAGATAACCAGTTTGACAGCCATTCTCCATATCCTCAGTTTAAGGGTTTATCTTGGCTTCCAGTAGATGTGATCTGAGTTCAGTGAGTCATAGAGTATGAGAGTGTTACCAAGGGTCTCAGAGCTATTTATGGGTGTGAGAAAAGAATAGGTGCTGGGGAAATCTCAGACCGGTCAGTGTTCAAAGGCTGAAAGTCCAGGGAGGGCAGGGGAGAATGGAATATGCTGGTCAGTGTGGGGGCCTGAAGGGGAAGGGGATGTTAGCTCCATGGGTTCTCATCCAGGCCTATCGAAAGCTACCAAATCAAGGCACAGGTTCTAAGTGACTCTGAGTCCTACTGCTGCCCTGCAATAAGCTACTTTGGGGCAAAACTTGAGGACAGTTGAGGTTTCTGCTTTCATTTTTCACCAGTAAAGCCAGTCTGGATAGGAGAAGGTTAAGGATTCCCACGTTTGTCCTTTTGGAGGGGTTGGTACAAATGTGTGACCTCAGATGATTGTGATGTACAGTCTTCATTAAGAACCATCAATGAGAATTTGTTCAATTTCTATCAGTTTCTTTTTTCTAGCTCTCTTTTGTGTACATCTAGACATGAATTTTGTATGTCTGAAAGATGATCGCCAGTATGACTGTAATTTTCCAACCAAGCAGCAATATAGCTTTTCCTCTACCTAACAATTTTCTCTGAGACCTTGGATCACTTTTTAGAATTTAATCCCATTTGCTCTCTCAATATGATAAAGTGGAATGAACTTTGAAATTAAGTCCTCGTTTACCAATAGGTATGATGGTATATTCTCTGTTGGAAATGATATGGAAACTGTAAATGTGCTGCTGTAAGTTAGAGAGGTCTCATTTTCCAGGTGATAAAACTGAAAGCTACAAGGGCAAAGCCAGTGGGTAGAGTAGAAGTTAGATTTTAAAGAAGGCATATCCGCCTCATGCATTTGTTAGGGGTCCTTTCCCTGACCTGAGAAGATCTTCCTGAGATTGGACAGGACATCTAAGTCTTGGTGGACTCTTAAATTAATTTCCTGTCAATGGACTCTTCTGTGAACTGTTATAATTGAACCTTTTGAATATGTTGTGCCTGTGTGATTCTGGGTACCTCTTTAAAAAAAAAAAAATTGCCATTGAGTTGTTTCCAACTCATGGCTTCTCTATAGGGTTTTCTTGGCTGTAATCTTTACAGAAGTAGATCTCTAGGCCTTTCTTCCATGATGCCACTGGGTGGGTTCAGTCCACCAACCTTTAGGTTAGTAGTCCAGTGCTTAACCATTTGCACCCCCCAGGGTCCTTGGGTAGCCTCTAAGGTTCAGCTAATCTGATTAAAGTTACCAGTATTCGGTCTTGGAACCCATGATACTGTCAGGGCTGTGATGGTTTGGCAATGTCCAAGATCCAGAAGAGGTGGTGTGGCTTGGGGCTTGGAAGACCTACGCTTGGTCCAGCCAGGTATCCTTGGACAATTTGGCACTCAGTTTCCACATCTACAAAATGAGGTGGTTGGATTAGAAGATCCATTTAGGCCCTCCCTGACCTAAAGTTCTAAGAGTCAGTGAAATGTAGTGGTGTTGACCAAAAAACTCTTTTTGAGTTCTTCCTTAAAAATCATTCCTTTGAAAAAGGATTGTTAAAGTCTAACCTTTGAATTCAGTCCTTTGGGATGTAATTTAACATTAAAATGCTGTAACTTTACCTTCTTTTTCTCCTCTTCTTTATTCATTTAATTTGATTTTCTTTTTTTTAATACCTTATTTTCTTCATTTTCCTTTCTTTCACTCTCTAAGTTATTGTCATGGGCCTTTGAAGAGAATTCTTAAATGTGATTAAGAAATTGCAGTCAGGGAGCCCTTTGTTCCCAACTCATTTAGGAGATTGCTTTTCCTTTTGTTAAATATGAAAAATTGTCAACCTGTATCATTAAAATGTGCCAAAAACCACATTCACCAATAAAAAGTGTCAGCTCTCATTATTGCCCAGATATTATTCTTTTTAAAAGCTGAAGTACTCTCCCTAGGCTTTCTAAACAATCTTCAACTCATTCATCTTCCTAGTTTTGTTACATTTTGAACCTCTCTGGGCCTATGTAGGGTGGCAGCCTGTCTTTTAAAAATTAATGGGTTCCAAATGCCATTCAAACCTATTTCCGCCCTCAACCCACCATCCCGGTCTCCCTCCCTTCCCCAACCTTGCCTGGAGTCTTATATTCTGTATAAATATTGAGATGAAGATAGTTTCTAAAGAGGTGTTTGGACTTTTAATTAACACTGACAGCCTGTCTGCTTAGTATTTTGCTCTGCTGTCTCCATGGAAAAGTCAGGCAGGTCAGTATGGAGAAGGGAGGGAGGCTCTGGAGTGGATATGTTCCTGGCGGCTGGCCCTAGAGACACCGAACTCTGAGCCAACCATGAAGTCATTTTGAATTTAAGGAGTCTTGCTAATCCAAGGCAATGTGTCTTAATTTGACAAAATAAAGGCTGCCCGATAAGCAACCCTAACTACAAGTTCTGTGAAACTGGGGGCGTTTGTAAGTTTAGATTGTGCTAGAGAAATGTGGTGATGTGGAAGAATGGGCTCATTTTCTTCGGTTTACTCCTTTTCCACCCCATCCCCCTCTCCTCTCTCTCTCTCTTACTTACTTACTTTGGCCCAATTCAGCCCTGCAGTCTGGCCTCTGCAGTGGCTTGATGTGAAATTTGAGAAACATATGTAGTTTTCTATTTCAGGAAAATGATCTCAGGGATTGAATGTGTTTTTTGTTGGCTGTTAAGCTCTGATCTTGCCCAGTGTGGTTTTTTGATGATGGGAAAGAGGCTTCAAAGTGCTTTTTATCAGAATTTCATGTAATAAAACTTAAGGTTGGGTTTCTTTATTTCGGCCCCCTCCCCCTTCCCAGCCCACAACACAATGTCTTCTGTCAGAAGTGGGAAGAAGTGCACATTGTTCGTATTACAATAAATTCATTGCTGTTCGAACACACGTATACAAAAATGGCCACTGTGTCTGCCCTTCACAAAAGCTATTTTAAATGTAGTTCAGTAGAGGAGCAAGGGTCTGCTTACTATTTCCCATAAAGAAAAAGGGATCCAGTGGGGAGAAGTCTGCCTTTGTTTTGCCTTGGAAAGGCCAGTATTCTTCTTTGTCTAGAGGTGAGTGCCAACAATGTGCCCAGTGCCTTGTAAACCAAACTTCATTAATCCAGCCATGCAAAGGACATATAGACCAGCGCTGCCGTGGCCTATCAAGGGAAGTCAGGCGAGTAGACCTGAGTGAGGCTGGGGTAGGGACCTGCTGAGAGTTGGGGGGGCAGTAAGTGGACTCATGGTATTTTCAGTTAGGCCTGATCCTGGTGAGCTGTTTGCCTGCTGCCTCTGAGAGTCTGCAACTGAATAAGCCATGGGTCTGCTTTATTCAGGTGAGGAACATCTGAGCTAGTGGTAGAGAAAGGCTCTATGAGGTGTGGGTATCTAGTTATTGTTGTTGTTAGTTGCCATCAAGTTGACTCTGACTTACGGTGACCTCGTGTATAATAACATGAAGTGTTGCCTGGTCCTGTGCCATTTTCATGATCATTGGTATGTTTGTGCCCATTGTTGTGACTATTGTGTCAGTTCACCTCATGGAGGGTTTCTCTCATTTTTGCTGACCCTGCACTTTAGTATGATGTCCTTTTCCAGTGATTGGTCTTTCCTGATGACGTGTCCAAAGTAAGTGAGCTGAAGTCTTGCCATCCTCACTTCTGAGGAGCATTCTGATTATATTTTTTTCTCAGACGGATTTGTTGGTTCTTCTGGTAGTCCACAGCATATTCGGTATTCCTTGCAAACACCACAATTGGAGTGCATCAGTTCATCCTCTGTCTTCCTTTTTCATTGTTGAGCTTTTGCATCCACTAGATATGAGCTTTTTGAAAGCAAAAACCCGACTTTATTCATCTTTGTATCCAGGGGATGTGTGCTGAGTTAATAAGTAAATAATGTGCTATGATGGAGGTCACCATAGGCTATGTTGGGGGTACAGAGAAGGGTTTTACACCTAGACTTGGGGTGGGCTGAGAGAGAAGAAGAAGGGGAAAGCACAGGAAGGGCATGTCCAGAGGGAAGGAAGCTAACATGCCTGGGCAGTATATGTGCTACCCTACTTGATCCTTACAACTTGCCGTTTTTATAGATGAGGAAGCTGAGAATCACAGAGGTCAAGGAACATGTTCAAGACCACATAGCTACTAAGGAGCAGAGGCTGGGTCTGAACCTAAGTTTATATGGCTTCAAAGCTGTGCCCTTTGCTCTGGTCCAGCTTTCTAGCAGGAGAGAAAAGATGAAACCCTAGTTCATCTCAAACTGCACTCATCCTCACCTCCTTTATTTCCGTATAGGTGGACTGACCAGCTCCCTTTGACCCTGAGATCTGGCCATTGTTAAAATGGTTTGGAAAAGTTTAAGAGGGTTTCAGGCAGTGGAAGTGATGGGCTTCCCATGAAGTGAATGCAGTGAAGCTTATGCTACAGGTCCCCTCCTTTGCATGGGCTGTTACGTGTGCTGGTAGTTGTTAGAAGTTGTAGAATGCTCCAGGTGGGGAGGGAGTGCAATCAGAAAGTATGTCTATGTAAGCATTTCTGATCTCAGAAAAAACAGGCCCTACATCCTCCAAAGCTCCAGTTTTTTGTTGTAATTTTCTTATTCTAAATAAATATTTATGGTTGCATCTAATTTTGTATTCCTTTTCTAAAAGAGTCTCTTACCTATAAGCTTTAGGCCCTACAAAACCTGGATTTGTCCTGAATAGTGATGGCAAGAGCATCCTTCATGGAGAAAGGGAGGTGAACTCAAGGTTGAATGGTTGAGTTTGGGATCTGGGGTGAAATGCCAGCCCTACAATTTATTGTGTGACCTTGAGCAAGTTGCTTTCCTTTTCTGTGCTCCACTTCTGTCATTTGTACCTTACAGGGTTGCTACGGGGATTGAAAGAATTAATGTGTATAAAGCTCATAGTACAACATACTAAGGACTCAAATGTTAGCAGTTGCTGCTGCTATTATTATTTGTTACTGGTATATAAGATGCGGGTTGTTGTTGTTAGCTGCCATTGAGTCAGCCCTGACTCACGACAACCCCCTGCACCACAGAACAGAATACTCCCTGGTCCTGCACCATCCCCATGATCAGTTGGGAATGTGACAATGGTTTGTTGTGATCCATCCATAGGGTTTTCATTGGCCGATTTTCAGAAGTAGTTGGCTAGGTCTTTCTTCCTGGTTGTTCTTCACTGAAACCTATTCAGCATCATTGCAACATGTAGACCACTGCTGACAGATGGGTGATAACTTCGAATGAGTTGCATCAGCCAGAAATTGAACCCAGGTCTCCTGTACTGAACTACCACTGCCTACCATTCGATGTAGCTTAATACTAGTGTCTGCCATCCAGTCATTGACCTTCTTGGGGGTATAGTGCAAGAAAAATGTTAGGCTTATATTAAAAACACACGAACTGAAGACTTAAAACTTAAATGAAAAAAACCCACAGATCATCACTTTACGCATTTATTTCCTTATCATTTTTGGCCATCATCCAAATGGCTTCAAATAAATTTTATTATTCAGAAAACTGATGATGATTTTCACAGAACTGAGACTTGAGGTGGCCTGATCTCCTGCCACTCCTCACCACACACCGACATCCCAACCACAGCAGACGTTTCCCCCAGTCCCTGAGCAAGACAGGCCTTTTTATGTCTTCTTACTTTTGCACATTCTATCCCCTCTCTCCAGAATATCATCTACCCTCTTTTCTGCTGGGTGAGCTGTTACTTGTAATCCAGCCTAACCGTTACATTATTCGTGAAGTCCGTCAGACTACCCCAGACAGCTGGACACTCCCTCTTTGTTGTTTGTATAGTTCTTCTAGCACCTTCCTCCTTGTACTGTAATTATTTCTTGGCAAATATTTGTTTCTTCTAGCCTAGAGACTGTTTGAATGAAGAAGCCAGAGTTTATTTACCTTTGTAGCCCCTGGTGCAGAGTGTATAACACGTATTAGGTGTTGAGAAATTTGGGGGGATTGACTGGAAAAGAGCTATTATTTTCATACAGTTGTGTTTTATTCCAGCAAAGCTCTTTGGTATGATTAGGCAGAATCGTACTTTTTCCATTGGTTTACACTCACATTTAAGAGATGTTTTTAATGCCTGATGGCTCCCCTTTGAAATGACTTTGTAGAATTTTCTCTTGGTGGCCCTGCTTTTTCAGCCTTTTGATTTAAGTAGGTAATGCTTTGTAAACAAATACTTAAGTTGTACCTTTTTGCAAAACTGCAACTTTTTGAGTTCAGAGACCTTGTATGTTTGGCCCACAGAGCTGTATAGTTCTAGAGGTAGAAGAAATTACAGCACTAATAGTAGTTTACATTTACAGAGTACATAACATGTGGTAACATCACCAGTTTGTTGTACTGTGGTGGCTTGTGTGTTGCTATGATTCTGAAACCTACGTCAACACTATTTCAAATACAGTCAGGGTCATCCCTGGTGGACAGGTTTCAGTAGGGCTTCCAGACAGGTAGACTAGGAGGAAAGGCCCGGTGGTCCACTTTCAAAAATTGCCCAATGAAAGCCTTATGGATCACAACAGAACATTGTCCCACTTGCTTGTTTTAGACATGTCATCAGGAGGAATCAATCACCAGAGGAGGACATCATGTTTGGTGAAGCAGAGTGCCAGTGAGGGCATGGGAGGCCCTTAAGGAGATGGGTTGGCACTATAGCTGCAGTGATGGACTTGAACATGCTGACAATGATAAGAATGGTGCAGAACTGGGCAGCATTTTGTTCTGTTGTACATAAAGTCACCATGAGATTCAACTTGATGGCAGCTGTCTATCATGTGATAGGCAGTATTGTGAGCATTTTATATATACTAACCCCTTCAATCTTCCAGTACCCCTATGTTATATGTACTATAATTCTCATTTATATTTTATAGATAAAGCAAAGGCTTGAAGAGGCCAAAGAACTTGATCAAGGTCACACAGTTAATGAGTGACAGAGTTGGGATTTGAGCCCGGGCACCTTGGCCATTGAATCCACACTGTTTACCACAATGATATATTGCCTCTGGCTGGCTCCCTGTACATGTTTATTAACTAATTATTGAAAGAATCCAACAGAGTCCTATTTTTCTAAAGTAAAAGATTGTTTGTTAGGATAATTACTGCTCTAAACCAGTGGTTCTCAAAGTGTGATCCCCAGCCCAGCAGCATCAAATTCTCTAGTCTCACTCCTAACCTACTTAATCAGAAACTCTGGAGGTGGGCCCCCAAAATCTATGTTTTAACAAATCCTCCAGGAAATTCTGGTGCTTGCTAAAGTGTGAGAGCTACTGCCTTAAACTAAATGATTTTCTCTGGAATTTTACCCCTGTATTTTGACTCTTTTTACAATGAGTCATACTTTTTGGTTGTTTCACCTCTGTATCTCCCTTATTTTTGTGACATTTACATGGAGACCAAGCTGTAGGCTCAGTGAATGTTTTTGCTAAGATTTCTCATAAATTTTGAAAGTTTCAGGCACGGCATCAAACCCTAGATATACTGAATCAGAATCTATAGTTTAATGAAATCCCCAGGTGATTCTTGGTTTCAGGTGTGTAGCTTGACAGTGCTTTCTAGTGAGGGAAATCATTCAATTCAGAGAGACTCTGAACTCTGCACTGAATAGATCAAGGAGGACTTTGCAAGTTATGAACAATCCCATCAGTCAGGTCATTATTCTAACTGGAAACATGCCTCGTGGCTTCTGTCTACCTGTTTCTCCAGTTATCTAGCTTTTTCTCTGCGCAGATGGATTTCAGGGTCAGAAAACTTGAAGTATACAACTCTTCCTCCATTAAGCCCTCTTTCCTCAGATTCGCCTAACTGATAGGTGAAGTAGGAGCCCAGAGATGCAGGGATAACAGAGAAAGGGGAGGTTGTAGATCCAGGGAATGGGGAACACAGATTTTATAGATCATCACACTTCCCGGAAATAGCCTTGACCCCTATTTTCACCAGAGAGTGTTCTAAGAAATGAGTTGTAGGTTTTGCAGAGCAACAAGGTCTCTAAAGTGCTCCAGAGTGGCTGGTATTTCAAGGAATGGAATTCTGGGAGGTCCATTTCCAGGAAAAATCAGGCACCAGGTTGAATACTTTATGCCTTAAATCTACTTGTTTTCAAAAAGATATCTAAAGGCGATTTAGCAATGTCAGGATTTAGACTTAAGTTTTTTATGTTAAAGGAGCCATTGCTGCAAGCCAGAACCTCAGGACTGTAAAAATATTGATGCAACTGTCAGAGGTACATGGTATTTGACCTTCTATTAATAAAGACAAATTATTGCGTTTCTGTGCTATTTGAGTCTGCGAGAACGTTCCTTAATTCCACTGGTATCCCGTTCCACAGCTACCAGGGCTGCTGGGATGAGGGACACGGGGTTCTGTTTCTGATTTATGAGGTGGAACATTAGTCTGATTTACTAAACTGAAAGTCAGAGCAGGTTCAGATAACAACATAGGGAAACTTCCTGAATGATAATGGTCATAGAAACAACTCAAGTATTTGGTGGCATAGCAACAAGTTTGACTAGAAATTATCCACAAAACAGAATACAAACTGGGGATGGGGGTGGTGGAGGAAATAAGTAGGTAAGCACAAATAAATAGAAGGCAAGGCAACTATCAACCCAACTAACCTGATGCAGTAGGAGTTTGAGGGAGGTTTTCTCGTGGAGATTTGCAGGATGTAGGCAGTGAGGGGAAACCCTGCTGGCGTTGTGGTTAAATACTACGGCTGCTAACCAAAGCATCAGCACTTCAAATTCACCAGGCGCTCCTTGGAAACTCTATGGGGCAGTTCTACTCTGTCCTATAGGGTCGCTATGAGTCGGAATCGACTCGACGGCACTGGGTTTGGGTTTGGGTTTAGGCAGTGAAGTCTACATCGTGGCTGTTTGCTAACACCATCTCACTTCACAAGTTAGTTCCTTTTCGCCCAGATTTTAATGTTGGGCCATGCCAGCATAGAAGGAAGGGGCAATATATCCTGCATTACTTAAAAAGAGTCTCAGCTTACACAGGGCAGCATTTTTGTTCTTTATCCTTGCCTTTGCTGCATTCACGGAGAGCCCTTTGGAATCAGCTCATCTGAGCCTCAGACTTCAAAGGGAACTAATTCCTGTTTGACAGCAGTCATATCTATTTTGCCAGTTCTTTGACCTTTAGAATAACATGCACTCAGGTCTGACCTGTCAAACGTCTATAGAAGAGATCCATTCAGATCAAGGACTCGATATTTTCCAGAGTACATCTGAAAGATGGTGGCCCTTTGAGTTTCGTTTCTCTAGAACTTGTTTTGGGAGAAACCAGCTGCTGCTTCTAGTCTTAATGAGATGTGACTGTAGAAGAGTTGAGTTCTTGGGGCCTCAACTTACATTATGATCCTGTACCCTTTTATTACAAGTTGCACATGATGTTTTTTAGCCTCTTTCATCAGCATTTTTCTCCAGCTGCAGTCAATTTTATCTAATTCTTGTTGGTCGTGATCATTCAACTATAAAAGCATAAAAAGAAAAATAAATTTCCAAAGGCCATTTTCCATGGATTTTGGTATGTTGACTTATCCACTTATGTCCATTTGTGAGATTTTTGGCTGTGAGAGTGAGTTCACCAGGCCTTCTGAGAATACTCTTTGGAGTTTTTCAAGCGGTTTCAAAAGGTAGAGAAAAGTCCAATTTGATTCAATCAGAACCTAATTACAATTGTACAATTCCTGATGCAACGTTTTCGTGTCCTTGCACGATAGTAATAATAATATTACCTTACATTTATATTGTCCCATCTTCTCAAAGACCTTAAAGCAGTGTCCCTTGATGTATCCGCTCTGTTTCCAAGTATATTTGAGATGTTGGATGTGGTTTCAAAATGCAGATGTATTTATTGTGAAGGATGAATGTGATCATGATGTGGCAGTCATACATTATCAGAAGTTCCTAAAATTGGGAGTAGGGGAAGCCTTCAAACTTGCAATAGCTGCTAGCTTTGGGGCATCTATGTATCTCGGTTTATTCATCACTTAATATAATATGAGGATAATAGTAACACCTATTTCGTAGGATTATTGTGAAGATTGATTGCAATAGGGTACCTGGCACATAGGGAGTTCTCCATAAATGTTTATTGTTTGTATTGGTTTGGATCAGGCAAATATGACTTTAAATCCCTCCTCTGTCACTTATTGGAGCCCTGGTGGTGTAGCAGTTAAGAGCTACGGCTGCTAACGAAAAGATCAGCAGTTCGAATCCACCAGCTGCTCCTTGGAAACCCTATGAGGCAGTTCTACTCTGTTGTACAGGGCCTCTATGAGTTAGGATCAACATGACAGCAATGGGTTTGGTTTGGTTTTTTGGTCACTTATTAGTTGTTTGGTCTTAGGCAATAACATTAAAAATAAACACAGCTGCCAATCCATTTCAGCTCACTAGTGCCTAGGGTATCAATGTTTATGCACTCTGTTTCATTTTTGACCATTTCTAGTCTCATCATATGCATGCGAAAGTTGAACAATGAATAAGGAAGACAAGAAGAATCGACCTGTTTGAATTGTGGTATTGGCAAAAAATATTGAATATACCATGGACTGCCAAAAAAACAAACAAATCTGACTTGGAACAAGTACAATAAGAATGCTCCTTAGAAGCAAGGATGGCAAGACTCTATCTTACATACTTACATACTTCAAACAGGAGAAATCAGTCTCTAGAGAAGGACATCATGCTTGGTAAAGTATGGGGTCAAGGAAAAAAAGGAAGACCCTCAAGGAGATGGATTGACAAAGTGGCTGCAACAATGGGCTGAAGCATAACAATGATTGTGGGCATGGCGCAGGACCAGGCAGTGTTTTGTTCTGTTGTACATAGGATCGCTGTGAGTCGGAACTGACTCAAGGGCACCTAACAACAACATTATTATAATTTTCTATTAGAGCTTTCATGCAATAGAATTTTCCTTTTTCTGATCCTCATGCCGTATGTCTATCTGTAGGGACTGAAAGAAAGTTCTTAACAATGGATCCTTACATTTCTGAGAATTTCAGAATCACATATGTGATCTGGTGCAATATATGCTGGGTATCTGTGTGTACATGTGTATTTTTTATCTAGTCTAGAAGTATATGGATACTAAATCTGGGTGCTATGTAGGGAAATTCACAGATGTTCAAAATCATGGACTTGAACATTTCTTGGCCTCAAAGCTTTGCTTTTTTGTTGATTCTGAAAGTTGTTAAGGAAACTGGCTCAGTTCAAGCTGAGCATTCGGGAATCAAGTATCTTTGGATGAATAAGGTGGAGTAGGCATTATACCATACATTTTTGGTGCTGAGAAGCCAACAATAATCCTTTAGACTGGTGTGTACAGATGTAATATGTTCCATGATGTTTTAGCCTATATTTCCTGCTTAAGTAAGTGAAAACACTTCACAAAATTGGACAACTGGCCACTCCTGTTTCTTTTCTTTTACAGTCAGATCTTCCATTTAAAGGGTCAACACCCACGTGCTCCATTTATTCAATTACACATTCACTCTTTTGTTGTTGTTAGGTACCATTGAGTTGGTTCTGATTCATAGCAACTCTATGTACAACAGGACAAAATACTGCCCAGTCCTGCGCCATCCTCACAATCACTGTTGTATTTCAGCCCATTGTTGCAGCCACTGTGTCGATCTGTCTCCTTGAGGATCTTTCCCTTTTTCGCTGACCCTCTACTAAGCACGATGTCCTTCTCCATGGACTGGCCCCTCCTGATAACATATCCAAAGTATGTGAGACAAAGTCTCGCTATTCTCTTTTCTAAGGAGCATTTTGGCTATACTTCCAAGACAAATTTGTTTGTTCTTTCAGCAGTCCATAGTATATTCGATATTCTTCACCAACACCAAACCGAAAGGCTTCAGCTCTTCTGCCGTCTTTCTTATTGTCCAGCTTTCGCATGCATATGAGGCAACTGAAAACACCATGGCTTGGGTCAGGTGCACCTTAGTTGTTAAAGTGACATTTTTGCTCTTTAACACCTTAAAGAGGTCTTTTGCAGCAGATTTGTCCAATGCACTGTGTCTTTTGGTTTCTTGACTGCTGCGTCCATGGGTGTTGATTGTGGATCCAAGCAAAACGAAATCCTTGACAACTTCAGTCTCTTCTCTGTTTATCGTGATGTTGCTTATTGGTCCGGTTGTGATTTTTGTTTTCTTCATGTTGAGGTATAATCCATACTGAAGGCTGTGATCTTTGATCTTCATCAGTAAGTACTTCAAATCCTCTTCACTTTCAGCAAGCAATGTTGTGTTACAGATTGAATAAGTATGGTGAAAGGATACAACCTTGACACATACCTTTCCTGACTTTAAGCTGCACAGTATCTGTTTGTTCTGTTTAAATGGTTGCCTCTTGATCTATATACAGGTTCCTCATGAGCACAATTAAGTGTTCTAGAATTCCCATTCTTCAAAACGTTATCCATAATTTGATATGATCCACACACAGCCAAATGCCTTTGCATAGTCAATAAAACATACGTAGACAACTTTTTGGTATTCTTGGCTTTCAGCCAGGATCCATCTGACATCAGCATTGATATCCCTGGGTGCACATCCTCTTCTGAATCCAGCTTGAATTTCTGGCGTTTCCCTGTTGGTATACTGCTGCAGTCATTTTTGAATGATCTTCAGCAAAATTTTACTTACCTGTGATATTAATGATATTGTTCGATAGTTTCCACATTCAGTTGGATCACCTTTCTTGGGAATAGGCATAAATATGGAACTCTTCCAGTCAGTTGGCCAGGTAGCTGTCTTCCAGATTTCTTGGCATAGATGAGTGAGCATATCCAGTGCTGCATCCATTTGTTGAAACATCTCAGTTGGTATTCCATCAATTCCTGGAGCCTTGTTTTTTGCCAGTGCCTTCAGTGCAGCTTGGACTTCTTCCTTCTGTATCATAGGTTCCTGATCATATGCTACCTCCTGAAATGGTTGCACGTTGACCAATTCTTTTTGGTATAGTGACTCTGTGTATTCCTTCCATCTTCTTTTAATGCTTCTTGTATGGTCTGTAGTATTTTCACCATAAAAACCTTCAATATTGCAACTTGAGGCTTGAATTTTTTCTTCAGTTCTTTGAACTTGAGAAATGCCAAATATGTTCGTCTCTTTTGGTTTTCTACCTCCAGGTCTTTGCACATAGCATTATAATACTTTGCCTGCTTGAGCCAACCTTTGAAATCTTCTATTCAGCTCCCTTACTTCATCATTTCTTCCTTTTGCTTTAGCTACTCGACATTTGAGAGCAAGTTTCAGAGTCTCTTCTGACATCCATTTTGGTCTTTTCTTTATTTCCTGTCTTTTTAATGACCTCTTGCTTTCATCACATATGATGTCATTTCACAACTCGTCTGGTCTTCAATCATTACTATTCAATGAGTCAAATCTATTCTTGGGATGGTCTCTAAATTCAGGTGGAATATGCTCAAGGTCGTACTTTGGCTCTTGTGAACTTGTTCCAACTTTCTGCAGTTTCAGCTTGAACTTGCATATGGGCAATTGATGGTCTGTTCCGCAGTCAGCCCCTGGCCTTGTTCTGACTGATGATGTTGAGCTTTTCCATCGTGTCTTTCCACAGGTGTAGTCGATTTGATTCCTGTGTATTCCATCTGGCGACATCCACATGTATAGTTGTGGTTTATGTTGTTGAAAAAAGGTATTTGCAATGAAGAAGTCATTGGTCTTGCAAAATTCTCTCATGCAAACCCTGGCATCATTTGTATCACCAAGGCCATATTTTCCAATTACCAATCCTTCTTTGTCTCCAACTTTCACATTCCAATCACCAGTAATTATCAATGTATCTTTTTTGCATGTTTGATCAATTTCAGACTGCAGAAGTTGGTAAAAATCTTCAGTTTCTTCATCTTTGGCCTTCGTGGTGGGTGAATAAATTTGAATAATAGTTGTATGAACTGGTCACCCTTGTAGGCATGTGGGTATTACCCTGTAACTGACAGCATTGTTCTTCAGGACAGATCTTGAAATGTTCTTTTTGATGACAAATGCAATGCACTTTCTCTTCAAGCTGTCATTCCTGGCATAGTAGACCACATGATTGTCCGATTGAAAGTGGCCATTTCAGCTCCATAATACCTAGGATATCAGTGATTATGTGTTCCATTTCATACTTCGTACATTACATATTCCAGTTATTTCTGAATGTTTGCAGCAGTTTCTTCTAATTTTGAGTCATGCCACATCAGTGAATGAAGGTCCTGAAAGCTTGACTCAATCCAAGTCGTTAAGGTCAACTCTAGTTTGAGGAGGCAGCTCTTCCCAAGTTGTATTTTGAGTACCTTCCAACCTGAGGGGCCTATCTTCCGGCACTATATCAGTCAATGTTCCACCGCTATTCCTAAGATTTTCACTGGCTAATTCTTTTCAGAAGTAGTCTGCAGGCCCTTCTTCCTAATCTTAGTCTGGAAGCTTAGCTGAAACCTGTCTGCCATGGGTGACCCTGCTGGTATTTTAATACCAGTGTCATCGTTTCCAGCATCACAGCAGTGAGCAAGCCTCCCTAGTATGATAAACTGATGGATGCCTGGGGGAACATTATATACTACTACTTATTAATTTATGGTGCACTGGTGGCACAGTAGTTAAGAGCTCAGCTGTTAACCAAAAGGTCAGCAGTTTGAGCCTACCAGCCACTCCTTGGAAACCCTATGGGGCAGTTCTAGCCTGTCCTATAGGGCCGCTATTAGTCGGAATTGACTCGATGGCAGCGGGAAAGAGAATTAATTAGCTTACATTAATTCATTATTTTAATTTATTAGTAATTTATGTATATTAATTGTGTTAACTGGTTATAGTATTCTACTAGTACTAATATATAATATTGTTTTTGTTAGATGCCATTGAGTCAAATCCGATTCACAGCAACCCTGTGTACAACAGGATGAAACACTGTGCCATCCTTCTCCATAATCACAGTCATTGCTGTGTTGGAGCCCACTGTTGCAGCCACTCTGCCAATCCATCTCATTGAGGGTCTTCCTCTTTTTTGCTGATCCTATACCTTTCCAAGTATGTTGTCCCTCTCCAGGGGCTGGTCCCTCCTGATAACATTTCCAAAGTACTTGAGATGAAGTCTTGCCATTCTAACTTCCAAGGAGCACTCTGGCTGTACCTTCTAAGATGAACTTGTTTGTTCTTCTGGCAGTTCATGGTACATACAATATTCTTGTACAATACTGTAATTCAGAGGCATCAATTCTTCTTCCATCTTCCTTATACATTGTCCAGCTTTCACATGCAAATAAGGCGATAGAAAATATAATGGTTTGGGTCAGGCACACCTTAATCCTCAAAGTATCATCTTTGCTTTCCAACCCTATAAAGAAGTCTTTTGTAGCAGATTTGTCCAGTGCAATACGTCATTTGATTTCGTGACTACTGCTTCCATGGGCATTGATTATATATCCAGGTAAAGTGGAATCCTTGACAACTTCCGTATTTTCTCCATTTATCATGATGTTGCTTATTGGTCCAGTTGTAAGGATTTTTGTTTTCTTTATGTTGAGGTACAATCCATAATGAAGGCTGTCATCTTTGGTCTTCATCAATAAGTGCTTCTAGTTCTCTTTGCTTTCAGCAAGCAAGGTTGTGGCATCTATATATCACAGGTTGTTAATGAGTCTTTCACCAATCCTGATGCTGCACTCTTCTTCATTTAGTTAGCTTCTGAGATTATTTGCTCACTGTACAGATTGAGTAAGTATGGTGAAAGGATAAAACCCTGATGCACACACTTCCTGATTTTAAACCACATAGTATCCCCTAGTTCTGTTCAAATAACTGCCTTTTGGTCTATTGGTGTAGTCACTCTGTGCATTCCTTCCATCTTCTTTTGATGCTTCCTGCTCCATTCAATATTTTGCCCATAGAATCCATCAGAATTGCAACTCAAGGCTTGAATTTTTTCTTCAGTTTTTTTCATTTTGATTTTCTAACTCCAGGTCTTTGTACATTCCATTATAATGCTTTGCTTTATTTTCTCAAGTTGCCCTTTGAAATATTCGTTCAGGCATTTTACTTCATCATGTCCTCCAATCACTTTACACTACAGTCAAGAGCAAGTTTCAGAGTTTCTTCTGACATCTGTTTTGATCTTTTATTTCTTTCTTGTCTTTTTAATGACCTTTTGCTTTCTTCATGTATGATGTCCTTGGTGTCATCCCACAACTTGTTTGGTCTTCGGTCATTAGTGTTCAGTGTGTCAAATCTATTCTTGAGATGGTCTCTGAATTCAGGTGGGATATGCTCGAGGTGAAATTTAGGTTGTCATGGGCTTGTTTTAATTTTATTCAGCTTCACCTTGAACTTGCATATGAGCAATTGATGGTCTCTTCCACAGTTAGCCCCTGGCCTTGTTCTCACTGGTGATATTGAGCTTTTCCATGGTCTCTTTCTGTAGATGTAGTTTATTTGATTCCTGTTTTTTACATTCAGTGAGGTCCCTGTGTGTAGTCACCGTTTATATTGTTGAAAAAAGGCATCTGCAATGAGTAAGTCATTGGTCTTAAAAAATTCTATCATACAATTGCCAGTCCTCCTTCTTTGTTTCCAACTTTTGCATTCCAATCGCCAGTAATTATCAATGTGTTATGATTGCATGTTTGATCAATTTCAGACTGCAGAAATTGGTAAAAATCTTCAATTTCCTGATCTTTGGCATTAATGATTGGTGCATAAATTTAAATAGGAATTGTATTAACTGGTCCTCCTTGTGGGTATGTGGATATTACCCTATCACTGACAGTGTTGTGGTTTAGGATAGATCTTGAAATATTCTTTTTGACAATGAATATGATGCCATTTGTCTTCAATTTGTCATACCCAGTATAGTAGACCGTATGATTGTCTGGTTCAAAATGGCCTATATCAGCCCATTTCAGCTCACTAATGCCTAGGATATGGATCTTTATGCTTTCCATTTTACGTTTGACAACTTCGAGTTTTCCAAGATTCGTACTTTGTACATTCCATTTTCCAACTATTAATGCATGTTTTCAGCTGTTTCTTCTCATTTTGAGTCATGGCACATCAGCAAATGAAGGCCCCAAGAGCTTGACTCCATCCGTGTCATTAAGGTCAACTCTACTTAGAGTAGGTAGCTTAGAGTGGCCTAGTGTGGGGATCATCTTCCAGCACTGTATCAGACAATATTCAGCTGCATTCATAAGGTTTTTAGTGGCCAGTTTTTCAGAAGTAGACTGCCAGGTCCTTCTTAGATTGTCTTATTTTGGAAGCTCCACTGAAACTTGTCCACCATGGGGACTCTGCTGGTGTTTTAAATACTGGTGACATAGCTTCTAGTATCACAGTAACACGCAAGCCACTGCAGTAAGACAAAGTGACAGACATGTCGGGTATAATATATATTAAAAAGTTGTGTTACATATATTATAAATATATACATTTATATTTCAACTAGTTCATACATTTTCAACATATAACGCTCATAAAGAGATTTTTCACCTAGTTTTAGATCTAAACTGCTTTCTTGTATTTGGGAGTGAATATGATGATATTAACAATAAATCCTAAACTTCTTTGTAATAGTGACATCCTTATACTCTTTAGATATGAGGCGACTCTCAATATCACATCATCGTTGAACACACACAGATTGAGTAATGGCAGAAATGATGTTGAAGTAGGTGATGCCAAAGACTGAGGCCAAAGTTTAAACTGGTAGTGATTTGGGTGAGTGCTCTGGCCATACTAAACTTCAGTACACTTCTAATTGATTCCAATTTTAGAGATGCAGAAAATGCTGAGAGGCTTCAAAGTTAAGTAACCAGTCCAAGGTCACATGGCTAGTAAGTACTTGCCAAAAATGGTGTGGGGGCAGTGTCTGACCTCTAAATTCACTAGGGGAAAGGAGAATCAAGATCAACAGCTCAAGGCTGATTCCTACGAGACGGAAGTTGGCCATGCCTTCTCTCTCTACCATCTTTACCAACTCTTGACACCAACTGCCCCTCCCACGGCACTCTACTTCTCTGTTGGGTTCAATAACCCATTGCAGTGGCCACACAGAACTCACAAAAAATACTGAAAATTATGGGGTTTAGTAGGTAAGTAACAGTTACAACTCAGGCTTAGGAACACTCAGGGATACAGCTCTTCCATCAGGACAGCCTTTTGCCAGCTGTGCTTGCAGGCACTCCTCTCCCTGGCCCTCGGTCTCTGCCCAGAGGCACTCAACTTTCTCTCTCTGTGGCCCGGGAAGCCCACCACACAGTCCCCTGCTGCCGGGTCTTTGCTGTCAGGTCTCTGCTGCTAGGTCTTGCCGTCTTCAAGGTTACACCCCGCATTCTGTCTCCTGGGTCCAGGAGCATCTCAGGGCAGGAATCGTAGGTCCAAAGGATGTGCTGGCTCCTGGCTGGTCTTCCTGGGTGTGGGGTCCTCTCTTTCCTACTTCTGGGGTGGCTTATTTCAAGTCAAGTGAGATGGCAAAACTGGCCAGTCCCCTTGGTGGGCTACAATTACCCTATCTGTCAGTTCCATGCAATTGCCTGGGTGGGAATTATAAGACCATGGAGAGAAAGGCCATACAAAAGCAATCCATTACACCACGGTAGCTTCCAGGATTTAAACAGTAAAACTTATGCTTTTAACTACTACAATCCTGTAAACCATTCAATAAGTATTTGACATTTAAACAAATCGCTTCCCCTCAAGGAATTGATTCTAGTGATGGAGACAAATACTCAAATCATAAATTATGATTCAGTGTGAAGAATGTCACAACTCCAGAATGAAGAGTACAGTAAAGAAACACATGAGAAGCATTTAGTTGTGTTGAGAAGGATCAGCAACGTCCCAGAGAAGGGACACAGAGACGGGCTTCCAGACCTTTCTTTTGAGTTACCAAGGCAGCCTGTACTCCCTCTGTCATAGGACATAACATTCAGTGTAGTGTGGATTTATTTACTTGTACTTGCCTCCCAGTGGACTGTAAGCTCTCTAAGGGCAGGGACTAAACCTTTGTCTTCATCGCTTAGTGCAGGTACTGTTACCTAATAGTTATATAATAAATATTGAGTGATGAGTGAATAAGCTAAATCTGCAGGAGTGAATACAAGTAGAGGATATTATCTGTAAGGATATGAACATGAATGAAGGCCTGAAGGTGTGAAAATACATTGTGTGTTCAGGAAGTGGTGGCTAATCTAGAGTAGACAGAGCATGGAAGTGTAGACAAGGGTCTGTGAAGGGCCAGTTAGCCATGTGTACATACACACCATGATAAAGAGTGATATGATTAGATTTTTTAATAATACCTTTCCTAATACATTTTCATCTCTTTGAGGACAAAGACAAAGAATGAAGAGCTAGAAAATAGCATGAGAGTTAAAAGATCTGTTTTCGTATCCTGTTTCTGCTCCTCATCAGCTGTGTGACAGTAGGCATGTCATCTAGCCTTACTGTTCTGCCTGTCATATAGTAGGCATTCAGTAAAGATTCTTGGATATATTGATTAATATAATTATACTTTTTGAAGGAAGATTTTGAGGAATTTGAGATTAAAAAAAAAAAAAAAACCCATTGCCATCCAGTTGATTCCAGCTCATAATACTCATAACACAGCTGTGTAAAAGATTTAGTCCAGTGCTGCATACTTATTCACTGGGAAGGAGACAAGGCTTAGGGGTTTCTAGACATAAGTAGCACTGAGCATTTAGACAAGGTAACAGCTCTGTGGTTCAGACTGCCTGGTCCACCTGAAACAGAACCAAGCTAGTGGCTGGAAGTCAGATCCCCTGGGAAGGGGATTATTTGGCCGAAGGAAGGAAGGGTCATAGGGTCCCAGGCAAGAGAAATCCTTAGTTTCAGTGGAGCCCTGGAGTGGAAGTCTGGTAACAAGGTGGGGATGCTTAGTTGTTTAGATTGCACTTCCAGATAGGGCATGGTTCAGGAAGCCTGGGGGCCCTGGATTCCTGAGGCCCTGGACTCCATGCCAGGATGAAGACAGTACAATCAAGCCCACTCTGCCGCGTGTGGCTGAGCCTAAGTCAACTGTTTTGCCCCTGCTATGGTCTGGAGAGAGGCTTGTCTTAAAGTTTGTAGGATATGAAAGAATGGAGCCAATGCATTTTGATAGTCAAAAAGTAAAAGTAATACAAAGTGTTAGTTATCAGTGAGCTGGATGCTTCTGGAGGATTTTAAGTGCTCCTTGGGTTTATGAAGTATGCTACCTTTTTATTTCCTTTCTCTTTATAAATGTTACTAGAGAAGGTACCATTTTTCTCCATACTGACTTTTACAGAACTGAACCGTGCTCTGTATATGACCAGTGCACAAATTTAGAGTGCCCATGCATTTTTTCCTTCTTCACACATTTATCAAAGTCCTTCTGTGTATCCTGCCTTTAGTGGACATTGAGATGAAATCACCATCTCCATCAGCAGGGCTCCTCCAGTCTCCAGTAGGATTCAGAACTGTCAATAGCCAGGCACATTGAGATGTAATTAGAACCATAACTGAAGTTTGGTAGGTCCTAGATTCTGCAGTAGCACCAAAGGGGAGCAATTGGGTCTATCCAGGGAATCAGGAAAGCTTGATCATGACAGGAGATGATGAAGCTAGAATTTGAAGGGTGAGCAAGAATGTGCCAGGTAGATAAGGGGGGTGACCTGGCAAAAAAAGCAGTATCTACAAATATACAGAAGTGTGAAAGAAAGATGACAGTGCATTCACGAAGTCACCAGCATGTTAATATAACCAGACTATAGGTTTAATCTGGGAACACTCGAGGAGAGCAGGAAGTCCTTACGTGCTTTACTCAGGCTTTGGGACTTTAGCAGTGTTTATGGAATGGGCTCTGGAATCAGAATGCTTGGCTATCATCCCTGGCCCCACCACTCTGATCCTGGGCAAGTGCCTTAACCTTCTGGTCCTTCAGTTTCCTTGTCTGATATAATAATAGGGCCTGTCTCACAGAGTGGTTGTGAGAATTTGAGTAATAACTTAAAATACATCGAACGGTGTCTGGCACGTTATTATAATTTTCTTTACATAATTACAAATATGCAATTATTAATGGTTATTATAATTACTACTAATAAAAATAATTAATTTTTAACCTACAGTCATGGTGGAGCAACCTGATCAAGATCGATCTTAAGATAGGCAAAGTAAATGTCAGCTGTGTGGAGTGTGAATCGGAGGAGGGGACTAAGACTAGAGGTGGAAAGTATTGCAATATTCCAAGGGTTGTTGGAGGACTGAGCTAACATAGCTTAAGTGAGGATAGATCTCCAAGATGGCTGAAAGGTAGATTTGATCGAGTTTGGTGAGAGATTAGATGAGGAGGTGAAAAACCCTCTTCTCTCATTATTCAGGAGTTGTGCTAGATAGATGCTGATGTCCAGGACCAGTGTGTCCCATATGTCAAGGTAATAGGACCATGGTGGTGGTTCTGACAGTTTTGCTTCCTGTATTCCCACTGAGTTCACATCCACCCTGTGTGCACCAGGCAGCGTTCTCCTCATGATGTGTTCAAGCTGACTTAAATGCACATATTTACATAATGTGTGGCTGCTGAAATCACGGAAGATTGGAATTTCCCATTTTAATTCCATTTTAAAGATGCTCGTTAAGCAAAGGGATATAATTCATTTTTCAAACTGCTGAAATGTTATTTTGGCCTCTTAAATCAAAGGCATTCCACAAGTGTTTTCTTTATTACATGCCTTAAACTTTAATTAGCATTTAATTATAAGATCCTGCAGGCATGAGTAAGAGGAGCAGATGGGACAGTAAAAGCAGCTTAGTGAGGAGGATTAAAGATTAAAAGTTGCTCGTTAATGGCGTAAGGAATGAACAGAGAGCTAAATTGCTACACTTTTGTGCTATTCTGAGGCTTTTTCAATTCTTCAACTTAGTTTTATTCCTGGTTTGCTGTCAAAGAATCTAAAAAATTAGCTTTTTACTTTTGTTTCAGTTATCAGAGTAAGTTTGTATATCTAAACCAAATTCAACAGACACTTTTTATTTGAATCTTCATCCTAAACTCAGAAAAGGATCCCTTACCATTAGTAAAATATTTTTGGGCGCTTACTATTACAGAAAGTAGTACCAAGGGACAGTCTTTTCTTTCTCCCTTGCTTAATGAGAGGAGCCATGGTGATTCAGTGGTTCAAGCGCTCTACTGCTAACCGAGGCTTGAACCCACTAGTCCCTCCACGGGAGAAAGATGTGGCACGCAGGGACAGATTGCCCAATAAGCAAGGTGTGCACAGGCTTGATTGTGCTTATTTACTAATCTGTAGTGCACAGTTTCTCATGGATTTCACCACATCTTTGATGTAGTGAAAAAACAGGTGAAATTGTGCACTACAGATTAGTAAGTAAGCACAATTAAGCCCCTGCAGAAATTGCTTACCGTAAGCCAGCGCATACCGTTACTTATGGTTAATCCATTCCTGTGTGGCAGTCTGCTTCCATAAAGATTACAGCCTTGGAAACCCTATCGGGTAGCCTACTCTATCCTATATGGTCGCTATGAGTTGGAATCAACTCAACAGCAACAGGTTTGGTCTCTTAATATATGGTTAAGAAAAAAAAAAAAAACGGGTAGACGTACCATTTGCTATTTATACAACTGTACTTCCAGAACTCAGCTGGACTCGTGTTATTTTTATAACTTATTCCTGGAATAACCAGAGGTTCTGGAGATGCTTCAGTGTAGGCAGCTCTGGTAAAGGGGACTGAACAGTGTCCATGGAGTCAACACCTCTTCATAACTGCCTGACCTTGGACAAATCACTTTACCTCTCTGATCTGCTTTACTCACCTAGAAAAATTATTCAAGACTCTTATTTCAGTCTTGTTGTGAGGATTTAATTAAATCCAACAATTTCACCAGGGTTCTTGACAGCCTGCTAGAATAGCACCTGTCCTCAAAAAGCTAGCGCAAAGACTAGGGGGAAAATAAATCAATATAATATGCGGTAGAAGAGGTATACATAAAGTACCAGAGGAAACTCAAAGTTTTAACACAGACAGAGCCATGAGATAGATAGATATGAATTTTATAAATGTAAAGTGCTTTACAAATACAAGGTGGCATAATTAGGGATCCAGGTTAACCCTTGGCTGTTAAGCAAAATATTTGTTGTTTGAATCCACTCAGAAATGGCTTGGAAGAAAAGCTTGTTGGTCTACTTCTGACAGAGCAGCCACTGAAAATCCTGTGGAGCACAGTTCTACTGTGACACACATGGGGTCGCCATGAGTCAGAATTGACTTGATGACAACTGGAGAATTAGGAATCCAAGCCCTCTGATTAATCAGAAAATATGTTAGATAAATCATGACTTATGATGAAATGGTGTTTTATTCATTCTAGCACCTAGTACAGCATTTTGTACACTGTAGAGCTCAAATCATATTTGTTGAACTGAACTGAAAGAGGTTCATAAGCATCTCATTACTAAACATCAAGTGAGCTTAAAAAAAGATTTTGTTAGAGATTGGTGGAGAAGGTGTGAGTCTATGAATCCAGGTTAAGTTGTTCCATGGAAATGTTTGCTATTTTATGAAGTGAGCTCAGGTGTTCCTCCCACCCTTAGCTTTTCTTGCAGTCTGCCCCCTTAGGCTGTGGCTAGAGGAGCCGTAGAAAATTAAAGTGGGGAGACTGCCCCTCGTATCACACAAAATGAGGGTGTCCAGCTATGCTCTGGGTGTATATTCAAAATGATCTCTTACAAGGCTAAGTGATTTCTTTGTTTTGTCCCTAGTTTTTCTTTCCCTTTGGAAATCTTGAACTTATTTTTTAAATTAAAGTTTTTCATATTGATTTTTTAAATTGTTGTAAAAATATAGGTGACACAGCATTTTCCAATTCAACATTTTTTGCTTGTCCAATTCAATGAAACCAATTACATCAATCATGTTGTACAACCTTCTCTAACATCCATTGCCATACTTTCCATTCCCATAAACTCAGTGCTAGCTAAACAATGAATTCTCCCCTTTAATTACCATCTTAATGCAGAAAAATGGACAACAGTTATAAAAAAAAGAAAAAAATATATAATAAAACAAAAACTGTTGCATCTCCTGCTATCCAGGGACAACCTTTAAAAAAAAAATCTTGGTATATATCCTCCTACTTTTTTCACTTGCTCTTGATCTTTTCGTCCCTCAAGCTGTGTGTGTATGTGTACGTATGTATTTGCTTAAATTATATATGCAACTTGTGTTGGCCTTTGGCCTATTTGCACTTACCCATTTGTTGCCCTTGCTGTGCTCTGTTCTGCATTACAGGGGGCTGACCTCTGCCATCTGACATTTTGACACCAGTGAGTGATGGGAGGGTAGGAGAAAGAGGAAGCCAGAGTGTCTGTCCTCTTTCTTACTGCCTTGGGCAACATGTCTGGCAGTGGCTAAGTCTCCACCATGGCTCCCAGGCCTCCTGGGCAGGCTTTCTGTGGCTCCAGCTTCTGCTGGGCGACCCTGGCCCTTGAGCTGCAGCAAGCATACCTTCTCTGTCATCCCAGCCAAGGGTAGGAGCAGCTTCCTGCTATTGCTAATCTCTAAGTTTCTTCCTTGTCACTTGAGTAAAGCCTCAGATTCAAAAGCCTAGGCAAGACAACAAATGGAGAGGATGGTAGCAAAGGTCTGGCAGATCTGACGAGGCAAAGAGACTCAGAATGAGGAAGAGTGGCGAGGAGGGGTTCTGCACCCCAGCCATACATGTGAGTGCAGGCTGGAGCTCCTTGTGTGTAGGGTAAGCAGCTAAGATGCTGTAGACATTTGGAAAGCTGCCAGCACTTTTCATCCTGAGCTTGTTTGTCTGCAATATGATTCCTCTAACCTCACTAGCTCATCTAGTGAGGGAGAAAAAAAAAATCCATTCTTATAATTATTCTGACGGGACTCTAACATGGCCTCATTCCACAGAAAATAAATATATATAATTTTTTTTTTCTTTTTTCCTCCTGGTCTCTTTTTATTCTCCTCTTCACATTTTTTCACATTAGGACCCTCTCTCCCAAGAATGTGAAATCCCTCATGGGCTCTAAAAACTGAAACACTATACTCCGTTCTGAGCTTCTTGTGGTGGCATAGTCCTTATTAAAAATGCATTTTCTCCGAGCCTTGGCTGCACTTCCTGAAGTGTGGATTAACAGGCCTTCAGACCTGGAAGACATTTTTGAAGAACCACTGTACTAAGGGGCATTAAATATTTATCACCTGGTACATGTAAAGTGTTCATCTTTTTGCTTTAACTTTTAGACCTAAAGGCTTCCTGTTTTCTGCTACGGTGGAGATCACAGGAAAGCTGCTTTTTACCTTGCTGTGAGATTTTCCTGTCACAGGAATAGGGGAATTTTGGGGTCTCCATAGGAATTCTAGGAAAGATTGCCCTGACTCTCAGCATTTAGTTGGGAGGCATCCTGGTGTGATGATGGAAAAAAACTCAGATGCCAGGGCAAGTATAATGGGTTCTGCCACATGCCAGCTGTGTGGGCTTGACAAGCTGGTGTTTACCACCTAAGTTTGTTGTGCACGTAACAGGGGACAGCACATTCAGAGCACTTAGCACAATTCTTGGCAGATTATGGGGCTGCCATAAAAGGAAGTTCTGTTTTCACTCCTCCCTTTCTCCTAGATCTTGTATTTGGGACTTTCCAAATACATACTGGAATGTGCTATTTATTAATAGTAATGTTAACCAAAAGCCCTCAGTTTAAGCTTCGCTTATTAAATAAAACTGAAACGTTGCTTAAACACCCTTCACTGTTTCTGGAATGCCTTTATAAGAGATTTTGATCTTGCTAAAAAAATTACATCTCAAAGGCTTGTTTCAGCTCTCATTATTCACACCTGAAAAATACACCAAAGTTTGGACAGTTTTGACGCACATGCACACATACCCACATACCCTGTCTTTGTGTGTGGGTATACACGTGTATTTATGTATATATAGGCACAGGTATATCTCTTTCAGAAATGTTCTTGTAATGTTTTATTTTCTTAAAGTCTGTACTTCACATCATTTTTTTTCCCTCCAGAACTGTTTATCCTCACTCCAGACATGACCCTTGGAAAGGTGGCAGAAAAAACAAACGGCTGGTGTGTTTGGGGGCAGTCTGCATTCCTTTTAACTCTCTGAGACCAGGATTATGCTTGGACTTTCAAGCTATTTTTCATGGGGCCCAACCACTTTGATTCCTGCTTGAAAATTAGCCTGTTGTTCAAGCCCATGAAAGCTGCCACAGAGCAGTCCCGGGTTCTCGAACTAGAGATCAGTGAAGTTTAATCAAGGTAGCCTTGACTGAGCTTTTGTTTTCTTATTTAACTTTTACCCTTGTAACCTTAACCTGGTTTCTTTTTCAAGTCTCTATCCTCCCCCATCCCATAATTCCTAATCCTTCTTTTGTCCTTAGATTTTCCTCCAAAGTCGGGGTATGACATTTAAATCTATCTTTCAGAAAGTGTCTAAAATCTCGAACACACATAGAATTTTTTTTTTTCTTTTTCCCCTAGGTTGCTGAGGAATATTAAACAAAGGTTTTAGAATGTAGAATACAAGAAATTTTGACAAAAGTTTTATGGCCTGGGAGTGGGAGTGTAGGTTTTAAGTAGTATGGGGACAGTTTCACTTGTCCTTCATATGGACTTCTGTTTCCTCACTGAGAGGCCCAGGAGCAAGCGTGTGGAGGTTTAGACAGGAAAGACTTGAAGGGATAACTGCTTCCAGACCAGAGCCTTGAACACTCCGCCATCATTCAGGCTCTCCAGAAAGGCAGCAAGAGGCATAAGGAGGTGTAGGGAGTTTCCATGCAATTTTCCTTAGCCCCAATTTGTGTGTTGTTGTTGCTAGGTGCTGCTGAGCCAGTTCCTGCTCACAATGAGCCTGTGCACAACAGAACAAAACAGTGCCCGATCTTGTTCTATCCTTACAGTCGTTGTGCTTGAGCCCATTGTTGGAGCTACTGTGTCAATTCATCTCGTTCAGGGTCTTCTTCTTTTCTGCTGACCCTGTACTTGTGTGTATTAAGCTCCAAATATGTCCCAGGTTTTTTTTTTTTTTTTTTTTACTGTGGAAAATACCTACCTACCTCGATTAATCCTCATAGCAACCCTGCAAAAAGACAGCGGTATTTCTCTTTTACAGATGAGGAAATTGCAGCCTAGAAGTTAAGGTAATTTAAGGTATAACCAGGATTACATTGAGTCTTGATTAGCCAGTGTTTAGATTGTCTTCCTCTTTCACCAGCCTTACTTTCCCCTTCAGTTTTCATGGACCTTCTTCAGAGATTTCCTTCTTGTAATATCTTAGCCAAAGGCAGGAAAAAGATTTATTGAGTATCTATTATAATGTGTCATATGTATGTGGCACAAGTGGTTAAGTGCTTGGGTACTAACTGAAAGGCTGGCGGTTTGAACTCAATGAGAGGTGCCTTGGAAGAAAGGTGATCTGCTTCTGCAAGATGACAGCCTTGAAAATTCTGTGGAGTGCAGTTGTACTCTGTACACATGAGGTTGCCATGAGTCGGAATCAGCTTGGCTACTGATTTATTTTGGTTTATTATGTGTCAGGCGCTGTTTTATGCCAGGCACATTTATTATTCCATTTAGTTCTTATTAGAACCCTGTGAGAGGCTGCTGTTATCCCCATTTTGGAGAGGAAATCCATGAGGCTAAGAAGGGTTACATATAATTTGCCCGTCATGCAGGACAGAGGTGGTAACTCCAGGATTTGAACCCAAGTCTGAATCCAGAACTTTTGCCACTTCCGTTACACCATCTGTCTACAGAAAGAGGAGACCTGTTGATGTGAGGCCACTTGTAATAGAAATGGTAAATATGTGGCAATTAGTGCAAAGGTATTGTTTCATGCACTGTTGTATTAACAATTCTCAGTTCATTTGTTGGGACTTAAGGCAGAGGTAGGCTTACTTGCTTTCATTTGCCTTGGTAACAAAGCTAATAACAACAGTGATGATGGGTATAGCTACCATATGTGGATGTCTGTCTGTACCGGGCATGGTACTTGGTCTTTACGCATGTTCTTTCTGATCAACCTTGTGACAACCCTGTGATTTTTTTCTCTAATTTACAGATGTGAAAACATACTCAGGAAGATTGAGTCATTTGCCTGTCCTAAGTCACATGACTACTAAGAGGAGGAGTGGGGACTGCAACCCAAGCCTTCTTACACCAAAAGTATACCTTCTTCCACTCAGAGTGCAGGGCGTGTATCACTGGGGACACTTGAGAGGGCCCTAAGTGTTAGACAAGATGATTTATGGTAGCATGTGGACAGGGTGCTGAAGAACATTGATTTCGGTAAAAATAACTGCTTTTTCAGTTGTCTTACAAACCATCTGGCTACATCAAGAAGAAAGTCTTATTTAGGTGCTGGTATGCCTTTCCTAACTTTCTAATATTTGATCCTTTTTTTTTTTTTCTTAACCTAGAGAGAATAGGGCTCAGGCTTTTAGGCTTGCAAAGGTGGTAGGATCTAGAACTTAATGACATTAGTTTTGCTTTCAGAGTATTTTTTAATTTTCTCTAATTTAAAAAATTGTTATGACAAGGTCATACATACAAAGTAATATACATATGATATATAAAGAATAATATAATGAACATCCATGTAGCCATCATCCACTGAAAAATTAGGGCATTTCAAGTGCTATTGGGAACTGCTTTGCATCCTGCTTTGTGTCTTTTCTCATCATATCTTCCACATCTCTCTCCCAGGTTATAACTATCCTGAATTTCATGTTTATGATTTCCATTTTTATAGCCTTCCTCACATGTATATTTTCCTAAGGCGTATGTATATTGCTTACTTTTTCATGTTTTTGAACTTGAGATATATAATATAATATAATATAGTATAGTATAGTATAATATAGTATAGTATAATATAATATCTATCATATAGTATAATTAGTATCATATAGTATAATTAGTATCATATAGTATAATTAGTATCATATAGTATAATTAGTATCATATAGTATAATTAGTATCATATAGTATAATTAGTATCATATAGTATAATTAGTATCATATAGTATAATTAGTATCATATAGTATAATTAGTATCATATAGTATAATTAGTATCATATAGTATAATTAGTATCATATAGTATAATTAGTATCATATAGTATAATTAGTATCATATAGTATAATTAGTATCATATAGTATAATTAGTATCATATAGTATAGTATAATATAGTATAATATAATTAATATAATAAATATGATACAATTAATATGATACAATTAATATGATACAATTAATATGATACAATTAATATGATATAATATGATATAATATGATATAAATCTTCTGTGACTTTTTCTTTCCCTCAATATTATTTTGTAGTCATCCATGTTGATGCCTGCTGTGCAAGATAATTCACTTTTGCCAGATTGTGATAGATCCCATTATATGAATATACTACAATTTATTTATACATTCAGTTATTTGTGGTCATATGCAGGGCTTCCAGATTGTGGCTTACATTTTTTTTTTTAATACTTTGATCTTTTTTTCTTTTTTTATTGTACTTCAGATGAAGGTTTACAGACAAATTTCTCATTAAACAGTTAGTGCATATATTGTTTTATGACATTGGTTAACAACCCCACGGCATGTCAGTACTCTTCTTTCTCGACCTTGGGTTGCCTATTACCAGCTTTCCTGTCCCCTCCTACCTTCTAGTCCTTGCCCCTGGGCTGTTGAGCCCCTTTAGTCTCATTTTGTTGTATGGGCCTGTCTAATTTTTGGCTGAGGGCTGAACTTCTGGAGTGACTTCATTACCAAGCTAAAAGTATGTCCGGGGGCCATACTCTCAGGGTGTCTGTAGTCTCTGTCAGAGCAGTAAGTCTGGTATTTTTGTGTGAGTTAGAATTTTGTTCTACATTTTTCTCCAGGTCTGCCCAGGACCCTCTATTGTGATCTCTGTCAGAGCAGTTGGTGGTGGTAGCTGGCACCATCTAGCTGTACTGGACTCAGACTGGTGGAGGCTGTGGTCAGTGTGGTCCATCAGTCCTTTGGACTAATCTTTTCCTTGTATGTTTAGTTTTCTTCATTCTTCCTTGCTCCCAAAGGGGCGAGACCAGTGGATTATCTTAGATGGCCACTCACAGGCTTTTAGGACTGCAGACACTACTCACCAAAGTAGAATATAGAATATTCTCTTTATAAATGATGTTATGCCAGTCGAGCTAGATGTTCCCCAAGACTGTGGTCCCTACAGCCCTTGGCCAAGCAGTTTGGTTCCTCAGGGAGTTTGGATGTGTCTATGGAGCCTCCATGACCTTGCCTTGTAGAAGTTGTGTTGGCTACCCCAGTATTGTGTGCTGTTTTACCCTTGACCAAAGTTACTACTTATCTATTGTCCATTTAGTGTTTTTCCATTGCCACTCCTCCCCTCCCTTGTAACCATCAAATATTGTTACTTTTTGTGTGTAAACCTTTTCATGAGTTTTTACAGTAGTGCTGTCATACAATGTTTGTCCTTTTGTGATTGACTTATTTCACTCAGCATAGTGCTCTCCAGATTCATTCATGTTATGAGATACGTCACAGATTCATCATTGTTCTTTATAGTTGCATACTACTCCATTGTGTGTATGTACCATAGTTTGTTTATCCATTTATCTGTTAATGGGCATCAGTTTGTTTCTATCTTTTTGCTATTGTGAACAATGCTGCAATGAACATTGGTGTGCATATGTCTATTCATGTGACGGCTCTTATTTCTCTAGGATACATTTCTAGGAGTAGGATTGCTAAATCATATAGTATTTCTATTTCTGGCTTTCTAAGGAAGCACCACATTGTTTTCCAAAATGGTTATATTATTTTGCATTCCCACCAGTAGTGCATAAGAGTTCTGCAGGCACTCCAACATTTGTTATTTACTGTTTTTTTGATTCTTGCCAGTAATGCTGGGGTGAGATGGTATCTCATTGTGGTTTTGATTTGCATTTCTCTGATGGCTAGTGATCATGAGCATTTCCTAATGTGTCTGTTGGCCACTTAATATCTTCTTTGGTGAAGTGTCTGTTAATTTTCTTTGCCTATTTTTTGGTTTTGGATAGTCTTTGAGGGTTCATTTCCTAGGCTGGTATCTGGGTGGTATGATCTCGTGTCCTAGATTCAGGCTGTCATCTGATGTTGTTTGTTCTCAAACTGAAGGACTCCCTTTAGTAATTCTTGTACGTTTGGCTTGGTTTTTGCATATTCTCTTAATTTCTGTTTATCTGGAAATGTCCTAATTTCACCATCATACTTGAATGTGAGTTTTGCAGGACATATTATTTTTGGTTGGCAATTATTTTTTTCTTTCAATGCTTTATGTATGTCATCCCATTGCCTTCTTGCCTGCGTGGTTTATGCCAAATAATCAGAGATTAGTCTTATTGTTTCTCTTCTGTATGTGACTTTTTGTTTTTCTCAAACAGCTCTCATGAGTCTGTCTTTGTCTTTGGTTTAGTGAGTGTGATTATGATATGCCTTGGTGATTTTCTTTTGGGGTCTATCTTATACAGGGTTCGTTGAGCGTCTTGGTTGGTCAGCTTTTCATTTTTCGTGATATAAGGAAAGTTTCCTTTCAGTAATTCTTCAGTGATCCTTTCTGTGTTTTCCACTTTCTCCTTCTGTTCTGGAACTCTGATCACTTGCAAATTTTTGCTTTTGATTGTATCCCACATAATTTTTAGGGCTTCTTCATTTTTCTTTGTTCTTTTTTCAGATTTTTCCTCAAACAAAGCTGTATCCAAGTGTTTGTCTTCAATTTCACTGATGATGTCTTCCATCATTTCAGACCTGCTCCTCAGCCCTTCTATGACACTGTCCATTTCTGAAATCTTGTTGTTTATCTTTTGGATTTCTAATTGTTGTTTTTGTATGATTTCTAATTGTGAATTTATTTTGGCATTTTGTTCCTGTATTATTTTCCTGAATTCTTGCATTTTTTTTTGTCTGTATTTCCCATGAATTTGTTTGCCTTTTCCGTGAATTTGTCTATTTTTTCATCATTTTTGTCTGCTTTTTGCATCAAATTTTGGGTAGGTCTGAATATTACAGATTTGAATTTCCTATCAGGTAGTTCTAGTGACTTTTCTTTTCCTGGAAAGTCATCTGGTGTTTATTTCGGATGCCTACTGGAACCATCCTGTCCTGTTTTTTGTATGTTTTGATATTGTCTGCTGTCTTGGGGACATTCAGTAGTTATTTTCTTCATTTATTGATTGTAGATTTGTTTTGTCCTGCTTTTTTGTTTTATTTGGTTATATCTGAGCAGGTGGTCTGTGAGTTCATGGTTGTTTGCTTGTCTGTGGGCATGATACTTTTCACCTCCTTTTCTATTGGGCAAGGCCACTCACTTAGCTGTGGTGCAGTAGGGCAGGTCCAACTGAAGGGGAGGGGCTGGGATGGGTTGTTTGTGGCACATACTAAGGCCAACAGGGTGAGCCAGGCATCAGTGCAGGGCTGGTTCCAGTAGGCCATGCCTGTGCTGCTTGTGGGTGTGATGTTCAGCGCATGGTGCAGGTAGGCAGGAAGGAGAGGGGAGGTTGTGATGTGTGGAGCAGGTGTTCTCTCTCCTGCTGGGAGCTCTGTGAAGATGGTTTCCTGTACTTCCTGTCTGCTGATCTCCGATGTGGGCAGGGTGAATCCAAGCAGCATGGATCCTGCTCTTCCTGGCCAGCCAAGTGACTGCAGCCAGCTAGGAAGCAGTGGAGGCCAAGCAGTAGAGGGCAAAACGATGGGGGGTGGGAAAGCATATATTGCTGGTTTCCTGGTGCCCTGTCTCCTGCTGGAAGCTCTGTGAAGCTTCTTTCCCATATTCCCTGTCTGCCGATCTCCAACAGGAGCTCAAGAATGTTAATTCATGCTGCATTAACTGATAGGGGACCTCCACATGTATCTCTCCTCATTCTCTGCTTTCTGTCAGTTTCTTATTCTATTTGGTGCTCTTCTGACATTAGGGTTCCAGGATTGATGTTTGCCTCTGTTTTACCTAGTTTTTTGAGTCTTTGCTGTGTGGTGCTTCTGTGTGTAGCACCATGTTGGCTCTGCCTCTCTTGTATTTTCTTTTTATAAACAAACTTTTAAGTTTAATGTAATTTAATATATCAATATTTTATGTTTTGTATCTTTGTTTTCTTTAAGAAACCTCCCTGTGTCTCTGAGGATCCATGCCTTTTATCATTTTTGAAAAATTCTTAGTCATTATTTACCTCTTCATAGGGTGCTTCTCCCCATGCTTTCTAATCTTTTCAGAAACTCCAATTAGACATTCATTAGACCTTCTCACTCTATCTTCCCTGTCTACTGATTGCTCTTTCACATTTTCCCTCTCTTTGTCTCTCATGGACATGAATGATTTATATTTTAATGAGCTGTCTCTTGCTGCTGTTTAGGAATGGCTTTTGGGGATGTAAGAATGGAAACAGGGATTCCAGGTAAAGGGTGATTGCAGTAATCTAGGTGGTAAATGATGGTAGTTTGGACCACAGTAGTGAAGGTGATGAGAAGTGTTTAGATTTAGGATATATTTTGAAACTGATGCTGACAAGACTCACTGATGTGGGCCAGGAAGGGGATGTGGGGTGTGTTAGGTAAAGAAAACAATAATCAAGGATGAATCCATGACCCCTCTATTTCCTTGACTTTCATGATACCACATACTCTTATACCTTTCTGATGCTTCCTTCTGGGTCTCATTCCTGGATTTCTCTTCTAGAGACTTTATATGTTAATTTTTGTTAGGCTTCTGACCTGAATTCTTTGCTGTTCTCATTCTATCAGAGTTTGTACAACAGAAATCATAAATTCGCATTACTATAGGACCCAAGAAAGTACTAATGGGAGGCACAGGCAGAGAGAAGCACACACACAAACACTGTCTAAGAGGTAGCAGTCACAGTGAACTTCGCAGCATGTGCCCTGTCTTAAGGGGACTTCTCCCACTGAGCTCTAGCTGATCATATTGCCAAGGGGGAATGCTGGTCCAGTATTGCAAGGCCTTCTGATTCTTCAAGACAAGCTGGAAATCTAGTTTTTTTTTTTTAAAATTCATAATCTTAAGATTTTTATATACTTGATCAAACTTTTTTTAGAACTCTGTTGGAGCCAAACAAAACACATCTGTATTCCAGATGTGGTCCTTAGGCCACTGGTTCACAACCTCTGCTGAAATCTTTCTGGGTTAACTTGGTGTACATGGTTGGGTTCTAATTTGGGGGCAAATGACTTCCAAATCTGCATTTCCAGCCCTCTTCAAAATCTGCCCTTCAAAATCTGACTAACCACTAGGTGTCGTTATTGTTAGCTGCCATCAAGTCAACTTCCAACTTGTGGTAACCCTATGCACAGCGAACAAAATGCTGCCCAGTCCTGTTCCTTCCCCATGATCAGCTGCGAATTGGACTGTTGTGATCCGTAGGGTTTTTATTGATTAATTTTTGGAAGTAGATCACCAGGCCTTTCTTCCTAGTCCATCTTAGTCTGGAAGCTCCACTGAAACCTTTTCAACATCATAACTACACACAGTCTTCACTGACAGGTGGGTGGTGGCTGCATATTAGGTGCAGTGGCCAGGACTTGAACGCAGGTCTCCTGCATAGAAGGTGAGAATTCTACCGCTGAACCACCAATGCCTCAACCACTGGACATTATAATGTGGTTTTTCCACAGTTGTCTTCTACTATCATGTCCCAGATTTAAACTCTTTACCTACTTGCTCCTGCCCTGTTCCATCTTAGTGATTCACCATGTCCTCTCAGGGGTCCGGGCTGAAACCTGACTTTCTCCTTGATGCCTGCCTTGCTCACAAACTGCATATTCAGATATCAGTCTATAAATCTTGTGTTACTTATAATCGTGTTATTTATAAATATTTTTCAAATGTGCCCCTTTCTTTCCCTTTTTACTACATCCTAAATTTAGTCATTCAGCTAGCTTTGGAGGCAATGTAGCTAAGTCCCCATTATTATATATAAGTATGCATAAGATGAGGAAACTGAGACTTGGAGAAAACTTAGGTATACAGTCACTCAGTAGCAGGTGGCAGAATGGCAATTTGAACCCAGGCGATGTTGCAGTCTGTACTCTTCATCAGTACAAAATAATAAGTTGGTCATCTATATTATAGATACATAAGTTTATAAGGAGAAGTGGACGTAACTAGCTAGTATAACCCATTTTAGACTTCTTCTAGTGAGCTGATATATAAAAAAAAAACAACCTCTTTTCACTTAAAGTATCATCTAGTTATAAAATGGAGCTTGTTGAGTGCTCAGAGCATATTTGAGAACACAACTTTTCACATTTTTCACTTACAACCTTTTAACTCTTCCCTTGTTTTAGATACATTTGCTTCACCTATGAGGGCAGCTGAATCTGAGAGAAGCTCAATACAAATTGTGAACTTGCGGTGTTTACGGTGAAAACATTTTAATATCATTTACGAATACGGCCACGTAAGAGAGGCTGTGTCTCAGAAAATTAACAAAACTGACCCCTTCTCTGACAGCCTGTGCCTACTGCCTTTGAGTCTCGATTTTGATGGGCTCTCTGGAGGTCATCTGCTCTTTCTGGCAGCCCTCACCCAGTGTCCCCTGCAGACTGCTCCACGAGGGAGATTTCACCTGTTTCCCCTCTATGGTACTTCCCAGAGTTGGGTTTTTTTTAAATGGAAAGCCTCTGGCAACTGCATTGTGACAATGTGGCAGTACCCACTTGGTGGTCGTGCATTCTGCTTGCTTCGGAGGGTAGCTTTTATTTTGGAAAGACAAATTTTAGTTATCTACAAGATAGTAAGTTTATTCCTTGATACGAAGATGCTTTGAGTTCAAACACAACGAAAAAGCTTTGCAAGAAATCCTTGGGGACTTTGCCACCAAAAAATGTAACAATGATGCTTCAGAGCTTAGACTTTGTTTTCAGACATTACTGAGTTAGAGCCCCCACTCACCTCTCTGAACCTGTTTTTAACCTGTAAAATGAAAATAAAAAATACTAACTTCATAGGATTGCTATTGGGCTTCAACATACCAACGACCATGAAGATGGCCCAAGGCCGAGGACCATTTCATTCTGTTATGCATAAGGGTCCCTCTAAGTTAGAGCCGACTCAACAACTACTAACAACAAGAAGGATCATTGTGAGGATTAAATAAAATAATGCATGTAAAACCCTTAGTCAGGTGTTCGGCACATCATATGCATTCAGTGAAATGTTACTGTTACCGTAATTGTTGCAGTAATTATTTTATTATTGTCTTAACTCGTGTAACCGTTCTTCACTAAACTCCAATTATATATTCTCCCAGCAAAGCTCTCACGTTGAAGGAACTTTAATCTCTGTTCCAACTACTCTTAAGCCATGCTTGGTCAGCAGTCCTTCCTGCCCAATTTTGAATTAATTAATTAAACATATTTTTTTTGAGTTTCTTCTGTATGGCAGGGATTACACTAAACACTGCATACTTAAGTGTACTGTGAAATTCACCCCTTTTCACTCTGTTTCGCACTAATACTGAATTATTGTGGTTCCTCAAATGTGCCCTCTCTCTTCCAGCCTCCACACTTTTGAACAGATTGTTCCAATGACCTGGAATGCTCTCCTTCACTTATCGAACTGGCAGATTTCTACTTAGCTCAGACCTCATCTGCAGCCAGCCTGACTCCTCCAGGGAGATTTGAGTGCTTGTTCTGTTATCTGTGTGCTGCGCTTTGTGCACTGATTTATAATATTCGCTTGAGTGTATTCTAATTGTTTATGTCTCCCCTCACTGGACTAGGAGCATCTTGAGGGCAGGGGCAATGTCTATCCACTTTTGTAGTCTTAACAAAGTACCTAATTCACAAGTACAAATTATGGATTAGCTATGTTTATATTGAAAACATTTTAATATCATTTACAAATATGCCCATATAAGGGAGCCTGTGTCTCAGAAAATAAACAAAACTGACCCCTTCTCTGACAGGGAGCCTGTGTCTGCTGTCTTCAGACTCAAAATCAGTTTGTAAGTTGGTTGGAAGTCTGAATGGATGAGTAGATCAGAGAAAGAAGAAAAAAGATACAGGAATTTAAAATAAATAAATGAACGAAACAGTGTAGAAATGACACAGTGACCTGACCTTAAGATCTTCAGATGTTGTCACACTTGTGAGAAGGACAGACATGTAAACGCTTACAGTGTACTGTGAGGAATGCCGTTGACATCCTCAGAGCATAAATAGCAAACAGCAGCTGGCAAGTTTTACCCATAGGTATATATTACTTCAGCCACTGTATTTTTTTCAATTAACTTTGGTACAGAACATAAAAATGCAATCCTTTAGCTTCCCAGATTTGGCAGTACGGGCCCAATCTCCTGCATGGACAGTGTGCTTGGAGCTGAGAGGTGCTCAGAGGTGGAGGCTACTTTTAGAGTGAGCTTGTGCTCTTTAACTCCCCACCCTGCTTAACTCATTTGTGTTACTGTCCTGACCCTTGAATTCATTTGGGTTTGTGACCCCTGCTGTAGAGGGTGATTTGGGACATCTCTAAGTGGGGCAGTGAGGGAAGGGGCAGCTTAGTTGGAACAGAAGGAACAAAGGAGTCACGCTTCCTCATGCTCAGATTAATATGAGTCAGAATCAACTCAATAGCAACGGGCTTGGTTTTTTGTTTGGTTATTTCTATTGGTGCAGGAAATTCAGCTCTGAAGGGCCAGGAAGGGGCTGGGCATGGCCATGAAAAGGAAAGGTTGATTCCTAGTGATTTGGCATACTACTCCATTTAGTGTGTTTTCTAAAAATAAAGCTTATTGAACTCTTAAATCTTTACCACAAATACTGATTTACTTAGGTTCTTGTTATCTGGAAACATCTTGTGTCCATTCGGGCTGTACAGATCAGGCAGGATTCCGAGTAATGGGACAGTAAGTGCACTTAAACTCTATATTAGCTTCCTAGGGCCACCATAACAAATTACCACAAACTCAAGACATAAAACAACAGCCAACATATGCCTGTTCTCTCACAATTCCGAAGGCCAGGAGTCTGAAATCAAGATATCAGCAGGGTTGTTCCATCTGAAGGCCCTAAGGAAGAATCTGTTCCATGCTTTGCTTGCTCCTAGCTTCTGGTGGTTGCCTGTAATCTTTGACATTCCTTGGTTTGTAGCTGTATCACGCCAATCTCTGCCTACATCTTCACATGGCATTCTTCCCTGTGTGTCTCCCTTGTGTGTCTAAACCTCCCTTTCCTTTATCTTATAAAGGCTCCAGTCATTGGATTTAGGATACACTCTAACCCAGTATGATCTCAAGATATCTTATCTTGATTATCTTCGCAAAGACCCTATTTCCAAATAAGATCACATTCACAGGTATGAGGGAGTAGGACATGGACATAACTCTTGGGGGATACAATTCAACCTGCTACAATCTCCATCTCCACATAATAGTCATTTTTTGTCTTTCCTCCCTGGAAACCGCTATTATAAGAAAAGGGTGTGAAAGTGGTGGAGGATACCAGTGGAATTCACATTTGTAGCCCAGGGCTAGCATGGCCCATTGGGACATCTGTGACCATTCTGTTTTGTCAGTGTATCAGCTAGGGTCCTAGCAAGAGACAGATGGCACACTCAAATGGGATAGTTTGAAAGGAGGTTAATAAAGGCACTATTTATAAAGAGTGGGAGGTGTAGGGAAACCACAACACATAAATTAAGAGCTATGGGCTACCCAAAAGTGAAGCTGGTGCCACCTCTGGGCCTAAAGGGTAAGAGGTGGGAGTGCTGTCGATTCTGGTGTTTTTCTTCCTCCGGGAATGAAAAGGAGTTCCCTGATTTTTAGTACATATCCCTTACAAAAATCCATTGTAAAGTAGGAAATTATGAGGATAACTCTATCAAAATGTGTTGAATTTTTCTTCTAACATGATTGCTTTAATGCTTGTCCTTAGATTCAGGGCCCATTCTAACCCAGTGTGACTTCATCTTAATTTGATTACACCTGCAAAGACCCTATTTCCAAATAAGATTACATGAACAAGTATGGGGGATCTGAGCACCCCAGATATGACCCATAGGTATGACCCTGGTTAACACATTAATTATTGTATGGAGAGAGTCACCTGTGTGACCTTTGGTGGTGAATTACAGCCAGTCCACACTTTCTTCTTGCCCTATGATATGACTGAACCCAGATGGAAACCAGACGGTAGAAAGTCTTTTGATGTGGTCCATATCGTTCAGCATCTTGGGTCAGAAAGCAGGATGGAGAAGGGGAGAAAGGGGTAGAGAGTGAATCTGAAGAGGCAAATGGAAGATGTCTGGGACATTTGGGCATTCTTTTTGATTGGTTGGTTCCTGTGGTCAAATGTTTGTGGAGCAGGAATGTAGTGTGGAAGAGTGTGCTTTGGAATCAGAGAGTCGTACCTAATCACATCTGCTCCACTTGATGAATGAGGAATGCTCAGCTCTTTAAGTTCATCAAACCCCTATTTCCCCATTATATAATAGAGGGAAGAGTAATATCTATCTCAAAAGGTTTATGGGAGGATCAAAAAAGAAAATATTTAAGTGTTAATGACAGTCTTAGAAAAGACTGGATAAAGCTATATTAAAAGATGAGTAGTATACCTCAATAAAGTTGTTTTTAAAAATGTGAGCAGTGTTTGTTTTGTGAGATTATGGCTGAATTTTTCCTGCATTAAATTTTTCTGTATTCTAGTCATTCTAACAGAACAAGGGGATGGTTCGTGGTTTAAAGTCAGGAAATGTGTGCATCAGGGTTGTATCCTTTCACCATACCTATTCAATTTGTATGCTGAGTAAATAAACTGAGAAGCTGGACTATATGATGAAGAACGGGGCATCAGAATTGGAGGAAGACTCATTAACAACCTGCTTTATGCAGATGACATAACCTTTCTTGCTGAAATGAAGAGGACTTGAAGCATTTGTTGATGAAGATCAAAGACCACAGCCTTCAGTATAGATTACACCCCAACATAAGGAAAACAAAAATCCTCACAACTGGACCAATAAGCAACATCATGATAAATGGAGAAAAGATTGAAATTGTCAAGGACTTGATTTTACTTGAATCCACAATCAAAACCCATGGAAGCAGCAGTCAAGAAATCAAATGATGCATTGCATTGGACAAATCTGCTGCAAAAGGCCTCTTTAAAGTGTTGAAAAGCAAAGATGTCATTTTAAGGACTAAGGTGTGCCTGACCCATGCCATGGTGTTTTCAGTCGCCTCATATGCACACAAAAAACAATGAATAAGGAAGACTAAAGAAAAATTAATGCCTTTGAATGGTGGTGTTGGTGAAAAATATTGAATATACCATGCACTGCCAGAAGACTGAATGAGTCTGTCTTGGAAGATATACAGCCAGAATGCTCCATAGAAGTGAGGATGGTGAGACTTTGTCTGATGTACTTTGGACATGTTATCAGTAGGGATCTGTCCCTAGAGAAGGACATCATGCTTGGTAAAGTAGAGGGTCAATGATAAAGAGAAAGATCCTCAACAAGATGGGCTGACACAGTGGCTGCGACAATGGGCTCAAACATAACAACAATCGTGAGGTTGGCGCAGGACAGGCAGTGTTTCCTTCCTTTGCACATAGGTTCACTATGAGTTGGAACTGACTCCTCAACACCTAACAAAAACTAACAACAACAGATTTCCTACTATCAGAAAAACAAGGACATCTACAAGTGCTATTCATAAATACGCTAGTATTGTCCCCCAAATTATTGTTGGTTAATATTGTGCCCCCTGGAGAAGGACATCATGCTTGGTAAAGTACAGGGTCAGCGGAAAAGAGGAAGACCCTCCATGAGATGGATTGACACAGTGGCTGAAACATTGGGCTCAAGCATAACAACGATTGTAAGGATGGCACAGGACCGGGCAGTATTTCGCTCTGTTGTGCATGGGGTCGCTATGAGTTGGAACCGACTGGACGGCACCTAACAACAACAGCAACAGGTTACTGAGATGTTTGAATTAGCAGCTATAGCAGAGCCGGTTTGACCTGGGCAGACCACAGTGACCTGTTTGTCAGTTCTTGTGATATGGCCGTAGACTCAGCAGTTCTAGTGCTCCCTCCTCAGGATTCCTTGGGTGGCTCCTCAGGTATCCCTCCTTTAATCTTCTTCTCCATTGAGCAATTCCAGCTCCCAGGCTTCTCCCAGCTCTTATCACATCGTATTGTCATTATGTCTACTAGACTGTGACTCCTTTAGGTCCAGAATTATGTTTTATTCGTTTTCCCATCACCAACATGATCATGTCTCATTGTCTTTGTAAATTCTGCCTTCATTCTTGTTGCCCAGCTTCCTCTACATGGCCACAGGGAGTTCTTAGGATCACATACTGTAACTTGTATACCAGAAAGCAACCAACTGTGTCTTCTCTCTCCTAAGTTCTGAACTCCTGGATAAGAATCCTGATCAGTTTAATTTGGATCAGGTCCACATCTCTGGTTTAATCAGCTTACCTGTGGAAGTGGTATGTTATAAATGCCTCAGCTTTGGTCAAGTGCCCATTCCCAGAGGAATCTGTGGTGGCCAATAGGATGGGAGTCTATACAATTATGACAGCTCTCATTTAAATCAGTGGGTTGCATTGGGGAAAGAGCATGAATCAATTAGGAATGTATCCATCTGCAGTGATATCGCTAAGAAGCTCTTTTTTAAATCAATTGGTTGGAGTAGGGCAGGAGCATGTATTAGGAATGCATTCATTCCTAAAAAGGGAGAGAAGATTGGTTTTGGGGGGTGAAAAAAAATTTAGATATTACAGTGGTTTGTGACTTTCCAGAATTCCTCCTTACCTGACAGCATAAACAAATATGTCTATTTTTTGGTATTAAAATTTTAGGGGGAGGTGGAAGGGGAACAAGGAGAAGAATATTTTAAATTAGCAGAGGTGATTATCATAAAAAAGGTTGAGAAACACTGAGTTATAATGACAATAATAATATCTAACACTTATATACTACTTAACATGTGCCATGAACTGTTTCGAGTGCCTTAAAAATATACCTATGTTCCAGCAGCTTAAAAGATAGGTTTGATTTCCTGACCTCACTCCTCTATATAATGAGTCCAGAGGTAATTTTAGCATGTCAAGGCCAGCATATCTTTAACTTTTTTTGGATTTTCCCTCATGCTAATTGCCTCATGGCTTAAGATAATTGCTATAGCTCTAGACATGACATCCATCTTTAATGCTGGAAGAATGGGGAAGAATTGGAGATCCCTCTCTTCTTGCTTGATCTCTCTCTCTCTTTTTTTTTTTTTTTATATGAGAAGAGAAAAAGCTTTTCCAGGAACCTTCCTACTGAACTTCTTGATAGTTTGCATTAGTTGTAATTAGTTTGCATGGCCACTTTTAGCCACAAGGGCAGGCAGGGAAAGTGGAGAATGAGATTGTCATGGTTTGCTTAGACCTGCATCCGTTATGGTAACATGTGAAAAGGTCTCTGGGTGGCACAAATAGTTTGTGCCCAACTACCAAGCTAAATGTTGGTGGTTCAAACCCCCCAGCGGCTGTGGAAGAAATGCTTGGTGATCTGCTTCTATAGATAGATTACAGCCAAGAAAACCCTATGGAACAGTTCGACTTGATGGCAACCGGGTGTTGTTGTTGTTAAGTGCCGTCAAGTCAGTTCCAACTCATAGCAACCCTATGCACAACAGAACGAAACACTGCCCGGTCCTGTGGCATCCTTACAGTCGTTGTTATGCTTGAGCTCATTGTTGCAGCCACCATGTCAATCCACCTCTTTGAGCGTCTTCCTCTTTTCCGCTGACCCTGTACTTTGCCAAGCATGATGTCCTTCTCCAGGAACTGATCCTTCCTGACAACATGTCGAAAGTATGTAAGATGCAGTATTGCCATCCTTGCTTCTAAGGAGCGTTCTGGTTGTACTTCTTCTAAGACCGATTTGTTCGTCTTTTGGCAGTCCACGGTATATTCAATATTCTTTGCCAACACCACAATTCAAAGGTATCAATTCTTCTTTGGTCTTCCTTATTCATTGTCCAGCTTTCACATGCATACGATGTGGTTGAAAATACCATGGCTTGAATCAGGCGCACCTTAGTCTTGAAGTGACATCTTTGCTTTTCAATACTTTAAAGAGGTCCTTTGCAGCAGATTTACCCAATGCAATGTGTCTTTTGATTTCTTGACTGCTGCTTCCATGGCTGTTGATCGTGGATTCAAGGAAAATGAAATCCTTGACAACTTCAGTCTTTTCTCTGTTTATCATGATGGTGCTCATTGGTCCAGTTGTGAGGATTTTTGTTTTCTTTATGTTGAGGTGCAATCCATACTGAAGGCTGTGGTCTTTGATGTTCATTAGTAAGTGCTTCAAGTCCTTTTCACTTTCAGCAAGCAAGGTTGTGTCATCTGCATAACGCAGGTTGTTAATGAGTCTTCCTCCAATCCTGATGTCCCATTTTTCATATAGTCCAGCTTCTCGGATTATTTGCTCAGTGTACAGATTGAATAGGTATGGTGAAAGAATACAATCCTGATGCACACCTTTCCTGACTTTAAACCAATCAGTATCCCCTTATTCTGTCTGAACAACTGCCTCTTGATCTATGTAAAGGTTCCTCATGAGCACAATTAAGTGTTCTGGAGTTCCGATTCTTTGAAGTGTTGTCCATAATTTGTTATGATCCACACAGTTGAATGCCTTTGCATAGTCAATAAAACACAGGTAAACATCCTTCTGGTATTCTCTGCTTTCAGCCAGGATCCGTCTGACATCAGCAATGATATCCCTGGTTCCACGTTTTCTTCTAAAACCAGCCTGAATTTCTGACAGGGCAGCTGGGTATAGATAGCCATATGTGAGTGTTTAATTTTTTTTAAATTGAGATGTAATTAATATATAGTAATGCATCACTTAACGTCCATGATATGCTCAGTGAAATAGGACATTATGCTACTTGGATGTTGTACAAACACCATATTATATACAGGCGGTTCCCATACAATCTGTAGTTATAAAACCAACTCCCGGTAAAGCATATTAAAACCTTACGGAAGCTTGCCGGAAAGCCTGAGAACGGTATTCCCTGGATACAGGAGGACAGCCTTGCCCGGAGTGCGGCTGGCAGTGGCCCTGGCTGCCACTGTCCTGTTTGTGTTGCTGCTTCACTATCATGTGCAGCTGCCGCTGCCGCCCAGAGCCCATGAGCGCCCTCTGCAGGAGTGGAGGAGCCGTGCAGGCACAGCCCTATACTGGGAGCGAATGGCTGCACAGCTGTTAGGCAGTTAGGCAGGCGAATGAAACCAGGAGGAGAGGGAGGAAGAGGAGGAGGCACTGCAGGGATTGGGAAGCACCCTGGAACCCTGCTGCTAGTTCACTCTGGGGGCTCGGAGTCTTTAAAACCATTAGGGGAAAATAATAAACAAAAGGAGAGCTGCTTTCCCTTTTAAAAGAAGAAACCCTTATGGGACCACCTATGTATATACGGTCAGACATTGAACTGATGTCATGCATACATGACTGCACCATAAAATTCACTGTTTTATTCAGTTCGGTGGTTTTTAGTATATTCTCGAGACTGTGCAACCATCAGTTCTATCTAATTCTAAAACATTTTCATCACACCAAAAAAGAAACACCATGCTGGTTAGGAGTCAGTTCCCATTCCCACCTCCCTCCCTGTCCCTGGAAACCACTAATCTATTCTATGAATTTGCCTATTCTGGACAGTTCTTATAAATAGAATCATACAATATGTGACCTTTGGTGTCTGGCTTCTTCACTTAACATTTTGTTTTCGAGATTCATCTAAGTTGTAGCATGCATCCATACTTCGTTCCTTTGTCTATGGCTAAATAAGGTTCCACTGTATCAATATACCATATTTTGTTTTTCCATTTTTCAGCTAATGGACATTTAGGTTGTTTCTACTTCTTGGCTATTATGAATAATGCTGCTATGAAAATTCTTGTACAGATTTTTATGTGAACATGTTTTCATTTCTCTTTTAATTCTCTTAGGTACATACCCAGGAGTAGAATTGCTGGGTTACCTGGCAACTATGTTTAACTCTTTGAGGAACCACCAAACTTCTTTCCATAGCAGCTGGGCCATTTTATATTCCCAGGGGCAGTGTATGAAGGTTCCGATTTCTCTGCCTCCTCGCCAATACTTAGTTTCCTTTTTTTTTTTTAATTTTAGACATCATGGGTAAGAAGTGGTGTCTTATTATGGTTTTGATTTGCATTTTCCTAATAACTAATGATGATGAGCATCTTTTCATGTGCTTACTGGCCATTTGTGCATCTTGTCTAGAGGAATGTCTATTCAGCTCCTTTCCCATTTTTTAATGGGTTATTTGTCTTTTTATTGTTGAAATGTAGTGACTTAAAATTTAAGTTAATTACAATTAAATAAATTTTCAAATTCAGTTCCTGAGTCTCACTAGTCACATTTCAAATGCTCAATTGCCCCATGTAGATAGTGGCTAGGTTATTGGACAGTATAGATATAAAGCATTTCCATCATCACAGAAAGTTCTGTTGGTTATCATTGGCTTAGATTGTCATGATTGGTCACTTAGGGCTGGGCACATGGTTGCTCTAAATAAAATCAGGGCTTTCATAAGTGAAGGAAGGATGAGGGAATGGATATGGAAGATAATTATAGAACATGCTCTAGAGATAGTAGGGTGTTCTGGTCCCAGAAGAGATGGATATGTATATTCATTCAGCATGTGTCTCCTAAAGATGCATAGAAGTTTACCAAGGGACAAACTGGGGCAGGAGATGGAAGGAAGAAAAAATTACAGACCAGCGGTCTTTTTCAGTAAAGGGACAGATAATAAGTATTTTCAGCTTTACAGGCCATCTGGTATCTGTCACAACTATTCAACTTTACCGTTGTAGTGAAACAGTGCCTAGAGACAGTTCATGAATGAATGATGTGGCTGTGGCCCAACACTGATGATGGGCTGGATTTAGCCAATGGACCATAGATTGTTATGAACAACATGTAGAAAGATATGGAAGCTTAAAAGGAACCTGGTATGCTGAAATAAAGGGAATGGTAAGATGTTTGGAATGGTTTTAGGGATAATGGCTACCGAGGAGGCTGGGAAGAAAGGCTGGAACCAGATTGAAAGGGTTATCAACGCATGTCAAGGTTGCTTTGTTTTGTTGTTTTTTAAATCCTGTGGGGTGAAAAGAAACCATTGAAGATTTTTAAGTAGGAAATTATATGATCTTTTTTTTTTTTTTCAAAGAAAATTCTTCAGGTACATTGTGAAAGGTGGATTGGAGGAAGTGATGATAATAGGTAAAAAGACTAGTCAAAAACCTGTTGCAGAGTCTGAACAAAAGCTCTTTTATAAACCAGTTCTGTTAATAAGCATATATGTCTCCCTATTGTGCCAGGTAATAGGCTGTTTACCATATGACTGTGACCCAAATTATGTCTGTATCTTAGAGTAAAATAAACATCTGGTAATTATCATACATGTTGTCAGGAGGGATCAATCTCTAGAGCAGGACATCATGCTTGGCAAAGTACAGGGTCAGTGGAAAAGAGGAAGACCCTCAACGAGGTGAACTGGTACAGTGGCTGCAGCAGTGGGGTCAAGCATAACGATTGTAAGGATGGCGCAGGACCGGGCAGTGTTTCGTTCTGTTGTACATAGGGTCGCTATGAGTCGGAACCGACTCCACGGCACCTAACAACAACAACAATTATCATACTTACTGCATCAATATGGACATATCCAACTGCACCGATAATTCTTCTCCTGACTAATCATCTCACTGTGGGAGGGTAAGAGGCAATATGATTTAAGTGAGGTTTTAAAGAGTGGGACTTGGACATGCTCTTTTCATGTCCCAGGGGATTCACTTTGGAAACCCGGAGAATTGGTGCTGAGTATTAATCTGAGAACATCTGAGACCCATGGAAAGTTATAAGACTGGAGTTTTGTGGGGAGGCTCACTGTAGACTTGAAAGAGTTAACTTCTCAACTGAGAGATGAGCTCACTCTCTGACGCTCAGTTCTGAAATGCCCTTAGAGGGGAAAAGAGAACCTTGATGAACTCCTAATTTATGAAGTTTGGTCCAGATTTAAGTACAATAAGGAAGCTTTCTTGGGACTGCCTGCCATCAGTGAAGATGAATTATCAGTGTGGGTTTAGAAAATTGCAAATCCATGTTATGTACCAGTGGAATGTTTTCAATATGGTAGCCTGAGCCTGTGAGTACACAGTGTATTTTCAGTTTTGCACTCAGTAACATGCACTCTACATGAAAAGGTAGTACCTGCTGCTAAGCCTTTGATGAATTGGTTTTCCTATTTATAAGCATATGAGTTCAGAATTCTCTGAAGTTCAATTTGAAGTGAAAGAAAGTTTAGTGATTTCTGACTATCTTCATTCTCTGACCATACTTCATTCTTCAAGAAAGAACCGTGGCTTGTTCACTAGTTAAATTCTCACAAATACTTAAAAATATGAAATAGAAAATTTTCATAAGAAACAATTTTGAATCCTTCACAAGGCAGAATTATACACAACACCAGGAATGAAAATGAACAGTTCACACACATAGCTTTTTTCCCTCTGGCCATCCTGACTCCAAATGCTGCAGAGCTCCAGAAAATGTTCCCTGAATCTGATTCGCGTGGCTGGGCCTAAGTCCACTGGGATCATGAGTATTTCCAAGGGTGGGACAGACAGAGGTGATAATATCAGAAGAGAATGACCCTTTGACACAAGCAGCTTTAGTGAAGTCAGTATTCCCCACAGTGGGTGGGTGGGGGTTATGCTTGCACAGGCCTCTTGTGAAGACAAGGCTCCACCGCTGTGACAGGCATGCTCCTTGGGCAGAGGCTGTGGCTTTCATTCAGTATCAGTCTTTAACGTTGTTTTTTGGAAGGTACGAAGAGAGGAGTGAGGAAACCTCATGCATTTTTGAGTCCAGCACACTGGAACAGAAGGCACTGACTGAATCCAGGGCATTTGGAGTTCACTGAATTTGTCGAATTATTTCTCAAGCTTGTAGGGTCCAGAACTTCCCCAAATATGTTTCTCCAAACACTGGTGTCAGTTAAGGGACATGTACTTCTTATGTTTGATTCATCTACCCTGAAATGATCAAAATATTGTGTTTCCAACATTTGTGAAGTCCTGAAAAATCTTTTGGAACTCTTTTGCCTATTTTTGCTCTTTGACAAGGCTAACAGAAATGGGTGATCTCAGTGACTGAAAAGAGGTCCAAAGTCATCCCCAAATGTCTGGCTGCTAAGAAGCTTTGGGCACAAGTATTTTTTTTTTTTTTTAATTTTTTTGTGTCAACCACTATTCTAGTGCATGTTTATCATTTACTTAAACTTACCTGATGGGAAAAGCTACTTTTGAAGAACCCAGTGTTGTCCAGAAAATCATTATTATTATTTTTTATTGAAGCTTCACAAGATTTCTTAATGAAGTCTTTTCTTAGAACAGGAAAATCTCTTTCCGACAAAGAATAAATAAACTCTGGCATAAAAGCCACTTAAGTGACCCAGTTTCTTTGACAAACATATCACAAGAAGGAGAAAAAATGAAAAGAGAGATGGAGGGGTAACCCATAATTAAAAGAATCTTAGAGACATATCACCCACTCCTAATGTATGGCCCTCATTTGAATCCTCATTCAAAAAACAATGTTAAAAGAAGAAAAGCAAAACATTAGGAGGTAATTGAACACAGAATGGATATTTGATGTTATTAAAGAATTATTGTTTTTAATTATGATAATGGTATTGCAATTATTTTTTAAAAGACATCTCGCATTTTAGAGATACACACTGAAATATTTACAGAAAAATAATACAAAGCCTGGAATTTGTTTTGCAAGAATTCACGGTAGGCTGTAGATGAAACAAGATGGCCATGAATTGAAATTCTTTGAAGCTGGATGAGAGGTACGTGGGGTTCACTAAGCTATTCTTTTTTGAATATGTCTGAAATTTACTGTACTAAGAAGTTTTTAAAAATAAACAGTTGGAATCTCTGAAAGTCTTGAGTTCTTAAAGATACTTGATTTGGTCTCCTTAGCTTCTTTTACACACCCTCTTCCCCAACTCAGCTATTGTCCCTTTTTTTCACAGGCTGTTTCTCTCTCTCTCTCCTTCTCCCTCAACTCACAGTCAGTATTTAATAACTGAAAAAAGGCTTGAATGAAAAGACAAATAATGATGGTTACCATGATAGGCCAAGACTTAAAAATAATTAAGCCTATATGCTTATCAATCAGTGCAAAAGGATTTTTGAGGACCTTTTATGTGTTGTCATTGTTGTTAGATGCCATTGAGTTGGTTCTAACTCATAGCGACCTTATGTGCAACTGAATAAAACACTGCCTAGTCCTGTACCATCATCACAATCTTTGTTACGCTTGACCCCATTGTTGGAGCCACCATGTCAATTCATCTCATTGAGGGTCTTTCTCTTTTTTGCTGACCTTCTGCCAAGCATGATGTCCTTCTCCAGGGACTGGTCCCCCTGATAACCTGTCCAAAGTATGTGAGACGTAGTCTCACCATCACTGCTTCTAAGGACCACTCTGGTTGTACTTCTTCCAAAGACAATTTTGTTCATACTTTTAGCAGTCCATGGTATATTCAATATTCTTTGCCAACACCGTATCTCAAAGGTGTCAGTTCTTCTTCGGTCTTCATCTGGTCCTTGGTCATTAGTGTTCAACGCATCAAATCTATTTTTGAAATGGTCTCCAAATTCAGGTGATATATATTCAAGGTCATTCTTTGGCTCTTGTGAACTTGTTCTAATATTCTTCAGCTTCAGCTTGAACTTGCATATGAGCAATTGATAGTTTGTCCATCAGTTGGCTCCTGGCCTTGTTCTAACTGATGATATTGAGCTTTTTTATCATTTCTTTCCACAGATGTAGTCAATTTGATTCCTGTGCATTCCATCTGGCAAGGTACACGTGTATAATTGCTGTTTTTGTTTTTGAAAAAAGGTATTTGCAATGAAGAAGTCCTTGGTCTTACAAAATTGTATCACGCAATCTCCAGCATCGTTTCTCTCCCCAAGGCCATACTTTCTAACTACCAGTCCTTCTTCTTTGTTTCCAACTTTTAGGTTCGAATCACTGGTAATTATCAATGCATCCTGATTGTGTGTTCGATCAATTTCAGACTGCAGAAGTTGGTAAAAAAAATCTCCAATTTCTTCATCTTTGGCCTTAGAGGTTGGTGCATAAATTTGAATAACTGGTTTTCCTTGTAGGTGTATGGATATTATCCTATCACTGACAGCGTTGTACTTCAGAATAGATTTTGGGTGAAATGTTCTTTTTGACAATGAATGTAACACCATTCCTCTTCCTGGCATAGTAGACTATACGATTGTCTGATTCAGAATGGCCAATACCAGTCCATTTCAGCTCGCTAATGTCTAGGATATCAATGTTTATGTGTTCCATTTCATTTTTGACCGTTTCCAACTTTTCTAGATTCATGCTTCATACATTTCATGTTCTGATTTTTAAAGTGTGTTTTCAGTTCTCATTTTGAGCTGTGCCACATCAGCAAATGAAGGTCCCAAAAGCTTGACTCCATCCACGTCATTAAGGTTGACTCTACTTTGAGGAGTCGTATTTTGAGTGCCTTCCAACTTGAGGGGCTCATCTTCCAGCACTATATCAGACAAAGTTCTGCTGCTATTCCTAAGGTTTTCACTGGCTAATTCTTTTCAGAAGTAGACTGCCAGGTCCTTCTTCCTAGTCTGTCTTAGTCTGGAAGCTCAGCTGAAATGTGTCCACCATGGATCACCCTGCTGATATTTGAGTAGGGTACATAGCTTCCAGCATCACAGCAACACACAAGCTGCCACAGTACGTCAAACTGACAGACGTGTGGGGGACTGACAGATGCATGGATTAGTACCATGCTAAATGCCATAGAAAATGTAGGAGCAGCCAAAGTCCTTATCCTTGACAGCCTTATAACCCATTTTAGAAAATAAAATTAATATACATAAAGAATGAAAAAGAACCCTAAGAAAGTCTATAATTCAGTTATAACTTGTGTGGTGCCTGACAGTATTGGATTTTCCCATTTGTTCATTGTCCTCTCCTCTACTATAATGTAACCTCCTTGAAGGCAGGGACTTTATCTTATTTACTATTGTATCCTCACACATGGAACAATATCCAGTAGTAATAGGTATTCAATTCATAACTCAGTGAATGAATGAATGAGTGGTAGGCACTATTCAGTGCTGTTTAAGGCATAATTGTGTAGGCTAAAGTGGTCAGGAAGGACTTCCTAAGCTGGTGAAGGTTTTATATTTTGAAGGATGAACATACAAATTGGATGTGGGCTTGAAGGGAGTCAGATTTTTAGGTAGGTGCTTGGTATGTTGGAAGGAGTGTGAATTTTAGAACCAAAGAGATCTAGATTCAAATTGGAACTATTTCACTTATCAGCTATATGACCTTAAAACCTCTGAGTTTGTTTCCTCATCCATAAAATGAAGTTAATATTACTCTCTTCAGAATATTCTACTGAGGAGTAAAAGAGATATATGGAAAGCATGTAGCATGATGTGCCTGTCACATATTAACATATTAGGCCCTTGATAAATGTTAAGTAAAAGCTTATATAAGGAGCCCCAGTGGCGTAATGGTTTAAGTGCTCAGTTACTAACTGTGAAAGGTGAGTGGTTTGAACTCACCAGAGGATCTGAGGGAGAAAAGATCTGGCTATTGGCTCCTGCAAAGATTATAGCCTAGGACACCTGTCTTAGTTATCTAGTGCTGTTAATACCACAAGTGGGTGGCTTTAACTAACAGAAATTAATTTTCTCACAGTTTAGGAGGCTAGAAATCCGAATTCAGAGCTCCAGCTCAAGGGGAAAGCTTTCTTTCTTTGTCGGCTCTAGAGAAAGGTCCTTGTCCCTTCAGCTTCTGCTTTTTGGTTCGTTGGAGATCATCATGTATCTTGGCATCTGTTTTACCCCATCTCTCTCTCTGCTCAATTGTTTAATCTCTTTTTATACCTCAAAAGAGATTGACTCATAATATACCCTAATCTGCCTCATTAACATAACAAAGACAGCCTATTCCCAAATGGGATTGTAGAGGTTAGGCATAGAGGTTAGGATTTATGGCTATGTTTAAGGTTACATATTTTAGGGGGACATATTTTAATCCATAACAAAACCCTATGGGGCAGCTGTACCGTGTTCCCTAGGGTCGCTGTGAGTAGGAGTGACTCCATGGCACACCACAATGACAACAAAAGCTTATGTAGATTTGTTGTTGTTAGCTGCAATCTATTCAGCTCCTGCCATACATAATGAAATGAAACGTTGCCCAGTCCTGCACCATTCACATGATTGATTGTGGATTAGACAGTTGTGATCCATAGGATTTTCACTGGCTTGCACTGATTTTCAGACGCAGAGTGCCTTTCTTCCAGAGTACCTCTGCGTGGGTTCAATCCACCAGCCTTGCTATTAGTAGCCCAGTGCTTAACCATTTGTGCCACCCAGAGAATTTATTTATATGTATCTTATATATACATATACCTGTTGCTGTTGAGTTGATTCTGACTCACAGCAACCCTATACCCTATACCCCTTAGTGGCCGTTGCCCTTAAGTCGATTCTGACTCATAGCAACCCCACAGGACAGAGTAAAACTGCCCCATAGGGTTTCCAAGGAGCAGCTGGTGTTTTCGAACTGCTCACCTTTTGGTTAGCAGCCATAGCTCTTAACCACTGAGTCACCAGGGCTCCAGGAACCCTATAGGACAGCATGTAGTGTTACTAAAATGCCTGGGAAACATGGGGTATTTGGATGAGGTAGTTAAACTTGTTTTAAAACTACACAATTATTATATCACCACAGAACAATCAGAATTATAACTTAGATTTCAGAGTTTTGTGGGTGTTTACATGTACTATGGAAGTTTTGCTCATATTTCTATAATCTTCTTTGTGCCCTCAACCTATTTCCTTAGTACACAGACCCTCCACACTAACACTATACTTTTGAGGGAGGGTTTTTCTGGCAGTGGGGAACATAGTGAGTAGAGGAGGAGGGGTTGGAATGAGCTTTGTGTTTAGGCAGAAAAATTAGGGGTACTCCTCTGACAAACTAATACACCTGGCTTTCCTTCTTCCATGTCTGTGTGTGTGTTTCGCTGACATTTTTTTTTTTTTTTCCTGGAGAAATTTTTTTGGTCAGTTTGTGACAATAGACAGTTGAGTTTACTCAGCCTGCAGATTGGTGAGTTCTCACCATGGTCATCATCTGGCTTCTACCTCATTCTTCCATCTCATCTTATGCCACCTCTCCCTCTCTCACTGCTCCCCAGCCACACTTGCTTCTGTTACTTTCAAGTTTCCCTGAGCCAAGTTCCTTCCCTCCGCAGGTTTCTTTGAATGTACCATTCCCAGTTGCTGACTAATGTCTGAAATAACAATATTACATCCGCAGAATGCTTTTCCTTGGGCTCGTCTCCTGTTTCAGAAATCAGCCTGCTCCTTCTCCTCTGGTGTTATCGGAGCAGAAAAACAGAACTGGTATTTTAATATTTGTTTTTAATACCAAGAAATAATAATTTAAGAGTGTTCACAATTATATATTTTTTAAACAAGTAAAATTAAGTATTTAATATATGTCAAATATAAAAATTTAGGATCATGTTACCAAACTTTCCTCTGGGTGCCACTGGCGATACTACTTCTTTTGAGATAGTTCCCTCTGTCCTGGATTGCCCCTTGAGCTACTGTCTCTTGTATTAAGAGTGTTTAACTCCCCTACCTTCCACCCCCACTCTACTTGAGCTTTTAGGACTGCTACCTCTGGGCAGTCCCTCTGCCTTAGTCAGCACTTCCCAGTTAAGACAGATGGCCCTGCTGGGGATTTAATTCCTCCCTTTTCCTGGGGGAAGATGGGCAAAGGCAAAAGAGCCATGACTGCTGAGTGGCAAAGAGGGGCCTGGAGGGTTTGTTATTAGGGCAACCAGGATGGGGAGAGGAGGAAGAAGAGGGGAAGGAGGGAGAAGCTAGACTGAGAAGAGTCAGAAAGGATGAATGAAGTTGCTAACTGATGTCTTTAATAACATTATCCCACCAGTAAAAATGCCAGTAATTCAGGACTAAAATATATGCTTTAATCCAAAACTGTGTAGTATTCACAATCCTCATCCAATTTAGCTCACCTCAGAACTAACCCCCTGTCTGAAATGGGCCTACCTTACATTAACTGTTTTATGTCTTCGTAGCACTTAGTACTCTCTGGAGGTATATTGTTTACTTCTTTGTTTGACTCCCTCAAGCACAGCCTAAGCTCCATGAAGACAGGGATATGTCTGCTTGCTCCCCAGTGCTTAGAACTGTGTCTGGAACACAGTTGGTTCTCAAAAAATATTTGTTAAATAAATGAAGGGGGATAGTTGTGGCAATCCAAGTTGCTTGGGACAAGACTAACATTACAAACAAACAAACAAACAAAAGGTGTGTTTGCCTACAATTCTGTAAGCCAGCCAGGTCAGGCAATGCTTATACAACCTTAGTTATTGTCATCATGATTACTGTTTTTTTTTTTTTTTCCCCACAATGTCTTTAGGGGCCTAGGCATGTCGTGGACTTGAGGGAAGTGAAAATCTTGTAGCGGATAGTATTACCTGCAAAAGGGAATAATTCTGATTTTCTATCCCACTGTTCTGCCCCATCACAGACATGAATAAACAAGAAAAAAAAAATTTTTTTTTGTTTTGTTCTCCTTTTTGAGGGACAGTACATTTAGTATTCTGAGTCAGGCAAGGAGAGACTCTAGCCACAAGGACAGCTGGGAACTCAGGTTCGTGGAGGGCAACCAGGGAAGAGGTGAGAGGAGGCGCCTCCTTGTCTGATGACAGCAGCTGGGGCCCTTTCTGCTTCCTTCCCCACAAACATCCAGTTGGAACCAGTGCATGCTGGGATCCTGCTTGCCAGACAGACAGATGGCCTCAGGCTGCCACTGATCTGTTCATGGCACCAATTGCATAGCCTCTGCTTTACTCAAGACAGAGTGAGACTGGAGATGGGGGAGGTGAGAGGTCCTTACCTTGCATTCACCTCTTCAGTAGAAATGACTCACTTAGTTGTAGCTTCAGTTTCAGTTCAGATTCCCTGGACTGGGAGAATTTCTTTTACTCATACTCCTGAGAGCCAGACTTGGCCAGGAACATCTGTAAATGCCCATATCTTTAATCAAAGCATTTGAAAGGGATACTTCATTTTTCCCCTGCTTCACCTGCCACAGAAGGGGCTTGTTGGAATTAGATTATAAGTAATTTGCTAAGTGCATACCCTCTATGCAGCCCTGAGGTAGAAGATGATGAGGTTGTCAAAGTACCTTCCATCATTTTCCTGAGCATCTGTTGGGCAACTGGGAGAGGCATAGGGGGTGGGTGGAAGTAATTCTGCATGAAGGCTTAGGTGGCCTATGTTTTCAGCCCAGGATTGTCACTCATTAGATGTGAGACCCTTGGCAAGCCACTTAACCTCAGTAGCCTTCTGCTTTCTCATCTCTAACATGGGATGATGGAACTGGATTGGAGATGGCAAGTAGATTACTTCTCACGACAATTCTGATTGATTGGAAGTTGCTGTCTGGAACACAGTGTGGGAGTGCTTGGAAAGCTGAATCTCAGCTAAGTGAGCAAAGGCAATCAATTACACTTACTCTGCACTTATCTAGTATCTTATTATTTGACATTTTGCATTTATGACAATAGTAAAAAATAAACTGACTATTTTGCACATTAACGATGTACATCTGGTAGTTATGAATGCAGAGGTATGAGGTGTATGAGGTGAGAGGAATGCTGGCTATGATGGCTAAGGTTGTGTGTCACTTTGGCTGGACCATGATTCTCAGCGGCCTAGCAGGTATGTAATGATGTAATTTGGTAGTTATGTAATGATGTCGTCATCCAGCATTTTGTGATTTGATGTGGTCATCTTCCATTTTTGCCTAACATCGATTTTCGCATAACGACCTGGTCTTTTGAACCTAACCATGTTGATAAGTGAGGAGTGGGTATATTGATGTTTGCAAAGTGTATGGATTGGGGATAGTGACATGTGTTCCAGGTATTATTTGACCATAAATTTGAAGGTAGTTTCTATCCCTGTTATTTTATGGTTCAGTGTATCCCTGGGTGGCACAAATGGTTAAGCACTTGACTATTAGCCAAAAGGTTGGCATTTCAAACCCACCCAGAGTCGCCACTAAATATACATGTGGAGATATAAAATGTAGGTAAAAATAGGGACCTTCAGAGGCTAATTTGAATGTTCCTTTGTACGTCAACAGTTTATGCACTTGACTTTTTTCCTGGGGTAAGTTTATGTTTTCTCAATCAACTCAATTCATTCGGTGCTATTACTTTGTTTTTATGAAAGCTATTAATACTGGGGATTTAATCAAAATGAACTTGAAAATACAACCCTCAAATTGCAAATAGTAGGCAATCTGGAATTTACATTTTCAGGGTTGAAGTAATTTGCTGGCAAAGTGTGTTGTCTTACCCCCACCTTGGCCCTACAATTCCACGTCTCATTCTCCTCCATCCGTCTGTCCTCCTAGTTTGTTTCCAGCTCATATAGGCACACACCCATGCGGGCACACACACACGTGTACACACATGATCACATGCACATGCCCATGCACACACACATGTGCACATGCACACACCCTCACTCACATTTTTGACTGTGTGCTAATAGGTAAGTAGGCCCAAACCAGCTAGGCTAGGCCCCAGGCCTGTCTGGTTTAAATCTGATCTGCCTGGGAGATCTGGGGTAATAAGTGAGTGACAACAGGTGCGGATTTCATTACAACCCCCCCGCCCCCAACTCAGCCCTTAGTTTTTTCTTTGATTCTTTTCTCCCAACACCCTTGCCTGAGTTGTGTCCGATAAATTTTATAGCTGCATGATCCTGTTTCAGAGCTGAAGGGAGATTTTTTCCTCCATGCGGCTAAATGTTGCTTTAAGTCAAAACCCCACTTCCTGCCCCCTCACCGCTCCTGAAAAGGTAATAAGAAATAACCCCAGGCCAGAAACTGCTGGGCCCAGTATTCTCAGTCTTGCATTTGAAAAGCTAGTTTTCTGGCCCCATTTTTGGAAAGTCAAGAACTAACTTGTAGTAAATTAGCCATAATTGGGAAGAAAATAATTACCTGACTTTTTCTACCCTGTGATAACTAGAGCTTCCTGCAGAGCGGATCTTTCCCAGCACCGTTCACGCCCACTTCTATTTAAAACCAAGTATAGCTTCATTTTATGAAATAGCTTCAGGGGCCCTGGAAGTACTATCTGAATGGTCTCTGTCGTGCATTTTTGTGCAGATCACCCTGAATGTGTGTGTTAAAGGGGATTATTTTCATGTCTTTCTGGTGCAGAATCATAGGGTGCTGTGACATTTTATATCATATTTGAAGACATGAGTGGCTTTTGCAGGTGTCAGTTATGTTCATGAGCCCTGTATGCAAACTTAAGAGGTTGGGGCCAGATCAGGATTTCTTCAGGAACTATCTGTGGTCTGAGAGGAGAATCGTTTCTGGTAAGATCTCATTGTCATCTAGATATTTTTTATATTGTCAGACTCGCCCATTTGCCTCTGTTCTTCTGCATGTGGGCTTTTTTTGAAGTCTTCTGGCCCACGATAAACGTGGAAAGGAGATGGTAGACTTTTTCCTTCATTATTGGAGATGTCTGAATGTAGTTGGTTATATACTTCAGTCCTATCATGGTGCAACAAGATATACTGCATTCCCATGTTTCCAAACACTGTCCTTTCACTGGTGATTTAAGAATATGGGTATCTGTCTTGAACGTCTGCCCTGAACTCCATAGTGAACAGCAAACTTACAAGTAGGTATTGTCACAGACAACTCAGTCTCAACTAATTTTCCCTGCAGTAAATTTGGTTTCCTCCTGTGTTTTCTATCATGGTGAAGGTGCCATCGGCTAGTTACTCAGACCAAAAACCTTGATGTCACACCTTCTGTATCCATTACTATTATCTAAATGATCTTCAAATTTTATAATGTTACCTCTTAAATATCTTTGGGAGCCATTACCCTCATAACTGCTTTCCTTGGCTCTAGTCATCCTTTCTGCCTTTCCTCAGCTCCTACCCCAGCCCACCTAACCACCTCTTTACTCACCTAAACACACCAAATGTATACACCATACCACCTCAGGTGTCATATTTTAAATATGAGCCTGATATTAACTATTTCAGTAGCATCCTACTACCTAGAGGATCAAGTCCTAACTCCCTAGTGTGGCAGATTAGGGTTCCTGTGGTCTAGCTGCTTTCTAACCCTGCAGTCTCATACTCTGTCACTCTCCTGGTAACAGGGATTAAACAGCTTGGAGTCTTGCAGTAATTTATTCTTTCAACTTCTTTTGTTTTTGCATATGCTATTTCCTCTGCCCATAATGCCCTTAATTGGCCTTCCCAGTCAACTCCTACACCTCTGTGTTATTAAAAAAAAAAAAATAGGTTATAGTAATAGCTTGACTTAAATAAGATAGCTTCTTTTTCACAGTAGCATTACAGTGCAGAGATACAAGCTCGGACTTCTTCAGCATTGTGGCTCTACCATCCCTGAAGCTCTGCCCTTCCTTGCCTGCATGATCCAAGGTGCCTTACAGTAAGTCACAACCACAGATCCTTCCAAGCAGCAGGATGGAGATGGGTGAAGGACCCAAACTTTTCCCTCTAAGGGCACATTCCAGACTTGAAAATATCTCTACTTCCTAATCCTTTGTGCTTCCCACCTATCTGGCACTCTACCTCAGTAGCAGTAGCAGTAGTAGTAGTAGTAGTTGTGGTAGTAATGGTCATGGTAATAGTGATAGTAGTAGTAGTAGTAGTGGTAGTGGTGGTAGTGATGGTACTAGTGGTAGTGGTGATAGTAGTGTAATGGTAGTAGTGTTAGTGGTGGTAGTAGTGGTGGTGGTGGTGATGGTGATGGTGGTAGTGGTAGTAGTTGTAGTGGGGTAGTAGGGACAGTAGTGATAGTAATGGTAGTAGTGGTTGTGGTAGTGGTAGCAGCAGTAGTGCTGTAGTAGCATTAGTGGTAACAGTGGTGGTGACAGTAGTGGTGGTGGTAGTGGTGCTAGTAGTAGTAGTGGTGGTAGTGGTGGTGGTTGTGGTGGTAGCAGTGGTAGTGGTAGTGCATCTCTAAAAAAAAAAATAAGGGAAGTAGTAATGGTAGAATCACCAGCTTATATTAAAAAGTACTCACTGTGCAGTCTTTTGCATGCTTTATATTAACTTCTCAATTATCATATGAGTTAAATAATGTTTATCATTCCCTAATCACATACTTGTAGGTCCCTAGGTGGTGTAAGTGGTTTACTCTCAGATACTAACCTAAAGGTTGGCAGTTCAAACCCATTCAGTGCCGTCATGGAAGAAAGTCCTAGCAATCTGTTTCTGTAAGGATTACTGCTATGAAAACCCTATGGAGCACTTCTACTTACTCTGTAACACATGGGGTTGCCATCAGTTGGAATAGACTCCATGGCAATGTTTTTTGTTTGTTTGTTTTTATTTGTATAATTTTCCATTCCCAATTTTGGATGAAACTGAAGGGTTATATAACAAGCATGTGGTTACACAGAAACCCTGTTGGCATAGTGGTTAAGAGCTACGGCTGCTAACCAAAAGGTCAGCAGTTTGAATCCACCAGGCCCTCCTCGGAAACTCTCTGGGGCAGGTCTACTCTTTCCTGTAGGGTCACCATGAGTCAGAACCAACTTGACGGCAATGGGTATGTATGTATGTACGTATGGTCGCATCGCTAATAAGTAAATGGCAAGGCCAGTATTTGAGCCAAGAGCTCTCTGAGTTCAGAGTCTACCACTAAGCTGTGGTGGCTTTCACTCTGATCACACTGAATGGCAATGGTTTCTTTACGTCTCTCCCATTAGATTCTGAACTCCTTGAGAAAAAGGGCTTATCCTATTAACCTTTGTATCTGTAGAGCCTAGTAGAAGCTGGACCTATAGTTGGTACTCAGTAAATATTTTAGACATCTGATTCAGGGTTTCTTAACCTCAGCACTATTGGCAATTTTGGGCCAGATAATTCTTTGTTGTCTGGGGTTGGGGGTGGGAGCTACCAGGTATATAGCAGGATATTTAGCACCGTCCCTGCCTGGCCTGTAGTCACTACATGCCAGTAGCACCCACCCCACTCCACCCCAGTTGAACAACTAAAAATATCTCTACACATTGCCAACTGTCCACTGGTAAGAAAAGTCACTCCTGGTTGAGAACCACTGATCTAAATTAAGTGAATGGCCAGGAGCCCTGAGCAGTGTTCACATCAAAGAGGGCATTTTTAGGACTGCCTTGAATGGTTAGGCTGCTGGATTTCTCAGGGATAATGTTGTATTTTGCAGACCTTGTTGTGTCCAGAACACAGTGAATGTGGTGGAGGCTGCGATGATCTCATTTACTGTGCCAAATCTTCACAGGGAATACCAGAGAGGGGCCCTCTGGAGGCAGCTGTCATGGTTCCATATAGACTGGCTGCCTGGCCTGCTACCATGTGGCAAAATCTCATTGCTTTAACCAAAAATCTGTTTTGGTAGTCTCTGGAAAAGCAGGCTCTGAGTTCTGTTCCCTGGTTTCTCTTTTCTATTTCCAAATGTGTCACTGGTGACACATAGACCCCAGTAAGAAATATGTTGGAAACTCACTTCTCTTCTTCTTGTCCAGTCCCAGTGATGTGTTACCCACATATAAGCCAGTTTAGATTATGTCACTCACATGCTGGTCAGTGCCCGGATATCACTTTTACCTTGATTATTCTAGGACCTGTAGCATGTTAGGATGAGAGAACTTTATGGGTATTTCACGAATGGTGTGCCTTTATTGGTGACAAGACACATGAATTTAAGACCCACCATTTATTAGCTGTGTCACTGTATGCAGTGTACTTCGCTTCTTTGAGACTTGAGCTGTTTGTCTGCAAAAGAGAGCAACCCTACCTGTCAGTGAAGTATTATAATGACACGTGCAAAGACCTGGAGATAGAAAACCAAAAGGGGAGGACATACTCGGCATTTCTCAAGATGAAAGAACTGAACTAAAAATTCAGCTCTTGAGTTGCAATAGTAAAGGACTCTACAGGGAAAATATTAAACAACACAGGAAGTATCAAAAGAAGATGGAAAGAATACAGAGTCACTATACCAAAAAGAATTGGTCGACATTCGGCCATTTCAGGAGGTAGCTTATGATCAGGAACAGATGGTATCGAAGGAAGAACCCCAAACTGCACTGAAGGCATTGGCAAAAAACAAGGCTCCAGGAATTGACAGAATACCAACTGAGATGCAAACAGATGCAGAGCTGGAAGTGCTAGCTCATCTATGCCAAGAAATTTGGAAGAGAGCTACCCGGACAACCGACTGGAAGAGGTCCATATTTATGCCTATTCCAAATATCACACACAAGTAAAATTTTGCTGAAGATCATTCAAAAGCAGCTAAAGCGATATATCAACTGGGAACTGCCAGAAATTCAAGCTGGATTCAGAAGAGGACATGGAACCAGGGATGTCATTGCTGATGTCAGATGGATCCTGGCTGAAAGCAGAAAATACCAGAAAGATGTTTACCTGTGTTTTACTAACTATGCAAAGGCATTCAACTGTGTGGATCATAACAACTTATGGATAACATTGCAAAGAATGGGAATTCCAGAACACTTAATTGTGCTCGTGAGGAACCCATACATAGATCAAGAGGCCATCATTTGAAGAGAACAAGGGGATACTGATTGGTGTAAAGTCAGGAAAGGTATGTGTCAGCATTGTATCCTTTCACCATACCTATTCAGTCTGTATGCTGAGCAAATAATACAAGAAGCTGGACTATATGAAGAAGAACTGGGCATCAGAGTTGGAGGAAGACTCATGGACAACCTTCGTTATGCAGAAGACATGACCTTGCTTGTTGAAAGTGAAGAGGACTTGAATCACTTACTGATGAAAATCGAAGACCACAGCCTTCAGTATGGATTGCACCTCAACATAAAGAAAACAAAATACCTCACAACTGAATCAATACACCACATCATGATAAATGGAGAAAAGATTGAAGTTGTCAAGGATTTCATTTCACTTGGATCCACATTCAACACTCATGGAAGCAGCGATCAAAAAATTAAACAATGCAGAGGCAGAGAGCCAACATGATGCTGTAGACAAACACCATGCTGTCCCTCCACAGCAAAGACCTGAAAAACTAAGTAAAACAGAGACAAACATCAATCCTGGAACCCTAAGCATGAATGAAGAGATAAATAACTCCACCATGCACTGAGCGGAATAAGAAACTGACAGAGAACAGAGAATGAAGAGAGATATAGAGTGGAGATTCCCTATCTGCTAACGTGGCACAGATTTGCCATCTTGGACTTCTCAGCCACCAAGATTGGCAGACAGGGAGTACGGGAAGGCAGCTTCACAAAACTCCCAGCAGAAGACAGAGCACCTGGTAACCAGCGATACACGCATTCCAAACCCCTACACTTCTTCCCACTGCTTGGCCTCTGCTGCGTCCCAGTAGGCTGTAGTCACTCAGCCAGGGAGCTGCTGGCTCCGTGCTGCTTGGGTTTGCCCTGCCCACACCAGCCAGCTCCTTCAGTACCATTTTCTTGTTGCTTTTGTTTTTTTCAGCTTCTTTTGGTTTCTTCTCTCTCTTTTCTCTTCCATTCTCTTGAACATCTGGCTCTGTGTGTCATCTTTGCTTCTCGACAGGCCGTGAACCACACCAGTGAGCTCCCGTGGGGTTTTTTTTTTTTCCTTTGCTCGATTTCTTGTCTCTACCGTCCTTTCCTTCTTTTCTCCTGAATATCTGGTGACATGTGCCATATCTGCACCTTCTGGATGAGCTGTACAGCACTGCTCAGCTGGGAACCCGCTTCAGTGGGCTCACTTGGGGCATTTTTTTTCTTTCTCCTTTCATCTTTTTTTTTTTCTTGATTTCTCTACCTTCCTTCGTTTCCTTCCTCCCAACCACGTGGCGTCTTTTTTTTTTCCTTGATTTCTTTTCTCTCTTTACATTCCTTCCCTTTCTTTCTCCCGTGTGCCCTTCTCTCTCTTTTTTAAATCTAGTTTCTTATCTCCTTCTCTCTTCCTTCCTTTCCTTTCTCCTACCCATCTATCTGCATGTGCCATACCTGTCCCTTAATGGGCTGTGCCTCACCACCTGGCTAGAAAGCCACTGGCACATGGCTTCCCTGGGTCTGTGCCACTCCAATGGCAGGCACCCTCAGCGCTTTTTTTTTTTTTTTTTGACTCCTGTTTCTCTCTTCTTCCCACATTCACTTAGCTCTACACATCACAACTTCCCCTTCCCCTCCTAACTATCTGCACCATGCACTGAACATTGCACCCCCGAGCAGCACAGGCACAGTCTACTGGAACCTGCCCTCCACTGACCCCTGGCCCTGCAGTTCGGCCCCAGCACGTGCCACAAACTACTCATCCCAGCTGTTCCTTTTCTGCTGGACCTGCCCTGCTGCACCATAGTTGAACGGCTGGCCCTGCCCATTGGACAGGTTATGAGAAATAGTTTTTCCACAGATGAGCAAACAATAAAGAATGCCCAGCCTGCCTGCTCAGACAAAACCAAATAAAATAAAGAAGCAGGAGGAAACAAACAAACCTGTAGTCAGTAAATGAAGAAAATACCTACTGAATGTCCCGAAGACATCAGACAATATCAAAACATATTAAAAAACAGGACAGGATTGTTCTAGTAAGTGTCAAAAATAAAACACCAGATGACCTTCCAGCAGAAGAAAAGGCACTGGAACTATCTGATAGGGAATTCAAATCTCTAATATTCAGAGCTATCCAAGAGTTGAAGGAAAAAGCAGACAAAATGCGGAAAAATACTCCAACGAAGTTGAAAACCTAGAGGAAATGGACAAATTTCTAGAAACACACTACCTACCCAAACTAATACAAAATGATGTTGGAAATCTGAACAGACCCTTAACACAGGAAGAGTTTGAAAAGGTAATTAAAAAAAAAAAAAAATTCCAACAACAAAAAAAACCCTGACCCAGATGGCTACACTGGAGAATTCTACCAAACATTCATAGAAGAACTTACACAAGTACTACTCAAACTATTTCAGAACATAGAAAAGGAAGGGATACTTCTGAATTCATTCTATAAAGCCATCATAACCCTGATACAAAAACCAGGCAAAGACACCACAAAAAAAGAAAATTACAGACCAATATCTTTCAGGAGCATAGATGCAAAAATGCTAAAAAAAAAATTCTAGCCAATAGAATTCAGTGTCATATCTAAAAAATAGTATAGGATGACCAAGCAAAATTCAAACCAGGTGTGCAAGGATGGTTCAACATTAGAAAAATCAATCAAGGTAATCCACCACATAAATAAAAAGAAAGAAAAGAATCATATGATCATCTCAATTGATGCAGAAGAGGCTTTTGACAAAGTCCAACACCCGTTCCTGATAAAAAAAAACCCTCAATAAAATAGGTATAAAAGGGAATTTCCTCAACATAATAAAGGCATCTATCCAAAACTAACAGCCAACATCATTCTTAATGGAGAGAGGCTGAAAACATTCCCCCTTGAGAACAGTAACAAGACAAGGGTGCCATTTATCACCATTCCTTTTTAACAGTGTACTAGAAGTCGTAACTAGAACAAGAAGGCAACAAAAAGAAAGGGCATCCAAATTGGTAACCAAAACCAAAAAAACCAAACCCAATGCCATCGAGCCAATTCCAACTCGTAGCAACCCTATAGAGGCAGGAGTAAAACCGTCCCTACTTGTGGATGATACATTTCTATACATACAAAACCCAAAAGGCTCCACAAGAAAGCTACTGGCATTAATGGAAAGATTAAGCAGAGTAGCAGGACACAAGATAAATGTACAAAAATCAGCTGGATACCTATACACTATTAGTATAGAGAATGAAGAAAAGGAAATTAGGAATATGATACCATTTATAGTAACCCCTAAAAAAATAAAATACTTAGGAATAAATCTAACCAGGGATGTATAGGAGCTATACAAAGAAAACTACAAAACACTACTACAAGAAACAAACAAACAAACAAAAAAACCTAAGACATGAGGGAAAGATTAGTCCAAAGGACTAAAGGACCACAACTACCACAGCCTCCCCCAGACTTTGTCCAGCATGACTAGATGGTGCCCCAAACCAAAATCAAACCCAGTGCCATTGAGTCAATTCTGACTCATAGCGACCCATAGGACAGAGTAGAACTGCCCCTATACAGTTTCTAAAGAGTGCCTGGCGGATTCGAACTGCCGACCCTTTGGTTAGCAGCCACAGCACTTAACCACTATGCCACAGGGTTTCCAGATGGTGCCCAGGTACCACCAATTACTGCTCTGACATGGATCACAATAGAGGGTCCTGGACAGAGCTGGAGAAAAATGTAGAACAAAGTTCTAACTGACACACAAAAAACCAGACTTACTGGCCTGACAGAGGCTGGAGAACCCCTGAGAGAATGGCCCCCAGACACCCTTTTAACTCAGTAATGAAGTTACTCCTGAGGTTCACCCTTCAGCCAAAGATTAGACAGGCCCATAAAACAAAATGAGACTAGATTAGACAGGCCCATAAAACAAAATGAGACTAGAGGGGCACACCAGCCCAGGGTCAAGGACTAGAAGGCAGGAGGGGGCAGGAAAGCTGGTAATAGGGAACCCAAGATGAAGAAGGGAGAATGTTGACATTTTGTGGGGTTGGTAACCAATGTCACAAAACGATATGTGAGCTACTTTTTAATGAGAAGCTAGTTTGTTTTATAAATATTCACCTAAAGGACAGCAGTGAGAAAAAAAAAATGAAAGCATGCATTTCATTGGGCAAATCTGCAAAAGATCTCTTTAAAGTGTTACAAAGCAAAGATGTCACCTTGAAGACCAAGGTGCTCCTGACCCAAGCCATAGTGTTTTCAGTCTCATCATATGCATGTGAAAGCTGGACGATGAATAAGTAAGATTGAATAAGAATTCACACCTTCAAATTGTGGTGTTGGCAAAGAATACTGAGTATACCGAGGACTTCCAAAAGAACAAACAAATCTGTCTTGGAAGAAGTACAACCAGAATGCTTCTTAGAGACAAGTATGGCGAGACTAAGTCTCACATATTTTGGACAGGTTATCAGGAGGGATAGGTTATCAGGAGAAGGACACCATGCTTGGCAAAGTAGAGGGTCAGTGTTAAAGGGAAGACCCTCAGTGAAATGGATGGACACAGTGGCTGCAGCAATGGGCTCAAGCATAACAATAATTGTGAAGATGGCAGAGGACCGGGTAGTGTTTCGTTCTGTTGTACATAGGGTTGATATGAGTCGGAACTACCTTGATGGCACCTAACAAGAAAAACAACCTGTCAGTGAAAACAAGGGAAACCCTCAATGAGATGGACTGACATAATAGCTAAAACAATGGACTGAAACATACCAATGATTGTGAAGATGGCCCAGGACTGGCCAGCATTTTGTTCTGTTATACATAAGGTTGCCAGGAATTGAAGCCGACTTGATGGCAGCTAACAATAACCTGTACTCTTTATCCTCACAGGTTATTAGAGAAATAGAAAAAGATAATCTGTGCAAAGGCTCCCAAGTATGATACCCAAAACCCACTGCCATTGAGTCGATTCCAACTCATAGCGACCCTATAGAACAGAGTAGAACTGCCCCATAGAGTTTCCAAGGAGCGCCTGGTGGATTTGAACTGCCGACCTCTTGGTTAGCAGCCATAGCACTTAACCTCTACAGCACCAGGGTTTCCCCCAAGTATGATATACACTTGTTTTTTCTAAGAAAACTCTGCCGTGCCGTCATTCATGGGCAATGGATTAGAAGTTCAGCTAAGGTGGACTCTGTGTCTTGTTTTTTTCTCCTCATACCTTTTTTTTTTTTTTTTTTTTTAAAATACCTAGGACCTAGCAAATAATCCAAGAAGCTGGACTATATGAAGAAGAACTGGGCATCAGGATTTGAGGAAGACTCATTAATAACCTGCGTTATGCAGATGACCAAACTTTGCTTGCTGAAAGTGAAGAGGACTTGAAGCACTTACTGATGAGGATCAAAGACCACAGCCTTCAGTATGGATTACACCCCAACATAAAGAAAACAAAAATCCTCACAACTGGACCATTAAGCAGCGTCGTAATAACTGGAGAAAAGACTGAAGTTGTCAAGGATTTCATTTTACTTGGATCCACAATCAACACCCATGGAAGCAGCAGTCAAGAAATCAAAAGATACATTGCATTGGGCAAATCAGCTTCAAAAGACCTCTTTAAAGTGTTGAAAAGCAACAACAACAGAAGATACTCAATAAATGTATGGTGAATGACTGTGTGAAAGAAAGTTGGAAGGTCAGACCCTGTGGTCCTGTGCCCCAGGGGGGGCTGGAGAGTAGAGGGTTATTAATAGTGTGACTTAAGTGTCATTTCAATTTGGGATAGGCATTCTAAGAAATAGCATTTGGTTCATCAGATGTTTAGTAGCAGTCACAAACTCAAGTGCCTGCAGAGGCAACCCACAGCTATGACTCTATCAGGTATAAGACAGGGTGGGGGATAGGGACTTGGTAAACTACGAAGGGTATGTTGTTGTTGTTAGGTACCATCAAGTCAGTTCCAACTTATAGCGACCCTGTGTACAAAAGAACAAAACATTGCCTGATCCTTTGCCATCCTCACAACGATTGCTATGTTTGAGCCCATTGTTGGAGCCACTGTGTCAATCCATCTCAGTGCACTGGGCAAATCTGCTGCAAAAGACCTCTTTACAGTGTTAAAAAGTAAAGCTGTCACTTTGAAAACTAAGGTGCACCTGACCCAAGCCATGGTATTTTCAATCGCCTCGTATGCATGAGAGAGCTGGACAATGAATAAGAAGACCAGAATAAAGGGAGGAGCCCCGGTGGTGCAGTGGTTAAGAGCTTAGCTGCTAACCAAAAGATCAGCAGTTCAGATACACCAGCTGCTTGTTGGAAACCCTATGGGGCAGTTCTACTCTGTCCTATAGGGTTGCTCTGAGATGAAATCGACTCGATGGCAACAGGTTTGGTTTTTTTGGCATGCCTAGCCTAAATCATTCATAGTCACGTGTTTTGAAGTCTCCACAATAGCCAAACGAAGTCTGTCTTTGGGCCAACTTAAGTCTTCGGTCAACAATTTGTGACTCCTGATTTACTGAGTGCCTAGGATAATCACTGGGCAGGTGCTGGGGATACAAAAACGAGGTGCCCGGCATCCTGTGGCAGAGGTGGATAGGAAATGAATATCAAGAAAATGAGAATAGCTAAAATGGCATTGAGAGGTCAGCCAAGCACTGTTCTATGTCCTTTACAAGTGCTAACTTGTATTTAATCCTCACGACAGCCCAGTGTGAGACAGGGGATATGAGTACACCTCTTTTATAGATAAGGACAGTAAGACACAAAGTGGTTGAGCAACTTGCCCAAGGTTACTAAGCCAGTGGCTGGCTCATAATAAAATGTCACATATTGTACCCAGGGAGGAAACTATAGGAGCCCCTCTTTGATTTCCCTTCTTCTGTTCTTGTATCCCTCATGTCCTTTCTCCATTCGGCGGCCTGAGTGATCTGAAAATGTAACTCAGATCATGTCACCACCAGTCTCCCCCTTGTTTGTCCAATAACATCCACACTCTAAGGATGCCCATGAGATCTGGCCGCTGCCTCCCCCAGCCTCCCTCCCCTGTCTCCCAACCCCTGTGCTCTGTGTTCCAGCCACATTTGCCTCTCTGTTGCTCATATGGACATGCTCTCTGCCACCTCCAGACTTTTGGAGTCACTGTCCTCTTTTGCCCACATCTCTCCTTAAAACCATTTGCTGCCGAGTTAACTTCGACTCATAGTGACCCCATGTGTGTCAGAGGAGAACAGTTCCCCACAGGGTTTTCAGTGCCTGATTTTTTCAGGTCACAAGCCCTTTCTTCCAAGGCACCTCTGGGGTAGCAGCTAAGCGCATTAACTGTTCGCACCACCCAGGGATTCATTAGGCAAGGCCTTTCCACTTCTTCAGGCCTCAGGTCCAATATCATCTCCTCAAAGCTTTTCTCTGCCCACTCTGCCCAAAGCTGGCCTCCCAGATTACTCTCTTCCTTGCCGCCCTGCCTATTTCCCCCTACCACGTGTGTTTATTTGTTTGCTTGTTTGTCGTCAGACCCGCACTAGAATGTGAGCCCCAGTTGCACAGGGGCTTTATCTTGTTTACTGCAGCATCCCATTGCCTGGTATAGTGGCTGCCACAACGTAGAAGTGCCATACAGACATATATGTTGACTGGATGTGGTGGCATGTAGAAGGACCTGACTCACATGGAAGTTTCAGAGTCACAGAGATTGTGAATCATCCAACATTACTCAGGTAAAAGTGGCACAATTGGAATTTGAATCAATTCTGTCAGCACCTGTGCTTAGTTTAGACTCCCACACATATACCATGGGCTGTAAACTTTGCATCTCTGGCCCCTGCGGTACCTCCCACCTCATCTCCCATAATTCTCTGCATGCCCTTCCCTGCTGCTTCTTAGCTATACTTACTGCACTGCCCCTCAGTCATGCCACCTTCTGTCTGACCCCAACACTTTCTCATGTTCTCTGCCCACAGCTAAAACCCTCTGCCCTCCTGTTTCACATAGCTACATTCGACTCAGACTCACGGCGATCTCATGTGTATCAGTGTAGAACTGTGCTCCATAGGGTTATCAATGGGTGATTTTTTTTTTCAGAAGTAGAGTGTCAGGCCTTTCTCCTGAGGTACATTTTGGTGGACTTGAGCCTTCAACCGTTTGGTTAGCAGCTGAGCATGTTAACCATTTGTACCACCAAGGAACACACATGATTACCTATTTGTTATCCTTCGCGTTTCTCATTAAATATTATTTCCTCAGGGAATCTTCCCATGACCTCTTGAACTAGATTAGATTCCCCCTCAAGTAGCCATCATAGCATTTATCACAATTATCATTAGTTATATTTCGATTTACTGTCTGAGTTCTGGCGCTTCCTCCTCATGCCTACAAGAACAGCAGCATGTTCGTCATAGTCATCTCTACATACCCAGGATCTAACACTGGGGTTGTGAGATAGAAAGTGCTAATAAACATTGTCAAGGAAATAAATGAATTAATGGATAAATGAGTGAGTGAGTGAGGTAGTGAATGAAGTGTTCCTAAATCAGCTTTTATCCCACCTTTCTTCTGGAAAACTTCACCAGGATAAGGCATCCCTGGCATAGGCAAGCTCAAGCCCTTTGTAGATGTCTGCCTTTACCCTGTAACTGGGAGAAGTTGAGCCACAGGGGTGCATGGAGCCTTGTGTTTGTCTTGTCACAACACAGGAAGGGGAAAAACTTTGGCTTTTTACTGTTATAAATAGGACTAAAATTAGCCCTTTGAGGGTGATTTTTTTTTTTTTTTTAACCATTGCCTAAGGGTACAGTCCTGGGAGAAAGGTCAGGAGAACTGGACAGGAGACGAGTGTTTACAAGTTCTGTCCAAACTATCCCATGACACCATAGCACAGACTGTCATTTCCCTGACCCGTCGTTAATTAGAGCTGAAAAGGTCAAGCAAGGAACTTCAGACATTGGTTTTTGTCTCTAAAGAAGAATCCAGAATGTAGGGTATCTTCCTGAAATCTTTCCTTTCCCTTATTCTCCATGTCCAGACTCTTACCAAGTCCTTATGATTTGTTGTTGTTGTTGTTAGCTGCCATCAGGTTAGGCCCAGACTCACGGTGACCCCGTGCACAACAGGATTGGATCATTTTGATCCATAGGATTTTCATTGACTGGTTTTTGGAAGTAGATCACTGCCTTTCTTCCTAGTCCTTCTTAGTCTGGAAGCTCTGCTGAAGCCTGTTCAGCAGCATAGCAACGTATAAGCCTCCACTGACCAATGGGTGGTAGCTGTGTGTGAGGTGCATTGGTGGGGAGTCAAACCCAGGTCATCTTTTGTGGAAGGCAAGAATTCTACCACAGAACCACCACTGCCCTCAGGTCCTTATGAACTATTTCCTTAATAGTGTCTCTTCTTCCTCATAGCTGTTGGGGGCAGGAGTTGGCCAGAGTTCTGCTGCTCCTAAGGAGCCCTGTGTTTTAATTTGTCTATGTTTGAAGATGTTTGCCATGACCACTAGATAGGACATTCTTAATCTTGATAGTTGGGAGTCAGTTCTATATACAGAGATTCCACCAGAAGGGAAAAGGAGGGGGGCAGAAATAAACCTGCTTTTGCCCTAATAACAATACCACCACCCTCCTACTAATGGAGCTCTTGCCACGGGCCAGGCATTGTGCTAGACACACAGTCTACACTTAAGACTGAGATGGCACTCTTGGTTCCTTTGATCATAATGGCTGTCCCCTGGGGAGCACACTGCCCTCTCCTTCTTCCTCTCTTATTCTTCCCTAGGACAACTCTTGTTTATTCCTTAGGCCTCCAATTAGATGTCACTTCCTTCAAAGAAAATTTGGCCCTTCACCAGCCACTCCATGGGAGAAAGATGTGGCAATCTGCTTTTGGAAGCCTTGGAAACACTATGGGGCAGTTCTGTCCTTTCCTACAGGGTTGTCAAGAGTTGGAATCGACTCGATGGCAAAGGGTTTTGGTCTTCATGGGAACTTCGTGTTCCCTACACTTTTCCCACTTAGGACAAGTGTAGTTATTTATGTAATTGTGTCTTAAATACTCATCTCTCCTGCTTCATCCTGAGCTCAGCAGAGTAGATTCCATGTCTAGCTTATTTTCTCCCGAAACTGGCACAGAATAACCATTCAGATGGGCTGTTACTATGATCAACATTTAGTGACCTCCTCGTCACTAAACTTAGTACTTTTTGTTTGTTGATTTTTACTTTTTATTGTGGGTTATTTTGAGCATACACAAGAGTAAATAGAAGAGAATAATAAAATCTCATGTACCCATTAATCATAGAGGCTGAGACCATGTTTGCTCTGTGTCCGGCTTCCAAAGGGATGGATCTAGTGATTGCTTTGGGGGAAAAGTTAGGGAAATACATAATACGTGTTGACAGTGGTGTTATAAATGTGTTAATATGCAGCTCACTCTGGAGACTATGGCTGAGTACATATATGCATATGTGGGTGAGTGTTCTAATTGGCTGGTATGGGGAAAGACATTTAACTTAAAATATTTCTAGTTTAGAGTTTTTATATCGGTGCCAGTAAAAAGAGGAGTCCTGGGGGCACAGTGGTTAAGCATGATTCAAATTCTGTGCTTTTGTTTGTGCTGTTCCCTCAACCCCCATCTCTAACATTTACCATCTTAAATTTTTTTAATACGCACCTTACTGTCTGCTTCTTCCCCAAGACTCTTCCCAGCATTTGACGGCCCAACTGGATATTACCCTTTTGGTCTTTATTACCACATGGTAGTTGTATCTCTTTAGTAGTACTTAGTATATGTCACTTATATCACAGTAACTAAAGAGCTCCTTTTATCTCTGAGGACTGGGACCTTGTCATATCTCCATACTTCCAGCACCTTACATAGAATTTGTACTTCATAGCCACCCAATATATTTTGTTAAATTGAATTTTAAAAAGAAGTGAGTGTGATTTTATTTAAGTAAGACTATAAAATTTTTTTTTAATAAATTAGCTACACCATTCATGAATTTGCAAATTCTCAAAAAAGTTATTCTTAAGTATTATTTCTTTCTTGAGACCGAAGTGTGTTGGCTTTACAGTAAATGAAATGAATCACAGAATCTTTGAACCAGAACGATAACAACACTAGAAATCATCTGTGTAAACCATCCCCTGCTCTCCAGGCCAGATAGTTCCCCAGCCACCTTAAATTTGTGAGGCTCTCCTTTTCTTAAAACCCATTGTTGCTGAGTTGATTTCAACTCATAGTGACCCTACGGACAGAGCAGAACTGTCCCATAGGGTTGCCAAGTCCGTAAATCTTTATGGAAGCAGATTGTCACATCTCTCTCCCACGGAGCAGCTGATGGGTCGAATCGCTGACCTTTCGGTGAAAGAAGACTGTCATCTTCTCTCATAGCAAGTCCGCGTGTCTTCTGGCCCTGCAAGTTAGTTTCCCTCAGTTAATCTAAACCCTCCGTTATTGAAATTTATGTTCATTGCCTTCAGAGAAATGAAAAACAGCTGCTTTCAACTGAAAATAATTCTCTTCCTAAAGATGGTTATTCCATCATTCTATGTTCTTTTCTTCCCCAGGCATAATTCTCCCTTCCATCTTTCTTTCATTTTTGTTCTCCATTTCCAGACCATTTAATGCTACTTTCTCAACTTGTTGGTCTTTTGCCTAAAAAAACTCCAGCTAGGAATGATTAGTAAGTGATCGTTGATTGCAGGTGTGCCTAGAAATATGTCTCCCACCATTCAAATCAGCCAGTCTGGCAGGCTGGTGGGTAACTGGAATCCTGTGACCCCCAAGTGATATATGGTGGTATCTTTTTAAGCCTGCCATCAACCATTCCCATCTCAGTTTCTCCAGTTGCTTAATTTATAAGACATGATTTATTTGTTATAAACTGCTCTGCAAGGTTCAAAAGAAACAGAAATTATACACGGGGGAAATAGAATGAATTTAGGCTATGTATCTTTTTCTTTTTTTTCCCAGATATGTTTTATAAATAAACTTTAAGAATGCTCTCAATTAGAAAAACACATGTTAATTCTAAAGGAGGAAAAAGGAACGTGGTGCACTCTCAGCGCACTTCTGTCTGTTTATAAGGCTTCTCAATTTAAGGAACCCCCCAAGCTTCTTCATGCTAGTTATTAAAGAAGATAGCAAGTGGGCAGCTTTTCTTTCCTCGTTTAGTCTAGGAGGGATATTGATTTACACTTGAGCAGAGGCATCTGAGCCCTTTTATTTATTTTTTAAATGAGCTGAAATTCATAAAACATAACATTAATCATTTTAGTGGGAACAATTTAGTGCCATTTAGTACATGCACAATGTTGTGCAACCACCACCTCTAATTCCAAAACAGTTTTATCACCCTGAAATAAAACCCTATGCCCATAAGCAGTCACTCCCCATCTCCCTTTGTCCTTACCCCTGGACACTACCAACCTACTTTCTGTCGTTATGGCTTTACCTACTCTGGATATTTCATTTAATGGAATCATACAATCTATGAGCTTTTGTGTCTCACTTCTTTGACGTAGCCTAATGTTTTCAAGGTTCATCCATGTTGCAGCATGTATCGGTGCTTCATTCCTTTTTATGGACGAATAACATATCCCATTGCATGTGTATGCCACAATGTGTTTATCTATTCATCTGTTGGTGGACGTTTGGACTGTTTCCACCATTTGGCTATTGCGAATAACGCTGCTATATACGTGCATGTATATATGCCTTTGTTTGAGTACTTGTTTTCAATTATTTTCAGTCCTTTTTATTTTTAATAGGAACTCATTTAAAAAACTCAAAATATGTCCTGAGTTGCAATTCAACACTCAAAGCAGATTTTCTGTGGAAGAATAAAGTGAGTATGTGCATAGCAGTGGGTTGAAGCAGACGTCAGTGATAGGCATTGATTCAGCAAACAGTAGTTAACAAATGTGTATGAAGCATCTACTGTGTGTCAGTGTTAGAGTCCTGGGTGGCACAAATGGTTAAGCTCTCAGCTACTAACCGAGAGGCTGGCAGTTACAACCAGCCCAGTGGCACTTCAGAAGATAGGCCTGGCAATCTACTTCTGGAAGATCACAGCCATTGAAAACCCTATGGAGTATAGTTCTATTCTGAAACACATGAGGCTGCCATGAGTCGTAATTGACTCGACAACAACTGGTTTAGTAAGGGATGGCAGCAGTATGTCTGTTCGATGTAAAACCTGTACTCTGCACATGCTCAGTATTGCCTTCCTCATAGCAGCAGTAAAATCGAAAGACTGAAAGATTTCCTAGGAGGTCAGTTATTTCATCTCCTATCTTGAGGAAGGATCACACTTGAACTGAATACATTGAAACACTACCTGGAACATATTCACCACATTTGTCCACCTGGTGAACTCCTAATCGTATTTTAAGACACAGTTCAACCCACTCCTCCTTTATCTTATCAGGTAGACTTGCCCTCTCCCTCTTTTGTACCTCTTAAATACTTTATATTTCACCCATAAGGAGCCCTGGTGGCACAGTGGTTAAGTGCTTGGCTTCTAACCGAAAGGTTGGCGATTTGAACCCACCAGCCACTCTGCAGGAGAAAGATGTGGCAGTCTGCTTCTATAAACACTTACAGCCTTGAAAACCCTATGGGGGCAGTTCTGTTCTGTCCTACAGGGTTGCTGTGAGTTGGAATTGACTCAGTGGCAGTGGGTTTGGTTTTTGGTGTTCACCCAGGCAATTCACCTCTCTCACAGAGAGTATATTTTTTAGAGGCAGTTTGAATAGTGGGTAAAGAACATGGACTCTGGAGCCAAACTCTTTGGGTTCAAATCCTAGCTCTACCCCTTATTAACTGGGTGATCTTAGGGCACTCTTCTTACCTGTTAGACTGTTAGCCCCAGAAAGATAGATGATAGAGGCTATGTATGGCTTAAATGGATACTGTTCCTAGCTCTTGATCCATGATGGATATTGAGAACCTAGTTTGAAGGCTGGTTTTCCACTTGTTGCTTTTCCTTTCATTTCCCTTCTTTGTTAGAGGCAAGAGAATTTGAAAGCTATGAAAACTTTAGGTATGTATTTTTAGTTCATTAACTCTTTTCGTGTCTTCACCTCCTTGCCTTGTTTGAAAACTCTAATCTGGCTCTCTTCCCCTTTATGCCATAGAGATTTGCTCTATGTTAAATTTTTCAGCTCTGAGAGGTAAATAAGTAGATATGTCTTCGGATGCTGGGAGAATTAGCATTGTAACTGAGAAGGGCACTCAAGTCGCCATGGTGACCCCCACTTATCATCACACACAGTAGTCATAATGACACCCTCAGTCAACAGGAGCACAGTGAGTCCTTGACAAAGCAAATAGAGTGAGGAAAAGAATACTTCCAGTACTTTTGCATTTTGCACTATGGGAGAAGAGTGGCACCATTTGTAGAACCTAAGCCAAAATTGGTAGAGTAACAGGGCTAGGACTGTCAGGTCTGCTAAATATTTTCAGCTGTTATGAGTATCAAATGTCCGAAGATGTAATCACTGAGCAAAATCAAGTGTAGCAATCAGGGACATTTAGTGTGATGGAAATCACTATACCTTTCAATACTTCTTAGGGTTGTCAATGTCTCATAAAAGATAAAGGGAAAGAGTATTTGTTGAGTTCTATACTAAGTACTATGCTAAATTATGTTGGTGTTGTTAACTGCTGTTGAGTTGGCCCCCAATTCATGGCAACCCCTGACTCGTGACGACCTCATGCACAATGGAATGAAATGCTGCTTAGTCCTGCGCCATCCCCATGATTACTTGCAGATTACACTGTTATGATTCATAGAGTTTTCACTGACTGTTTTTAGAAGTAGATCACCAGGCCTTTCTTCTAAGTCCATCTTAGTCTGGAAGCTCCACTGAAACCTGTTCAGCATCATAGCAACACACAAGCCTCGACTGACAGATGGTTGGTTGATGGCTGTGCATGAGGCCATCTACTCAGGAATCAAACCTGAGTCGTCTTCACAAAAGGCAGGAATTCTACCACTGAACAACCAATATCTCATGCTAAACTATTAAAAAAAAAAAAAGTCCCAAACCCATTGCTGTCGAGTCAATTCCAATTCATAGCAACCCTATAGGACAAAGCAGAACTGCCCCATAGAGTTCCCAAGGAGCCCTGGCGAATTTGAACCACGGACCTTTTGATTAGCAGCCGTACCACTTAACACTACGCCACCAGGGTTTCTGTGCTAAACTATAAAAAAAAAAAAAAAAAAAAAACTATAGCATAGTATAATTGCTGTTTTTACTAAAAGAATTTGTAGAGATAATTCTAGGTTATCAAAAAAAATTGTTTTATAATTTGTTCATGCATTTATTTATATCGAAGAGTATTCTCAAGTTAAGATGATGTTTTTTGGATGCTGCAGAGGCCAGATATTAATCGTAAAGTGGGTTAATAGCCAAACAGAATTGGAATGCACTGGAACAATTGGCAGCAGCTATTTGAATCTGTCCCCCTTTTCATCCTCTGCCAGGAATCTTGCATTATCTCTTTAAGGCTGAGCAGCCTTGAATGGCTGGATATTAATATAACTTTCTTTTCCTTGCTTCCCCCCATCCCCAACTAATTGCTTTAGAATAACTTTGATATTTTTCACATACTTCTTGTCTGTAGCATTAGATCCCAGGCTTCCTGACATGTACACTTTAGATAACTTTGCAACAGCTCAGTTTTCAACTTGACAATGGCAAGTTGTGGATGCCATTAGGACTGAAGAATGTCAGAAGATTAGGATTGTATAGACAGCACTGTCTTAACTTGTTGATACATAATGTGTTGTCCTCTAATAGGACAGGCTAAAATGGGCTGACGCTAGAAGATACTGAAGCTTGTAAAATGTTTGGGAGAAGCCGCCTTTCTGAGTAAGCATGGGGTATGTGTATGTGTCCTTGACCTCTTCTAAGTTATACTGGGACACAGGTGTGATAGGGAATGGGTCTTGGTATCAGTAACCTTATGTACATACTAGAGTGGGCCTTTCAGAGAAAGCCAACACCAAGGTATGGCACCCTAAAGTGGAAGAGCCAGATGGTGGGCCAATAATGAGTCTTCTGATGGCCAGAGCCAAAAGGTGGAGGGCAGTCTTTATGCACAAGAAACCAAAGTAGGCCTGAAATAGGTCCGTGTCAGAATGGAGAAAGAGCGAGGGAAAAGGCAGAGGCAAACTCAAGAGGGTCTAAGGATGTTAGCATCGAGTGCAGCTCCGTTTTAACAGCCTCCAAGCAAAGGGTCTGCTGTTGAAAACTGAAGGAGTGGAGACGTGCTCAGTGAAAACCCTTGGCCCTCTAGCTCTGACTTCCTTAGTCGAGGAACCTGAGGCAGGGTATAAATTCTTACATGGCTTTTGAAGCCATAAGCTCTCAGAACACCCTGTAATTTCTCTTCATTATACTTACCCTTCATAATATTTATTAGATATTTGAGTGAGCCATTCATGAATTTCTCTCTCTTCCAATAGACTATAAAAGGGAAAAGATATCTATACCCGGTATGTAATAAAAGCTTTAATAAATATTTGTTGAGTGAGGGAGAGAGGGAAAGAGTGAGGGAATGAATGAGAGGATGAGGGAGGGAATGATTGAGAGAAGGAAGGAGAGAGGGAGGGAGGGAGGGAGAAAATGAGAGAGAGAATGATTGAGGGAGAGAGGTAGAAAGGAGGAAGACAGGAAGGAGCGGGTAGCTCTAGTTTGTCTTTTCCTCATTGGGCAAAGCCCTCTGCTGTTGAGGTTTTCATTGAGAGGTGCTCACTGAAATGAGTGTTGCACCATGCAACACCATGTCACTCACTTCCGGCCCTTTACACACGCAGTTCTTTCCACCTGGAACATTCCTTTCTTTTTTCACTGACACTTGCCTCTGCTTCTCCTTCTTCTTCTCCCATGCAGACCAATCGTCCATCTGCCTGACACATTCTTTGTTTAGCAATGTTAATGCCTTCAATCTGGTTCCAGTCAACTCTGGCTGTCCTGGAAGCCATTTTGTCTTTTTATAATTTTGTATGTTTTTATTCTTATGCATTATGGGTTGATTTTACAGCTGAACTCTCAAAAGTAATCTTAAATTTCAGACCTTGAGGGAGCATCTCATTTTTGCCCCTGTGTCCTTGCATATGGTGTGCAACTCTTAAATACCTAAAGTTTTACCGGGACATTCTCACTGAAAGACCACCACTCATCTGTCAGTTTGTTGTACTGTGGTGGCTTGTGTGTTGCTGGGATGCTAGAAGCTATGCCACCAATATTACAAATACCAGCAAGGTCACCCATACTGGCCTGGATTCAGTGGAGCTTCCAGACTAAAAGAGATTAGGAAGAGGACCTGGAGATCTAATTCTAAAAAAATTGGCCGGTGAAAACTCGACGGCACTGGGTGGGTTAGTGAAAGCCTCATGAATAGCAGGGGAACATTGTCTGCTATAGTGCCGGAAGATGAACCCCTCAAGTTGGAAGGCACTCAAAATACAACTGGGGAAGAGCTGCCTCCTCAAAGTAGAGTCAAACGTAATGACACAGATGGAGTCAAGCTTTTGGGGCCTTCATTTGCTGATGTGGCATAACTCAAAATGACAAGAAACAGCTGCAAACATCCATTAATAATTGGAATGTGTAATGTACTAAGTACAAATCTAGGAATATCAGAATTTGTCAAAAATGAAATAGAATTCTTGAAGATAGATATTCTAGGCATTAGTGAAGTGAATTGGACTGGTATTGACCATTTTGAATCAAACAATCGTATGGTTTACTATGACAGGAATGGCAAAGATTGAAAAGGAAGAGCATCGCGTTCCTTGTCAAAGAGAACATTTCAATATCTATCCTGCTGTCAGTGGTAGAATAATACCACTTGCCAACAGGGAAGACCAGTTAATACTATTCTTATTCAAATTTATGCACCAACTACTAATGCCAAAGATGAGAAAATTGAAGAATTTTACTAACTTCCAATCAAACATGCAGTCAAGACGTATTGGTAATTACTGGTGATTGAAATGTGAAAGTTGAAACAAAGAAGAAAGATCAGTATTTGGAAAATATGGCCTTAGTTATAGGAGCGATGCCAGAGATTGCATGATAGAATTTTGCAAGACCAATGACCTATTTATTGCCAATACCTTTTTTTAACAGCATATATAGCAGCTATACATGTGGACTTCACTGAATGGACTACACAAGAATCAAATTGACTACATCTATGGAAAGAGATGGTGGAGAAGCTCAGTATTATCAGTCAGAACAAGGCAAGGGGCCAACTTCAGAACAGAGCATCAATTGCTCCTATGCAATTTCAAGTGGAAGCTGAAGAAAATTAAAACAACTCCATGAGAGCCAAAATATAACCTTGAGTATCTTCCTTCCTTCTTTCCATTGCCATCGGGTCGATTCCGACTCATAGTAACCCTACCGGACAGAGTAGAACTGCCCCATAGGGTTTCCAAGGAGTGGCTGGTGGATTTGAACTACCGACCTTTTGGTTAGCAGCCAAGCTCTTTAACCACTGTGCCACACCTGACTTTAGAGACTGTCTCAAGAATAGATTTGAAGCATTGAACACTAATGACTAAAGATCAAACGAGTTGTGGGATGACATCAAGGACATCATACATGAAGAAAGCAAAAGGTCATTAAAAAGACAGGAAAGAAAGAAAAGGTCAAATTGGATGTCAGAAGAGACTCTGAAGCTTGATCTTGAATGTCGAGAAGCTAAAGTGAACAGAAGGAAATGAAGTGAAAAAGCTGAATATAAGATTTCAAAGGGCAGCTCAAGAAGAGAAAGTAAAGTATTAAAATGAAATATGCAAAGACCTGGAGTTAGAAAACCAAAAGGGAAAAACATGCTTGGCATTTCTCAAGGGGAAGGAACTGAAGAAAAAAATTAAGCCTCAAGATACAACTTTGAAGGATTCTATGGGCAAAATAAATTGAATGACACAGGAAGCCTCAAAAGATGGAAGGACTTAAAGCACACACACACACACACACACACAAAGATGAAAGGAAACACAGAGTCACTGTACAAAGTAGAAATGGTTGACATTCAGGCATTTTAGAAGGTAGCATATGATCAAGAACTGATGGTACTGAAGGAAGAAATCCAAGCTTCACTGAAGGCACAGGCAGAAATCAAAGCTCCAGGAACTGACAAAATACCAATTGAGATGTTTCAACAAATGGACGCAAGTATGGAAGTCCTCATTCATCTATGCCAAGAAATTTGGAAGACAGCTACCTGACTAACAAACTAGAAGAGATCCATATACACTTGCCCTTTCCAAAGAAAGATTATCCTACAGAATGCAGATATTATCAAATTTATCATTAACGCCACACAGAAATAAAATTTTCTGAAGATAATTCAAAAACAGTTGCAACAGTACATCGAAAGGGAGTTGCCAGAAATTTAAGCCAAATTCAGAAGAGCCTGTGAAATGAAGGATATCAATGCTGATGTCACAAGGATCTTGGCTGAGAACAGAGAATATCAGAAATATGTTTACCTATGTTTTATTGGCTGTGCAAAGGCATTGGACTGGTGGATCCTAGCAAATTATGGAGAACATTTCAAAGAATGGGAATTCCAGAACACTTAATTGTGCTCATGAGGAATCTTCACATAGACCAGGAGGCAGTCGTATGAACAGAACAAGGGGATACTGCATAGTTTACAGTCAGGAAAGGTGTATTTCAGGGTTGTATCCTTCACCATGCTTATTCAATCTGTATGCTGAGCAAATAATCCAAGAAGCTGGACTATATGAGGAAGAAGGAGGCAACAGGATTGGAGGCAGTCTTGTTAGCAACCAGATGACATAACCTTGCTTGTGGAAAGCAAAGAAGACTTGAATCACTTATTGATGAAGATCAAAGACTACAGCCTTCAGTATAGATTACACCTCAACATAAAGAAAACAGAAATCCTCACAACTGGACCAATATCCAATATCATGATAAATGGAGAAAATGTTGAAATTATCAAGGATTTCATTTTACTTGGATCCACAATCAATGCCCAAGAAATCAAAAGATGTATTGCATTGGGCAAATCTGCTGCAAAAGACCTCTTTAAAGTGTTAAAAAGTAAAGATGTAGTAAGGTGCACCTAACTGAATCCATGGTGTTTTCAGTAGTCTCATATGCATGGGAAAGCTGGACAGTGTATGAGGAAGACCAAAGAAGACTGATATTGAGTACATTATGTAATACCAGAAGAATGAACAAATCTATCTTGGAAGAAGTACAGCTAGAATGCTCCTTAGAAGGGAGATCGTTGAGGCTTCATCTTGGGTACTTTGGACATGTTATCAGAAGGGACCAGTCCCTGGACAAAGACATTATGCTTGGTGAATTAGATCATCAGCAAAAAAGAAGAAGACCTTCAATGAGATGGATTGACAGGGTGGCTGCCATAATGGGCTGAAACATAGCAACGATTGTGAAGGTGGCACAGGACTGGACAATGTTTTGTTCTATTGTATGTAGGGTCACTATGAGTTCGAACTGACTTGGCGGCACCTAACAACAACAACATCCTCACAGAAAACCTTTAGGAAAGCAGCTGTTTCTTTGCTCCCTTGAGCTTTGTGTTCCTTGAGCTCTTCATATGTTTTTATTTTTGTATTCATTTTCCTTTATTATTAAGAAAAGGAGTTAACAGGCAAGATAAACACAGAGCAATCAAGTATAGCAAAATCGTTGCACCTTTTCACATGGCTTAATTGACATGCTTTACAATGATGTGCAAATGGACTTGAATAAGCATGTAGTTAATATAGTGTAGAGGAGCCCCAGTTAAGTGATCAGTTGCTATTTGAGGGTCATTGGTTCAAAACTATCAGCTGCTATATGGCAGCAGCTAGAGAAAGATGTGGCAGCCTACCTCTGTAAAGATGTACAGCCTTGGAAACCCTACGGGGCAGCTCTACTCTGTCTATAGGATCGCTATGAGTTGGAATTGACTTGACGGCAATGAGTTTAATGTAGCATAGACTGAATTCAGCAGTCTTCTTAGTGGCATGGCCTTAAGCAAGCTACCCCACCTTGCTGAGCCTCAGTGTCTTTACCTATCGAATGTAATTGTGAGGAACAATTAAAGTGATCCACACAAAAGTACTGTGTCCAGGGTGTAAAACCGGAACTCCTTAAGCCACAGTTTGTTTCCTTCCCTTTCCAATACCTCTGCCCCTTCCCTCATATTGCCTCTAATTGATATTATCCTTGTATTTTAGGGGAAAACTCTAAATCCACGAGTCCAGTGGCTTCACCAAGATCTTGAATGATTTAGTGGTGACTTTGGGATCTTTTGTTTTCTGTCTCTTAGATCTTTTTCTTTTGGGGGTATTACAAAACTCCCTGAACCTGATTATTTATTCATTTCTTTCCCTCTCCCCATATTGCCATGGCCACGTTTGAACCATGTTATCTGCAAGTCTAACCGAAATGACAATTTAATATTGCCCTGCGTTGCTTCATAGCATATATTATTTTGGTCTGTCATGGGCCTGTCAGCAAGTCTTGATGAAGTACAGAGCCAATAGTAACAAACCAGAAATCTGACAGTTCCTTCACAGAAGCAACTCCAGTGGGTACAGTGGTATTTCTTCAGAAATAAGGCCCTCTTGGTCCCTTTGTTAACACAATTAGCAATTCAGTTCAAGTCATTCTATCCCCGCATAAGCTGTATCTTTAGCGCTGGTAATTCAGTCTGTTGTATGGCTTGGAAAAACAAAGCCATCGTAGGCTTGTGATGTACTGAAGGCTGCAGCCAGGAATATCTTGGTAATTTTTCCCCACTCTTAGCTCTAATTATTCTGTTATTCCCTAGCTTGTTCGATTGAGACTCTCCAGGTTCTGCCTTCCGAAAGCAAAGAACAAAAGGTTTCCCTGGAAAGTGGGGGCCTGGCAATGTCAGTACAGTGAACTGCATATAAATGATGCAGCAGAGCTGGCTTGGTTTTTATAAAATCTTGTTGGAGAAATGCATGATAATGATCAGGCCCCTGGAACTCAGCAGGCATGTGCTTTTGATGTGTGCCTTGCTCTAGTAAAGCAGGAAAGTCAAAAGTTCTCCTCGTTCTTGCTGAAGTTGCTTCATGATCTCAGGAGTTTGGCCGGGATCTTGTTGACCCCTTGCCTTTGATTCACTGAGTTTGGAGGCACCTACCTCACTAGAAAACTCTGATATGTAAATAGTGAATCCTCAGTAAATATTTTCTGAATGAATGTATGTGTGTGTTAAAATGAACATTATGTACTAATGATGATGATAGTTCTAGCAGTTACCAGTTTTTGATCATCAAGAATGAGCTTTACTTATATTCTCTTATTTTAGTCTTCCCTAGGTTTTTTTTTGGTTGTTTAGGGTTAGAGTGGAGCACCTGGGTGGTGCACATGGTTAGTACATTCAGCCTGCTAACTGAAAGGTTGGCAGTTTGAGTCTACCCAGAAATGCCTCAGAAGAAAGGCCTGGCAATTTACTTCTGAAAAATCAGCTATTGAAAACCCAGCGGAGCACTGTTGTACTCTGACACACATTGGGTTGTCAGGAGTCAGTTTCAACTTGATTCCAACTGGTTTACTGATAGAACTAAAGTGATCTGGCTGAACTATTCTTTCTGTACCCTCTGCCCTACTAATTAGCCTTAGATCTTTTCTTTGGTCTGGTCAGATTCCCCAGAAAAGAATCTTCAGGGTATAAACCTAGCACCCAGAGTTGTGGGAGCTGAGTCTGGGAAAGGACCCTAAACTTAATCTCTTTTTGTCAAAGTGTCCCTGCCCTTAGCTAAGCCTTGTATCCTACTTTTTTTTTTTTAAGGTAAACCTTAGTCTTCTGCCAGTATATGGGTTTTCATAAAAACAATGGGCTCAAGCATAACAACAACTTTAAGGATGGTGCAGGACCAGGCAGTGTTTCGTTCTGTTGTGCATGGGGTCGCCATGAGTTGGAACTGACTCAACAGCATCTAACAACAACAACAACAACAACAACAACAGCGTATGGGAGTGGTAGTACTCTGGTTGTCCATAGTAAAGTCATGTTAGGGTCTAACTATTTTTTTGTGAACAGATTTTCAAACCGTGCTGATTTTAGCCCCACTTTTATCCTCACTTTCAGAGGTACCTGGTGCCACCATTTCCTGAACCTTTCTACATCCCTGCAGGTTAATTAATTTGCTTCTGGGTTTTTCTTATTGCTCTTTAGGTTTTAGTTTTCTCAAGCCTGCCAGTAGAGTTACTACTTATCCATTTCCTGGCTTTCAAATTTTTGTTGCTGTCATCTTCTATTCTGTTCTCTTTGTCACTGTATGTTTCTGCCTTTTTGAATATTCTTTTACCGCTATCTACTGGGGCTCTGAAAGGAAGCAGAGGTCAGCATGTGTAGTCAGTCTGGCTTCTTTAACTGGAAGCTTCTGTTTTTGCATTTTCTGAAAAAGGAAAGAAGATCTATTAGAGATTTGGTACTGAAATAAAATCTATGCTTTTGTGTCTGGGGAAGTAGATAATGGAGCAAAAATGAGGTAGGCAAATGCATTTTCAAAACACTCGCCTTGTTCTGTTGAGATAATGGCCTATGAGAGAACCCAGTGTTCTGCTGCTGCCCCTCAGCACTCCAGGAATTAACCAGTGTCTCTTCTCTGGCCTGCAAAGAGCAATATATGAAGATCTGGACTTTATAATACAAAGAATAAAATTGATTAGGGACTGAAAGCCTTCTTCTAATAAGTTAGATCCTGAGATTCTCATTTATTCACTCAAAAAACATGCATTAAGCCCCCAAAGTTTTCTAGAGAGGCACTACATTAGGAATAACTAGAAATAACACGAGGAATTACATGAATAAGGCAGATATGGTCCTTGCTGTGGGAGATCAGGACCGTGCGTAATACACTAGAATTCCTAGAAGGCCAGATGGAGCATCAGGAAATTAAACAAAATAAAAAATAACTTTTTTTTAATAATAATGAGGTGAGCCCTTAAGTGCTGACCTGGCCTTCCCTCTCAGACATATACTTGTTTAAAATAGTATGAAATGCAGCAAGCCTATAGTTCTAAACTCCTCCAATCTGTCAGACCACAAGGGCTGCTTAGACTCGTGAACTTCAGGGAAACCTATGTAAAGAACAAGGTTGACCCTAGGTGGCCATATCCAATTATACCATCATGAATTCTTGATTTCATGGATAGTTTTAGCACTGCTTGTTTGCTAGTTTTGAGCAAAAAGATGAAATTATTCTTAGCTGAATTCAAGTTACCGTTCTTGCAAATTATGATTCCTTCTTTTACCCATAAGCCTTCTTGGTCAATTGACCATTTTATCATTATGTAATGTCCCTCATTATCCCTGGAAATATTTCTTGTTCTGAAGCCTGCTTCGTCTGATAATAATATAGCCACTTCAGCTTTTTTATGACTAGTATTTTCATGGCATATATTTTTTATCCTTTTACTCTTTAGTCTATCTTTTGATTTATTTTTAAAATAAATTTCTTCAGTACAGCGTATAGTTGAATTCTGTTTTTTATTTTTATCCAGCCTTATGATCTCTGGCTTTAAATTGGAGTTTTTAGGCTAGTTACATTTAATGGTTGGAATTTAATCTACCATTTTGCTGTCTGTTTTTCCTTTGTTTCATCTGTTCCATGTAATGTTCCCCTCTTTTCCTGCCTTCTTCTGGATTACTTGAATATGTAGTATAGGTAGTCCCTGGATTATGAGCAAGTTCCATTTCTAAGTCTGTCTTTAAGTCAGATTTGTACTTAGAACAAGTACGTACAGTTCGTATCTAATATCAGCTAGGCAAGTGTTAGTGTATAGTATGTAGTGTACCTTTCTATGCTTAAAAAAACATTAAAACTTCCAGATGCATTAAAATATCTTTAACGTAATACGGTAATATTAATAATAATATTTTGATGTGTGTTACAAAGTAGTGCCTGTTTTTATTACAAGCCATTGTGTGTATCTCAAATTTTCAATATAGTAGCCTTTACAGGAGTTCATTTGTAACTTACGGGTTATACATAAGTTGGACATTTGTAAGAAGGAGTCTGCCTGTATTTCATCTTCTCTCCAAAATTAGTTTATTAGTTATAAACTTTTTTTACTGGTCACTCTAGGATTTATAACATGCATCTTTATCATGTTGTTATTATAGTTTACCTTAAAATAATTTTATACCTCCTCACATATACTTTCTTTCTATTATTTGTGCTATTATTGTCATGTGTTTTGATTGTACATATGTTATGAATACCACAAGTCATTTTTTACTATAAACAATTATCTTAAAGAAATTAAAAATGAAAAAAAAAAATAGGTCTTTTATACTTATTCACCTGTTTACCCTTTCAGATACTCTTCTTTCCTTCGTATAGATGCACATTCCCAATTAGCATTGTTTTCCTCTTGCCTGAAGAATTTCTTTTAACATTTCTTGCAGTTTAGATTTCCTGGTAATGAATTCTCTCAATTTTTGTTTCTCTGAAAGTTTATATTTTACTTGAATTTTTCAAAGATATTTTTACTGGATATAGAATTTTTTTTATTGAACTTTAGATGAAGGTTTACAGAACAAACTAGTTTCTCATCAGTTACTATACACATTATTGTATGACATTGGTTAACAACCCCACGACATGTCAGCACTCTCCCTTCTCCACCTTGGGTTCCCTATTACCAGCTTTCCTGTTCCCTCCTGCCTTCCAGTCCTTGCCCCAGGGCTGGTGCGCCTCTTTAGTCTTATTCCATGGGACTATTCAATCTTTGGCTAAAGGGTGAACCTCAGGAGTGACCTCATTACTGAGCTGAAAGGGTGTCCCGGGGCCATTCTCTCAGGGTTTCTCCAGTCTCTATCAGGTCAGCAAGTCTGGTCTTTCTTTTTGAGTTAGAATTTTGTTCTACATTTTTCTCCAGCTCTGTCTGGGACCCTCTATTGTGATGCCTGTCAGAGCAGTCAGTGGTGGTAGCCAGGCGCTTTCTAGTGGAGGCCGTGGTAGATGTGGTCCTTTAGTTGTTTGGACTAATATTTCCCTTGTGTCTTTAGTTTTCTTCATTCTTCCTTGCTCTGAAGGGGTGAGACCAGTGGAGTATCCTAGATGGCTGCTTACAGGCTTTTAAGACCCCAGACGCTACTTGCCAAAGTAGAATGTAGAACATTTTCTTTATAAACTATGTTATGCCAATGGAGCTAGATGTTCCCTGAGACCGTGGTCCCCACAGCCTTTAGTCCAGCAATTCTGTCCCTCAGGGAGTTTGTATGTGTCTATGGAGCTACCATGGCCTTGCCTTGTACAGGTCGTGCTGGCTTCCCCGGTATTGTGTACTGTCTTACCGTTTACCGAAGTTACCACTTGTCTATTAAGTATTTTTCCATCCCTACCCCACACCCTTGGAATCATCAAATAGTGTTTCTTTTTGTATGTAAACCTTTTCATGAGTTTTTACAGTAGTGGTCTCATACAATATTTGTCCTTTTGTGATTGATTTATTTCACTCAGTATAATGTCCTCCAGATGCATCCATGTTATGAGATGTTGGATATAGAATTTTAAGTTTTTTTTTTTTTTAATTTTTTTTCCGTAGTTTAACGATGCTATTCCACTTTCTTCTAGCTTACCATGTTTCTAGTGAAAAATCTGGAAACTTTTGTTCTTATTCTTATGTAATGTGTCTTTTTCTCTGGCTGCTTTTAACAATTTCTTTTTTCACTTTTTTAAAAAGCATTTGATTATAATGTATCTTGATGTAGTTTTCTTTGTGTTTATCTTACTTTGATTTCATTGAGCTTTGTGGCTATGTAGATTTATAGATTTTATCAAATTCAGAAAAGTTTTGGCCATTATTTCTTGATTTGGCCATTATTTTTGATTGGATGCTGAGATACTGAATGTTATATTGTTGAGTGTCCACATTTTGTTGTCTTTCTGTAAGGAGTGTTGAACAATTTTTCTTGGTAAGCTGTTAAGTTACTTTGGTTCAGTTTTATCCTTTGAGGCTTCTTTTTAAACTTTGTTAAAATCTTCAAAGCTAAAAGCTTTTAAACTTTGTTAGAGCAGGCTTAGAGTAGCCTTTACATAGGGAAGTTTAGCCATACTCGTAAGTAATATGTCTCCTGGAGTCTTGACTGGATGCTTTAAATGATCAGTGAGGACTTTCCACTCTGATTCTTGATAACTCAAATGATTCTCAGCCCTTTGTGAACTCTGAGAACTGTTCAGCTCACAGCGTTCCAGTAACTCTTTACCAGACCTCATGGAGTTTTACTGTATATATGTGTGTCTTATGAAGAAGAACATGGAGCAGAATTGGAAGAAGACTCTGTGACAACCTGCGTTGTGCAGATGATACAACCTTGCTTGTGGAAAGCAAAGAGGACTTGACTGATGAAGATTAAAGACTCCAGCCTTCAGTATGGATTACACCTCAACATAAAATAAGCAAAAACCCTCACAACTGGAGAAAAGATTGAAGTTGTCAAGGATTTCATTTTACTTAGATTCATAATCAACACCCATGGAAGCAGCAGTCCAGCACTCAAATAAAGTATTGCATTGGGCAATTCTGCTGCAAAAGACCTCTTCAAAGTGTTAAAGAGCAAAGATGGCACCTGGAAGACTGATATGTGCCTGACCCAAGCCATGTTGTTTTCAGTCTCCTCATATGGATGTGAAAGCTGGACAATGAATAAAGAAGGCCGAAGAAGAATTGATGCCTTTGAATTATGGTGTTGGTGAAGAATATTGAATATGCTGTGGACTGCCAGAGAACGAACTAATCTGTTTTGGAAGAAGTACAGCCAGGATGCTCGTTAGAAACAAGGATGGTGAGACTTCGTCCCATATACTTTGGACATGTTATCAGGAGGGATCAGTCCTTGGAGAAGGACATCATGCTAAATAGAGGGTCAGCAAAAAAGAGGAAGACACTCAATGAGATGGACTGACACAGTGGCTGCAACAATAGGCTCAGGCATAACAACGATTGTGAGGATGGTGCAGGGCCCCACAGTGTTTTCATTTTGTTGTGCATGGGGTTGCTATGAGTCGGAACCAACGTGAGGGCACCTAACAACAACAACAACGTGTGCATCTTAATATTCAACAAAGATTTAAGGGGACCCCTGTGCAGATTTTTATATCTCCTTTGTCTGCATTGCTGCCTCCTATTTGGAAGTGTGTGCTACCACAGCTTCCAGCCACCTCAAACTCCCTGAGTTCTGGTCTTTGTCTCCTCAACTACACAGGCTGCTGTGCTTTCCTTGGAATCCCTCTCCCTGCTTTGTGGTCTGTCACGCACCTCCAGGCAAAAAGCCAGAGTGATCTTAGGGCTCACTTCATTTGTTTCCTTCTCTCAGGGATCTTAGTCCTATGCTGCCTGTTGTTCAAAGCCTGGAAACGGTTGTTTCATATGTGTATTTTCTTCTCTCCAGTTTTCTAGTTGTTAAAGGAAGAAGAAAATCCAGTCTTTGTTACTTCATTGTGGTCAGAAGCGGAAGCCTCCATTCCTACTTCAGTAAGAGTTTTTATTTTGATGTGGTGTTTAACTTCATCAAATACTTTTTATTCCTCCTCTCTTCCCTTATGTGGGTATATAGGATTGAATTTTTGGTTGTTGTTGTATTTGAGTTCTTTAATTTCTCAGTAATAATGATAAAAACCAAAACCAAACCCTTTGCTGTCCAGTTCATTCTGACTCATAGTGACCCTATAGGACAGAGTAGAACTGCCTCATAGAGTTTCCAAGGAGCGCCTGTGGATTTGAACCGCCGGCCCTTTGGTTAGTAGCTGTAGCACTTAGCCATTATGCCACCAGGGTTTCCGAGTAATAATCATAGCATTTATTATTATTATTCTAGTTTACATGTTACTTCAAATTTGAAAGTATGATAAACTTCTTAAATAGGATTGTGTCTTTTTTTAAGTGTTTTTTTTTTTTATTATTTTTAGCAGCTCTTGTTTTATGTATTTGGCACTATGTTGTTTGGTTCATAAAGTTGTATGAATAGCAACATTTTTCTTGGATTGAGCGTTCTGTGATTATGGAATATTCCTCTTTGTCTTGTTTAAGATTTTTTGATTTTGTGTCTATTTCGTGTGTTATTTATTTATTTATAATATTTTTTATATTTGTAATTTTTGTCCAGCTTTTTAAAAATAGTTCTTTATCATATTTTAACAAAGTCTGTATTGTAAATACAACATAGTTTAATTTTAACCCCAATGTGATTTTTTTCTTTTAACCAATTGTGGAATTTAGCCCATTCAGACTTGATGTAATAACTGAGATAATTGATTTTATTTCTTCTATTTTAATTTTATTTTCTGTTTAGGTTGCATCACCCCCCCCCCCTTATCTTTTTCTTCCTGTTTTGTTTTACTGGCTGATTAATTTTCTGTTTATTCCTTTTTTTATCCCTTGTTACTTTGAGAGTTCTGCTGAGCTATTTGTTTCTTTTAGTGATAAACTTCTCCTTCTTTATGACCAACATTAAATTTATGTTCTTCTCAAACATACATAGGCATTCCAAGATTCTTATATACCTCTTCTCCAATTTCTGACTTTGAGTAATTTCCAATTACTTAGCTTAATATTTTCAGTTCCCGGCTATTATCAGGTTTTTCCTTATAATATAGCATGCATCTAGTGTGTCAAGAAAACGTAATATTATTTAATATTATAATTTAGTGTTTACATTATCGTCAACCATTTTAGATTTAAATATTGTGTATTTATGTATGCGTGTGTGTAGAAAAAGAGAGAAGAGAGGGAGGGAGGAAGAGAAGAGAAGAAAGGTAGAGAGAGAGATAATGAATAAATGAATGAATGAATGTCAGTGTTCATCTCCACAGCTCCTCTTAACTTTGGCTTCTCCATATTGAGGTAGCTGCTCTGAATCAATTGTTATTTGGTTGTGTTCTTTCACAAGTATTGTCTTCAGTGAGCACAAATGATTGGTTTACTTTCTGAATCCTTGCATGTTGAAAATGTTTTTCTTTTTCCCTGAGAGCTAAATAGTATTTTGTCTTGGTATGGGATTCTTGGATCAGTTTTTCTTAACAGTCTTTACATCATTCCACTGTCTTCTATATCCCAGGTTTATGGATGAGGATCCCTTAGTCAGAAACCCTTGCCTTTGTCTGTAACTTCCTTCTGCTGGAAGCTTGTATAATTTTCTGTTTACTCTTGAAATTCAAGTGTCTCCTGGATTCACTTCTTGGATTTAATGAGACTTTTAATCTGCAGGCTTAAGTCTTGCTTCAGCTCAGTGTAATAACAATCTAGTACTGTATTCGTTTAATTTTAGCATCTCCCTCATCTGTTCTTTTGTTCTTTTTTCTTTTATCTGTTTTTAAATCCCTTCTGGAATTCTTGGTATTCTCATGTTAGGCTGCTGGATTTGCCCTCCAAGCCTCTTATCTCTTCCCTCATTATGTCTATCTCATTGTGGATTTGCTACTTGTAGTAAGATATTTATTTTACTTTGTCTTCTAGACTATTAATTTGATTTTCAGTGTGGCCAGATTTTGTTTGTTTTTTAGTTCTTCTGCTGAAATTTGAAATGTAAAGTCTGCCTGAAATCAGTGTTTTTAGTCCCAGAAAGAGAGTGTGTGTGTGTGTGTGTGTGTGTGTGTGTGTGTGTGTGTATGCATTAGACTTCTGGTTTCTCATTGTTTTCATTATTAATGTTCTCTTCCAGTTTGCTTATCATTTCTACTTCAGTGGACCCATTTTTTATAAATGTTCTTCGTGATCTTCTGTCATGTGAACTAGTCCTCTGTTACAGATTGAATTGTGCCTCCCCCAAAAGATGTATTGAAGTCCTAACTGTTGTACCTGAGAATCTGACCCTATTTGGAAATAGGGTCTTTGAGGATGTTATCAATCAGGCTAACATGAGGTCATACTACTGTAGGGAGAGTCCTAATCCTGTATGACTGGTGTCTTTATAAAAGAGGAGAAGATACACAAAGACAGGGAGACAGAGGAAAGACTGCCATGTGAAGATGCATCTCTAATCCAAGGAATACCAAGGATTGCTGGGAGCCACTAGAAGACAGGAGAGAGGCTTGGAATAGTTCCTCATTTGGAGCCCGCAGAAGTAATTGGCATTACTGGTGCTCTTATTTGGACTTGTAGCCTCCAGAACTCTGAGACAATAAATATCTGTTCTCTCTCTCTCTCTCTGTTTTTTTAGGTGAAAGCGTACAGTGCAAATTATTTTCTCACTCAAAATTTATTCCCAAATTGTTTTGTGACATTGTTTGCAATCCCTTCAATGTGTCAGCACTCCCCCTTCTTTCCCTTTACACTCCAGGTTCCCCGTGTCCATTTGCCTAGGTTTCCTTTTCCTTCCTGCCTACGCGTCTTTGTTTTGGGGCAGGTGTTTCCCATTTGTCTCCTATATTTGATTGAGCTAAGTACATTCCTCACGTGTGTTATTGTTTGTTTTATAGGTCTGTCTAATCTTTGGCTGTAAGGTCAATTTCGGGAGTGACTTCGGTTCTGAGTTGGCAGGGTGTCCAGGGGCCATTGTCTCAGAGGTCCCTCCAGTCTCTGTCAGACCAGTAAGTCTGGTCTTTTTTTGTGTGTGTGTGTGTGATTTTTGAATTTTGTTCTGTGTTTTTCTCCCTCTCTGTCCAGAACCCTCTACTGTGATCCCTGTCACAGTAGTCAGTTGTGGTAACCAGGCACCATCTGTTTCTTATGGGCTCAGGCTGGTAGAGGTTGTAGTTCATGTGGTCCATTAGTCCTTTGAACTGATGTTTTCTTTGTGTCTTTGGTTTTCTTCATTCTCCTTTGGTCCAAACATCATGGGACCAATAGATGTATTTTAGATGGCTGCTAGCAAGTGTTTAAGACCCTAGACACTACTCGCCAAAGTAAAATGTTGAACATTTTATTTATGAACTGTGTTATGCCAGCTGACCTGGATATTCCCCTAGACCATGGGCTCCATCCCTCAGCCCCAGTAACTCTTGGTCCTTCAAGGTGTTTGGATGTACCTAGGAAGCTTCTATGGCTTTGCCTTGGTCAAGTTGTGCTGAGTTCCCCTATATTGTGTGTTGTCTTTCTTTTTACCAAAGTTAACACTTGTCTACTCTCTAGTTAGTGATTTGCACTTCCCATACCTCCCTGCTCTCATAACCATCAAAGATTGTTTTTTTCTGTGTGTGAACCTTTTTTTGAGTTCTTACAATGGTGATCTTTTACAATTTTTGTCCTTTTGTGATTGACTTATTTCACTTAGCATAATGCCCTCCAGATTCATCCATGTTTTGAGATATTTTGCAGATTCATCATTATTTTTTATCTTTGAGTAGTATTTCATTTTGTATGTGTACCATAATCTGTTGATCTGTTCATCTGTTGATGGGCACTTAGGTTGTTTCCATCTTTTTGCTATTGTGAATAATGCTGCAGTAAACATGGGTGTGTATATGTCTGTTCATGTGACAGCTGTTATTTCTCTTGGGTATATTCCTAGGAGTTTCTGGTTTGAAGGGAGAGGAAGATACCTGAACAGACAAAGACAATTACTATTCTAAGTGTTAAGATAGATGCATGTCCGGATTGTAAGTTGGAAAAGAATCTGTGGGTTCAACCTGAACTCCATTGAGGCTTCCTGAAAAGGAATTGTCTGAATTGAGTCATGAAGGCCGATTAGGAGTTAGATGAGTAATGGGGGAGAACACTCTAAGCAGAATGCAGCAAAGGGCCAAAAGCACTGGGAGTGAGAAATCAAGACCCAGTATGGAAAACTTAAAATCATTCAGTGAAGAATAGAAAAAGCAAGAGTGGGAGTGGCAAGAGAGGAAACTGGAGGTGAACATAGGTCATATCACGAAGGGCCGTTTAAGCTCTGCTAAGGATGGAATTTTATCCTGAAGGTAGTAAGGAGCAATTGAAAGCCTTTCATCAGCGATTAACATAATCAGATTTTATTTTATAAAGTTTGTTCTGGACACAATATAGAGAACAGATTGGAAAGTAGTAGGACTATGGAGAAATATATAAAGAAATGATTAATTACACAATGTGTTAGGAGCTGTGAAAGAAGATATACTCCAGGCTCTGGGAGCCTAGAGGAGGAGTACCCAACTGAACTGGGGTCTCAGCTGGGCTAAGGAAAAGTTTGAGTTTTCAGGTTGAAGAAGTGGGAAGAACTTTCCAAACAGAATGGAGTAGGGTAAAAGCACAGAGGTGTGAAAGAACATGGCATTTTTTCAGAGAACTGCAAATGATTTTTATTGCTGGAGTGTAGAATACTGAGAGTAAATTGATAAGCAATGAAGCTGGAGAGGAAAATGCCTTCCAGCACTCAACTCTTCCTCCTATTAAACATTATTTTAGACTGGATTGACCATATAATTATCTATGCCAGGCACTTTTTTTTATACATATTTATCATAGAGAATTTTGAAAATATACAAAAGTAGAGTAGTAGTAATGAACTCAAATTAACCCATCACCCAGTACCAACAACCACCAATCCATGGCCAATCCTGCCCTACCTACAACCCTATTCACTTTCCCATCCCATGTAATTTCAAAGCAAATCCCAAATATCATATAATTCGATACATAAATATTTTGGTACATATCTCTGAATGATAAGGAGCCTTTTTAAAAAGTAACCACAATGATCAACATTGCACCTAAAAATTAATGATAATATTGAATATCATCAAATAGCTAGTCAGTATTATAATTTCTAATTGTCTCTCAATATCATATAAATATAAATACAGATACAAATACAAATATTCTTATACACCATTTGTTTGATCAGCATCCAAATAAAGGGCTGGAACTCTTTTGAAAGTGAAAGAAGGTACTATCAATCATTAACAGGTCTAAATGGGAACTTTTAATCTAAACAGAGATGTACAGTGACCTACTTTGGTTCATTCTTCTTCCTCAACACTACTGCGCATCTCTGGGAAATTATTGGCAAAATATAAAGGAAGCATAGACCATATTACTGGTTCCACCTTTCTCCCATCTTCTCAGGTCTCTCTGCTCCCTGGTGTGCAAATGGACATACTCAGCAGAGAAAGGCTGGGATGACAGCTTCTGGAAGATTATCGGTCTGGAAGACTTTGTTGCAGACAATTACAACAAAATAGGTAAAAGGATTAAAAATCTGGTCAATGGTTATGTTTGTATGTATATGTATACATATACGTATATGTGTATGTGTGTGTGTTTTGCTTTTATATGAACTAAAATAAAGGAAGGCAGCCCAGTTTTTCTAAGGGAAAAGACCAAATTGTATTGAGGAAGCCATGTGCCTTAGCAAGCCCTTGTCCTGGGGCTTATATGAACATAGTGGAGATAAGTATTATGAAAATATGCTTTGAAATATAGAGTCCTAGAAGTTGGGTTTGACTTGGGAAGATATTTACATGGAGCAGCTGGGAATAGCATGATCAAGGGTATATGTATGAATTGTTTTCAGTTAGTACTAGAAAGATAGTTCCATAAATTAGATTAAAGGTGCAAGGCAAGGTCATGAACAGAAAATAATTGAAAACAATCAAAGTTAGGAGAATCAGGAACAAGACAGAGACTAGACCATGAGCCAGTGGTTCCTGACTATGGCAGTAGGGTGCCAAATGTCAGTTTTATGTGGCATTGACTGGGTAGTAAAGGTGTAAGTGCTAATAGGGGTTTACCCGGTAAAATAACTCAGATACTAATTACATATAATGTTGGCTGACATTTTAAAGTTTAAGATGTGCATGGGCGTTTCGCAGGAAAGTGTTTGTTACCTCTAGTCACTGCTCACAATTCTAGTAACCTGCTGTCAGTTAAAGCAATGATACCTGATAAGTACAGATAATTCTGTATTGTTTAAGGAGCCCTAGTGACACAGTGGTTAAAGCGCTTGGCTGCTAACCAAAAGGTCGGTGGTTCAAACCTACCAGTTGCTATGTGAGAGAAAGATATGGCAGGCTGCTTGCCTAAAGGTGACAGCCTTGGAAACCCTAGGGGGCAGTTCTATCCTATCCTATAGGGTCGCTATGAGTCAGAATTGAGTCGAGTGGCAGTGGGTTTGTTTTTGTTTTTTGATTGTTTAGTGTGCAAGCTAAGATGCTGTAATAATAAAATTATACAGTCGCTTAAACAAGATATATATCATGTAACAGAACAGAGGCAAGTGACTGTTAGGGAAGTTTGCATTCTCAAGCCATGACATCCAACTTTGAGTCCAAGTTAGCTACTCCCAGTTTCATAATTCCTCAGCCAGTGAGTGGGAAGAAGGAACAGAACCAGAGGAGCCCATACACATTCTTTTGGAGAGAGCATAACCTGGAAGTGGGCCATGTCATGTCTGATCACATTCCATTGACCAGCACTTTCCCTAGGGCCCCATTAAGTTGCAGAGATGGCTGGGAAATTTAGTCACTGGCTAGATGGCCATGTGTTCATCCATGTGACCAGCTAAAACTCGAGAAATATGCTATTAAATATTGGTAGACAACTAGTAGTGTCTGCTGTAACTCCTGACCTCCCTTGATAACTGAGTCTCATAGTAGGGAATTTCAGTTGAACCTTTCTCTGGTGGAATTCTCGTAACTAGTGTGTAAAAATTCAAGAATATAAGGGTAGAAACATGAATGATCCAAGTTAGCATCAATACTGTTAATGCTAATACCTCAGTCATTTATGGCCTGTTCAACTATGAATAGGTAGATTTTAGGGAAAGAACCAAACCAGGGTAGAATTCAGAAAGAGCCATACTAGAATTTCTGTGGCTCATATGAATCCATCTCAGGATCTAAACTGGTGGAGAAGAGGAACTTGGGATCAAGGGAAGAGAGGATGTTTAACAAAGCAGTAGTCAGTGGTCATCAGCTACATCCCACGTACATTATCTCATTTGATCATCACAAACCTATATGGATTGCTCTTCTCATTTTATATATAGAAACACTGAGATTCAGTTCCTTGCCCACTATTAAGTTGTAGAGCCAGTATTCAAACTCAGGTCTCTAACTCCATACTTTGCTACCAAAGCAGACTGCCTTCTTGCGATACAGTAGACTGAGAGAGCTGACCTGACTATACATCTGTCCTCTGGTGGGGTATTCCAGCAGTCCAGTATTTAGTATTGTGGATAGGGATGGGGGTATATTGATGAGGCAGATACAGCTTTATGGTGTATAAAGAACTATTCATACTTTAAATCATGTAGTGGTGAGTTTTTAAATTCTGGGTGTTCAGACTATTTGGAGCCAGCAACTGGGAAATACAGTCAAACTTTTACCTTTCTGGGAGTTGGGGTTGCTGGCAGAGTATGGGATGGTAGGACTCCTACCAAGCAGGGTGGGGTTTTAGACAATGCTTCAGGTCCAACAGGGGATCTAGGTAGCAAAACAGAAAAGTAATACTAAGCTGAAAGCTCCTGGAGGGCAGAGACCTCATCTGTCTTATCCTTGAGTATCTTGGCATAGAAGATGTTGACAAATATCTGCTCCCTGAATGTGCACAGTTGTTTGAACTGAGACAAATTGGCAAGAGTTAAAGAGAAAGCTGAAGCAAAGAAATATCCCAGGATACTAGTTCACTGGCCTTTACAGCTTAAGCAGGGCAACTAAGTCTTGAGTCCCCCACTGGTGTTACCTAGACTCCCAGTGAACTCTATGTCTTGATGAAGATCTGTCAGGACTGAGTGCTGATGGAGGCCTCTGGTTCTGTAACTGAGGGAGTGCAGGCAAGTCGGGTCTAACACACGGAACTAGGAGCTAGGGCAGTACTACTTCTAGAAGTAATGGTATGAACTCATAAGTCTTATAACCTTTCGGTATCTCCATAGTCTTACCTGTGAAAGATACAACTAATGGTAGCAATTAATACTAATAGTTTACCGCTTCCTGGACATTTTACTTTTGTATTATAACCATTATCTTTTTAAATTTTTATAATTATGTAACAGACTTATTTTTGTTTGTCCTAGTCTACGGTGGAAGAAACCAAGGTTCAGAAAGATGAGGTGTGCCTAACTGATGGCTGCACAGTTTTCACGTGGTAGGAGCAGAATTCAAACCCATGTTTGGATGACTGCAAGTCCTACTCTAACCATTTGACTGTAAACCCAAACCATTGCTGTTGAGTTGATTCCAACTCCTGACGACCCTATAGGACGGAGTAGAACTGCCCTATAGGGTTTCCAAGGCTGTAATCTTTACAGAAGCAAACTGCCACATCTGTCTCCTGCTGAGTGGCTAGTGGGTTCAAACCACTGACCTTTCCATTAGCAACTGAGCATTTTAGCCCTGTGCCACCAGAGCTCTGTAACCACTTTCCTATACTGACTTCTAAGTAATCCTCATTTTTTTTGTGTGTGTACCTATGGTAGTCAGTGAATAAATACTAATCCTCCTTCCCCTTCTATGTTCCAAGCATACATCTATGTGCTTTCACATACCTCGTTTCATGTAATTCTCACAACCATGCCAAAAGTCATGTTACCCTGTTTACAGAGTAGAATCAGAGAGATAAGTAATCTTGTCTAACCACACAAAGCCAATGAATGGTAAACCAGGATCGAAACCCTCCCAGTGGGAGAGCTTAGAACAAACAAAGCTTTTGCTGGAACACAAATTTTAACTTCAATTACTAAATCTTCAGTGATTTTTAGAGTTCATATGCCCCCCCCAAAAGTTAGTTGTTCCTTCTAAGTATTCCCATGATATGTTGAATTCAGCTTTGTTATATAATACATGTTGATTACCTGTTTATGCGTTTTGGCACCACAGTAGACTGTGAGCTCCCTACATCAGGATTTTCACTTGCTTACCTTTGTATCCCCAGTATTAGCTTAGGGCATGGCATATTTTAATAACTAAATTACTATTTGATTAGAAAGTGAATGAATTAATGATTAGACGGTCAGTACAGGATGTCGGCTCTTTCTCTTGATGAAAGCTATCATGACATTTACTGATTTTAGCAGCATCTTTGGTGTCTTGGGGCCAACTTTAACTCAGATTTTCTGATTATTTTAATGTTTTTGTGCTCTTTCCCTCACCACCCCCCCCGCCACGACTCATGTTTAATTAGAATATTAGCTCCACTAATAGAGCAATACCTACAGGAAATATTCATTAAAAGTCCGTAATGTTAATCTAGCAGAAAATTTCCAGAGTAACTTTATTAGATTTTGCTTGTTAAGTTAATGGATTTTTAATGGATATCCTAGGGAGACGTACCATTAACTAGAATCTTGCTGTACATGAATTAAAACTTACCCATTCATCAAAATTATATTGTATGATGTTTCCTTTGATTTTTATTTCTGGTGACCTGAACTTGTAGTTTCATTCTGAACCAAAATTAGAAGGTATTTGAGAGGATATTAACTCTCAATTGTGACTGTCAGAAAATCCTTTGGAAGCTACCTCCAGACATTCTTTAGTAGTTCTGGGAACTATGAAAAATGAATCTCAGAAGCCTCCTATGAAGTGTTAAATGTTTCCAGTGGACTCATTGCCCATCAAGATGTGGGCACTATGGCAGCAAAACCTTTTAGCAGGTTTGAGCACTGAGCACCATGGATTTGAGCATTAATACAATTACCATAATTTGCTCCATGTGGAGCTTTTAGCCAAGTCTTTACCAGCCTTCATGGGCTCATGCAGTAAATAAATGCTTTTCCCGAAAAACTGAACACCTCAGCAACTGATGGTCTTATGGAGGAATATTTTTGAAATAAATTATTTATGAAGTGTAAGTTAAGGGTCAAATGTAATATTTATACGGTGCATTTCAAGGACGGGGGGGAATTTACAGTGTTTTAAGTAACTACATGCAAGTTTCAAAGCTTAAATGCTACCACCCAATGATTTTTTTCAGGGAGGTATTTGAATGGTTTGGGAACATTATGCAAAGTTTAAGGAAAAAGACAGTTTGTGAATCAAAAGAATATAGTAGAAATTTCTTTATAATTGAAACTCTACTAGCTAATGTTTGGAACTGGTGGGAGAAAGCCCAAACCCAGTTTGTGTGTATGTGTGTGTGTGTGTGGTTGTTTGTTTGTTTGTTTATGTACTCATAGTCCAGTAAAATGATCTGTGTCAATAAATTTTGACCTTCAGTTTCATGCGAATCATTCCCAGGTTACCTATCTAATCCTAAACGTATATCAAAAGCCAGCAGAAAAGAAGAGCTCAGCAGGGAGGAGAGACCCTTAGGGAGATAAGCAGCACCTTGCCTATTTCAGTCTGTTATCCAGGCTCTCTGTCAGCGTGTCCCAGTTGCCTTTTTACTTCCTGGGAAAGGTGCTTCATTGTGTTATTGGGGTAGGCCACTCAATGAAAATTCATGTTTACAACATGGCTGAGTTATGGAGCGATTACTTGTATTACAGAAAGAGGTTTGTTATAGAAAAGGACTCAGCATGTTAGCTTATAGATCATGCAGTATTTGGGACAGGGAAGCCAGGCAAAGGAACAAATGTGAAGCCCAAGTAGAAGGAATTACTAACTGTTAAGGGAGAAGCTTTTTAAGGGAGAAGCGGAAAGGAAGAGAAAGCGTATGTGAGAGAAGACAGTTCCTTGAAGGCAGGAGGGCTGCTTTTTATGACTGCTTTTCTCTCTCCCGAGAGGCTGTAGTTCAGACATCTGGCATTGTGGGCACAGTCCCTGGCACGTAATAGGCCCTGAGGAAGGATTGGCTGAATGAGTGAATGTATGTTTGAATGAAGGATTTGATAAACAAGTTTCTTTTTGGCTTCAAATGTCCCTACCACTTAGTGGACTCTCCATAAATTCATTTAATTAAATGACACTACTAGGTGACAGGAGACAATGGTTTTATTTCATACGTTCAGAGTCCATAGCCCTTTTTCAATAACGCATTTGCTGGTTAATAAGGGACCACTGTGGAAGACATACTCCAGCCTGAATGATAGCTCCGATGTAATCTCATTTCTGTAGTGAATCTCTCAGAGACTTTTCTGTGACAGGAAATGCTACAGACTTCTTCACGGGGGGAAAAAAAAATAGCAAAGGTAGGAATTTTACTTTTTCAGAGAGTAAAATAAGCCCTGGAGTAACTAAAGCTGCACTTAAGATAATTTCGTCCTGTAGGTTTAAAATTTTAGGTAAAGAATCTTGATTAATGGCAAGTATGTATTGGGGGGAGTCCCTGGGTGGTACAGTTAATGCACTTGGCTGCTAATTGAAGTTTGGAGGTTTGAGCCCACCCATAGGCGCCTTAGAAGAAAGGGCTGGTGATCTACTTCTGAAAAATGAGCCACCAAAAGCCCTGTGGAGCACAATTCTACTCTGACGCACATGGGGTCACCATGAGTTGAAATCGACATAATGGAAAATGTTGTTTTTGTTTGTGTGTTAGGGACATAAATATGCCAGTACTCCCCACTGTCCTTAGATTTGACCAGTTGAGAACAAACAATTTAAAGAGTCACCTGAGGCGAAGTGCAGTATCGACAGAAGTCAGGCTGAATTACAGGGCATGGAGGGTTCCTACCTCTCTCTTGAATCTGGCTGGATCTGGGGACCTCCTTAGCACTGACTTCACCACTTACTGGCAGTCCAAAAAGCTGGAGCAAAGAGAGAAGGGACCTAGCTGGGCTCGCTTGAACCAAGCTCCATTTGATCTGCTTTCTTTATGAACGCAGAGTACACTGGCCTGAGCACAGGTTGTTCAAGAAGAGAGACACGTGCCAACCTGTACTGACCCCATTTCACTGCAGTTGTCCCACTTCCTGGCTAACATGGCCACATGGGTGTTGGGCTCTTTCAAGTCTCACCAATCAGCCAAATGATCCCTACTCCCATGGGTGGCATAAGTGGTAATACAAAAATAGGAGATGGGAGTGTACTCATCAATACTGCCCCATCCTGGGGGACAGCAGAGGAAATTCCCTTGTGAAAACTTGCTTAACGGGTTTCTACCAAGAATCTGCATCAAGACCAATATGTGGAGCTTGAATCCAGTGATGCCATCGATAAAAGTGGTGGGTATTAGGAAATCCTTTTTAAGCTACTGATGCCAAATGTTCTGAATTTGCCCACATACTACCGTAGAAGTAGTCCGGTCATATTAAGAAGGATTCATCCATTCATTCTTTTGAATGGGAGACTTGTTTTCTGTTTTGGTGTAATTCACAGCAACCGTTTCTGTCCTTCAAGGGCTGCATGGAAAGTTTTGTTAAAATGTAGCTCATCTTGGCATCGTATGAGGTAGGTGCTGCTATTTTTAATAACTTTTTATTCAGAGTTCTGGAAAAGTCTTTGACTACAGGTAATCGCAGCCTTTTCTAGTCTATACAGGGCCTGTTCTACCATCATCTCCTACATCCTGAGGGAGGCCATCCCTATGAGTGCTCTGGAGGGGGTATGTCTTTGCCCTTAACCCTGAGCCCTTGATCTTCGCCCCATCCTCTTATCACCCTCTTCCCTTCTCCCCTTCCCATTCCTGTTCAAGGTGTTTCCAGTTTTTGAGGCAAGTACATTTCTTCTGAGTGTCATGTTGTCTTACCATTAGCATCAAACTTCTGCCTGATGGAGAATGACTAGGAGGCCCCGATGTCAGTTAGTGATCCATCCAGTCAGCCAGCTACTTACTGTGCCAAGTCCTGGGGATAAAGAAATGAATTCATTGTTGCTCATCCTCTTGGGGAACTACTATGGGGGGGGGGCGGGAATAAATGAAAAAATAATCTTAGTAATGTACTATAAATCTAGAGATACTCAAAGTATTGTGGGGAAACAGAGCAGGAAGTGACTAACACTGGTGATGGTATCAAGGAAGGCTTCTTGTGGAGGTGACATTTGAGATGTTTCTTAAAATATGAGTAGTAGTTTACCAGACAGAGAGGGAAAATGGCTTCTGAGGAGGAAGAATTAACACCAGCAAAGGCATGAAGTCATGGAAGTGTGTGGGGTATAGGTGAATTGAATGGTGTGTTTGGGACATAGTGAACATTGGCTGGGGTGGGGACGAGTGGTAGAGGGTGAAATAGGAGAGGGGACTGAGTTTAATTTCTAATGGGACTTCTCTCCTTCCTTGAGGATGGAAACACTGATAAGAGACTCAGAGTAATAAGATTTGCTCCATTTCCCTCAAGAGATGGTTCTAATTACCTCTGTCAGTTCTGTAAATAAAATTGAGGGCAACAGGGGCCATTTTAGAAGTCATGTAGCTTCTGTGAAGATGAGTATGTGTGTGTGTGTGTATTGCAAACCCGTTTCTTTTTCCTAATACATACAGCACCCATCACGTACCCTGTGTTCTGTAAAGGTTTGTTGTGAAGTTGAAAGGAGATATTAGATGTCACAGGATTGTGTGGTTTATGACTCCTATAGAAATGTTAGCTGTAAGCATTTATTTATTTATTGTATTGTGTTTTAGATACAGGTTTACAGAATCAACTAGTTTCTCATTAAACAGTACACATATTGTTTTATGACATTGGTTAAACACCCACAACATGTCAACACTCTGCCTTCTCAACCTTGAGTTCCCTATTACCAGCTTTCCTGTCCCCTCCTGCCTTCTAGTCCTTACCCCTGGGTTGGTGTGCCCCTTTAGTCTCATTTTGTTTTATGGGCCTGTTGAATCTTTGGCTGAAGGATAAACCTCAGGAGTGATTTCATTACTGAGCTGAAGAGGTGTCCAGGGACCATACTCTCAGGGTTTCTCCAGTCTCTGTCAGGCCCGAAGTCTGGTCTTTTTGAGTTAGAATTTTGTTCTACATTTTTCTCCAGCTCTGTCTGGGACCCTCTATTGTGATCCCTGTCAGAGCAGTGGTGGTAGCTGGGTACCGTCTAGTTATACTGGACTCAGTCTCGTGGAGGCTGTGGTAGATGTTGTCCGTTAGTCTTTTGGACTAATCTTTCCCTTCTGTCATTAGTTTTCTTCATTCTTCCTTGTTCCCAAAGGGGTGAGACTAGTGGAGTATCCTAGATGGCCGCTCACAGGCTTTTAAGACCCCAAACGCTACTTGCCAAAGTAGAATGTAGAACATTTTCTTTATAAACTCTGTTACGCCAGTTGAGCTTGATGTTCCCCAAGTCCATGGTCCCCACAGCCCTCAGCCCAGCAATTCGGTTCCTCAGGGAGTTTGGATGTGTATATGGGAGCTTCGATGACCTTGCCTTGTATGTTATCATTTTTTTAAGTGACAACTTGGCACCTGGAGGACAGCAATCTTTGCTTCCTAAATACTTTGTCCCTTGCCTGTTGTTTGTTGCTGAAAGAAATAACTATCCTCTGGGCCCCTTCTTGCCACCCTGAGATTACCAGAAGCACTGTTTCAGCTGCTGACCATTCCATGAATAGCCCTGCAGAGTCCAAAGGGCAAGGGAGCAGTGATGACCAACCACATCATGCTGCAAGGTAATGGTTTGCAGATGTTTTGCTATCTATAAGGCTTCATGGAACTGCTCCCTTTTTTCAGTATGGCATGTAGAAGATGATTGGAAGCCCTGAGAAAATGAGCTGAACCCCCAACTTCTCTTCCCCCTTCTGGAGAATCAGTGAATCTCAAAGTTGAAAGGCATTTTGCTCTAACTCCTTCATTTTATAGCTGAAGAACTGATGAACAGGGAGATGAAGTGAATTTCCTGACTCTTGTATCATTTTACTGACAAGCTCAGACCAGAAATCAGAAGTTCTGACCCCCAGTTCTTTGATGATTCCTCTACTCCATAGTGCCTCACCTATTTAAGCTTTTTCTGTAACTTTTGATCACTTTTTTTTTTTTTTTTTTTTTGATCATTAGCCAGTTTGGGTACTCTCATTGGAAAGGGACTAACCGCTAGGAGGATGTCACCAAGGGGAAACTTCACCTAGGTGAATTCACCTAACCCATTGTCCAATCTTCATGCTTGGAAATCTAGGAACTGGACTGTACCCAAGCAACCGGGAGTAATTGGATCTTCGGTTGTAGGAATATACCCTTAAGAGACTTATATAATGAATTAGAATAATTAAGCAATATATTAGTGGCTGCCTCTTTTAGTGGTTAGAATTTGGGTATCAGAATTAGAGAGGACAGAGTTCAGTTCTGGCTGTGCCATATGCAAGCCATGCTAGCTCTGCCATATGTGATTCTGGGCCAGGCACTTGATCTTTTGAGCCTTAATTGGTATATTATGAGGCTTTATAGGTATAATATGAGAATTAAAGGAACTAATACAGGTAAAGTTCTTAGCACCTTGGCTGGCACACAGTAAGTCCTCAGAAAATGTTAGTTCTTGGTACCATTATAACCATCCATGCCCTTGAAAATGGGGAGTGCCTTTTTATGAATTTTACTCTTGAGTTCATATAGCCTTTTTCCAAACTGACTATAATAAGACTGTTCAGATCCCTGCTTCTCAATCATAGTCATATTTCAGTCTTACCTTCTTCAGAGGTCACCTCGATTAGAATGATTGGTTTTCCTAAATTTTTCAGTTCCACATTACTGTCAGTCGTTAGCTTTCACCACAAACAGAAGAGCACATATCCATACAGGATGTGTTGGTAATAATTTATTAGAAAAATCAGTGACTAGCATCCCTGTAGTGCTTTACAACTTTAAAAGAGTATTCTTTTCATGTACTATGATAGTTATGTCTCCTATCAGACTTGTGAAGTAGGTTTTATTTCAGTTTTACATTTAGGGAAACTAGAAGGTACCAGCTTTGCAGTTAGAAAAACCTGAGATCAAATCCCAGATTCACTACTTATTGGCTGTATAACCTTGGGCAAGTCAAAACTCTCTGAGACTTGGTTTCTTCATCTATGAAATAGCTGTAGTAACACCTAACTTGCATGATCCTTACGATGATCGAATTCATTGGTTTATATAAAGTGTTTGCGTTCTGGTAAAAGGTAACGAAATTAATCAATACTAGAAGATCCAATACTGTGTACAATATTATAGTGACAAATGGAGCTAGGCTCCCCTAAATGCCAAATCCCATAAGCAACTAAAAAGGACTTTTGATAATTATATTCAAAGGAGGGAAAGCTAAGAAGGGTGGGCTTGTGGTGTGCAAAGACAAGATCAGGTTAATGCTTCAATAAGAGAGAAAGGAAGCATTCAAGTCTTATTTCCCTTTATCCCTCTCTTTCATTAACTTAATACTAGATGTTGTACTACGTGCTGGAAGACAACAGTGAACCCAAACAAACAAAACTCTTGCCTTCCTAGAGTTTCGGTCTAGTGGAGTGAGCATTAATCAAGTCAATCACAAAAATGCCATCTGAGAGAAATGCTACAAAGAGCAAGTAAAGGGGGCTTAAAGAGTGTACAGTAAGGGGATATGACCTTGTCAGGGAAATCAGGAAATGCTTGAGGAAGTGATGCTCACACCACATCGATGTGCATTAGCTATACAAAGAGAAAAAACAAAGAGGGATGGGAAAAATGTTTCAGACAGAGAACAGCATTTGCAATGACTCCTTGGCAGGAGGGAACATGGTAAAAGAAGGCCAGTATGGCTGGAGCTGAGAAAGTTGAAAGGGAACAGGGTGAGGCAATGGTGAAGTCATTATCACAGAGAACTAGCCTCATACAGACCAAATGTGGTTGAGAGAACATGGAAACCTAAGAGAGTATTTTGACCATGTTAGTCAATTTTATCCATTCATGCTCACCTGGACATCCCCAACTAAGAAAATAAGTTGCAGACGTGATTTTGGAGCCTCTAAGAGTAAAATTAAATCGCTGCCCAGAAGATAGAAAATGTCATACATTATCCTAGTTTCCGAAAAATTTGGTCCCTACAAACTATTGACCTATGTCCTTAATGTCACAACAGCACCTAACAACAACAAAGCTTGGATTATTAAGCATATAATTATGAACAGGGATGTCATCAGGAACTAGCCCAGGTTCGATATGAGTAAGTCCTGCTACCCTGACCTCAAGTGTTGCCTTTTCTTGACTTCCCTCAGTAACACTCTCCCTGTCTGGGTTGTTTTTGCATAGTGCAGCCTCCAGCAGCAACTGGTGCTTACATCTTGTCTGTTTACTCGTGTATACCCAACTAAGCTGTCAGTTTTTTAGGGCTCTTTGTTTCCTCTCTGAGTCAGAATCAACTTGACTGGCAATGGGTTTTTTTTTTGTTTGTTTCCTCTGCCTGGCATCACCATTAAATAAATATTGGATGGTTGAGATTAGTATCCAAAGCAGAATTCTGATTTGTCCACACAGCCCAACCACCCAGTATACTTCTTCTTTGGACTTCTCCATTTCAGTAAAAACTACCAGCATTCTCCCAGTTGGTCAGGACCCAAACCTAGAAGGTATTTTTGATGCTTCTCTTTCCCTTACACCTTACATTCAATTCATCAGCAAGTCCTGTCAGCATTTCTCCAAAATGGACTCTGGATTTGACCATTCCTGCTCCTCTCCATTGCTGCTGCCCTAGTGGAAAGTACTTTCATCTCTTGCCTGAGTTGCTGTAACAGCTTCCTAATTGGTCTCCTTATTTCCGGCCTTCCCTCCAATAATCCATTCCTCACACAACAGCCAGAGTAATAGTTTAAAAGTGTATATCAGATCATGTTACTCAACTACTTAAATTCCTCCAGTGGCTCCCCATGAAATGGCCGGGGGGGAGGGGGGAGGAATCCAAATTCCTTTCCGTATCCTACAACGTCTTATGGGATCTCTTGCTCTGACCTTTATCACTTAAGCCCCTGCTTATTCACTGTCCAGCCACAGTGACCTTCTTCCTGTCCCTCAAATTTTTCCAGTTCATACAGCCTTTTAACTCGCTCTGTCCTCTTGCTGGCATGGCCCTTCTCAAAATATTCACATGGCCATCTCTTTCTCTTTGTTCATAGCTCAGCTCGAATGTCATCAGAGAAAAGCCTTCCCTGACCACTGGAGCTAATGTACCCCTCCCCACCCCAGCATTGTTCCATTTCCCTGTTGTATTTTCTTCTTGTCACTTGTCATTATCTGAAATTACTTTATTCTTGTATTTAGCTATCTGCTTACTGACAGAACAGCTGCTCATTAAATATTGTTGAATAAATAAGTGATGAGTTAGCATAATTTATTATTAATTAGAATAATTAATTAGAATTTTGAGAGCACTATTGATAGATTGATAAGATGACACAAGAAATTTATCCTGACCATCACACATTTTTGAGAAAGTTTCTTACAGTTTCTTCACAGTAAAATAGAGAAATTTGGAACAAATGGTAATGTGTTCATATGAATTCCTGAAAGGCTAAGCAACTATCTATAAAGAACGTTCATAAAAGACCTAATCTCAAGCCATTGTAGGTCTGTAGTTGTGTGACACATGGCATAGTATTTTTTCTTGTCCTTATCAATATTTTCAGTCACCAACTTAGTGAAGACATAGAAGACATGTTAAACAAATTTGTAGACTGTGAAAGCAGAGAGGCATACTTAAGACATTGAATAACAAAACTCCAGATAGTTTTTTTTTTTTTTAAATCAGCAGGCTAGAATGATGGGCTAAAATCAATAAGGTGAATGTTTACCAGGAATAAATTTATAGTCTTGTCTTTTCATTAAAAAAATATAAGGAAGGAAAAAATGTAGCTTCTCAATAGTGTATATCAAATTCATTAGTAACCTAGATTTCCTAGAGAATGCTGAGTTGCTATGAGACAATCAAAAACATGTTGCCATCGAGTCGATTCTAACAGCGACCCTATAGGACAGGGTAGAACAACCCCATAGGACTTCCAAGAAGCAGCTGGTAGATTTGGACTGCTGACCTTTTGGTTAGCAGCTGAATGCTTAATCGCTGGGCCACCAGAACTCCATGAGTCAATAATCCAAACAAATATTTGTTAAGTAATTATTATGTGCAAGTCGTATCTAAAAGCTTTATGAATATTAACTTATTTAATCCTTTTAACAAGTCTTTGATAAATAGCTACTATACTATTTCACTCATTTTACTGATGAGGACACTGAGGTACAGAGAGGTTGAGCAAGTTGCTCAAGGTCACATAGTAAGTAATGGAACCAGAAATAGGTCTGCTTGAGAGCCTGCACCTCTGACCACAAGCTGCACAGCCCCTTGGGCCCAGGCTGCATTAATACAGCTGCAGTGTTCAGATGAAGATCAGCGAGAGCCCCAGTCCTAGTCAGGTTATATCTGAAGTCCTGTGTTCCATCCTGGGCCTCACATTTGTAAAGGCCGTTTACAGAAATTAGTACATCTACAGGAGAGTGACCAGGACAAACAGGATAATGTAGCTCAAGTGGACGTAAGAAACAATTGAACAGTCTGATATTGTCTAACCTGATGAAATCCTGTACCCAAAGTCAAAATATTAGTAAATTATGGAGCAGGTTCTAATTCAGATCTGTCTGACACCAAAGCCCCTCTTGTTGCTGATATAAGGAGAGTACTCCATACCTTTCAAGGTTATTGGGAAGACCATAAAAGATACGTAGTGCCTCAGAGGTTTCTGCCTCCCTATAGCTGGAACAACATTGGGAAAGAGGCCTGAGGATGTGACTCTCAGAGGACTAGAACCACTTCAGCTCTCCTGGGGTTCTGGGAATGGAAGGAGCCAACAACATGACACCTTCCAAAGCCACATGTGTTTTAATCATGTTAAAACTCGCAATTGAGTTTTGGATTTTTGTTTGTTTTTCTGAAAGCTTTTAATTCGGAAATTGCTTCTAGATCCCTGATGGACATTATTTTCATCCATTTAGAAGTCGTTTAATCCCTGGATGATACAAATGGTTAACAAGCTGGGCTGCTAACTAAAAGGCTGAAGGTTTGAGTCCACCCAGAGGTGCTTCAGAAGAAAGGCCTGGTGATTTCCTTCTGAAAAATCAGCCATTGTGTGTCTGCTTGGACACATATGGGGTCACCGTGAGCTGGCGTCAGTTCAGTGGCAGCTAGGTTTTTTTTTTTAGAGGTCATTTAATTCTGTGTTCTTAAAAGGCAGCCATTCCCATTGTGTGGCCTTCTACATTGCATGTGGCAATTCATAGCAGCTGCCTCTTCCACTAGCTTCTCTTGGTCACTTAGCTGGGAGGCAGTGGCCTTGGCCACCGAGGCAGCCCTTACCTCTGACTCCAGAGCTCCCCTGTAGTGCCCTTCACCGCGTTCTGTGGGTCTTTGACTGGTGAGATGCCCGTGACCTTTTCAGTTTCCTGGCATGGGCTGACCTTTCTGAGAAGTCACATCACAGGGCTGTGGTGGTCAGGTTGGCAGGTCACTGTTTGACTAATGGTCCTATCCCAGGTTTGCTGGCAGATGCTGCATTGCCGTGAACCCTATTGATCCCAGAAATTTGCCTGCTTCTCAACAGCCTCTGCGGGCGTAAGGAGGTGGTGAGTCACAGCCCCACCACCCTTGCCACCCATCTGTTCTTGTGGTGAGGAGAACAAAGATGATCTCTTTGTGGTATCGTAAAACCTAGAAAGACATTAAAAATTCCGTTAAATTTTCATACCCTTTTAGCTGTTGAAATGTACAATCTATTAGGAGGGGAAAAAAAAAAAAAACCTCCTATTTTTTTTTCCCCACTGCCCTTGCTTCAGAGGCTACTTAAGGGACCAGGTAATGATATTATGATATTTATTAATACTTCATGTTGAGCTCCCCCCCTCCCCGCCACTCTCTTCTACCAAGGACTGTGCACTTGTCTGTAAATCGAGAGTGCAGCAGCTGCCAGGGGATCTTTATGATCCAGAGCTCATACAGTATTATATTGTCCTGTTATAGACATTGTATGTAGCAGCCTGTTGTTATCTCAGAGCTGCTAGGAGAGGTATTTATTTTCAAAATTCACTTTGGTGTAATGGAAGAACAAAACAAGCAAACAAACAAAAAATGTGGGTTTTAGAGCTATACAGACATGAGTTTGAACTCTGATCCTGCTACTTAGTAGCTTTGGACTAGTATCAAGCAAGTTACTTAGCCACTGAGGGCCTCAGTTTGCTCACCTGCCACACTGGGAAAGTAACGCCTCTATCTGCTAATTAGTATGACCTCGAACCAAACCAAAAATAAATAAAACATTGCCATCAAGTTGATTCTAACTCATGACGATCCACATGTTTCAGAGTATAACTGAACCTTAGAGAAGAAACTAGTCTACAGGGCCAATAGCCTACATGAGCCATGACCTCTTCTACCCTGAGACCAGAAGAACTAGATGGTGCCCAGCTACCACTACCACATGTCCTGATCAGGGCCACAATAGATGAACCCTGATAAAAAGGGGAGAAACACATGGAGCAGAACTCAAATTCTTAAAAAGACCAGGCTTATTGGACTAATTGAGACTAGAGGATTCCCTGAGACTATCACTCTGAGATACTCTTCAAACCTTGAACCAAAATTATCCCCTGAGATCACCTTTCAGTGAAATAACAGAGAAGCATATAAAATAAAGTATTACCCATAAATACAGTGCTCTACTAAAAAAAAAAAAAATCTGTGTGAGACCAAAAGCTCAACAGTTACTTTAAAGCAAAGATGAGAAGATAAGGGACAGGGAAACTAAAGTACTAGGAACAGAACAACCAGAATGCAATTAAAGAGAATGTTGACACATTATGAAAAATGTAACTAATTGCACTGACCAATTTGTAAAGAAATTGTCCAATGATAATTAACTGTATAAACTTTCACCAAAAACACAATAAAGTGTTATTTAAAAAAGAGAGAAAGAGTATGACTTTGTTCCATAAGGTTTTCAATGGCTATAATCTTTTAGAAATAGGTCACCAGGCCTTTCTTCTGTGGCATCCCTGGGTGTATTAAAACCAGCAACCTTTTGGTTAGTAGTCAAGTTCAAACCATTTGTGTCACCCAGCAACCTACGTTCTTCACACAAAGACCTTTCAGTGCAAACCTCACAGGAAAAATGTTGTGATTTTAGTACCCCAAAATAGTTTTTAGTTTCTCCTAATTTTTCTGAATAATTAGTTTTATTTTCTTTCATGAGTATCATGTTGAGTAACCAGCAGAGTTCCTCTCCCCTCCTTTGACTGTTTGAGGATTTAAAGCAAATTTGAAGCTCATGTGTAGTGAATTTGTAAGCTGTTGGTAAATAATTTTTAGTCTCAATTTATGTTCCTCTCTTTGGTTTTTATCTTCTTTTATCCCATTTATTTTACCTTTCCCCTACTCTCTATAAGCTGCTGAAATATTTTCTAGGACAAGGTAATGTGTAGAAAAAAAAGTCTGGAATATGGTAGGTACTTGTGATGGTTATTTTTATGTGCCAGTTTGGCTAGGCTATGGTACTCAGTTGTTTTGTCAAACACTAGACATTGCTGTTAAGGTTTTTTGTAGATATGATTAACATTCATATTCAATTGATGTTAAGTAAAGGAGATTACTCTTGGTAATGTGGGTGGGCCTCATCCAATCATTTGAAGGCCTTAAAAGCAAAAATTGAAGTTTCAAGGAGAAGGAATTCTGCCTCAAGGCTGTAGCATAGAAACCAGCTCTGCCTGACTGTCCATTCTGCTGGCCTGTCCTACCGATTTCAGACTTGCCAGTCCCCACAAGCTCCAGATCCAAGCATCACTGAAGGCACTGATGAAAAACAAGCCTCCAGGAATTGACAGAATACCAGTTGAAATGTTTCAACAAACAGATGCAGCACTGGAGATGCTTACTCATCCATGCAAAGAAATTCAGAATGTAGAATATATGAAGTATGAATCTAGGAAAATTGTAAGTTGTCAAAAATGAAATGGAATGCATAAAGTTCAATATCCTAGGCATTAGTGAGCTGAAATGGACTGGTATTGGCCATTTTGAATCAGACAATGTTATGGTCTGCTATGATGGGAATGACAAAGAGGAATGGGATCATATTCATTGTCAAAAAGAACATTTCAAGATCTATCCTGAAGTACAACGGCTGTTAGTGATAGGATAATATCCATATGCCTACAAGGAAGACCAATCAACACGACTATTATTCAAATTTATGGACCAACCACTAAGGCCAAAGATGAAGAAATGGAAGATATTTACCAACTTCTGCAGTCTAAATTTGATAAACATGTAATCAAGATTCATCGATAATTACTGGTGACTGGAACGAGAAAATTGGAAATGAAGAAGGATTGGTAGTTACAAAATAAGGAATTGGTGATGGAAATGATGCCAGAGATTGCATGATAGAATTTTGCAGGACTTATTCATTGGAAATACCTTTTTTTTCAGCAACATAAATGGTAACTGTACACGTGGGCTTTGGCAGATGGAGTACATAGGAAGCAAATCTACTACATCTGTGGAAAGACTCTATGGAAAAGCTCAATATCAGTCAGGACAAGGCCAGGGGCTGACTGTAGAACAGACCATCAATTGCTCATATGCAAGTTCAACTTGAAGTTGAAGAAAATTAGAACAAGTCCATGAGAGCCAAAGTATGACCTTGAGTACATTCTACCTGAATTTAGAGACAATCTCAAGAATAGATTTGATGCATTGAACACTAATGACTCAAGATCAGACAAGTTGTGGGAGGACATCCAGGACATCATACATGAAACAAGCACAAGGTCATTAAAAAGACAAGAAAGAAAGAAGAGACCAAAATGGATGTCAGAAGAGTCTCTGAAAGTTGCTTTTGAACACAGAGTAGCTAAAGTGAATAGAAGAAATGATAAGGTAAAAGAGCTGAACAGAAGATTTCAAAGGTAGCTCAAGATGACAAAGTACTATAATGAAATGTGCGAAGACCTGGAGATAGAAAACCAAAAGGGAAGAACACAGTCAGCATTTGTCAAGCAGAAAGAACTGACAAAAAAATCCAAGCCTCGAGTTGCAATATTGAAGGGCTCTACAGGGAAAATACTAAACGACTCAGAAAACATCAAAAGAAAGTGGAAAGAATTCACAGAGTCACTGTATAGAAAAGAATTGTCTGACATTCAGCAATTCAGGGGGTACCATATGACCAAGAACCAATGGTACTGAAGCAAGAGGTCCAAGCTGCACTGAAGGCATGGGCGAAAAACAAGGCTT